>NW_026262672.1:5039184-6239184 GCF_021869535.1 Mytilus californianus
AACTTGTAAAATAAAAATAAATAAATATTAGACAGGAATTTGGGTCATGTTATATATATAAAAACAACAAACTTTTTTTGTTTGCCATTGTCAAATTGTAATTATGTTTATTAACTGCCCTTTGTTATAGCGTTTTATCTGTCTGATTGTACTAATAAACCTTTAAACTTGTTACTAATTCCACTTACTTTTAACTTTGCAATTAATAAGATAAGAACTAATAAGCAAGATACAGTATATACAAGTTAAATTTTCTGACTTGATTTTGTTTATCAAACATGAAGTTTCCACTTTCAATTTCAAAAACCAAAACAAAGAGCATATATGTTGTGTACAAATTGTAATATTGTACAAATTATAATTTGTACAGAATTTTCGTACAAGTTATCAGTGCTTTTTGAATCTCCTAACACAAATTGATAGTACAAGCACACAGTCGTTTGTTGAGCATATATCTGTTATTTTCTATGACTGCATATGATACAGCCTTGTACTCAGCATTGAAACAAACAAATTAAAAAAAACTATATGCCTTATATGAGGTCTATTAGTATTTTCAATAATTATCATCAATATGTTTAGCCTTCTGTCAGTACAATCACCAGTGATTGTCATAATTGGACATAAACAGGCTAGGAGGGTATGGGGCAGACCCCCTCCCCCCCCCCCCCCAAATAAAATAAAATAAAAATAAATAAACATTAGACAGGAATTTGGGTCATGTTATAAAAACAACAAACTTTTTTTGTTTGCCATTGTCATAATTACAATTTGCCATTGTCAAATTGTAATTATGTTTATTAACTGGCCCTTGTTATAGCGTTATATATGTCTGATTGTACTAATAAACCTTTAAACTTGTTCCACTTACTTTTAACTTTGCAATTAATAAGATAAGAACCCCTACCCATCCCCCATCCCCCCATAAAGGCTGGAAATGACAAGTCCAAGTAGGGAATTGAGAAACAAATCAAGAGGTCAGGTGTGGAACAGTTTCATTTATTAAAGACATGAACCATATCCCACCTCAAGTGGTGCCTATTGTAGAAAATTAACTGTAAAGAAAATCTACAAACCTTACACAATTATCAGTCTGATATCCACTCAGAAAATATTAATTTGGTCAACAAAAAGTTGAAAACAATTATAAATAGTCTGTCCCTTGAAAATTGCCCTTCCCCCGTTTTCACTTGCCTCAGAAACAGATGCCTGTCCCCAAACCACCAATTTAAATGTGACAGAAAGTATATTAGGGGACTTGTAGTAATATCATATATTTTTAAACTGATCCAACCGGGTCTACACAGCCAAATTGTTGCAAAAGATGTAGAATTGCAGCTACAGTAACACCTTGTCTGTTTCCTTTTGGTTTCCCTTTGCCCGTATGTTCCGGATGTGTACATTTTGAAAGTCATTTCCAATACACACCAAGAGAGTATCTATGATATGGACACACAGAATAGCTATCAATCTCAGCAAATATTCCAACACGGTGACAAATGAGATTACACTCAGTGCTAATATCATCATTGATATAATAAGAAGACAGGTATGATTTTAAATTTCTCTGGCAACATTTCAATAACAGGACTTCTGTCTCTTTTGGAAAATAGGGTGTCAAACCACATTTGGTATTTGTGAAAGCTGAAAAGCTGCATACTAAAGATGTGTCAGTTGAAGTTGCTGCCATCGTCTGTCATCTAGTTGTTTACATTGTCATGGCTGCAATTGGAGTAACCTCCCTTCCAATGGAGAGTACAACAAAGGGAAATAACTCTTAGTCAAAAGTCATTTCAGAGGGTCCATATGATAACCCTAAGTAAACAATTTTTTGACTAGATCCCAAAATTTTAAGTAATGCAAAATAAAGTTTTGTTGGTATTATTTTATTGAAAATACAATTCATTCAGAATTAATTTAGTTAAATAAATTTACCTAAGGATAATTTTCCCTTAATTTCTATAGAAATGAACAGGGAAAAGACACAAAATCAAGTTCATATTTTTTCAGTATTAGATGAAATTGATCCATAATTTATGTTGCAAACGTTTTTGTTGTTGGTTGCCTAGGTTTAAGCCAATTTATATATTTTTTAAGACATATCATGAATCACAAGTTAACTGGATCTGCCTGGATCTTACAAAGAGCTGTACTTAAGCTTTCATTTGAGACCAACAATAACCAAATATTGTAAAAAAAAATTATCTATAAAGTTATAGCTTTGCATATATAGGAAAATATAAACTTTTCTGACCGGGCCCTAAGTAGTGGTTATATACCTTAAGCAATTGTGGACCATAACTCCTGAACAACAATAGTTAAAATTGGCAATTAGCAATCTTGACCTCAATTTTGTCATCAGGAACAACATATTAAACTTTGAAAAGATTAGGTTGAACAGTTCATAATCTATTGCAGGGAAACTGTTGGCAGCTGCCTCATAGCCGTACTTCACCATTAAATAACAAGAATTTCTCTTTCGAAAACCTGGTTAATATGCTCTATTTGAACAGTTTTTGCAGAGATACACCATAAAACGCCATTTTCAAATCATTCAAAGACTGTAACTCCTGAGCATCAAACATGAAAATCATCAATATCAAACTAGATATTACTTTTTGTCACAAGGAACAACATATTAAAATTTAAAAAGCTTTGGTTTACATTAAGGAAAATAGTTTCAGAGGAGGATTTTTTTTTAAATTTACAAGGACAGACAACCTGATTGACAACAAGTAAAAAGAAAGATCAACAAGAGTGGACACAGACCATCGTGAATAGTATTTAGCATTCTGAGAGTTTTCACAGAACTGTGAGTCAACTCACTAAAGGATACCCCACATCCCATATTTAATAAACTAAATTAGTTCAATTATCTCCCTTGAAATATTTCGGACCAGGATTAGTTGCTTTTACAAGACATATGGACAGACGGAGAGACAGGGTGATTCCTATATACCCCCAAAACTGTGTTTGTGGGGTATAATTAAGTCTTTTTAGCCATGTGAGTTCTAACTCTATAGTAAAACATGATATCATTATGTAATCCATGCAGTGAATTATCTATACACTAGATCTCCCTTACCTCTGTTTTTTGTATTTACGTCTTTGTTGACTTCTGTCCTTTACAGCAGCTTTATTTTTCTTGCTTTTACCCATGGAAACGTCAAAAAATCTAGTTATTTACTGTAAATTCAGAAATTATTGCGATGTTTTTATTATTGCGAAAAATGAGACAGGGTTATAATCGCAATAATTTAAACTCGCATTTTGAAATTTTTTACATGAATTAAATAGGATTTTTCTCAATATCGCAAAAATTAAAATCGCATTTTAGTCTAAAATGACAAAATCGCAATAATAAATGCACGCAATAATTTCTGAATTTACAGTATTCTGAAACTATTAAAAATGAAAGAACCTTAGTGAGCGCGCTCACATACCCCACGTCCCCACATTGTCATTAGGCAAACAAAATATCATTTATCTATGATTTGTTATCTAAGTCACCCTCTTGAAAAAGTGGACCCCCTTTACAGATTTTTGTGAAAAACAATCCCATTCAAGCTTTTATGGTTACCTACACTTCATAAAAGTTTGAAGGAAATCCGACAAAAAATGAAGGCGCTACATAGGCGACAAGCATAACTCCTATGATTTTTATCTAAATCCCCCTCTTGGAAAAGTGGCCTCCTTTACAGATTTCTGTGAAAATCAATCCCATCCAAGCTTTTATGGTTACCTACTCTTCATTCAAGTTTGAAGGAAATCCGACACAAAATGAAGGGGTTATCCAGGCGACAAGCATTAATCTATGATTTTTATCTAAGTTCCCCTCTTGAAAAAGTGGCCCCCTTTACAGATTTCTGTGACAGTCAAACCCATCCAAGTTTTTATGGTTACCAACACTTCATTCAAGTTTGAAGGAAATCCGACAAAAAAATGAAGGGGTTATCCAGGCGACAAGTATTAATCTATGATTTTTATCTAAGTTCCCCTCTTGAAAAAGTGGCCCCTCTACGTATTTCCATGAAAATCAATCCCATTAAAGCTTTTATGGTTACCAACACTTCGCTACCGTTTGAAGGAAATCCGACAAAAAATGAAGGGTTATCCAGGCGACAAGCATAGTGATGACGGAAGGACGGGCGGACCAGTCAAAAACATAATACCCTTCGCGACAAAGTTTCGTGGGGTATAAAAAATAGAAAAGCTTTTCCGATTTATATCAAATAATAGCAAATAGTTAAATATATATATATATAAACTAAAATTAAAAAGCAAGAAAAGTTTTAACATAAATCTATGTCCTTGTTTTTTATTCTGTTCACTTAAGTTTAAATAAATCATTTTAGTGCAAAACATTACCAGAGTCATGCAGGCTAAAAAAGTATTTTATTAAATGCAAATTTTTATATATGCTGAACATGACATATTGAACACTAGTATACATTTATAGATTATCACAGGTTTTTAAACGAGACCATTTCTCAGCTGCAATGTCATCAAAGAATTCCTAAGATGAGATGTAGCCAAGAAACGTTCTATTTTTTTTTTTAATTCTAAATATCTAAACAGGAATTAAGGAAATGATCTCTCTTGAAGACATGCACTTGAATGTAAGAAAATAGATTTTGATACCACTTTAAACCGGAATAATGACTTTTAAGAGAATAACTATCTGTCATAATACATTTGATGATCCAACTTTTATAAGTGATGATGAAGAAAAGATAAGACTATGATAAATTCTTCAGTTGCCATGTTAACTTTGCAGAATTGCAAAATTTAGATGAAGAAGATATACGTTACTTTTTTCATAATGATTCTGATGATTGTTTTATTGATTCCGTAGATAATTTTTCTGATTATGAACTTTCTGAGGAAGAAAGTGAAATGAATAAAGATGATAGCATTGTGAAAAACCTTAATGGAGACACCCTTATAACTAATGAGACATACTGGTTTTTTCGCATGTTAGTGTAATGGCAGTATGTGTATTATATATATGACTCAGCTGTTGGGTTTTTATTAAATAAAGGCAACAGTATTATACCGCTATTCGAAATTCATAAATCGATTGAGAAATAAAAACAAATCCGGGTTACAAACTAAAACTGAGGGAAACATATAAAATATAAGAGGAGAACAACGACACAACAGAAACACAACACTCAAATGCAACACACACAGAAACGAACTATAATATAACAATGGCCATTTTCTTGACTTGGTACAGGACATTTTAAGAAAAACTGGTGGGTTGAACCTGGTTTTGTGGCTAGCCAAACCTCCCGCTTTTATGGCAATGTTAAATATAACATTAAAATGACAACATTACATGACAGGACTACAATACAAATAAATGAGAGAACTTTCAGGACAGAGACACACACAAATAATAGCTATCAAAAGGTACCAGGCTTATGATTTTTAAATACGCCAGACAAGGGTTTCGTCTACATAAGACCCATTAGTGACGTTCAGATAAAAAAAGTTCGAAAAGCCAAAACAATACAAGGTTGAAGAGCATTGAGGACCAACAGTTCCAAAAAGTTATGCCAAATACGGCTAAGGTTATATGCCTGGGATAAGAAAATCCTTAGTATTTAGAATAATTCATACTTATGCAAACAGTAAATTTATAAAAAAAAAAGGCTATTTAATAAATATACATGTAAACACCGAAGTGGTGACTAACTACAGAATAAAAACATCCTAAATCAACACATAAAAGAGGCCCAGCTGATCAACGTATAAAAATTTTATTAGTTTTCTTTAAACTATTTTCTGTAACTTCAGAACAGTTGAAAAGGGTGTGTATAAATTTTCCAAAAACTATGTATAGGATGTTAAAAATGCTTAGTAAAGACTGCGAATTTTACAAAATGTGTTGTATGTGTAAAATGTTATACATTATATGACTATGGAGAGTGTTCTCATGTTCTTGAAGGTTTAGTTGTTACCAAACATTGTTCTCATAAAGAATTTCCAAACCACAGAATGTTACATAGATTGATTGATTGATTGTTGGTTGCTTAACGTCCAGTGGCAAATATTTCATGCATATTCAGGACGAGAACAAGTTCACAATAAATACAATAGGTAGGTTCTGTAATAGATTAAGGGATTAAGGTCGGAGAAATTTAGACTGCCACGGGAAATGAGGGTTTATTGGATAGGGACAGAAATTTAGCCTTGCAACAGGTCACCTACGGACCCCTCAAAGAGTTGTTGCAAGGGTTCTTAACGTGCAAAGAGCGTGGCACTCTCTTTACAGGAGGCATCGGATTTAACGTCCCCATTCTGACCGGACTTGGCTGCAAATTTGTACATCCCGCACAGCCAAACGGACGCCCCACTTTAGCACGGGTTTTACTGCCGGTCGGAGGAAGACCAATGGTGACCATACTTCTATTCCCCAGTCACCCTTGGTGGTGTTACATAGAAGAACTGTTTGTAATCAGGCTCTTCTTATGGAGGTTGAGAGAGGACATTCCATAAAGCTCATTCCATATAAGATTTTTTGTTACAAATCTTTGAAGGCTAGTCTTCAAAAATTTGTTCTACGTCCTGATTTTGAAGAAGTTTGTGAAAGATGGAGGTTCAGAGAGCAAAGAGATAACGTTTTACAAAATGTATATGATGGCAGAATATGAGATGACTTTAATGGGAATAAGTTTAATTTTTTCCGTGAAGAAGGAAATTATGGATTAATGTTGAATGTTGACTGGTGGCAACCCTATAAATATAAAAATTATTCTATTGGTGCAATATAGTTGATTTTCTTAAATTTACCTAGCGAAGAAAGGTTCAAAAGAGAAAATATGATTTTAGTAGGTGTGATTCCTGATATGAAATGTGAACCTCCAACAAATACTTTTTTGCTTCCTTTAGTTAAAAACTGAAAACAGCTTGGGCTACAGGATTTTTGTTGTTTTCCTTTAAATCACCAGAAAACTTGAAATGCTTTAAGCTTGCACTTCTCTGTGTTGGATGTGATGTGCCAGCTAGTAGAACACTTTGTGGATTTCTCGGCCATTCAGCAACCATGGGATGCAATAAATGTAAAAAATAATTTCCAGGAATGGTTGGAGAAAAAAACTATGGTGGATTTGAAAGATCAATATGGCCAGAAAGAAAAAAAATCAAACTCACAGGGAAGAATGCAAACTCATTCTAGAAAGTACTAGTAAGGGAGACAAATTGCAGTTAGATAAAATCAATTTGGTACAAGATATTCATGACTTTTAGAACTGCCACAGTTTGATCCTGTGTGTATGACTCCCATAGATCCAATGCACAACTTATTTCTTTGTACCGCAAAGCATATGTTTAAGATTTGGAAAACAAAAGGACTCTTAGATGATGAAAAGTGCAAGATAATTGAGAATAAGATCTTGCTGTCGTCTGTTCAAATTCAGCGAGAATTGGAAAGTAGACACCAAACAAAAACAACTAGATACTCAATTCGTCTGTTTCTGATTCGGTAAGTTGTATTGTAGAAGTTACTCGCGCAAAGGTAACACTTGTGGCATGGGCATGATGTGGGGATGATCATTTGTAATGGGGGAGTGAAGTAGGATTTTTTTCAGTATTGGTCAATTTTCATTTGTTGCTCCGAATGTTTATTTTTTCTGCGGCTTTGAAACTTTAGGACTTAAATCAGGTAATAACTTTTAGTGGAATTTTTTTATACGAAGTGCTGTATCATGTGTATCCAACACCATAATAGCGTTATACCAGGGGTGGATCCAGTATTTTGGGTTCAGGTAGACGGTATCGGGTCCGTTCGCCCTGATTACATATTCGCCCTGGGTCCGTTCGCCCTGAGTTCGTTCGCCCTGGATCCATTCTGCCTACTTTTATTAATCAATATTAATATTACGGTTATTAAAGTTTAATAAACTTATTCAGATGTTTATATATATGGTATTAATTCTCGAAATTCATGAAAATACAAGGAAAGATTTTAAAGTAAATTGGCTTGTTTTGGAGCGTTAGATGTTTATAATGATAGTTCTCACTAACTGTTGTAATATTCGTAATTGTCTTTGATGGATTAATAATATAAAAAACACATTTTGTTTTGATAAACTGAGTCAGCTTGGAATGAGTAAAAACAAAAATGTACGAATTGTAAAACATGAAAAGGAATCATACGTTCATTTATTTATTATTAAATTTATATTGCTACACTTATTAAATTTATATTGCTACACTTATTAAAATTATCAATTGTTAACAAATATCAATAAAGATAAATACGTTGTATTCCAGGATTCTACTATGCAGATTAAAGGAAATTGATTAATATATGGTTGCAGCAATACAAATATTCGGCGATTTTTTTCAACAAACTTTAACATAAAACGGACCCGGATTCGTGTAATACCACCATTGATTTTTCCCTATTTATAGAAGTACCTTCATGACGAATAACTGGAAACATTCTTGCTTTATGACTTTTACAGTAATTTTTGGTGCATGACGATAACATGTACACTTTCTTTTAGACGATAAAAAAATCAACTGGTTTTGGCGAATAGTTGTTTTTGTTTGGTGTCGTTTTTGGAGGTAAAATTATCAAAATATTCTAAATATCAAGCTGAGGACAACACATGCTTTGCAAATTTTAGGGGAGGGCACGCCTCTGTCTGAATCCGCCTCTGAATATGTTTTTTTTTACGACATACATTGTAGATGGTTAATGGGCTACAATGTACATATATCTGACCTGTAGTCAAGTCCCTATGGTACCAAGTCTGAAATACACAAAAATGTATATGTTCCCTATTGGAATTTTTGAAACAAGGATTTATTTTTTAGTTGCGTATTCGTTAACATGTGTTTCATTGGCAATCATATCACATAATCATAATAATGGCACATTTTCCTACTTTTTATGTGTACAAACTATAAAATCTATACAATGCTATATGTACACCATCTCTAATAATACGTGGTTTGACACTAACTTTACTACCTTAAGTTAGTGGGTCAAAAGACCTGTTAGTGATAAAATTAGGGAGTACCTTATGTTGCTTACATGTAGTAGTCCCGAGGCCAGTGAGGGCTGCGTTACCTAATCTGCTAGGATGGTTTTGGGCACCCCTCCCCCTTTGCAAAATTTTAAGAAAGAGAAGCAAAATCATGCAACTGTCTTAATTGAGCATGGACTATATGGCATGTATGGTATGGGCGAGGGTGTGGATTGGGGTTTACAGAATAGTGAGCAAAAAATATAAAGAATAGAGAATAATGGACCAAAAAGATAAAAAGAAATAGAGAGTAATGAGTTGCTAAAATTTTAAGAAAGAGATTAATGGCTGAAAATACATAAAGAAATGGTATGGAAATTAAAGAATACAGAAGTATCTCCTCAAGGACCTTGCACCCAGACCCTCATGCTTTTTTGGTCATTGCTGAAGGCCGTACAGTGACCTACAATGTATAGCTGTTAACTTCTAAGTCATTTGATCTTTATAGGTGGAAAGTTGTCTCATTGGCAATTGTACCACATCTTCTTGTTTTTATATGAAACTAGTTGTTAACTTCAACATGGTGAATATTGCTCAGTGAAGTATTGCGTTTCAAACAGAAAGGATGTGAAAGAAGGGATGCAGTACAAATCGCCCCACTCCAAATTTCCCGACTTAAAAAAAATCGCCTCAAACTGGTTTACCAACTCGCCCCACTTTTTAAAAAATCGCCCCAGTTGTGAAAAGGGTTAAATCTCGTTAATTTTTCTCCTGTCAACTCGCCCCTCCTAATGAAAAAAGGTTAAATGATGAAGAATATATATACGATGACATATAGTGATGACATATAAGGTGTTTTGCTAGTATAATAGTATAACTTTCATAGTTCATTAAAAATCATATTAGTATGCAATTCGTTTCCATGTTACCGTCTAAGGTTTGACACGATATAGCGATAAATTATAGATTGTTGGTTGCTTAACATCCAGTGGCAAGTATTTCATGTATGTTTAGGACGATGACATATAGTGATGACATAAGGTTATTTGCTAGTATAATAGTATAACTTCCATAGTTCATTGACAATCATATTATTTTGTAGTTAGTTTCGATGTTACTGTCTAAGGTTTGACATGATATAGCGATTGTATTGATTGTTGGTTGTTTAACGTCCATTTGCAAATATTTTATGTATGTTTAGGACTATGTTATAGTGATGACATATTGATTGATTGATTGTTGGATGCTTAACGTCTAGTGATGACATAAGGTTGTTTGCTAGTATAATCATGATAATAGTATAACTTCCATGTTTTAGTCAAATATGATTCGGTATCATTTTCCAGTATATGTATATATATATCAGTGTCTTGTCTTGTTAGTGTGATGTTGTAATCAATCTATTTATTTGAACCATCTTTATATAATATTATATTGTATAATTTAAATTTGTGATTCGTTTAATATTTAAATATAATAATTTATTTTTTATCAAAGATATAAACAAGGTAATTTGAAAGTCTTTGATTCATTTATCACCGTAGTTCAATTCAGAAGTCAGGGGGTCTATTTTGTCCACATTATGTTGAAAGAACACCGGGGTGTTTACATTGGCAATATTTACTTTCAATGACTGTGAAACAAGAAAGGAAAACATTGTACATTATAAAACGAGAAATAATTAAAATTAAATACTAAAATCTTCTTTAGTGAAATCAAAAACGAAAAAAAGAAACACGTTAGATTTTGGTTTTGGTTTTAGGGAAATCAAAAACAAAAAATGAAAACACTTTCGTTTTCCGTTTTGGTTTTCTTCTTCTTCTTCTTATGGTATCCAGTTATCCATCAGATTTTTGATGATTACTAAGTGTTTAGAGAAATAAAAAAACGAAAAACGAAAACACTTTTGTTTTTTATTTAGGTTTTTGAGAAATCAAAAACGAAAAAAGAAAACACTCTGGTTTTTTGTTTTTTGTTTTTGATATTTCAAAATGAAAAACGAATGGACGCTAATAGACACGGACCAATATTGTCCCTAAAGTGGACAGATGTTTACTGCAAACGTTATGAAATAGTGTCCACCCACAGGACAAGTTTTCATAGTAGTTGGTATTAAATTGTGTCCTCCAAGGGAAGTTATACAAAGGTCATTAAAAAGTTTTTTAATACTTGGAATTTTATAAAATCTGAACGATTGATTAGAAATTGATTAATATACAAATGTTAACAAACAAATAATGGACGGAAGTAAATATAGAGACATTTAAGTTATAAGAAATACCCAGCTATTGCTAATGACAATGAAAGAAGGACAATAAGAAGGAAGTGTGTAAAGTATAAAATCAAATGTGAAGAACTTTACTATGTTTATTATGAGAAGAAGGCAAAAGAAAATATTGAATTTTGGCATTACATAATGTCCATTGCCATGAAATATTGTCCCCTAAGTGGACAGAATTTTACAGCAACAGTTATGAAATATGGTCCACCTACAGGAAAATTGTTCGTAGCAATTGTTATTAAATTGTGTCCTCCAAGGAAAATAATATTGAACAACATCTGTTACTTGTTTGAATTTAAATCTTTAAACATGTATATATATTAAAAGATATCAATAAGAAAATAAGGATGGTATGAGTGCCAATGAGACAACTCTCAAAGTAACATGTGTTAAATGTATTAAAAGTTCGCAATTATAGGTTAAATTACGTCCAGTAATAACAAGGAAATGGATATCATTTAATACTTTAATCATATCAAAAAGTGTCCTGGACGACAAAATGTCCACCTGGACAGAATTATAGTATTAAATAATGTCCATGTTCATTGACACTTTTTCATACCTGAGGACATATTTTCATAGAAAATTGTGTCCGGGTTACATTTAAATAAGTAAATATTGTCCATGGACAGTATTTACTATGAAATAATGTCTGGTGGACATTATTTCATGGGGGACATTATTAAATCCTACATTGGTACCTCCCTTACAATCATATGTTATTATGTGATCTACTATACAGGCTCCTGACTTGGGACAGGCACATACTATGTACATGTATTCCTGTATTCGGCAAACATTACATTGGTTCATGGATTATCTGATGTCGATTCGTATCGGACGTTTTGAGAATGTACCTTCAACTATGAAGCATCGAAGATTAGAAACGATTTCTATTCAAATACAAGGGAACTCAAGATCGGTTAAGACAGACATTAAAACCTTTCGGAAGAAAGCACCTACATATCTTCCGCCATTGAAAATAAATAGGAAGGACTTTTGTCTAGATATTACAATGGGATCAACTCCGTCTATTGTAAATATTGGCGTAAACGACAGTGACAAAGTCAGTTAATTCTTTTTGGAATAAACGTCTGAATATTATGGATATTTGTATAACACATTCCAAAAATAAATATTTTTTAGAGTGTCCAAAACTCTTTGGAATATTTGGATGAATTATTTTGATGGTCCGTTCAATTCGCTTAGCAGTTATGACTTTTCTTCTTTGTACCTTACACTTCCACACAATCTTATCAAACACAAGTTTACTTATTATATAATATCGTCTTTGAAAAATAAAACAACAGATTTATTTGGTGCGAAAAGTCTTATTCTGTAATGAAAAATGTACTGCATATACTAACTGGCATTGTGATGATATGATTAAAGCTGTAAATGTTCTCCTTGGCAACATCTAATTGTATACACGCAAGTTTTCGCAATATTGTGTATCGACTGGTTGTAGGTACTCCTATTATCAATTATAGCGTCCTTTAATGGATGATTTGTTATGAATCACACTTTATATATATATTTTTTTTTTGCTTTGTACCAATCTGTTGAGAGTCAAAACTTAATTTTATAGTTTGTGCTTATGTTCTGCTGTTATACTAATTTCTAAAATTAGGGGAGGATAGAGCGCTCACAACTTTTTGGAATTTTGGGTCCTCAATGCTCTTCAACTATTTATTTGTTTGGCTTTATATAGATATAAGAAGATGTGGTATGAGTGCCAATGAGACAACTCTCCATCCAAGTCAAAATTTATAAAAGTAAACCATTATAGGTCAAAGTACGCTCTTCAACACGGAGCCTTGGCTCACACCGAACAATAAGCTATAAATAGTTATAACTATTTTGATCTGAGCATCACTGATGAGTCTTATGTAGACGATAGTTATCAAAGGTACCAGGATTATAATTTAATACGCCAGACGCTCGTTTCGCCTACATAAGACTCATCAGTGACGCTCAGATCAAAATAGTTATAAAGCCAAACAAGTACAAAGTTGAAGAGCATTGAGGACCCAAAATTCAAAAAAGTTGTGCCAAATACGGCCAAGGTAATCTATTCCTGGGATAAGAAAATCCTTAGTTTTTCGAAAAATTCAAAGTTTTGTAACAGGAAATTTATAAAAATGACCATTTAATTGATATTCATGTCAACACCGAAGTGCTGACTACTGGGCTGGTGATACCCTCGGGGACGAAACGTCGACCAGCAGTGGCATCGACCCAGTGGTGTAAATAGTTATCAAAGGTACCAGGATTATAATTTAATACGCCAGACGCGCGTTTCGTCTACATAAGACTCATCAAGTACGCTCAGATCAAAATAGTTATAAAGCCAAACAAGTACAAAGTTGAAGAGCATTGAGGACCCAAAATTCAAAAAAGTTGTGCCAAATACGGTTAAGGTAATCTATTCCTGGGATAAGAAAATCCTTAGTTTTTCGAAAAATTCAAAGTTTTGTAACAGGAATTTTATAAAAATGACCATTTAATTGATATTCATGTCAACACCGAAGTGCTGACTACTAGGCTGGTGATACCCTCGGGGACGAAACGTCCACCAGCAGTGGCATCGACCGAAACGCGCGTCTGGCGTATTAAATTATAATCCTGGTACCTTTGATAACTATTGAACATTTTTAACTCCGCACATCTTATGTTCAGTCTCAAGTCAAGTAAACCTGTAATTCAGTTATTGTCGTTGGTTTTTGTCTGTTATATTTTTTTTATTAATTGTTTTATCGGCAATCATACCACAACTCCATATTTGTGTTGTGGTTAATTATTTTTTATTCGATTGCAACTAGCATAATTTCATTAATACTCCTTTTATTATCTCATTTCCGAAATAAAGCTGATGTTAAATTTATGTTATACCAAAGTAGTGAGCGATTATGGTTCCTTAGAATTTCTTCTTTATTTTTTTAAGGGGTATATAAATGCGTTTGTGTGAGCGTATTTTCTGTCCACTTTAAAATCTTACCATTTTCCAGAATAATTTTATTCATGCAAAAAAATTTAGACATTTAATATAAACATTTACGGCAATGCAATGTTTTGACGCAACTTTACTTCAAAACCAATTAAAAAAACATATAGTTTGTCTGAAGAAAGAATCCATTGCAAATAGCAAATTATACTACGGGGTGAAAGGGGTAAAGAAATGAAGAATTTAAAAGTTGAACGTTTTGGCAAAGTTTTCTCGGTTAAATAAAAAGTCGTCCCAGACATAGTTTAACAATCTTAAAATATCATTTTGTTGCGAATCGAATTATTTCAAGATCATTCAAGGCGAAGAACAAATTGCTCAGTACAACAATTGAACTGTTGATTTCTTTAAAATTTGTTGAATGGCGAGAATGTTTATTCTTAAAGTGTTTTTTATATTCTTGCTTGTTGTTCATGGGACATTTATGAAATCTATTCAAAATGTCAAATTGGAGATTTTGGAGCAGACCGTTGAGTCATTACAAGCTCAGATGAGGAATCTGACACGTTCTATTCAGGATATTTCAAAAGGTAATATTTATCATACTTATTTCTTCAGGATTTTGTTTTTGTTATTTTTATTGCAGAATCAGATACACTAGGCTAAAGCTTAAAATCTCCTCTCTCGATTTGTTACAAAATACTTTATTCGAAGAAAATTAGACAATAGAAAGAGTCCACAAAATATTGGTAGCTAAAACCAGAAAACAAAATATGTATAATAGTACAAGGTCATGTTTTTCTGTGACTGTTAATGACGTCTTTACACTAAATCCATTGGGTGTTGGATGTGTACTGATTGATATGTTAGTCCTAGATACATGATTTTTTTATTAGTTGTTATTGGCTTTTTACTAGCTGCCAGTACTGCAGGAACTCTCAGATCTGTACTTAGTGTCTTTTTTGTTGTTAGGGATGAGGGATGGATAATTCCCTGCTACGTCCTGTCTGTGTTTTTGTTTGATGTTTTTCTTTGTAACGATCTGATGAGTTAAGCCTTTTTCAACTGATTGATTTTTATAGTTTGTTCTTATGTTGTACTGTTACACCACTGTCCCAGGTTAGGGGGAAGGTTTGGCGCTCACAAACATGTTTAACCCCACCCCATTCTATATATATGTGCTTGTTCCAAGCCAGGAGCCTGTAGTTCAGTGGTTGTCGTTGGTTTATGTCATATTTGATATTCGTTAATGTTTTGTTATATATTAGGCCGTTAGTTTTCTCAATTGAATTGTTTCATATTTTTCATGTTGGGGCCTTTTATAGTCGACTATACGGTATGGGTTTTTTTCATTGTTGAAGGCCGTTTGGTTGCCTATAAATGCTTACATCCATGTCATTTGAACTTAATTGTCTCATTGGCAATCATACCACATCTCCTTATTTTTATAGTAACCTTTTTATGTTAACTTATATTTATTTTGTTAATAATTCCTAAAGGTTTAACTTGAATAAATAAAAACAAACTTTTAAAATGCACTTGAAATATGATAATCATTTTAGATTGTATTTGAAAACCTTACTTTTAGAGAAATTGTCTTTAAGTTTAAAACTGAAGTTAAGTTCTTAGTGGGGTGACATAACACTTAATCAAACTTATCACCTGCTTTATGGACAAAAATACGCATTGCCTATTTGATTCGATATTCAAGGCCGTGGGTTTGTATAAGGCTGTGTTTGGTCTTGGTAGGGGATTGCTGCTTACAGAGCTATTATAAATGTAAGACATTCCCTTATCAATGCAATTAAAACCCATTATCCTAATTTTAACCAGCTTGACTCAAACTCTAAACTTAAAACTATTCTAGATCCCAATAAAGATATTTTGTCTAGTGTTGTAGACTATATAAAGCAATCTATGGAATTGCGAAAATAGGGTCCACATTGGTCAATTATTATATATATATATATTATTATTAATATCAACTTTACTTGTTTTTAAACATTTATCATGTATTATGTTTCTTGTCACTTGTGTATACAATGTACTATGTTTGCATTTTAACCCGCCAGGGTTTCATGTTTTGCAATAAAGTTATATAAAGTTGAGTCATCTCTGAAAGTTTCATAATGTGGTTGACTGTTTCACAGGGGAAAGTGACACGCATGTTTTACAATGTTAATAGTAACGATAAGTTATCACTGATCCTAAAACGTCAACTTAATTAAAGTATATTAATTATATTTTTTTTAAATTTCTATTTTGCGGTCGGTACGATTTGCCCCAAATATTGTGTACATGTTTTACAATGTTAATAGTAACGATAAGTTATCACAATCTGATCCTAAAACGTCAACTTAATTAAAGTATAATATTCATATTTTTTTTAAATTTCTATTTTGTGGTCGGTACGATTTGCCCCAAATATTGTGTACTTGTTTTACTAAAGAAAACGTTAAACGCACAAATAACGCGTGTTAAGAATATTTGCTTGCGTTCTATAATTCATGTCGCATGAAAATATAATTCGTTTTCAAAAGCACGTTGCACCTATTTACAAATTTACTAAAAGCTCATCATTTGGTGAAATATATGTAAAATTTGCGTTGTATATTAAAAAACAGATTGATATATGGCCTTTTCTATATCGGCCCTGGTTTTATCCCGAGACGTGGTTTAGATTTATGATTGACTATTTTTGTTTGTTTCGCGTGCATGTTTATGTTTCAGATGGATAGAACACGTCAACATTATTAGCAGTGTGATAACTCATATTATCACCGTCCATGCGCCTAGAGACGGCACAAAGTTGAAAATGCCTCCTGACAAGCATATGTGTTACACTGAAAAGGCTTGGCTTCCATGTGGACCACAGTTTCATGCCTTCTTGTACTATCTTTAGATGAAAATGTCTTGTCACAGTAGCTGCACATTGTGTCTAGTATGTTGTCATGTACCAGCTTTACATGGAAGTTCAGCTTTGGACGTTAAGAATATGATTTATCATGTTTATCACACTGCAGACAAATTTATAATTTATAATTTAGAAATTGTTTTACAGGACATTCGAGTTTAGGTCATGTGTTTGTCCTTATGCGTTGTATGCGGATGTATAAATTGCAATAAAGTATAGAATCGATTTAAGAAATGTATTGTATCGTTGTGGTGCTGTCTCACTAACGTTTACCTCTCATCTTCTTTTATTCGTCAGTCCATATTTCCCGCCTTTTATCTCGATCGACTTACCTACCATAATAATTGTTAATTTGTTCTTGTCCTGAGTATGCATGAGATATTTGTCACTGGATGTTAAGCAAGCAACAAATTACTCCATAATATTCTTCTTTTCATATCAAACTATGACAATTTTTGTTTATTCGGGTGTTTTCTCCTGATTTGATGGTAGGTTTTTAGAATTGTACGTAAATAAAATATAAACACCCTTTGACCTAACACCATACAGACTGATATGACTAAGCGCAAATAATTTAGTACCCCGCATCCTGCATCACATATATTATCAGTACAGAGTTAAATGAAAACTCAAACCGAGTTGAAAATACAAGGGTTGATGCTTTTAAGATTATTATGCAAAGTGCAAATATAATTACAATGTAAAACATAAACTGAAACAAAAAGAAGTTGTTTATGACTCTATTGAAGGGCTAGGGATAGAGGCTGTTGGCTGTTTGTCAACAACAAAAACGACAGCCTCGGGAGTAAATCTAGAGGCTTGCTATAAAACACACTATCGCTATTTTTTCTAAACCGAAAAAGTTCTGAAATTACACAGCTTTTTCATCCAGTTAAGATATCTGGGGCCCTGTTTAAATCATGTATTGTGCATAAAATATTTCAAAAAACATGTTGAAACTACAGTAAACACTTCAAACAAAGCATTTTTAAAACTTTAATTTGTTTTTAAAAACATGAACCTTAAACTTTTAAAATTTCAAAATGTTCACTTTTTCCTCCCTCACCTCAGGACTAATGACCTTTGTGTTAACAATGCATGACCCAAACAGGAAGTCGTTTAAATGACTGTGTTTTCCGGAATGGACTAAATAGCGATAAGGTGTATACATTTTGTACGTTGGCCGACTATTTGTACTCAATAATATATGGTCATAAATCGCACAAGTTCGTGTTTGTGTAAATTACTTTATCCCAGTCATGTTTTTGTACAAATATGATCCACGATTCTTGCGCTTTAGATATCATTCATAGTAGAAATTTCCTGTTTTGGGCCCAGTTTTCAAGTTGGTCCAAATCGGGGTCCAAAATTAAACTTTGTATTTAATTAAAAAAAAAAAAAAAACACGGTTTTTTATGCACTTGAATTTGTGGTATTACGCGATTAGCGTTTTTGGAAACAATTTTTTACTCGTTACCCGATATTTGATGCCCTTCTAGTAATCAATCTATATTCTCAAAAGATAATGGTGTCATCATTCAGTAGAAGAATACGTCGACTTATAAATGAAAACTGAAATTTAAAACAGGAGGTTTTGAAAGAAACGAAATTATCGGTGGTTACATGTAACGGAGTTGAACAAAATCCGGAAATCGCTAATTTTTAAAAATAACAAAAACTTTCGGGTCTTCGTGGATGAAAACCTATCAATTAATTTAAATTGGCCTAAGGAATGACTAATATTTTTTTTGTCTATTCGAAATAACCGCAAAAATGAGGAGCACACTTTTGAATAACTATGTGGGTTATTCAGTATGCATTACATTTTTGTGGTTATTTCTCTATAGAAAAAATACTACATTTATTCCTTAAATGAAAATTAAAAAAAAAAAGGTTACACGCATACGAATGTACTTTTTCAGAAAAATAATGAGTATTTATTGTGTATAACACATACTCTGTTCAAAAAATTCCCAGGCGTTCTTACCTATCAAATCATTGTCTAAACTTTGTCATAAAAAAGACGCATTCAAAACTCAAAGAAAACTGACAATGCCATGGCAAATAAGAAAGCGCAGTAAAAAAAAACAAAAAAGTTCACAAAACACTTTATAGGAAACTAAAGATTGGGTAACACGAAACCCACCCAAAGTTGATAGCAAAAGTTATAGACAAATGGATAAGCTTTATTTCCAATCAATATATAAATACAAATGTAATGTAAGTATATTCAGTTATGAATTTCAACTTATTCTACACAACAACATTACATGCATTGTGAATCTTGAATTTCTGAAACTTGTTGTAGGATAAACATAAAGGATATGGGCTGTCACTGGAGATGAGGATTTCACGTCCTCATTCTGACCGTTGCTGCGTATTTATAAATCTCGAACAGCAATGCTGACGTCCCCCTTCGGCAAGTCAGAAAAAGTAATGTAATTAATTAATCCTTACCCATGTAACCTTTGGTGTATCAAATATACGAAACATTTATCTCAAATATAATGCAATGCTCACATCTCAATTTTAGTCAATCTTTTAGTGTAAAAAACTCGAAATCGAAATAAATACAGCAAAACTTTGTTTCAGTTGTTGCCAAATAGACAGGTTGGTTCAAACTTCAACAGCAAAAGTAATTTATAGTTGATCGATTGGTAAACATACTTTACAACTACTAACACAGCAAATTTTACAGAAAAAAATTATATGTTTACAAAGTCCTGTACGGAAGATTTTTTGTTTGTTTTGATCCGATGAAAAACACCACCACCATAGACAACATTTGATTTTGATTGGCCTTCTCAGAATGTGTTTCTGCAAAAAAAAATCGCCTTTCATATAGAATATAATCTTTGTTAAGTCGATCGATTTTAAACAACATATACATATTCAAGTTGATGATGTGACTTAACTCTGGTCATATTTGTTTTACTATTGTATGTAACAGTCATTTAAGTTTCTTTTTCAATTCATGGTGTTAAACGTCCAGTTGCAGATATTTCATGTATATTAATGACGAGAAAAAAAAGTAAAAAAATAGGTCATCCTTCCAAAGAAGGTATAAATGTGGACTGCCACTAGAATATCAGGGTACAGAATACACATGCTGGATAGGAACATGAATTTTGTCTTACAACATTCCACTTTACAGATACCTCAATTAGCGGAAGAAATGGATAGTTCGTGCTGAAAGAGTAACACTAACCCTGTAAGAGGCATTCAATATAACGTTCCCATTCCGACCGGGCATTGCTGCGCTCGTGCTGCCAAATGGACGACCCAGTTTGACTAGGATGATTAAACACTTATATGATACAAAAAATGACAAGAGTGCAATATAGAGCATTATTTGAAAGCTTGACAAAGATTTCTTTCTATTGTTAAGATCTGTACGTTGTCCTATCTATGGGTAATCAGTGTTGTTGAGTTACTGTCTTATTACCACATCTCCTTTAACAGATTACCGTACGTTGTCCTCTGGATATCGATCTGTGAGCAATCTGTGTTTTTAGGTAACTGTCTCGTTAACGTCTACCACACATATCCTTTAACAGATGACTTGGCGTTGTCCTCTGGATATCGATCTGTGGGCAATCTGTGTTATTAAATAACTGTCTCAATAACGTCTACCACACATATCCTTTAACAGATGACTTGGGCGTTGTCCTCTAGATATCGATCTGCTGTTAATCAGTGTTAATGAGTAACTGCCTCATTTACGTCTACCACACATCTCCATTAGCAGATCACTTGGCGTTGTCCTCTAGATATCCATCTGTTGTTAATCAGTGTTAATGAGTAACTGTCTCATTTACGCCTACCACACATCTCCATTAACAGATCACTTGGTGTTGTTGTCTAGATATCGATCTGTGGGTAATCTGCGTTTTTGAGTTACAGTCTCATTTACGTATACCACACATCTCCTTTAACAGATCACATGGCGTTGTCCTCTACATATCGATCTGTTGGTAATCTGTGTTGTTGAGTAACTGTGGATTCATTTATTTTCGTGGGTATCAATTTTTGTGGATTGCGGAAAACTTGCATTTTCGTGGATATTTGATTTCGTGGTTTTGCAAATCTCTGCATACAAAGCCTATAAAAAATTGGTAATTCGCTAAACATTTGAATTCGTGGTTCACCTGAACCCACGAAACTCATGAAAATTGGAATCCAACGAAAAATAATGAATCCACAGTACTGTCTCAGTTACGACTACCACACATCTCCTTTAACAGATCACTTGGCGTTGTAATCTAGATATAGATCTGTGGGTAATCTGTGTTGTTGGGTTACTGTCTCATTAATGTCTACCACACATCTCCTTAAATTATAGCACTTGGTGTTGTCCTCTAGATATCCATCTGTTGGTAACCTGTGTTGTTAGGTTACTGTCTCATTAACGTCTACCAGACATCTCTTTAAATAGATCACTTGGCGTTGTCCTCTAGATATCGATCTCTTGGTAATCTGTGATGTTGGGTTACTGTCTCATTAACGTCTACCAGACATCTCTTTTAACTGATCACTTGGTGTTGTCCTCTAGATATCGATCTGTTGGTAACCTGTGTTGTTGCGTTTCGGTCTCATAAGCGTCTACCACTTATCTCCTTTAACAGATCATTTGACGTTGTCCTCTAGATATAGATCTGTGTTTTATCAGTGATGTTGGGTTACTGTCTCGTTAACGTCTGCCAGACATCTCCTTTAACTGATCACTTGGTGTTGTCCTCTAGATATCGATATGTTGGTAATCTGTGTTGTTGCGTTTTGGTCTCATAAGCGTCTACCACTTATCTCCATTAACAGATCACTTGTAGTTGTCCTCTAGATATCGATCTGCTGGTAATATGTGTTGTTGAGTTACTGTCTCAAGCACGTCTACATGTACACGTCTCTTCTTCAGCAGATCACTGGATGTCCGTCGTCTATCGTCGTCGTCCGTTAAGTTTAACACAAATCATCTCCTCTGAAACTACTTGGACAACTTCAACCAAACTTGACCACAATCATCATTGGTGTATCTATATTAAAATGTGTCCGATGTCTCCGACTGCCTCGCGACATGGCCAAAAATGCAAATTGCAAGTTTGGTTATTATCTTGACATCCACTATAGATAGAGAAAATCTGACAGCGGCTAAAATTTTTGGATTGATGAGATCTACCTTCTGTCAATATACATTTGTTTACATCAAAACTGTCAGAGTACTCCTTGTCGGACTTATTGCCCTCAAATGTTTTAAGTTTTTCCATTTTTTTAAATACTGCCTATTACTTTAAAAATTAAAATAGATAGACATAAATCTTGTAAAGCAAAGATGATCGCCAAGATCTACAAATAAGTCTTTTGGTCGAAATCGTCAATCGACCCCCTTATTGGAGTAATTGCCCTTTAATGACAATGTTTAGAATTTGTGTGCGCTTTTTGCCTATTATCTTGAAAACTATAACAGATATTAGATAGAAACTATGAAAAGCAAAACTGATCAGTATCACAAGGTCCACAAGGTTTTTGTCTATTATTTTTAAACTAAAAAAGAGATAAGTTTAGGTAGCAAAAAAATTCACAAGGCAATGTTAACAAATAAGTTGATATTGCTGAAATCGTTGATCATCTTTTTTTATACGTTAGTGCCTAAAGGTAGATGAAAAGGGGGGGGGGTGTCTTAATTTAAATCCATTGATTAAGTTTATGTCATTGCTGTGTAAAACATATAATAGTATGGGTCACAAGGCTTTTTTTTCAAGCTAATACTTGTGTGCAAAATTGTCAAATTTTGTATAGATTATTCATGGAAAACACATTTTTGTGTGAAAGAAAGAAAACTAAACCATACATTTTGAAGATAAAAAATGAAAAGATATAAATGTAGCTCTTCTAATGGACTTTCAAAATATTAAAAGAATATAGGGTCACGGGACTCGTTTTCTTGCTACAAAACAAAAAAGGTAAATGCAAAACACATTCCAGTATAAGATATACATTATCTGATTTATCGCTCCTTATATTGATTCAAAACAAAATATCCTGTATTTGTAAAAACAGTCTTAAAAAATGATATAACTCACAATTTACTTCAGCCGGGCAGCAATTCTCATAATGGCGTCGAAAATGCGACAAAGCTCACGTGCTTTTCCATTCAAAAAATGTCATTTTTTAGAAACGGCATTGACGTCACGAAAAAGGCTGCGTAAAGACATTTAACCTGTTTCCCATTCTAAACCAAGTATACCCTTTGATGCGGCAGGTTCCAAACTTTCACTACGTTATTATTAAAAGGCTGAAAATACAATATTTCATTGCAAATTTGGTGGTGAAAGATAAAAATACGGGCCGCGGAAGTGACACTTGAAAATAAATAAATGTAAATTGAAATGACACACGAAATAGTAACGTCTATTCCTATAGATGAGATGATAACTATTGATATTTTGTTGAAGAAAAGCCCACTGATAGAAAAACTCGACAGGTAAACCGGCCCAGTGACGATTCAACAAGTCGAAAAATAGGACGTTTAAAGGGGAATAACTCGATCCCAAAACAACAACAATACGACGGTGATCATAAATGACTGATTGAAAAATGTTTTCCCCTTATTATTGATTTGTAAGCAGTGTTACTGGGCACAAAATAGAAAGTTTAATAAAAATGTGAGTTTCAGTTTATAAAAATATCATTGAAAAGCGGTCATTTGTTAAATATCGTGTCTTCCTGTTGGTGTATCTGATAACTGTAATTGGAAGGTTAGTCCCGTCAGGATATAAACAGTGATCATCATGCCCCTCATCTGTTACAAATTTATGTACTTAATTGAAGTAAATGGTGTTCTCTAGAAGCTGACTGTTTGAATTTAACACGTCCACCAGTTTTAATGGTAGATACACTCCTGATATTTGTAAGAATGGATTGAAAAAATATTTCATGGAATCATGGTTTTTATTTCAGTTACTCTTCTCATAAAAAATGTCATCCTTATTTTCTCAAGAAAAGTTCATAGTTGTGATTCTTAATTGAATCAATCAGAGACATATTAAACAACATATCTCAGGTTAAATAATTGTTTCTGAATAAATGTCAATGTAAAAAATCATTGTTTTAATATCTATTTATTTGAACTAAAATTAAAACCACAAAAATACATTTTTTGTCCATACTGTTCTAACAATATCCAGAGGATATTTTTATTCAGATAATTTAACTAGCAAAAAATAATTTAAAAAAATATATTAATGATCTTCATCTTCCTTTAAAAAAAATCCAGATGAAATGAATTAAAGTTACTAGATTATATCTGGCATACAGAATATTCTGCAAAGTGCATTTACATGTAATAAATTTTATGTTAAATTTTTCAATAAAAAATAATCAGTTCTTTTGAACTAAATCATGAGCAGAACTCTTGTTCATTACCCCTTCATTAATAGTTCAAAAACCCTTCTTCAATCATTAAATATAACATATTAAGGTATAAAGGATTTTTTTTTTCTGAGACAAGTGCCTGTGGTTAAGCAGCAGTACACAGAGTTATACTCCTGGCTTTAACATTTACAATATAACAACCAGCAAAGCCAGAGAGGAGTATTTGCAAACTATTTATAAACAAAACAACTTTAATATAAACAATGTAAACATACTAACATTCAACCTGACAGTATTTAATTCTTAAACTTAACCCACAGCACCAATTATTTAAATTAGGTAAATTATTTTAAAGAGAAATCAGGGCCATTTATAAAAAAGGTAACCTTTTATTAGTTAACCAGTTCCTTGAAAAAAGTAGGTCTTGCTATTTTGGTTCCTTTCTAATAGGATTTTATAAGTTATTTTAACTACTTGCATGATTGTGACTTTTTAAAATTAGACTTTTCAATCTTTTTTTCAAAAGAAGTAAACTTTGCAATTTCATTAAATTTTAAAAAAAAAGCTTTTTAACAAACTATAAAGCTACACAAAATTTAAAAA
Organism: Mytilus californianus; assembly: GCF_021869535.1. NCBI lineage: Eukaryota > Metazoa > Mollusca > Bivalvia > Mytilida > Mytilidae > Mytilus > Mytilus californianus. Next base: position 5,064,276 of record NW_026262672.1, read on the forward strand.
AAAAGAAATATTAGTATCACCCAGGTATCACCTCCACTTACTATTAAATCAGCATAATATAACCAACCTCTAAAAGAGGGTCACTTACAAATGCTTGGTAATCTGAAATTTCATAATTATAAGTTTTATAATTGGCTATGAAATGTTACGTGACCTGTCTTATGCAACTATAAAACAAAAGATAATGTTGAAAACTAAAAAGTAAAAATATAAATAAAGGAAATGAAGCCATAATAACAATCAAATTAAATAAATGAAATTATAAATAAGTAATAATAAAAATAAAAAAAACAGATGTGAATTAATTAGTAAAATAAATTGCTTAGCTGAGCGCAGCTGGATACAACGGCAGATGTCCAACCCTGAAAAGTTTGGGCCAAAATGGACACAATATTCACACTTGATACAGGTCTGAGTTTGGATTGTAATTAATTATTTGACACATTATAGGTTTCTGACACAGAATAACTGTTGTCAAAGAACTTAAAATTGGTTATACGATTTGAATTTATATTCAATTTTTTGCTTTTGTGCAATACACTATGCTGTTGCAAATTGTTGAACCACCCCCCCCCCCAAAAAAAAATTTTTTTTTTAGTTTTTTTGCTTTTGTGCAATACACTATGCTGTTGAATATTAACCGCACAAAAAAGTATTTGAAGAAATTTTCTTTTTAATTTCTGAAATCTTAAATGAGAAAAATTGTCCGCCAACAAATTCTTATTGAACCCCCCCCCCCCCCCCCCCCCCAATTTTTTTCACCTCCCCCTTTCCCTCATTCCAAAAAAAATTCTTTCCCTCAAGATATGGTCAGAATCTCAATTCAAATTTCTAATGGAGTTTGCAACCATAATTACCCATTTGAATACATCATAAAAGTATTAAAATATAAAATGACATACATAGTCATGGCTAAAATTAATATTAATTAATAGTAACTGCAAAAAATAAATTGACAGCTAATCACCTCAAGAAAATCATCATTTCTTAATACATAATTTACAAGCATTGTAAGGCAGGTAATCAACCATACACAACATTTTTCTTTAAATGGGATTGGATTACCTCCCTTACACTGCTTTTAAATTGTCTTAATTGTCCTTTAACCAAAAAAATCCTTGTTTTCCCCCTTTTTTGCCCCTAATTCCTAAATGGTTTGAGCCATAACCTCCAAAAGTCAATCCTAACCATCCCTTTGTAGTATGGAAATTTGTGGTATAATTTCAGAGAGATTCATACACTTACACTTAAGTTATTGTCTGGAAACTACAAAAATGCTTATTTGGGCCCCTTTTTTGGCCCCTAATTCTTAAACTGTTGGTACCATAACCCCCAACAACAATCCCAACCTTCCTTTTGTGGTTATAAACCTTGTGTTAAAATTTCATAGATTTCTATTTACTTATACTAAAGTTATTATCTGGAAACCATCTGTCTTCGTACGATGACAATGTGATACCAATATACGACCGCAAAAATTTGGCAGTTCTTGAAAAAAATATAACAACTTGCTACTTGATCACATGGTTGAAAAAAAATACACAGTTGGGATGATTTTGTCTTGTCCAGTAGCAGCTTAGCCTTGACCTGTTCAAGAAAATATCCAAACTCATACTAAATTTCCCAATTTTTAGAACTAGAAAACATGAAAGTGCAATTAGAAGAATAGAACTAAATATTTAAATATAAGTTATCTAAAAGTGAATCCATGCGAATTGTTTTAAATCCCCAAAAAACTCTTTTGTGTTCAAAATGAATCTTAAAAAAATGTAAGAGTTGTCTTCCTTAGTGCACCTTTTTACTTAATTTACAGCTCTTTATTTAGGGCAACCAGAGTTACCTCCCATATAATTAATGAAAATTTTTGTGAAATTTAGACACTCCTTTTTGGCAGAATTCACAGAAAATTTCACACTGAAATAAACATTTCAGTGGCCATATTATGAAGCTCTCAACTTCTTATTTATGTTTTAAATAACCTGAAATTCATAACAAAAGGCAGACAGTTACAGAATATTGTACATTGTATACATGTATCAGACATCTTCAATTTCATATGAACCTGAGTAAATACATACAAATAGAATTAAAGGTGAAATGCGAGAAACAGCATATATAGTATTAATTATAAGAACGGTTAACAAGTGTGGACGCAGACCAGCATGGATAGTATCCGGCATTCTGAGAGTATTGCTATCCCCTACCAGTTGAAATTATTTGTTCCCCAAAACAAAATTTGAACTTGATATGTAAATTGTCATGTTAAAACTATAGATACCAAATATCAAATCAGTATAATGGTAGTCTGGCATGACTAAAAAGAAAAGTGCAGAAAATTGATTAATTGTGTGATTTTTCTAGGACTAAGGATCATATAACTCTGCAAAATATCATCAAATCAGAACAAAATTCAAACTTGATCTGAAACTTGTAAAGGTTAAACTATATATGCAGAAAACAGATTACTTATGTGATTTTTCTGAGTCCAAGGGCCATAATTCTGCAAAAACTCATCAGACCGGAACAAAATTAGAACTTGATCTGTAACTTGTCATGGTTATATTATAATATACCAAATATCAAACCAATATCTTCAAGCATGACAAAAAAAGTGTGGAAAGCTGATTTCCCGGACGGATTGATTGACAGATGGACTGATGGACAGGGTGCAAACCTAAAGTCCCCTTCAACTTTGTTGGTCGGGGACTGTAAATGTAAGGGATAAATTTGTCCTGGTAAAATATGTCCGGGCGGACACATATTACTAGCATAAAAAGTCCATGGTTACAGAATTTACTAGTATTTTTAGTCCGATGTTAGTAATTTATGTCCCCAGACTAATTTTCCTAGGAATTCAAGTCCATGTCATTAATATTCCTAGGTAAAAACGTCCATGTTTTTTTTTAAATAGGAAAAATATTAATGAATCAAATCATTTACATTTATACAATATTGGAAATTTAAATATTAAGTTTTAATATTGTTTAAGAGATGTGTATTTATATTTTTAATAAAATGTCCCCAGACTAATTTTCCTAGGAAATCATGTCCATGTCATTAATATTCCTAGGTAAAAACGTCCATGCCCTTTATTTTAAAAGGTAAATATAAATGTTATGTTTTAATATTGTTTAAGAGTTGTGTATCAATTTTTTTAATATAATGTTTGTCCCCAAACTAATTTTCCTAGGAAATCATGTCTATGTCATTAATATTCCTAGGTAAAAACGTCCATGCCATTTATTTTAAAAGGAAAATTTTAATGAAACAAATTATTTACATGAAAACAATGGAAATTCAATTTTTATGTTTTAATATTGTTTAAGAGTTGTGCATTAATATTTTAATAAAATTCATGTCCCTGGACTAATTTTCCTAGGACATCATGTCCATGTCATTAACATGCCTACACTGGTTATAACGTCCGGCAATGTCCTTTTATTTTAATAGGAAAAATTAATGGAACTTTCCAATCTTAACTAAGAAAATATGTTGTTTTTTTTATTTGCAATAATCTTTAAAATATAATAAAAATTACTAGAAAAACAAGTCTTAGGACAATTTTTCTTAGGAAAATAAGTGCCAGACATATTTTACTAGCTATGGACTTATTTTCCTAGGAAAATTTGTCCTAGGACTTAAAGTCCTAATAAAATAATGGTCATGGACTTTATTAACTAGGAAAAAAAGTCTGGTGGACAAATTTTACTACCGGACCAAATTTACTGTTACATAAACATCAATTTAGAATCTACATAAACATTGTAACATTTAAACATTTACATGGAACTTAACATACCAGCTTTAAATGCTGCATATTAAATCATCTGAGCTCATCATTTAGAGGAAAGGTAACAGTAAGAATTAATTGTCATGTCAATAAATTGCTGTAGAAGAGCCCCAAAATGAGTATGATGGACACCTATACAAATGTTATACATGTACGAATATATCCATTTGTCTCCAAGTATGTAAGACTGTTGGTCAACACTAAATGTAGAAAAGAAGTAACCTTAAAATTGGAGAAAAAGTGAAATTATATCACCAGTCCTATACAAATATGTGCATATTTCATTTTTCTTGAAATTAGCAAAAAAGAAACAAAAAAGTTTATTGAACGACATAGGATTCTGAGAAATAGGGTAATAGGCAGTTAGCGCCCTTCCTAGCAATTTCAATTAAACCAGATGCAGATTAAGGATTATGAAAAGGGAGAAGTGGGACATATAAAAATATGTACTATAATCATCAATTTAGCTTGAAAAGGCGTGCGGACGGGACTGGTCCCTGTAAATCTCCCCCATCAAAATTCATACATTTCCAGGCCTGCTCAAGCCCAACTCTTGTAGGATTTCTTGCTGTGTTGAAGACACATTGATGGCCTAGCTTGGGTTGTTTTGTACATTTTGGAATGCACATTCCCCATTTCCATTCTTTATTCTTTTTGTATGCTATTTTATGTATGGACATAAGAATGCAGAGGACGATAACAAATTTCAGCATTTAAGGTGTTGGTGTTGGAGGAAGGCTACTTTTTTTTTTATAAAAGATTCATGGTCTGAATGTTGCCCCCGTCCAAAACTTTTTCTTTTTGACTTAAAATTTATTAATTAGTGTCTTGTAAATTTTCAACGAGTCAGAAATACGTTTTGCAGATGAAAACGTGGAAATTATTGTTTGTAAACAATCTTTTTCAACTGTGAACTCTTAATTCAGACTACGTCATTGGGGCAGAAAAGGGGAATAATAAGTAAAAATTAGCTGGAAAGGTTAAATATTGGAGAAAATATCAAGATTACATAATTTCTAAATGATTTAACCAGTATGAAGTTTCATTTGATTCAAAATATGGACGTATTTTAAAAATAAGGAGAGGATTTTTTCCCCGCTACCTACAAATATGCTTTCGGGTTGACAGGCCGCTTAAGTATTTTAAATCGCCTGGTAACGTCATGTGACCATACTGTAGCTATTCTCCATGCCTCAATGTATCAAAATATACCAGTCATATTTATTTTCACTAGGTAAACCGGCGGTGTGACGATTCGTTTTGAGCTGAAAAATTGACCAGGGCAGTCGATGTGAAAAAAATGTCCGTTTCACAAAATGGAAATAATCGCTTGAATTTATTTAAATGGCTTATGTCATCTCGCTTTTTTTATAAATTTATTTTGCTTTAATACTTTAGATGAAATATGTTCTAGATCGGTCTATAATTCCGTTTATTTTAAATGAAATTTGCGATTTTTCGATGCGTCGTTCACGGCCAAATTTCTTTTACCGCGGAGCGACATCTGTTGACAGGTTTTCCTCAAATTATCTCCACTTGATTCTCTTGTCGCATATCCGGGGTTTTAACGGACAAATCAGATGATTGCGTTCCGGCTGACTTCATGTAGATGAAAAGTCTAAGAATTGAAGAGTTTGGTCATTAAAATTCTCTAAACGTGAAGGGTTTTAAGGAAGAATATTCAGAATATCATGAAGAAACAAAAAAGTTGATTTGTGATTTAATGGTGGTAGAATTGTGATACATACGTTATTAGAGATATTGCGTCTTTACAAACTAATTTATTGTTTATTGGGCTAACATGAATGGCTTAGATTTTTCTATTTTTTTCAATTCTTCTTGTATATGAGCTGCGTCAGATAGAAATCGACCTTACGCAGGTGCACATATACATGTACATGTATACGACTTTGATTGATTTTGGAACATTCGAATACGAAATAAAAGATGAGTGTTGGTCGGTTTTGTAGGGGTTTTATATCAACTCTATTTTTAAACAGTTTTTTCAACCCAAAATACGTTCACAGATTTGTTGATATCCATTTGCATAAGGTCGATTTCTATCCGACGTAGCTCATATGGTGAATTTAAAATGCAATGTAAAGAACTTGTATCTCACCTGGTAAGAGTCGATATGAAAAATTACAAATGTATATCTTTTTTACATTTGGAGCACAACATTGAGGATCAGTTTGGAAACCATACACACATCTTTTTATATGGTCTCACTAGATCAACTTCATGTATTTAGAAGTCATAACCTACATATTCAGCTACTGAGATTTTACCAAATTAAACATCGCAATCATGATAACGAACGTAGTTATAGCACAACATATTGTCTGCTTTCCTCATCATGGTTTATATTCAGCTTGACATTTTTTTAGTTTTTGATTGAATTTTAAGATCTTTAACAGATGATTCCCTGTCGCTTCTCCCTCACCCTCATTATAATCTTTATGCTTATTTATCAATTGCATCGGTCAATAAAACTGACGTAGCCGCAGTTCTGTTTACAATGAATCTTTTAACAGATAATTTACCAAATGATTCATCACTCCCTGGTTTTCTGAACCTCGTTGTTCAAACAACAATAAAATAAAATTCATGGTGTTGGCTTAACCAACTAAAGGAATTTGATAAATTAGGTTTGCAGTTGTTGACAAAATATATAACTAGAAGGATAGGAGGGTATTAATTGCAAATTGAACAGGAAACATGTACGCTTGCTATTTTTTCAAAAGAAGTCAAACTTACCAATATCAAAGACATCTTAAGTCAATAACTGCATTTTCTTACATCAATTAACGGCCTCTGTGGTGGTTTTGTGGTAGCGTGTTCGACTTGATAGCGAGAATTTATTAGAACGAGCCCCTGCCGCGTCAAACCAAATACTTCAAATTTTGTATTTAGTGAATTTCCTTTAAGCATGCGGCATTAAGGAGTAAGGGCAAAGACAAATCGTTACGGTATCAGAATAATGTGTCTGGGTGGGGTGATATGTCTTCCTGTGAACTAGCAAGTTAGAAATCTGACTCCGCAGGTACAAAGCATGGTTAATATTCATATCGCAATAACACCTTCTCGTCCTAATTATGCTTTTAATTTGCCATTGGATGTTACACAGTCACCTATAATCACCATCTTACATCAGTCTCCAATAACAATTTCGATGCTCACGATTTCCAATCCCCACCTTTGCAATTAACTATTCTGTCAACTTTGAGGTGCCAGTCACAGTCAGTGACTCCATTCCATAGGTCTATACATATACTTTATGCGTGCCAGCACCAAAAAAAAAATGCACAATATAATGTACCAGAAGGAAACTGTTCACTTCAAGAAGTGAAACACCACGATATCTATTTGATAATAAATAATGTATGCTGATTACGCTCATTGTTCTAAAATTCATTAGCTAAACTAATCTTACAGGGATCAGGGCTGTCCTTTTATCCAATGCTATGTCCCCTTTTTATCAGGTTTATCTTGTCACACTTCCTTTATTTAGTTACAAACACTTGTAATCTCGTTTGAAGATCTTAATGCGGTGGTATTTGTTATTAACAGCAATAAAAGATTCTTTCCAACTTCTAAAGTTTCGCAAAAAATATACAAACACTGTTTATTTGGGACATTTTTATTCCCTGAGTGGTTAATAATCTCCGAAATTTTCTTTAGATGATCGTAAATATTAATACAACTGTAAAATTATTGTTTAGCGTGATAAAACAGTGAAGTTTGTTCCACTTGTGATAGAACTTGATGTAACAAATGTTCCAACTTGGAAGGAATGGAACAAATGTTATAATATGTACATAGGTAAAATTGCAACATATGTTTTTCATATGTTTGAAAACATTTGGAAACATATGTTTAGGCTCGATATAAAATCATTTGTTATTTAAATATGAAAAAACATAATTATGGAAATCATGAAAAACATGTTTTTCATATATGTAAACATATGGAAAACGTGTTTTTCATATGATTTTTCCAACCATATGTTTTTCATATGATTTTCATTTGACCCTTAACATATGTTTTTCATATGATTTTCATTGGTCCTAAACTTATGTTTTTCATATGTATTATCTTTGTTTTCAAACATACCCTTTTCATGTTTTGTTTTTGATTTAATGAAACATATTTCTTTGGCATGTTTCCTTTGGTGCTTAATTAACACAGTTCTCCATATTTTTTATCTCAGGTGGTAAATTATGTGATACCCAATTTCCATTATCTACACAGAAATATGCATAAAACAATGTTTTTTTTTTCTTCCACAACATCTGTAATATGTAAGTTTTTTTTTGGTACACAACACCTGCTTAATGTGTTTTTTCTTTTGCACAACACCCAAATACATTATAATTTTGAGAGTTTTTTTTTACTGGTTGGTTATGAATAAACAATTATAGATACTTATCTTTATGTATACACTAACAATTTGAAAAAAAAATATTTTTGACATATAATAATGATGGAATTGAAGTATAGTATTTCATTGTATATTTAGTTGGAAATCAAAATGACTACATTTAAATATGATGGTGTTCTTCGGTCCTCTTCAAACTTGACTGCCCCCTTTCCATATCTGTTTTTAGTCTGTTCAGATCATTTTGCACTGAATTGCACTCATTATTAAATCTATTGATAAATTAACACAGTTTTAGCTTTCAAACCTTTGACAAACTTTCTGATTTCATAACACATTTAAATTTCAAAGATCAAAAGAAAACCATCATACAATTATGAAAATCAAGAGCTTACCATTAAATATAAACCAATTTTTGAGTGTTCCTGATAAACCAAAATACGAATAACTGGAAAAAAACATCCAATGAAGCACATTCAGAACCTAAAATCCAAGCAGCTTCACGAGAAAGATAATCAGTTGCCATTTAAAACAGACTTTACCCTCAAGATGTCTTTTGAATATTTTGCTTGTCTTTTTGATGTACACCCATTATCCCTTTTTTTATACATATGTATTACATTCAGTAAAATATTCTATTAAGAAAAGAATATGCTTGAGCCAGTGTAAGCAAGGGAAGGGAAGGGGATTAAACATAATCATTTTCTGTTTGTCAGAAATTTTGTTCTGACACCACAATTGTGATTTGGATGTATTGACCAAGGATGAACTCATCAAAGTTATTAACAACAGTTCATATGATCATTTCAACATGTTAAATGCTGGTCTTAAAAATATAATTTGCTAATAGACCTCAAAATATGGTGGTCACATAAACCTTACAAATTTAGTTGTTTTCAATTTTATTTAACAACATTTTTTTAGACCAGATATTCACAATCATGTAACAAGTGTACCATAACCATAATAGATTATCGTTGATCATCTCAATGAGATTGATTTTCTCGCTTGAGCCCGTACGGCAAAAGTGAGAAAAACAATCGAGTTGAGATGACCAATGATAATCTGTTTATCGCTATTTGACCTGTGACGACGTTGTTAATTTCATTGACAACGGGCACGTGCGCCCTTAGGTTCTAGCAATAATTCTTCATATCACCCGACTGTGTTGAGAAAGGAAATTATCAGTCAGTAAAATAGCGATAATTTGCATTATATGTTATTAATGTATTTATTGTTGACAAATGTATACACTCCAAGTTTACTCTGCGTTGCTCTTGATCTATTGTATTCACAATTGTATGTCTGTTAATATTTATTACATTCTCCTGTTTACAACTATAATTTTCGCACATGAGTTCTCTCATTTATTATTTAAGATTCCAATGATATAATCCGGTTATTCATAATCAGGAAAACGTATTCTTGGAAAATTTTCTACAGCAGCTATAATATAAAAATTAAAGAAGATATGTTGGTGGGCAATCAATAATTTTTGACATGGAATCATTCGGAATAACAAAGTATACATACATATTAATTTCTATTGAAATCCCAACAACAAATAGATGTTCCTCAAAATATATCCTTTTTTTTAATATAAAACTAGAGTAAAGATGCTGAAATGTCTCAACTGCTATACTTATCTTGCAATTCTGATAAAAATATATATAAATATATATATATAGGTTTTACTACAAACATCACATAAACTTAACATCATCAGTGATCCATATACATGAGGTCAAGGTCAGATGAGCCCTACCAGACAGACATGTACACCTCACAATTGTTTTTCAATTGTCATTTCGGGGACTTTTATAGCTGACTATGCAGTATGGGATTTGCTCATTGTTGAAGGTAGTACATTGACCAATAATTGTTAATTTCTGATAAGGTATGGTCAACTTTAATTATATAAGTATCTTATTTTTGTAGACATGTTGGGAGATTGTCTTTGAACTACTTCCATATTTCCTATCAGTCATCATGATATTTACCTAAAACAGCCTTTTCTATTCTTCAATGATTGATTGTTTGATACTATAATTGAACATCCATCACAGAACACATTTGACAAACCTAAGAAAGAAAAAGTAATAACATTTAAAAAACAAGTGACAAATTCATACCCCAAGGCTCCCTTAAATAGATAAATTTCAAGTTTAACTGTTTTACTATATGACCCCTAACCAACAAACTACACATTCTAAATAGTATGTGTGGCTCACCTGGATCATTGTGCATCTTCAACAATGGCCACTCTCCAACAGTATAGACTTGAATATTTTAATGTCTAAAACCTCTTTTCCTGTCTTGTGTTGCAGATGATTTTTTTTTGAGTTTCTAATCAAAACACAAAAAAAATGTATAAAAGATTGTCATTTCACATGTTTAAATTAAGGAATAAAATCACCAATTCAAAGCCCCATTGCTTTCTATGTTAAATTCTGCAATTTCAAGCATTCATAATACTTTGAAGCTTAGATAACAATTTTATATTTTTTTTTCAATTCAAATGAAACTTTCAACAAGGGTTTGACAGTAATCCCAAGTCCGTAAGGTTTCATTCGATACCATAATAACCCAAATATTTAACTTATTTACAAAGTTACAGCTATGCATACTCGCAATAGGAACTATTTTGTCTTATTCAGTAGATCTTGTCCTTCTATATCTTCTACAGTGATGTCCAAAAATGCAAAAAATGGGTAAAAATCATCATTAAATAGAAATTACTTCTATATTGAGTATGTTTTCTTTGTTTGAATTGTCTAACATTTTGCCATGCAGGGGTCTTTTGTAGTTAACTCTATGGGTTACTGTTGGTATGGTTTTTCATTTTTTTTTCTCATTGTTGAAGACTATACACTGAACTATAGTTGATTTCATCAGTTTACCTTGGTCTCTGGTTGATAATTGTCTTATTGGCATTTGGCATATTGCATCTCCTTATTTTGGTATTAGTCTGGTATTTTGGGAGATGTATATCAATCTGATAATTTTAATATAGGTTTAAACTAGACAAAATGTGGTAGCTTATTTGGCATTGCAGCTAAAAAAACATTTAGAAGAGATTTACACAAGAATTGGTCTTCCTGTACTTTTTTTTTTATTATTTTCTTGTATTCCATGGCCTTTTTTTTTAGTTTTTCAACGCTATCAATCAAATTGTTTTTTTCTTTAAAATTTTAACACCATAAGGTATGGGGAAAATCACTAATGACACTGCTGAAGGGATCATGAAACAATCCATATGGCTAAACAAGAGTTTGACAATAAATAATAAAACTGTCTTTTACCAGAGGTGGGTTGAATCAGGAGTTTTCTTTGTGGGTGATTTACTTGATGAAAATAGTGAATTTTTGACTTTAAAGGAGTTCTGCAGAAAATATAATCTTTATATTAATTTCTTGGAATAACATTCTATACTTCATATGATACCAAAAGCCTGGAAAGATCTAATCACTACTTCAGTGAAAATTATGCACATATCTAATGATAATTATGAATTTATTAAAAACAATAAAAAGTCATGTCAATTCTTTTATAAAAAAATCTTGTCAATGTTTACAGAACGTCCTACAAAACAAGAAGACAAAATGTGTAAAGAACTAAGCAATCATATAGAAAATTGGGATTTTATTTATAGTTTACCCTTTTGTTGCACTAAAAACAACAAATTTAGTATGTTCCAGTTTAAGATTTTACATAGAACTCTCGCTACAAATGCATTATTGCAGAAATATGGGTTAAAAGAAACTAACTTATGTAGTTTCTGTAATGAAACTAAAGAAACTATAAGTCACCTTTTCTGGGAATGTACCCAAGTTAGAAATGTGTGGTTAGAAATTGCAGCACTTTTTCAAGTTAAAAATAATCTGACTTTAATATTTAATGCGGAAAATATTGTTCTTGGGGCAGAGTCTTGGGATGTTTCCCTAAACTTATTCACTATTCTGGTTAAGTATTATATTTATACATGTCGCTTTAACACTTCATTACCGACTCTTACAGGGGCGATAGCTATGATTAAAAATTCCTACAAAATAGAAAAAATATCTACCTCCTTTTACAGATCCCCTAAAGCAAGAGAGAAATTTGATAGTCAATGGGAATTGATTAAAAACTTAGTTTACATTTGAGGAGAGATCTTTCTTTTTTGTACTCACTTTAGGCTTTATAATAATTCATGTAGAATTAATAATATGTTGATGCGCATCACAACTGGACAGTGATTTGTGTGCATCATAAAAGTGCTATCTATGATGTTTATTGATATTGTTATATATATATTGATACACTTGTTTTTGCTTGATTGTATTTGAATTATCTCCCCTTGACTTAGGTTGTCTTTTACTGTTGTTATTTATTTTGTGATTCTTTCCAACATGTCCTGTCTGACCCTTATCTGTTAATGATCTCTGGTGGCCTCTCCTGGTACCTCTCATGTTCAACATCATAGTATTGACAGTGATGCATGTGGCAAGAAGAGAAGGCTGATGCCATCATTAACAATATCAACATATTCATGTACTCTAATCCAGAGTGATAAATGATGAGTATGATCTAATAGATAATTATCATATAGATAATAAAAAAATTAGCATTTTTAACTTTTTAACTTTAGACTGTTATTGAAAAATTTAATATTAATACATGTATTATAAATTATCTATGTATTCATGTATCACAATGCTTGGTGCTTTTTCAGATAAAATAAAAATAAATTACAAAAAAAAAGGTATGGGGAAAATCTGGATTCAGAATTATATTTTTTTTTGTCATCTGCTTGACCACAACATTTTTTGTCCATCAAATTGGGGATCAGAATATTTTTTTAGGAAAAAAAAAAGGATACATACTGGGGGTAAATACTTTTCAATGAGAAGTCATTTTTTTTCTAATCTCTGTTATATATATCATGTATATCCATAGTCCAAATAATTTTGACATTTTAGGTATCAGGTCGTTCCAGCCACAAACCAATCCGCCCATAAGTAAATTCTAATCTGCCCAAGTCGTTCAGGCCCATGTGTTCCTGCCCTTTGTCTATCCAATACCATATAGTTACAATAATGAATCATTCCTAAAAATAGTTGGAGAGTTTTGTTAAGTATTTGATTCCGGGTAAGCGGCAACTTGCACATGCAAAAGTTGTGTAAATTTCGCTAACCTGAGGAATACTTATTAGGAAACAGTATTGCTGATCAAGACAACTGGCCATGGTTATTTACTTTTTATGAAAGGGATTCAGCAAATCAAACGATTTTTAATCTGTACTACTTTCCAGTATGCTCTTTTTGACTGACCCTTATTCGGTGGTGTTACAACTTACATGTACAAAGTCTGGCTCGAGGACACAGTAATCGACGAATATAGTCCCTAGCGTGAACAGTGTATAACATGCAAATCTGTTTCATACACTTTCCTAATTTATTTCTTGATATTTTATGCATGAAATATAAAGTAAGGGGATGAAATTACATGTTCAAAAAATTAGGGTGCTGCATCTTTATGTTAAGTAGTGATTTGGTCCAGTTAAAAGAAGGTCAAAAATTAGTTTCTCTGAAACTGACAAACTGAATTTTAGACCCTCTTAACATAGAATTGTCCATATTTTGAGTAAGAGCTGGAAGACTTTTCTATAATTTTGATATTATTTGTCCCAATAGTAGTACACTACACTGTAAAAATCTTTTTGAGATAGAGCATGTGCGATTTTTCAAATTTGAATTTATTGTCTAAAAGAAATGTACTAAGAAATAATTGTGTTCTCGGGCCGTCTACCTGAATTATTTTTGCAAAGAATTCCAATGCTAGGACCCTTCTTAAACTTGCAGTGAAGTGAGAGTGAATTCTTTTTTGCAAATGAAAAAAATGTGTTGCTCTGGTTTCTTTTAGCAATTTTTAATAATGTTTTTTTTTTAAATTGTCTAATAATCTCTTAAAAGTTTGTCAACATTGCTCAATTATTATTCCTTTAGTTTCAGACAGCTCATAGATGAAAACAAGAATTTACAGTCAGGTTAACAAAATAACGTTCTCTGTAGAGCGAAACTGATCTACAAAAAAATGAAATATATTAAAGTTTTACCTGACTCTGGGCCTTAATAATGATCACATGTTAGGTCAAACCAACATTCATTTTTCTATGGACTTAGCTGCGGAATCATATCTTTAAGGTCCTTATGATACTTTTTTATAATTTGGAGATGGTCCGCAATTAGATTAGTTTAAGGGTTCCGCAGCTGCGTCCACTTTTGCTATTGTTAATAAAATTTATTAGTATTCATGAACTACATTTCAAATATAATAATACATATTTGTTATCACTTGAAAATATTTTGTTAAATTTGGGGGGATTGACATGACAGGTCTTGACATGTACTTTTTACATTTTTATACTGTGATGCCTTCGTAGTCCAAATAATTTAGCTGGGGTTCCCAAGCTACAAATAATTATGAGGTCTAGAAAGGCTACTTTTAATTGTTTGCGGTGACCACTTTGTAGGATTAAATAAGTAGTAGGAAGGCAACACAGCAAACAATTAAAATAGCCTTTCAACAGTCTAATGGCACAGCGTCCTTGGTGTCGTCTGCGTCATAACATCTACATCTTTCAGGCGTTTAAAAATAAAAACCGAATCCAGACTAAGTCTTCCGAATAACTTGATTCCCGAATGCGTTACGCTGAAGCATAATCAGCCGCCCCATTTTAATTATTTCTGCATGAATTAGTTCAACTAGTTGTGTTATGGCATACTGACTCGATGTATCTTTTCGATAGTAGTCAAATTTTAATATTTTTAGTATTATTAATACTGCTTTTTATTAAACACCAATTGACTAAACACTTTATACTAATATTCTATATTGCTCATATTTTACTTTATGTCTTTGTGTAGTGTGTATTTTCACTAAAAACTCGCCTGTTTTATAATATTTATTGTTTTATATTTATATTTGCTAATATCAGATTATACGGATGAGAGCAAGTAGCATAGAATAAGGCAAAACAGTTTAAATAAGGAGACGACCATTTGAATTTCTGCGGTACCATTACTTAGAAGCATGGGTAGCAACGAATGAAAATAAATTATCAATCCTGAAAACATCATCCCCCTCACCTGAATTTTAAATTGTTGCCCCCTAATGAAAATAACAAAATATACATGAAAACAGAAAGTTCTTGAGTTTAAATTAAGATTGATGTTTGACTATCAAAGTCAGAGGGTAGTGTGAAGAACCAAAAGTTACATTTTTGGAGAAATTCTGGCTACCCTGAGACCTTGCGCCTGTGCTAGAACTCACTGTGGAAGACTTCACATGATTCCACTGAGTTAGTCTTCAGGAGTCTAATCAATATTCTCATGTGTAATAAAGGGACGGCTGCTTCCAGGGTTTTTGAAAGGGGGATCTGATTGTAGAAGATTGATTTTTTTAGAAGATTTAATGCTAAAAATAATATATCATAGGTTTTCAATCATAAGGGGTGTACGCCCTCTGAATTCGCCACTGTATTAAAAATTAAATACAAAAATAAAATCACACTCATTCTGTTTTAATTGAGATACGATGGATTGAAATAAAAATAAGGAAGAGAAATTATTTGTAGTTGGGTTGCTATCTCATTAACCCATATCTCCTTTTATTGATATTTTAAACAAAACTTGAAACTTTTGTATATATATGTCTCTGATATCAATTTGTTTCAGTTTCCGAAAGAGCGTAAAGACAAATGTCAAATCTTGAGAGTATTTGCCTTAAGCTTTAATCATACATAATTAAGAGGACTGGATGACACAAGAAACATGTTTTGCCTTTCAGTCCATTTCAATGTCATGAACATTCATTTTTCTACTCTTTATGATTTATGAGTAGTATAATAAATGCATAAAAAGATGGCAGAAATTACTGCAAAAATTGGACATTCCAAAACACCGTGCATATCACTGAGCACATCAACGTAACCAACAAACCATTACCCCAGACATAGATAAACTTAACTGTTTGACTATAAATTGAATTAATTAATATATCGCCATGTAAATGTCACACACACACACGTCCTTCTGGAAAAATGAGAATAGAGGAGTGTCACTTATATAATTCCAATAGTCCATTCCTGATAATCATTGCTATTCACGGTCGTGTATATATAAGGACAACAATAAGTGAAAAGAGGCAGACAGAAGAAATAGGTAAAAAATATAAAAAAAAAAAATTTAGAAAATATTAAAAAAAAAGGAAAAGGGAAGTCCCATACATATGTTGCAATTTTTCCTGTGTAACATTAAGGCGATGTGCTACGATTGCCAATGAAACAACTGTCAATAAAGAACACAGATCATACAACTATAGCTCACTGCACGACCTATCAATAATTAGTAAAACCCATACCAGTTGAAACAAAACCAAGTACTCAATGGGCAAAAACAAACACTGGTTTACAATTTCCATGCTTAGGCCAGGCATAGAAAGTAGAAAGATAAACATGTTTGTAGTGCACAATGCAACCACATCCTTGAGCAGCTCTTTGTCTATTATTTGAGCATTAAAAGAAACGCTCCAAAGGCGAAGGAAAAACATATGGTCACTTCCGATCGGCAGTAACCCTTGCTAAGTGACATACCTATTGCATTTTTGATGAACTTGTCATCGTCGTGAATATAAAAAACAATCAAGCAATCTGTTCGGCGGCGATGACGTTTATTTGTCATACTGACTTACGTTGCTATGATTATGTTGGATCATAGCAATGTTATCGTGAAAATTTGGTGTTGTTTACCAAGTCAGGAATATAGTTGTAATAGTCCGTTTCTATGTTTGTTTTTGTAGCAGTTCAGTGTTTCTGTTATTCAGTTGTTTTCCTCTTATAATTGATGTGTTTCCCCGGTTTTGGTTTGTGACCCGGATTTGTTTCAGTTAAATTGATTTATGACTATTGAACAGCGTTGTACTACTGCTGCCTTTATTTGGACATAGTTGTAAAAATAAAAATATGAAACATACATCAAAGAAATTTAATGTACATGTATACAGTACATGCAACCTTAGGCGTTACTATTTTAGCGATCAGTCAGCGGTCATCGATCAGTCACTGATCAGTCAAGTTCGCGTCAAACTCACGTCACCAATCCGTCAGACTTATAGTAAAAATATTTGACTGATCGGACAGATCTGACGGATCGGACCGATAGACCTTTCTGACGGTTGAACTCTACTACGTCACATGATGAACTAATACAAATTACGGAATCTTTCGTTTCATTTAATTAAAATGGCGCCACGGAACATTATTTTTAGTAATTATTCAGCAAAGTTTTAAGAATTTAAAAAGAAAAGAAATATGCAAATAAAACTGATTTTAAATATTATTATAAAAGAATGGTGATTTTCGTTTTTATTTGGGTTATACATTTTCATAACCAAAGAGTGATAAAACGATTTTTATCGCGATTGGGATATTTTTTCCGAAAATGCTCTGGAAAATGAAATGACAATAATGGGATGTTTTTCACAAAATTGAATAAATATATTCTCTGATATTTATTTAATTTTGTGAAAAACATCCCATTATTGCAATTTACATTGCATAATTTCTGATATAAAAGAAGAAATATTTGCATTTTTAAACAACGCAAACACAAATTTAGTATCTTTTCCCTGAAATTCAGCATAATTTATGAAAAACAACCAATTCTGAACTACAAAAAGTACAAAAATCATTTATTGCCAATTTCTGTGTATCATTTTCAATATTTTTAAGTATCTTTATCCTTAATTTTTTATAATTCTTATAAAAAAACTTATCTGGAGGCCTTTAAAATAACTAGATACAAATAACATTGTTGAATTTTTTATAAAAAAAAAGAAATATTGGTAATTTATTAGAGTTTAAAAACTGCGAAAGACTTTTAGTATCTTTTCTCTGATATTTATTTAATTTTGTGAAAAACATCCCATTATTGCAATTGACATTGCATAATTTCTGATATAAAAGAAGAAATATTTGCATTTTTAAGCAACACGAACAAAAATCTTTTCCCTGAAATTCAGCATAATTTATGAAAAACAACCAATTCTGAACTACAAAAAGTACAAAAATCCAATGGCGGTCAATAATTTCCATTTAAATTAAGAAATGATAGCATTCTTATTCAACAAAAACAAAAGTTTATGCATATTTGTCCTTCAATTATTCACATTTTATACAAAATACTTATCTAAAGGCATGTATAATGACTGATTGCAGTTGACGTTGCATTATTTCTGATATGAAAGAAGAAATATTTGCATTTATAAGCAGCGCAAATAAAAATTTGGTATCTTTTCCCTGAAATTCAGCTTCATTTTTGAAAAACAACCAATCCTGATGTACAAAAAGTACTGAAATCAAATGGCGATTCATAATTTCTATCAAAATAAGAAATTATTGCTGCATTCATATTCAACACAAACAAACAATAAGTATTATTTTCCTTACATTATTCACATTCTATACAAAATTACTTATCTAAAGGCATTTATAATGACTGATTGCAATTGACGTTCCATTATTTCTGATGAAATAGAAGCATTTTTTTTTTAATCAAAAAAAGAAAAATTGATAGTTTTAAACATAGCAAACAACATTTTAGAATATTTTCTCTGATATTCTTTTAAATTTATGAAAAACAACTAATCCTGAACTACAAATAGTACAAATTCCAAAGGCGGTCAATAATTTCCATTAAGATAAAGAAATAATTGCATTCTTGTCTAACAAAAACAAAAGTTTATACAAATATATCCTTAAATTATTTACATCTTATACAAAAGTACTGATCTAAATGCATTTTTAATGTCTGATTACAATTGATGTTGTTATTTCTTATATAAAAGAAGAAATATTTGCATTTTTAAGAAACACGAACAGAAATCTAGTATCTTTTCCCTGAAATTTAGCGTATTTTATGAAAAACAACCAATCTTAATGTAAAAAAGTACTGAAATCAAATGGCGGTTCATAATCTCTATCAAAATAAAGAAATTATTGCATTCATATTCAACACAAGCAAAAGTTTAAGCCTTATATATTTAAAATTCTCATAAAAAATCTTATCTTGATGCCTTTGAAGTAACTAGTTACAAAAAACATTGCAGTTATTTTTATCAAAAAAAGAAAAATTGGTAATTTTAAACAATGCAAACAACATTTTAGAATATTTTCTCTGATATTCTTTTAAATTTATGAAAAACAACCAATTCTGAACTACAAAAAGTACAAAAATCCAATGGCGGTCAATAATTTCCATTAAAATAAAGAAATGACAGCATTCTTTTTCAACAAAAACAAAAGTTAATGCATATTTATCCTTCAATTATTCAAATTTTATACAATATTACTTATCTAAAGGCATTTATAATGACTGATTGCAGTTGACGTTGCATTATTTCTGATATAAAAGAAGAAATATTTGCATTTTTAAGCAACACGAACAGAAATCTAGTATCTTTCCCCTGAAAATTAGCGTATTTTATGAAAAACAACAAATCTTAATGTAAAAAAAGTACTGAAATCAAATGGCGGTTCATAATCTCTATCAAAATAAAGAAATTATTGCATTCATATTCAACACAAGCAAAAGTTTAAGCCTTATATATTTAAAATTCTCATAAAAAATCTTATCTTGATGCCTTTGAAGTAACTAGTTACCAAAAACATTGCAATTATTTTTATCAAAAAAAGAAAAATTGGTAATTTTAAACAATGCAAACAACATTTTAGAATATTTTCTCTGATATTCTTTTAATTTAATGAAAAACAACCAATTCTGAACTACAAAAAGTACAAAATCCAATGGCGGTCATTAATTTCCATTAAAATAAAGAAAACAAAAACAAAAGTTTATGCATATTTATCCTTCAATTATTCACATTTTTTACAAAATTACTTATCTAAAGGCATTTATAATGACTGATTGCAATTTACGTTCCATTATTTCTGATAAAAAAAGAAGAAATATTTGCATTTTTAAGCAACACGAACAAAAATTTAGTATCTTTTCCCTGAAATTCAGCATAATTTTGGAAAACAACCAATCCTGATGTACAAAAAGTACTGAAATCAAATGGCGGTTCATAATCACTATCAAAATAAAAAAACCATTGTATATGTATTCAACACATACAAAAGTTTAAGTATCATTCTACTTACATTATAAAAATTCTGATAAAAAAACTTATCTTGAGGCTTTTGAAATAACTAGTTACAAATAACATTGCAATATTTTTTATCAAAAGAAGAAAAATTAGTAATTTTATACATTGCGAACAACATTTTAGTATATTTTCTCTGATAGTCTTTTAATTCCATGAAAAACAACCAATCCTGAACTACAAAAAGTACCAAAAAACCAATGCTGGTCAATAACTTCCATAACAATAAAAAAATAATTGCATTCTCTATCAAAATAAGAGAATATGAAGTGATACAGTATAATGCGTGAACAGAAATTTATATATTTTTTTAATGTTTTATTGCGACCAAGTTGATTACAAATTAACGAGTAACGGTGTCTTCGTATAGGTCCGCGTTTATCGAATTAAATACTGTGGAGTTCGTTTTGCACAAGAATTTTAATTATATACGTATCCGTCCGATCCGTGCATATAATTACTTTAATGATCGATGGCTGACCGTTGTCAAGGTAACTCTCACAAAGCTAATTTGACGTATCTGACGGATTCTATGGGTCATCGATCACCGATCAGTCATCGATCAGTCAAACATCCGTCACCGATCATTCACCGATCAGTCAAGTTCACCTCAAACAGTAACGCCTAAGGTTGCAAGTACTGTATCTGACCTTTTCATTGCAATTGTGATGAAAATTTTGACATTTGTTGCTTATATAGATTTAACGTACAAGTGTATATGCATAGACGACAAATGTCAGAACTTCCGTCACAATTGCTGTGTTTCACAAGCAATATCAAACGGTGCATTTATTTTACAAGAGTAAGTAGAGGCCACCATCTTAAGGTTGACGGGGGTATAGCAATAATTTCATCCCTTGGACTTCTTGTGACCGGCAGTACAACGATCAACACAATGGAACGTCCGTTTTGCTGTGCGGGATGCTTCAAGGCGTAGCCACGTCCAGTCAGAAGTCGAAAATTAAATTCAATTCGAAGTCTGGAGATAAATGAACTCATCATAGATACCAGAATTAAATTATTGTACGGCAGACGTGCGTTTTGTCCTCAAAAGACTCATCAGTGACGCTCGAATAAAAAAACGTTTAAAATGCCAAAGGAAATACGAAGGAGAGAGATGTCACGCAACTCTTCCGACACATATATGAGGGTTCTACAGCAACCCTGATGCAAGGCTATATTCCTGTCTCTATCCAATATATTCTTATGTTCAGTGGCATCCCAAATGTTCGTCCTTCATCCCGGTTGATCTCTTACTAAAGGATCCAAATATTGTATAAATTGTTAATTACGTTCAAATGTATTTACTATTTTCGAAATGTCTGATTTATTCGAAACTGTAAGGGTTTGTACCACCAGGCATAGATAACCGTTTGTTTTTTTAACTATTTTGATAGTTTTATGTAGACGAAACACGCTTCTGTTGTACTAAATTATAATCTGGTATCTTTGGTGAGTTTTTATATTGAATAAGTCTACAGTTCAAACAGTAACAAGTGCTCAATACAGAAATTACCAAAACCAATTTGAATGGTGGGATCAATTAAAGCAAAGCAAACCAGACAACACTTTATACTTCTCAAATATGAATAAATCACATAAATAGACAAAATGAATGCTCATTTGATTTTTTTTTAAATTGTCCAGAATTGTGTTTGTCTATAAGAGTAGAAAAATGATACTTGCAAGACACTTTATTCTTCGATACCAGCAAACCTTCATGAGGTACGCTGGAGATAAAAATATAAGACGTTTAAACAAAGCAGCGAAATATGAAATTTACATACATATACTCAATAATGTTTAAATGTAAGAAATAAAAGGC
Source organism: Mytilus californianus (assembly GCF_021869535.1). Lineage (NCBI taxonomy): Eukaryota > Metazoa > Mollusca > Bivalvia > Mytilida > Mytilidae > Mytilus > Mytilus californianus. The sequence continues at coordinate 5,086,473 of NW_026262672.1, forward strand.
GCTATGTAAATTATAATCTCCCTTTTCAGTCAAGATTATTGATGACTGTTTATGCTTCACCACCAGCATAATTAAGAGTGCAGTCACATTGCTTTTGGGTCCTCTGTTTCACACAAGCTTAAATTATGCAGTAGCTGCAAACACACTGGCAGTAACATTTCTGTTGGCAGAAACTACACATCAAGCGAGCTAAAATGGAAAAAAAATAGTTCAGTCCTCAATGCGTGTCAAAGATAACAGGAATTACCAAAACATTAAAACAGTACTACAGACCACACCGACATCCGACCACATTTCTTGCAGAAATGTACGAAAGTGATCCTAAAGATGAGTTACCGGTCCTTGGTATGGTGACATGAAAATTTGAACGAGAAAAAAAAAATTTAAAAAAGGTGTAAAACATCTTACTTTTGAGATATGTACATGCTGTAGAACTGTTTACAAGAGTAAATATATGTGAATATATATGTTTGAGATAACAATTTAGTAACAATTTAGTAGTTTGTGCCAATATATACTAGTACCTGTGATTAATATTCAAGGACACAAGGACACACAGACTGGACATGTAAACAAATATGAACGATACTCCAAATAAAGCAGGTTTGAAAAGGGAACTCTCATTTAGTCCATCTGATATTTCTCCTTCACAAATACAAGTAGGTAAATCAGCAAAAACTATTCCAGATTCACCATCTCCAAATTCCTCCTTACAAGTCTCCGAGATGTCACAACCTACAATTATATCCGCTCAGGGCGAGACTGTGCTTCAGCTATCACAAGTGGTACTGTCAGTAATAAACAACCCTCAGTTCGTCCAGGCAATAGTTCCCATGGTATTAGAAAGAGTGCTTCTAGATATAAAACCCATGGTCGAGCAAATTGTATCTGACAAAATTCAACCTTATATTGAAGCAATTGAACAAAATAAACAAGCCTTAACATCACAAAACACAACCATTAACGATTAACAAGATACAATCAACAAGTTGCAAACCAAAGTAACTGATCTTGGAAAAAGAGCAAGAGCAGTACTCAAGAAGAACAAGTCTTCGCTTCAACAACATCAAGATATCAACAAATGGCAAGGGTAGAATAATAAAACCAATCAATACTGATTTTCTAGTTTTGCAGATCTGCAATGAGCAATTAGGTCTTGATATTAATTTAAAGGATCTTGGTAGAACACATCGAATAGGAAAGGTCAAGAACGGTAAAATGTCTGTTATAGTTCGTTTCCTGTCATATAGAACTCGTCAATTGGTATTCTCAAACAAAAAGAAACTAAAAAACAATGAAGATAAACTTTTCATTTCAGAAAACCTAACAAAATACCGCTATGGGCTCCTGAAACATTTGAATGTCCTACGGTTCACCGAAAAAATACATTCTTTTTTGACTCATGATGGTAAAATCATAGCTAAAGAAACACCAGAATCGGATTATGGCGTTATTTCGTGTAACCAGGATATTAGAGATCTAGGAGGTGAAATTTCCGATGAAGACGACGATTATTAAACTGTTTACCGCTACACGTGTATCCTTGTTTACAAACTCTATACTTGTTTACAAACTTGTCTTAAAATAGATACTAGTGAGCGTGTTCTCGACATATCAATTCTATTATTAATCTCACATCGCTCAACCGGAAATTTTGATTTGTTCTTTAGTGAATTACCTGGGCTGTGTTGTAACTTCAGTAATTTAAAAATTTAAACGCTAAATTTTGTTGTGTCTGATCACAAATTTAAAGTTTTAGACCTTCTAAGTCAAATTAAAATTAATGTAGATATTCGAATTTTAATTACTATACAAATTTCAACAGGTACAAAAAATGTATAAATATATATACTCATTTATAGATTGATTTAATCTACAGTTAAAAAGTATATCATAACCTTTTTTCCAATTTTGATATTTGCAAACATACATCGATTTATAGAACGCAAGTATTCCTTGTACATACACTGTTTTTTGTTTTATATGTTCATATATTTTCATTCTTACCATTCGAAGTCAACAATTAAGTATTTTTTTCTTTGTTTAGTTTTTATACAGCCCTTTTTTAAACATGTGTGTCAGATCAATTTTTGACAATGGGTAGTGACGCAATCACACATAGAATAACAACAGGGCTTTTTTACGGCAAAATTAGTGGAGTACTTACAAGAAAAGCGATAAAAATACATGTCAATATATATGATGTATTTTGTTCATTTATACTATGGCTTTGTTGCTTAGTTAGAAACCAACTATCCATGCTGAAAAACCTTTTATCATTCTTGTTTATTTGTCTGATATATGTAAATATGTTGATTTTGGCAGGAGATGTTGAATCAAATCCAGGCCCTGCGAATACAGTTGACATTTCAGACCAAAGTATATCAATTTTCCACTGTAATATACGCAGTTTGAGAAACAAACTGGATTATATTCAAATGCTATAGAACAATTCGATATCATATTTTTTTCAGAAACTCATCTGGCCCCTTTTATTACCAACGAAAAAAAAGCACTCCCGGAATTTGAAACACCAATAAGGAAAGACAGGAACTCCGATGGAGGCGGAGTTATTATGTATTATAAAAGTAACATTAAAATAAAGCGGCGCCTGGATTTGGAGCATGATAGTCTAGAAATTATGTGGTTTGAGTTGAAAACAAAATTGCACGTGATATTGATAAACATTACTTATCGATCTGAGCGCTTTTCACCGTCCAATTTTTGGTCGCTATACGATATGATGTTGAAAAGGGCATTAGACGAAACTAATCATATTATTTGTTTGGGTGATCTAAATAAAAATTTTCTTCTCAACCTACCTAACTGTATCAGTGATATACTAAGTATAAATGGTCTATTTAATACAATTAACGACGCTACTCATTTTGATTCACGAACTGGTTCGTTGTCCTTATTAGACCCAATATTAATAACTGATTCCATTCAATTTATTGACTCGGGTATTATACCTATCAATAGAGACATAAGTGATCATGAAGGTACTTACATAACAGTCAGAAGCGGGTTCAGTAACTCGAAGAGTTTCAAACGTACAATATGGGACTATAAAAGGGGAGATTATAATTTAATGAAACAGATGGTTTCAGAGGTCGAATGGAATAAATTACTGGATAATGATATTAACATCCATGAATCTTGCAATATATTTACGCACGAATTTTTAAAAGAGACTGAATCTTGCATTCCGAAAAAAGAAGTTATTATTCGATCTAATGATAAAATCTAGTTTAATTCAAATCTCCGTAAAGAAATAAGAAAACGAGACAGGTTTCGGAAAATATTTTTAAAAAATAAAAGCACTACAAACGAAAAGAAATTTAAAAACCAAAGGAATCGAGTGAATAATTTGAAGAAACAAATTAAACAAAACTTTTACGAAAATATTAATGAAAACTTAAATGAACTCAAGCAAACAAATAGTAGAGTATATTGGAAAATCATAAACTCCTTATTAAAAGAAGACAGATCTTCAAATGATATTCCACCGATGCAAAACCCAAGTAATAATTTTGAATTTTCTTATGATGCAAAAGAAAAAGTTGATATTCTAAATAGATATTTTTGTTCAATAGCTAGTCTAGATGAAGAAAACAAAAATTTGCCTGACTTCGATGATAGAGGTATTAACGTTTTGTCAGAAATCACTGTAACTTTAGAAGACGTTAAAGATATCATTTCTACTTTAGATCCAAATAAAGCTGTTGGTCCAGACAAAATCAGTAATAGAATGCTTATAACAGTAAAAAATGAAATTATTCTTCCCTTATGTATTCTTTTTAATAAATCGCTCTCTCAAAATATATTTCCTAAAGATTGGAAATTTGCATATGTTATTCCTTTATTTAAAAATGGAGATAAGTCAATGCCGTCTAATTATAGACCGGTATCACTTCTTTCTTGCGTGAGCAAGGTACTGGAAAAAATAATATATAAACATATGTTCAATCATTTAGTTTCTAATAAATTTGTATAAATTTCAGTCTGGTTTCATACCCGGCTGCTCTACTTTTCATCAACTAATTGAGATGTACCATTCTGTCGTGTATGCTTTAGACAATAAATGTTATACAAGTTTAACTTTTGCTGATGTAAGCAAGGCATTCGATCGAGTTTGGATAAGGGGCCTACTTCACAAGTTAGAAGGATGTGGTATAAAAGGGAATCTGTTAATATGGCTTGAAAGTTACTTAACAAATAGAACTCAGAGGGTAGTACTAAAAGAGGCGACTTCTGAATTAGGTAATCTTAAAGCTGGTGTTCCACAGGGTTCGGTACTGGGTCCTCTTTTATTTCTAATAGTCATTAATGACATTGCAGATGATATGATTGGATTAAGTAGAATGTTTGCAGACGAAACATCTATTGGACATACTGCTCCAGATGAAACTACTCTTCAATCTATGATAAATATCGATCTACAAAATATTAATTCCTGGGCAAATGATTGGCTAGTTAAATTCAATCCCAATAAAACTAAAATCATGTTGTTTAGTAACAAAAATTCAAAAAATAACTTGATTTTTGATTTTGGCGGAGTTCAGGTAGATATAGTTACTAGTCACAAACATTTAGGTATATTTTTTAGCAATGACTGTAAGTGGACCAAGCATATTGATTCTTTAATAGAAAAGGTATCAAAAAATTAAATGTTCTTAGACGTTTGAAATTCCGACTAAAAAGGGAATATTTAGAAAAAATATATTTAACTTTTATTAGGCCCGTTCTAGAATATTCTTCTGAAGTTTGGGATAATTGCGGACAGTTAAATTCTGAAAGATTAGAAAAATAACAACTGGAAGCAGCACGTATTGTCACTGGTTTAACAAGCTATGCTAGCACTCAATCACTTTATTTAGAGACGGGATGGGAAAAGTTAAAGATTAGACGGGAAGTTAAGAAATTAACTTTATTTTACAAAATTATGAAAGAGGACGCTCCAGAATACTTATTAGATTTAATACCCCTACAGTTGCAGAAACAAACAATTACAATCTACGAAACAGTCAAAATATATACCAAACCTCTAGCAGACTGTCCCTTTATCAAGAATCATTTATTCCATCTAGTATTAAACTGTGGAATTCACTCGATTTAAGTATTAGAAATGAACTGTCTTTAAATATGTTTAAATTAAAAATTAAACAGAACTATTATAAAAACAAATCACTCCCTACATATTTCACTATTGGCGATAGATATTTAAATGTTTTGCACGCAAGATTAAGAAACAAATGCAGTGCCCTTAACATGGATCTGTATCACGCCAATATTAAACCTAACGCAATGTGTCAATGTGGTTATTTATATGAAAATGCTCAACATTATTTCCTTTCATGTAAAAATTATACAGCTCAAAGGAATATCTTATTTTTTGAACTTAGAAAAGAAAATATACCTACTGACTTGGAAACTTTAATGTACGGTAATGATATGTTTAATATGAACATAAACACGCTAATTTTTACAAAAGTGCAGAATTATATCAAAGACACCAATCGCTTTTCATAGTGTATAGACATTATGGTTAAATATATAACAATAATGTAATTCAATTGTTGACTTCGAATGAAATTGTTCATTTTTTTCCAAAGACATGGATCATCAATTTGATTTTATATATAAAATCCTATCAGTTGACAACAACAATTTAATTTAATTGCTTTAAAATAATAACTTACCTTTTGAGTGAATATTTATTCCAAATTTAAAACAACCTACTAGGTCTATCATAAATAAATTTACGGTCAACTCGACTTTTAGAAATCGATGAGCCATGTCGTTTAAATTCTTGTTAATTTTATGTCTCCATATTAATATTGTTTATGATGTTATTATTATGTATTTTATTTTGTTCGGTTATTTATTATTTGTATGTACTGGAGAAGACGTTCTAAGTTGCAAAACTTGTGTCTAATCCTATTGTCAATATTTTTGGACAATAAAATATGTTTAAACTAACATATATTTTTGGTGTTTCTAAGCAACATTCTTTTTTTTATCTAGTGTTTCTGTCGAATATTTTGGAAACTTGAGGTTACATGGTTACTAAAGCTTTTACACGGGAAAAAAAGGGTGAACATGTGATTGGTTAAATTCCCGTGATGGTTATTATTTTTTTGTATGCAATGAAATGTTATGTGAAATGTTGTCTGTAGTACTGGACAGGATAAAACTTTTCTCACGCCAAGTAATTCTTTATTTGAAACAAAGATGATTTCTGCACAATTTTTTGAAAAGTGCAAATTTAACAAAGACAAATAGGGGAAAACAATAGTGGTATTACTCCTATGATATGGTGAATCCAAATACTCCATGGATTTACGGAGGAAACCGAAACATTTAGGAAGTTCATGCGTGTCGTTTGGCTGTCCTCGGAGATAACCGAACATTGATGGAGTTTATTCCATACCGGATATCTACAGAGGAAGACAAGCAAGGTCATTCGTGTGTAATCGGGATATGTACGGACTTATCCGAACAGTGTTGAAGTTTATACCAGTGACAGTGAGTGCACAATTAAAAGGCGAACAATAACGATGATGATTAACAATGTCGAAACCGTTTAGACAAAAACACCGATGTAGTGCTGTGTTTTTTCCCCCTAACTGAAATATACAATGTGATATAGATAGACAGTGGTTATATATGCTACATTGTATATAATGTTTGACTTATATTTTTTCATTCTGGATTATATGTTTTATTCATACGGGATTACAGTTATGCATTGATACAATTTTTGTGAATGTTGAGTTGGAGTTATTTAGTGTGTATTTTTGAAATTTTTGTATCTTTTTTCAATTTTCAATCATTTTGATATTTCATGATGGCAGGTAATCCTAATCTTTACAGAGACAAGTGAATAAATTACAGAATAGAATTTGAAGAAATATCTTGGAAATTAGTTTTGAAAATAAAGTGATAAAAGCACAAAAAATGTTAAATTTGTACATAAAGATAAAAAGGTTCCTAAATTTTTTGGGTATAATTTCCGGTTGAAGATTCGATTGAGGATGTTAATACTGTGCTAGTATGGGAGACAGTATGTAAACAAAACAAAATATCTATGAATATTACGTATTTCCCCAAAAGAGGCGTGGTTTGTGAATATCAGCTGTATTTACAAGGTACAACCTATAACTGATGTTTGTTCAAATAAGGATCAAATCGACAGTAGTGAAAAATCCGATAAATTTAGCCAGTTATTAGATATTGTCCAGAAACAAAGCCAGCGAATTGATCCTTTAACCGAGATCGTAAATTCAAAGCACCAGTTGACTAATAGGATCGAGCTACAACGACGTTCACTGATTTGTTATGGATGTAATAAGTCAGATCATCATATTGCAGACTAATTATCAATAGGTTCGAGCACAAAGACATACACTGCTTCGCTAGTGATGTAATAAGTCAGATCATATGATTGCAGACTAATTATCAATAGGTTCGAGCCACAAAGACGTACACTGCTTTTTGTATGGATGTTATAAGTCAGATCATATGATTGCAGACTAATTATCAATAGGTTTGAGCCACAAAGACGTACACTGCTTTTTTATGGATGTTATAAGTCAGATCATACGATTGCAGACTAATTATCAATAAGTTCGAGCCACGAAGACGTACACTGCTTTTTATGGATGTTATAAGTCAGATCATACGATTGCAGACTAATTATCAATAAGTTCGAGCCACGAAGACGTACACTGCTTTACTATGGATGTAATAAGTCAGATCATATGATTGCAGACTAATTATCAATAAGTTCGAGCCACGAAGACGTACACTGCTTTATTATGGATGTAATAAGTTAGATCATACGATTGCATAAGCTTAGTGTCTCTTCCAAAGCTTATATATATATTTCCAATAACTTATAAAGGATATGTACAAGTCTCAAGGTACTTGAATAAATAATGATAAATTGCCTACATACTAAAACATACTATGTAATTAACACCGTGAATATATTTGCTTGTGTGTGCTCACAAGTAACATCATTTTCCACTATATCATATTATTTTAAATACAGTTGTTAATATTTGATTTATACCTTGTACATGTTATATGTTACATCGTTGTTCCAGCAGATAAAGCCTCCAATAATATTGTCTTCGTATGTAAAAATCATTATTTGCAATGTCTCACAAAAGAGCTTGGAATAAACAGCATAACTGGTAATCCTACATATTCTTTAACATCATTTACAAGGACGAAATTTTACAAAATCACAAATCTGTTCTTCTTTCATTTGGTATATAATCAAAGAAAACGAAGAAAATCTACCGTCATTATACTGGATACCAAAACTTCACATAACTCCGTATAAAGAACGATACATAGCTGGATCATCAAGATGATCGACTAAACATCTTTCTAAAGTGGTGACTACTATTCTTTCCACAGTGAAAGAAGGCCTTCAAAAATATTGTGATGAGATATATTCAACCAGTGGTGTCAATCAGATGTGAATTCTCAAAAATTCTAAAGATCTACTGCTAAATCTTAGATCACAATCTCTGCAATTTTGCAGCAACATTAAGACCTTTGATTTTCTACGCTTTACACTACTATTCCTCATGTTCAATAGAAAGATCGACTTCACCATCTCATTAAACACAGCTTTTTTTTTTATATAAAAATGGGAATCGTAGATATAAATTTCTTGTTTTGGGTTATAATAATTCTAATTTTTTGAAGAACCATACTGATTTTATCAGAAAATACAGTGAGGATGATATTGACAAAATGCTGGACTTTTTAATCGACAATATATTTGTTGAGTTTGGAGGATTGATATTTCAACATACAGCCGGTATTCCAATGGGTACTAATTGTGCACCCTTTTTAGCCGACTTGTTTTTGTACTCGTATGAAGCAGAATTCATTCAGAACCTTCTAAAAGACAAAAATAAAAAGCACCTTGCAAAATTCTTTAATTTTACTTTCAGATATATTGATAATGTCCTTTCACTGGATAACCCATATTTCAGTCAGTACTTGCATCTCATATATCCCAGTAAACTTGAAATTAAAGATACTACTGATACACGAAGGACTGTTTCATACCTTGATCTTTTCCTCAATATTGACAGAGATGGACGACTTCACACTAAAATCTATGACAAACGGGATGATTTCAACCTCTTAATTATCAATTTCCCATTTCTCAGCAGTAACATACCCTCTGCTCCGTCGTATGGTGTTAACATATTTCAATTGATACGTTATTATCGTGCATGTTCATACTATACTGACTTCATATACAGGAGTGTTGTTCTGCGGTTTGCATGTTGTGTCGACTATTATATTATTAATTTGTGCGTTTCTCTGTGATGAGTGTTTTTGCGTGTGTTTTTTAACATTGTCATATAAGCAGGAGGTTTGGCTAGCCATACAACCAGGTTCAACCCACCATGTTTTCTTATAATGACCTGTACTAAGTCAGGAATATGGCAGTTGTTATCAAATAGTTCTTTGCAATGGATGTTGGCGCTTGTTTTTGCTGCACTTCAGTGTTCCTGCTGTTCCTTTGATTTCCTGTTATAGTTGATGTGTTTCCCTCGGTTTTAATTTGTAGCCCGGATTTGTTTTTCTATCAATCGATTTATGACTTTTGAACACCGGTATACTACTGTTTCCTTTATAAAAAAATTGAAAACAACACGTTTAATAATTTCATGCGTCCGAAGCGCTTTTCTGGATTTACCTTCATCAGGAACGCTCAAAGCCAAACATTTGAAATCCGAGGGATGTATGAGTACCGAAACAGTTGAAGAGCTATATGACAAAAATACCTAAAACAAATAGCCAAATTCATCTAAGGTCAACTTTGCCTGAGGGAGTTAAAACCTTAGTTTCTTGATAATTTCAAAATTTATAAACAGACAATTTTAGAAAGGTTTGTTAAAAATCATGTCAGTACCAAAGTACTGACTACTGAGCTGATGATACCCTCGAGGACTGATAGTCCACCAGCAGAGGTATCGACCCAGTGATGTAAAAAATTGAAAACAACACGTTTAATAATTTCAGGTGTCCGAAGCGCTTTTCTGGATTTACCTTCATCAGGAACGCTCAAAGCGAAACATTTGAAATCCGAAGGATGTATAAGTACCGAAACAGTTGAAGAACTATATGACAAAAATACCTAAAACAAATCGCCAAATTCATCTAAAGTCAACTTTGCCCGAGGGAGTTGAAACCTTAGATGGAAAAAGCTATTATAGGCTGTGCCTGTTGCTCAATCTTTTTCATATCTTAATGAATGAAATATGTATAAAATAAAAAAATCAATTAAAATCAAATCATACGATTGCAGACTTATTATTGATAGGTTCGAACCACATCGACGTACACTGATTTGCTATGGATGTGATAAGTCAGATCATCAAATTGCAGACTAATTATCAATAGGATCGAGCCACAACGACATTCACTGCTTTGCTTTGGATGAAATAAGCTAGATCATCAGATCTCAGACTAATTATCAATATTCATCAAATCGCAATAATTAAATTTGCATTTTTGTTCATTCTTCAAAAATCGCAATAACAAATAGACGCAATATTTTTTTCTTTTACAGTAAAGGACATTGTAGATAGTCAAGGCAAATCATTGTTAATATTTCATAAAGTAAGACAAGAACTAAATATTGATTTTTTTTTATATACTACTAAAGATACAATAGAATAGCGCAAGAAAGATATTGGGAAGAACAATGTATTGTCAAAATAAAGAGGGTTTTCCACGTCAAGGTCATAATAACTATAAAAAAAACACAGGACCATACTAGAATAACAATAATATATGCACATGATCCTTCCTTGGAATTGATTCCCAAAAGGAAACTATGGCCACTACAATCTTCTTCCGACCAGCAATAAAACCCTTGCCAAAGTGGGGCATCCGTTTAACTGTGCGGGATGTACAAGTACTTAACCACGTCCGGTCATATTTGGAACGCTAAATCTGATGCCTTGTGCAAAGAGAGAGTGTCACGCTCTCTACACGTTTAGAACCCTTGTAATAATTCGTAGATCGCCTGTTGCAAGGCAAGATTTTCTGATTGATTGATTGATTGTTGGTTGTATAACTTCCAGTGGCAAATATTTCATGCATATTTAGGACGAGAACAGATTAACAATGAATACAATAGGTAGGTTCTGTTATATAGGCGTCTGGGATTAAGGTCGGAGAAATTTAGACTGCCACGGGAAATGAGGGTATATTGGATAGGGACAGCAATTTAGCCTTGCAACAGGTCACCCAAGGACCCCTCAAAGAGTTGTTGCAAGGGTTCTTAACGTGCATAGAGCTTGGCACTCTCTATACACGAGGCATCGGATTTAACGTCCCCATTCTGACCGGACGTGGCTGCAAATTTGTACATCCCGCACAGCCAAACGGACGCCCCACTTTGGCGTGAGTTCTACTGCCGGTCAGAGAAAGTCCAATGGTGACCATACTTCTATTCCCCAGTCAACCTTGGGTGGGGGGGGGGGGGGGTCAAGATTTTCTGTCCCTTTCAAATATAACCTCATTTTGTAGTGGCAGTCTAAATTTTTTCTGTCCTTCATACCATTCTGCTTTTATAACAGGACCGACCTGTTGTATTTATAGTTAATTTGTTCTCGTTCTGAACATGCAGGAAATATTTGCCACTGTATGTTTAGCAATCTATTAATCAATCATTGCATTTTATTTTTAACAAGAATGCGAAAGCAAATTAATTGAACGTATTAGTCTTGTACAAATATATATATACTACTACTAAAATAACAAGGTCAAATTTGTTAGCCGGCATGGCGTAAAAACGGCGAATCAAAGAACTCTATTTTATATATAACTTATATAGGACCATGCTGTTGATTAAATAAATTACACCATTTCAGGCCCTTTTGTTTTCCACATAATTAATATTGCCAATAATTTACAAGTTCCGGGTATCCGATATCGATACTAATGATAAATGTCACAGGTAGTTTCCTGTTGAAGTTCTGTTTTGTACAGGTATGATCCTTTGTTATATATATGAGCACTCCGACTTAGGATATAGGTTTAACACTAAAAGAATATTTACATAGTGCTAAAACTTAAAAGTTTCGTATACAGATGAGAACTAAAGTAAGAAAACCCGGACGGGTTCAAGCAGAGAAAGTTGTGTACCTTATAATTAGCATGACCTTATCAAATGACAATACGAATACTAAAATCCAGGCTAAAAATAAGGCGTATGTACTTTGAATTCAGTCACTGATCCGCAATGTCGCAGTTGTGTTTTAGTATATTTCCTAATTATATTATTCAAGTATTTATCTTATTCAAGTTTTTATTTTCCCCCACGTATGTTTAAACGTCATATTTCCTAGCTAATAGATTAACGCGTCCGTTTGCTTTGTAGTGCGTAACTGTAATTAATTGTTTGTTTTTTTTTGTAACTAAGTGGATCTTGACACTTAAAGTAAAAGTCATGTAATCATATAAGCCCCGGCCTATTATGTATTACTTAAATAATAATTAAGATTTTTTTTTCTATATTTCACGTTAAAATCATACTTCATAAGACTAATTGTATTTGTAATTGTCAAATTATACTTAATATTCAACACACAACATAAAATAACTTTGATGTATAGCCAGTTCATTTAAGAATATAAATCGAATTAATAAAATCCGTTCGCCCTGATTTCATGTTTGCCCTGGGTCTGTTCGCCCAGAGTTCGTTCGCCCATAGAGTCCGTTCTCCCTTCGTTTATTAAAACATATTGTTTTATGGGTATTAAACTTTAAAAAAATTATTCAGATATTTATATGGTATAAATTCTGGAAATTTATGAAAACACATGGGAATATTTAAAAGTTGTTGGCTTAAGATTTGTTTTAGAACATTAATTGTTCAAAATAATAATTCTCACTGATTGTTGTAATGGATTGATAATAAAAACAACATGTTATTTTGATAAACTAGCTATATAGTCAGCTTGGAATGGGTAAAAACAATTATGTACACATTTTAAAACTTGAAAAAGATATAAATTCATATTGTTATAAAATTGACTAACCAGAATTAATAAAAATTGTTAACAAATATCAATAAGATAAAAACAATGTATTCCAGTCTTCCACTATGTAAATTCAAGGAAAATAATTTATATTTCATTTTTGATTGCAGCAAATACAAATATTCGGCAAATTTTTCAACAAACTTTAACATACTCTGTTCAAATAATAAACATTATGCAACTAGACTATAAAAAAAATAATATCAGAATGAAATTTGAAAAAAAGGCAGGACAGGAGTTTGAGTAATAAAAAGGCGTGATGAGACACGTTGCCCCAAAAAAGGCAGGATGACTAATTATGTAAAAAAAAAAGTCAGGATAAACTAATGAACTAGTACACATTTCTGTTAAGGAACCAGATGAAGCATGCCTCCAGGTGCGGAATTTTCTCGCTATGTTGAAGACCCATTGGTGGCCTTTGGCTGTTTTCTGCTCTTTGGTAGGGTTGTTGTCTCTTTGACACATTCCCCATTTCCATTCTCAATTTTAATACAAAAAAGGCAGGACCGAATAGAGTGAATAATACAAAGGCAGGACAGACATTACAACTAATAAAACGAAGGACAAAATTTGTTCATCCTAGCTCCCTTATCTATACCTTTGACCCCTTAACCCATCCCCCCAACAAAAAATCCAGTCCCTCTTTAAACGTAAATTGGTCTCACACTTGTTTTAACTAAATGTTTACCATATATATATTGAACTGACGTGTTTTCATTCAGCAAAGCTCTGCTAACCTGCATCTTCAAGGTCACAAAAAGTTTGTCTTTCCTGAAATGGTTCCCTGATTTATTTGGATAACAGACGCTTCTTCTATCGACACTGCCACTCTTTCTTGACTCTTGTAGATCGAACTTTAACAGATTGAAGGTGAGAATGTTTATTCCGATTCCACAGACCTGTTACCTGTTACCTTTTCTGTAAATTGCAACTTTTTCAGATGAACCACTTCAGTTGTGAAATCCTAAGGTAAAGGTATGGGGAAATCAGGATTTAGAATATTTTTTTTGTCATCTGCTTGACCACAGTAAAGTCAATGCTTAATAGATAGAGCAATAATTTCCCTTATACAGTTTAATAAAACAAATTTAAAGTTCAGAAATAAAGATAATTCATTAAATCAAGACTACTAAATATGGACCTATTCAAGTACACCTTTTAGGGTGTGCTTGACTGGATTGTATTTAATTAAATGTTGTGTAGGACTTTTATTAAACGATAAATGCTGGCATGGGCATAATACTTGTAAGTAAGTTAAATTTTATAATGAAAAACTGTTATAAATAAAACTAATTAAAAGTCTGTGTTTCTTTTTACAAAAATCTAGGCTTTACTTACACAAAATCCCTATTTTCTATTCATCTACATCACAGGTATTTTGGGCATGGACCCTCCTTATTGGGCCCCACTGTAAAAAAAAAAGTCTTTTTTTCCATTATTACAATTTTCTACAATGTATAGACATATAACCTGATAACAAGTCTCAACAATCCATTATTAGTCGATTACAATACCTTTTTTACTATCAACACAAACCCCAAGTGAAAATGTAAAAATAACTTGTCACTTTTATTCTGTATGTATATATCTGTTCTTTGAAATTTTTTTAATACATTGTTGGCGAGCCATCTTGTGTCTCATTAATATTTACATGTACTTGGGACCTTTTAAATGTTCAAAACTGTTCTATTTGCTTAAAAGTAACCAGAGAAATTTCTAGACACCATTCATTTAAGGTCAAAAGCCTTGTGACCTTAAGGTATACCTTCTACTGGAGCCCCAGTGTATGAATGCATGTAAATATCTTACCAAGGAGGTTGATCTTACATTGGAGTCGGTTGGGGTAATTCCGTACTGTTTTGGTCCTAAATGAAAGTCATTTGGTTCCCTGTTTGATAAACAAGCGAAATGTAATATGTATGGTATTTACCTGCCTGTACGAAATTACCCGGATCGACTGTAATCTTTATCATGTTTATAGATTAATCATTTATGCTAATTCTTTTTTTTTTCATTAATAAAACAATTCTACAGATGATTAAGTATAATGTTTTATAACTTATATTTATTTACAAACTAAGAATGTTTAAAATTTTTACAATTCACAGATTCTAAATAACAAAATTTTAACTTCGCATTTTTTGTTAAAGGGACAGTATAGACTCAGTTCATCATAATGGTAGGATCACATGGGTGGGGGGATTGGGGGGGGGGGGGGGGGGGGGGGGATGGCTAGGATGAAAAATTTTGTCCTGCATTCTTTTTAGTTGTGATCTTTGTTCTGCCCTAATATTTTTATTAATTTATCCTGACTTTTTTAACATAAGTTGTCTTCCTGCCTTTTTTTGCCAAGTTGATCATCTTAACTTTTTATTTTACCCAAAACTCCTGTCCTGCCTTTTTTTTTAAAATTTTATCCTAGCCCCCCATAAATTTCAAATGGTAGCTCACTTAGATGTGAGGACATCTGATGAATGATTGATGATTAAGGCATCATGATAGATAATATTTAAACTATTTCCTTACTTGAAAAAAGCACCTAGTTTTCTTAAAGAGCACCAGGGTGCAAAATTTCAGGGGGGGGGGGGGGGTGCAGAGCCTCTATATTTACTGCTCTCCTAGATACTGATTTGTGAACATGTAAAAATAAGGCGGCTAATGCCCTCATGTATCATCAACAAAGTTAGTGACAAATGAATAATTTTATTTCCTTTTTGCAATTTCGCATTGATGTGATGTAAATTTTCTGTTAGAAAGTCATACGATTCTGTGTCTTTACTAGTATGACAGTTTGCCTAAGTTTCACAAGACTGTTTTATCTTATTTTTGCAGAAATTTTTTTCTAGGTGTACAACTGTGCAAGTATTGAACATCAGCTTGAAATGCAATGTGATCTAAAAAACAACATAATAATGGACAGATGTAAGTAATGATGACATAGTTAAAGATATGGGGAATGTATGAAATTGTTTGAAAAAGTCCACATATAATACACTCCTTGAATGTTGATTATTATCTTTTTTACTGTTCTACTAAATGAGGGTTTGGATGACTGAGAAGGTCCTTTATGTCTTTATTCCTTAAATATTAGACCATTTTTCTCTCTATTCAATATTTATTTTGCCCATTTATATTATCTCTATTCACTATATTTGTGTGCCCCATTATTCAATATTCTGTATTATTTTTGCAATTGTTTCTCTATTCTTTATTTGTTTGCCCTTTATTCTGCACTTTTTTGTCAATTATTCTCTATTCTGTAAACCCCATCCATACTCTGCATTATGATATATATATTCCACTATTCCTTCCAATGAAAAGATAAAAAAAAGTTTTATGTTGTCCATATTCTAAATGGTTCTCTGGTAATACTATAAGTTACATAGCGTGCTAATGACCTAATACGGTATATATGGGGTCAGTAAATTCCATATGGAGTGAAAGCGAGGCTATTCTCTTACCCCTGTCCGTCCGTCCGTCCGTCTGTCCCATTATGGGTATATAGTTATTCCAGATAACTCCACCTACAGTTTGAATGCTAGGACGTTTTTACTTTGCTGGCGGTTTGTACATACAT
Source organism: Mytilus californianus (assembly GCF_021869535.1). Classification (NCBI taxonomy): domain Eukaryota; kingdom Metazoa; phylum Mollusca; class Bivalvia; order Mytilida; family Mytilidae; genus Mytilus; species Mytilus californianus. The sequence goes on from NW_026262672.1 coordinate 5,103,138, forward strand.
TGAATGATGTGCATATAGTCAAGGTTTTGATTTTTATTGATATTTGCTCTTTTAGGAGATAGTTGAACTTTGTCATTTTTGGGGTATTGACTTGCATAAGAGGTGCATAGCTTTTCCGGATCACTTCTCCTACATTTTGAATGCTAGGTATTTTTCACTTTGCTGGCGGTTTGTACATATATTGAAGATGTGCATGTGGTCAGGGTTTTGATTTTTGTCGAGCCTGAGACTTTTGTCGCAAAAGCGGGACATAGCGATCCTACATTCCGTCGTCGTCGTTGGCGGCGTCCACAAATATTCACTCTGTGGTTAAAGTTTTTGAAATTTTAATAACTTTCTTAAACTATCCTGGATTTCTACCAAACTTGGACAGAAGCTTGTTTATGATCATAAGATAGTATCCAGAAGTAAATTTTGTAAAACAAAAATCCTGTTTTTCCGTATTTTACTTATAAATGGACTTAGTTTTTCTGCCAATTAACATTACATTCACTCTGTGGTTAAAGTTTTAAAAAAATTATTAACTTTCTTAAACTATCCTGGATTTGTACCAAACTTTGATAGAAGCTTGTTCTCGATCAAAATATAGTATCTAGAAGGATATTTTGTAGAAATATATTTTCTGTTTTTCTGTATATTACTTATAAATGGACTTAGTTTTTCTTCCAGTTAACATTACATTCACTCTATGGTTAAAGTTTTAAAAGTTTTAATAACTTTCTTAAACTATCCTGGATTTGTACTAAACTTGGAAAGAAGCTTGTTTATGATCGAAAGCTAGTATCTAGAAGGAAATTTTGTAAAAATTTGTTTCCTGTCTTTCCATATATAACTTATATGGACTTATTTTTTCTTCCAGTTAACATTACATACAGTTTTAAAACATTTATTAGATTCATAAACCATTCTGGATTTTTACTTCTTACAATCAAAAGATAGTATCTATAGGAAAATTTTTAATACATTTTTCTCCGTTTTTGTTAAGCCTGTGACTAGCAGCAAAAGAAGGCGAGACACTAGGTTCCGCGGAACCCTTACGAATTTTTATTAATATTTGCTCTCTTTGGAGATAGTTGAACTTTGTCAATTTATGGAGTATATACTTGCATAAGAGGTGCATAGCATTTCGGGAAAACTCCTCCTTTAATGAACCATAAACCTATGTTCTCTCATTTTCAACTTTGTGTATTTTAAAATAACACTTTGCATCTGAGGGGACATCATATGTGTCTCCCAGACACAATAATATCTCAAAGAAAGTCTCACATTGACTTTGTTATAATACAGTTACTTCAAAGACTTGGAGTGCGGGGCATCACTTTGTCTAGTTTTAATCTAGTTTAAAAGAAATATCATGATATGAAGTTAGAACTGTATAAATACATTCAACTTTAATTTTATAAGGGAAGGTTTGGTAATTATAAGTTCCCTACCCACGAAGTCTAAGGGGAATTTAGGTCTGCAGTCTGTCTGTCTGTCTGTCTGTCTGTCCTTTTTGTCTGTCTGTCTGTCTGTCGGTCCGTCCATTAGTCCGTCTGTCTGTCTGTCTGTCTGTCTGTCTGTTTGTTTGTCGGTCCGTGAGGCAAATCAGTTTTCCACACTTTTTTCATCATGCTTGAAGATATTGACTTGATATTTATAATTTATTGTTTACACCATGACAAGTAATAAATCAAGTTAGGATTTTGTTCCTGTACATTGAATTTTTAACTGGTAGAGGACTTTGTATTGCCATGCAATACTCTCAGAATATTTTTTTCTTTTTAGCTCACCAGGCCCGAAGGGCCCTATGTGAGCTTATGTCATCACCTGGCATCCGTCGACGTCCATTGTCGTCGTCGTCGACTTTAACTATTTCAAGAATCTATCCTCTGAAACTGTTGGGCCAAATACCTTCAAACTTTAACTGAATGTTCCTTAGGGCATTTAGTTTATAAATTGTATCCGAAGTTTTGATCCATCAACAAACATGGCCGCTATGCCTTAAAATACAACACAGGGGTCAAATGCAGTTTTTGGCTTATATCTCGAAAACTAAAGCATTTACAGCAATCTGAATAGGGGTAAAAATGATCAACAGGTCAAGATCTATCAGCCATGAATTTTTAGACGAACGGAACAACCCATTGTTGGGTTGCTACCACAAAATTAGTCATTTTAAGGAAATTTTGCAGTTTTTGGTTATTATCTTGAATATTATCAAAGATGGAGATAAACTGTAAACAGCAATAATGTTCAGCAAAATTAGATCTACAAAAAAAGTTTATATGACCAAAATTGTTAATTGACCCCTTAAGGACTTTTATGTTAAGTTTGTGAGTAAGTGCCCTGGTTTACACATCAATAACCTCTTGAAAAATGTGTTTAATCCTAATAATTCTTAAGCCAAATATTCGCGATTTTTAATTAACATTTTTTTGTGAAATGGCTACTATATAAATTACCACCAAATGCACAGGTCGTAACTAAGGAGATGGCCGCAATATTGACTTTCTAAAATCCATAAATGTTCAATAAATGCAACAGAACCTAAAATGAAATAGCACCTACCTCAAAACTTCATTTTAATGAGAAATAATTCAAATTTGAAGCGTACAAAAAGTGAAATAATCTTTCGCTTTTAAGTTTTCATTTGTATGACGTCGTGTTTTGCCCTGATGTAAAATCGCTAAATCATTCATGAAATTTCACGGAATTTTATTTAAATCTTTACTTTATACATTTTAGAAGCTTTTTAATGCATTGTTTCTTTCATGTCTTTTTTGTTATATATGCATTAGAATAGAAACAAATTTTATGTATTTGTTTTTCAATCTCAATTTGCTGAAAATCCCGGGATCCCTGCATACATGTGTATCGCGCATGAATAGATGACAGTGTAGGTTACGAAAGTAGTTTCGGAAACAGGGTTTATCAAGTGTAAACCAAGGAAAAAAATATAATCCACCAGTCCAATTCAAGTATTTATAGATATGCAAATCATATAAGAATTATTGCCCTCTAAGGACAATTTTACACAATTTGTTCATTATGTTTAAGTTAAGTATAAGTACACAGTCACGTCCTGTCAGAATGTGGACGTTAAATCCGGCAATGCCTCGTGTGAAGAGAGTGCCACGCTCTCTCTGTACATTGAGAACTCTTGCAACAATGAGGAAAGCCCATACCGCATAGTCAGATATAAAAGGCCCCGAAATCACAAATGTAAAACAATTCAAACGAGAAAACTAACGGCCTAATTAATGTACAAAAAAATGAACGAAAAAACAAATATGTAACACAGCAACAAACGACAACCACTGAATTACTGGTTCCTGACAGGCACATACATACAGAATGTGGCAGTGTTAAACATGTTAGCGGGATCTTAGCCCTCATAAATTCATATATTTTAGAAATTCTCCTAAAGAAAATCTGTTATATTAGAAATGTAATTAACATCAACAATATTAAATGTTGTACTTAACTATATTTGAGTTATGCTTGTACATTACTATTTTAATTCCCTTATTGCTATAAAATTTATTATGTTTTTCTCATGGCAGCTCTAATATAAAAATGTATTTTTTCTTTGAAGTTCATTATCTTCTTCATTTCTAAACACTTGTTATACACCTCTTTTTCTATAGCCATTATTATTATAGCTGGTCAGTTGTCAAAAACCTTTGAAAATGAGTCAATTATTTAACCACAGACACTATAAACCAGTAAAAGTCTGAAATGGCCTATATTTGTACTCGACTGTACTGATTTTTACTCGACCAGTCTGAATTGGTCTGAAATTTACTTGATAATACTCGACTGTAGTCTGAACCATACTTAACAGTCTGAACTTGTACTCGACCTTTACTCGACCAGTACTTAACTATTTTATTTTCGTCTGAACCATGCTCGACCTAGTCTGAACCATGCTCGACCTAGTCTGAACCATACTCGACCTAGTCTGAACCATACTCGACTAAGTCTTAACCAACCTAGACCTAATTTTTGTATCTATCTATTGTATTTCATCAATTTAGGAACTGTTTTTAACAGCTATTTCCCCTGGCTAGACATTTGAACAACAATTAATGAAATTTAAAATGTATTCAATATGGCATTGAAACCAAAATTTCACAATAAACATAATATAAATTCAACACCATATTTATCAACACTTACATATATATATATATATCACCTTTAAAATAAAAATAAAACAAGCTAATCAAATAATCTCAAAACTGAATTGTGACTAATATTTTCAATGTTATTCAAATTTTTTTGAATGTTTCAGATATATTTTATGGTTACTGGACAATTTTCACCATTTACTTAAGCCTTGTATAGATTAATGGTGTCAGTTGAGTTTAGTTAATAATGCAGTGAACATTTTTTTTTTTATTAAAATATATTCAAAATAGTATATAAAGCAACTTAATAAATTTTTAAAATTACACCTTTGTTTTGTAAAACCAAGAATTTAATATAATCATGATAATAGAACTTCCGCAGCAATCCTTGATAACCATTTAAAAAAGGAAATGTGTTCCAAAGTTGCAGAAAAAATTTATTTCAATTAAATTTAAATAACTTTTGTCAAAATTAAAGACATGGAATACAAGAAGCACTTTAATAAGGTTTAATTACCTCAGTACATGTGTGTTTAACAGGTAAAAAGAAAGCCATTTTTTTCTTAAACTCGTGTATTACTTATCTAGTGAATTCAAAAAGGCCTTGCGATTTAAGTTTTACAGGATGTTGCAATTTTTAATGAATGTTAATTAGAAATTTATACTCTCTGACCAGGTATGATCTTTTTAATGAGTTTGCCCCTAGCAGGAGGTATTACTTTATACTTTACCACTAATCAGAAGAATTTTTTTTTATCTATTTCCTTAATTTTTTTATCCCTTTTTGATATATATTATATATAATATATCCCAAATTATATTAAGAATAGGTATATTTCTTATATAAGGTTAAACAATTTCAGTGATTTTTTGGCTGTTGTTACCTCATTAAAAAGATAATTATATAACTATTGTATGTAACCATGAAACCTATATAGTTTTTCTTTAGGAATTTAGGAAAATTAAGTTTAAAAAAAAAAAAAATGCCAAACAAGAAGCACCTTAATCATGTTAATAAGGTTTTATTACCCTCAGTAAAGGTGTGGTTTTTAGTTAAAAGAAAATCTTTTTTTTAACAAAACTATAAAACTTTAAAATTAATTAATATAATTAAATTATTGTATAAGACAATTTAATTTAACTATTTCTATTTGATAAATCTGAGAATCATGTAAGGATGTAAAAATATGTTTGTATATATTATCTTTTTTTTATTGTGGCTGTTGTCATGTCAGATAAAAAGAAATTAATTTTAAAAGCCAATTAAAAAAAGTATAGGTTTTTTTGGTCAAGTATGGTTCAGACTGGTCGAGTATTGTTCAGACCTTTGGTCGAGTATGGTTTAGACTGAAAAAATTGGTCGAGTACAGGTCGAGAATGGGTTAAGACTGTTTCAGACTGATCGAGTAATAGTTCAGACTATTTTCAATGGCAAAGATAAGGGTCAAGTACAAATCAGTACGGTCGAGTATGATTAGACTGGGGTCGAGTAATGTCGAGTAAAATTCAGACCAATTCAGACTGGTCGAGTAAAAATCAGTACAGTCGAGTACAGATATAGGCCATTTCAGACTTTTACTGGTTTGTAGTGAGAGCTCTACCCACAGGTTCTTATCCTGTGTATTTGATGAATAATTTTAAAACTAATTTTCATCAAAACTCATTAACAGGGCAAGATATTGAAATTTATTTCTCTTCTGTGGTTTTAAAATATTAAGAAGTAACACAATGTTGTGGTCTTTGTATTGTGATATCATAAACCATCAGATTAGTACATACTGTACTGCAATCCAAAAAAAAAACATGAATCAATATCAGGAAACTTGAAGTAATTTAAAACTAGTTCAAAACCCAAACTGCAATCTAACTTTACTTTGACTCAACCAAGTGTTATGAAACTTATCACAATGCTTATTAACACCAAACAAGTTTGGGTGTCGTCACTTTCACCATTCTTAATTATGTTATTTTTTTAATAAATAAAAATTGATAAATTTGATATATATTTACAAGCAGGGACATCTGTGTTTCATTGACACATTCTTGTTTTATTTATTACATATTTAAGTGTATTAAAAGTAATTATACTGCTTCCACCTTTCAAAATTCAAACAGAGCTCTACCTCTTTAATGGATAAATAAATGATACTAGTCGAAAACTCAACAGATACTTTTTTTAAGGTTCTCTGGTTGTTCGTACTTGTTGGCCACACACATGAAGATATTGACCCTGCTTTCAGCTAATATCAGAAAAATTAAGAACAAAGGATGGTGAAACTGTGCAGTTACTGTTCAGGATTATTCCAGATATTTCAAAAGTGAAATTATAATACAATATATGTTACTGGTTAATTCCCATGATAAGTATCTCTAAACAACACACAGAGACCTCGCATTATTGGTTTACAAGAAAAACACCAAAAGATGCAGTCAACATTTATCATTTTTATCAAAATACACCCAGGACAAACCATGGGTACACTAAGCTTGAAATATGGTGCTTTCTACCCAAAATTGCCTGGACGTAGAAGAAATGAAGAACCAAAATTCATCTCAACAATCAGGAGATACCAGAAGAACTAGTATAAATGGTTAAAGATGAAAGAATGCAGAATAAGGTACTGTCATATTCAGTCTTAATAAGAGTCCTGCTGCTTTGTATATATATGCATTTTTTGATGCCACCGTCGTAACGGAGGGGGCATTAAGTTTTACCCTTGTCCGTCTGTACTTAATTAGAAATAAGAAGATGTGGTATGAGTGCCAATGAGACAACTCGCCATCACAATTTGTAAAAGAAAAAACATTATAGGTCAAAGTACAGTCTTCAACACGGAGCCTTGGCTCACACCGAACAGTAAGCTATAAAGGGCCCCAAAAATGGCTAGTGTAAAACCATTCAAACGGAAAAACCAACGGTATAATCTATATAAAAGATGGGAAACGAGAAACACTTATGAACCACATCAACAAACGACAACTACTGATCATCAGGTTCCTGACTTAGGACAGGTGCAAACAAATGCAGCGGATTTAAACGTTTTAATAGGTACCAACCTCCACCCGTACCCGAAACAATAGTGTAACGTCACAACATAGAAAGACACAGTATAGATGGAAAACAGAAATATTTTTCACAAAATAAATAATTTTGTTGTTCATAGTACGAGAAACAGAAGTAAAAATTTAGAGTCATACTAAACACTTATCAAAGCAGCTGGTATATATTAAAAATAGAGAAACATTGAATAACAAAAACATTACGATTCTATCAACAGGTCAACATGAAAGTACGATTTGAGAGGACTCGCAATTACGTATACTGAAAGCTAGTTAAAATCCAAAATTAATCAATAAATAATTAAAAAAATATGCATCAGAGACTTAAATCAGCTAAAACACATCCCAGGGATTTAGTATTTGAAAGTCATGGACAGTAAAAGAAGATATGACTTGTGCAATGCCAAAAAAATAAGTATCGACAGGCTGTTGGATAGTCATGTTAACCTCTATATAGAAAACATTAACGTGTATGTGTATTTATACATCTAACTTAAAAAAAATACAAATTTAGTTATGTTTTAATTTGCTGATGACAAAATCGTTATTAGTGCTAATGTAAACTATATTCGAAGATCTAATTACAACATTTGTAAGATAACCTTTACTAATAAGTTTGTTTAAAGTTTCGATGAGGTTACACGAATCACACAGTGATTTCCGAGCTTTAAGTACAATATTTCTGTAAAATTTAGGATGTGAAATACCGTTTTTTATAAGTTTTCTACAGGTACAGCCAAATTTACTAATCACATCTTTGTATCTATGAAAGAATTTAGTAAAAGTTTTAAGTAATTTATGGTAACGAAATCCCTGACTTAATAATTTACCAGTGTAAGTCTGTACGTCCCATTAATTGGTTTCTGTTCTCTAACTTTAGTTTGCCTCAATCAAATGTTATGAAACTTATATATTATGCTTATTACCACAAATTACAAATCAAGTTTGAATTTTGGTAGCGTCACTTTTACCATTCTAGATCTAGAGTTATGCCTCTTTACAAACGAAAAAATTGCTGATTTTTTTTTGTGTCCGTTCTCTAACTTTAGTTTGCCTGAACCAAATATTATGAAACTTATACACAATGCTTATTACCACAAAACACAGATCAAGTTTGAATGTTGATGGCCTCACTTTTACTGTTCTAGAGTTATGCTCCTTTGCAAATAGAAAAATTGCCAAATTTTTATACGCCAGTTTACGGGACGTATTATGATATATCGTTGTCCGACAGTCCGTCCATTCGTCTGTCCATCCATCTGTCTGTCCGTCCGTCGTCAAAATGTCTGACAAATCAAAAACGCTTGAACCAATTAACATGAAACTTTGGTGAATTAGTTATATCTATTGAAGTAAGCTCCCTTTCGTATTTTATAAATTTTAGATTTTAAGTTTCCAAAGTTATGGGTTTTTTTTATTAAAAAAGGGTGAATTTCCAGTTTTCGGACAATAATTAAAAAAAACTTCACCAATTTGCAAGAAACTTTGGTGAATTGTATATATCTATTGACATGATCTCCCTTTTGATTTTTATAAATTCAAGATTTAACGTTTCCGAGTTATTGAGTTTTATTCATAAAAAAAGGGGGAATTTCCAGTTTTCGGACAATAACTCAAAATGCTTTCAGCAGTTTTCTTGAAACTTTAGTGAATTGTTTATATCTATTGACTTAAGCTTCCTTTCGATTTTTATCAATTTTAGATTTTAAGTTTTGGTGTTATGTGATTTTATTCATAAAAAGGGGGGATTTTCCAGTTTTCAGACAATGCTTTGAGCAGTTATCATGAAACTTTGGTGACTGGTTTGTATCTATTTAGATAACCTCCCTTTAGTTTTTCATGAATTTCTGATATGACATTAAGACGTTATTGAACTTTATTCTTTGAAAAAAGCGATGGGCGTATCATGCACTCATGGTGCATCTGTTTATTCATTTTAGTTCACTATAAACTTAAGTTTGCTTAATCAAATGTTTAAAAACTTATACACAATGCTTATTACCACAAAACTCAGATCAAGTACTCATTTGGGTACTGTGTGGCACTTTTACCATTCTTGATTTATGACCCTTTAAAATGTTATATGAAAGCGGGGGCATCATCTGTGTCCCATGGACACATTCCCCTTTTATTTATTCACAGAATTTCAAAAGGAATAAATAATCTATGATTTTCACATAGATAAAATATATTGTTACAAGAATTTATACATGTTTATTACAGATGAAATGCAACTCACAACACACAAAATAAATAAACAGCATAGATGCAGTTTTTACCTATACTATAAAATAAGGAGATGGTGCATGATTGCCAATGAGACAACTATCCACCAAAGTTTGAATAAAGTGGATGTAAGCAGTTATAGGTAACTTTACAGCCTTCTACAATGAGAAAAACCCATACATTATAGTCGGCTATAAAAGGCCCCGAGAAAACTAAGGGCCTAATTAATAACAAAACAAGTAGCGAAAATCAAATACATAACATACATACGACTTCCATGGAAATACTGGTTCCTGACTTGGGACAGGCACATAAAGAATGTGGCAGGATAAACAAGTTTTTGAGTGCTCAAACCTCCCCGAACCTGGGACAGTGGTGGTGTTACAGCACAACATAAGAACAAACTAAAAAAATCAGTTGAAAAGGTTTCATCATATTTTTATAGGTCAACTGTCTTGAAATGATTAACAAGTGATTGTAGAATTTAATAAACATCTCAATTGTCAATTGGAAAGCCAAAAACAAACAAACATCTACTATCAACATCAAATTACCTAAAAACAAAAGCTTTAAGATACAACTTAAAGGTGACAGGAAAAGTCTTGATTTTGGATAGGCACATGGACTTGCAGTAGTTTCTGAAAACTCAATATTGCTCCCCTTTTAAATCTGGATCAGTATTTGTAAAATAAAAAAAAGTTACATAGAAGAATGCAGGTTGCCAGTAACATTTAATTGGAGAAAGGAAAAGATTACTCAACTCTACACTGAAATAATTTTGAAAACTATTAATGGCTATACTATCTTTATTGTAAAAAAAAGTTGGAAAAGTTATGTACATTATGATCATGTTGAGTGTGTGAAACGTCACACAAGGCAATCAAAATGTTCAAGTTTTGTTATAAATGTCAAGTGTGATAGTCTCAACCTATCAACATGATCAAAATTGTTGATTTCACAATTAATATTTACATTTAGCATGTACAGTGGAATAGAATGTTTTTGTTATCTTTTATTAAATGTTATTTCACTTTGCTCTTATAGGCAGGATTGAAAGGAAGAAAGAACTAGTCATCATTAAAGAAACAGATCAATTTATATAACATGTACTAATTCCATCTGAATATAACAAACCTTGCACATGTTATGAAGATTTATTCACATGGTTTATTCTGACTATTCCTACATTTTGAATTTTATAGGTAAAATAGTAAAATTTTATGTTGGAGTTCCCAGAATTTTTATGTAAACAATGTGATTATGTATGACTATGTTGTAACAACGCTAAATTAATGAATGAAGGTAAATCCAGGTAAATCTTGTGGAAAAAAAAGAAAAAGAAGTTTCTATTACAATATTTTTTTTAATAATTTCATAGCACATTTTGTGTAAATAATATTCAAAAGCACAATATGAATTTATAGGCACAAGGTTATTTACAAGCAATTGAAATTATTTAGGTGCAAATATTCATATATACAAGTAAATAATATCAATTGAAATATAAAAATATTAAAATTGTAGAAATTATTCTTTGAAATAAAGCACTAAATTTTGAGTTACACTACATATTCATTGAAACAAAGCACCGAAAAGTGCACTTAATTGACATTAAAACAGAGCACTAACACAGTAACACATTGCACTAAATTAAACACACAAGAGAATACAAAGTCTTAGTCAATGTGCAGGAGATTAGACAGCATCTCCATATTGGACTGCCGTAAGTTCATCATTCTGTAACCTTATTTTCAGTGTTTGAATATAAAAATAAGAAGATGTGGTATGAGTGCAAATGAGACAGCTCTCCACAAGAGACCAAATTAACAACTATAGGTCGATGTACGTCCTTCAACAATGAGCAAAGCTCACACCGCATAGTCAGCTACAAAAGGCCCCGAAATGACAAATGTAAAACAATTCAATCGAGAAAACTAACGGCCTAATTTATGTACAAAATAATGAAAAAAAACAAGTATGTTACACAGCAACAAACGACAACCACCGAATTACAGGCTCCTGACTTGTGACAGGCACATACAGGGGTTAAACTCGTTTGAAGGCGCCAACCCCCCCCCCCCTAACCTGGGACAGTGGTGTAACAGAACGACATAAGAACAAACTATAAAAATCAGTTGAAAAAGGCTTAACTCATCAGATGGATACTAATATAGAAATACATCTAACAAAAACAGAGTGGACGTGGACGGGTACTTATACATCCCCACAACAAAATGACACTAATTACTGAACTGAGAATACTCACAGTTACTGACAGCTAGTTCAAAGCCAATAACAAGTAATAAAAAAATCATGCATCTAAGACTAAAAATCAATCAGTACACATCTAAAAGTCTAATCTATTTCACTGTATTTTCTTTTTCTTGGAACACTTTTCCCACCGGCTCTGTATTGGATAAGTGTGAGAGCATGGAAGGCTTCTTCTTGTCTCAACAACTTAATCATGCTGACGATGTTTGGGCGAGGTGCATTGTGTCGGTTGGCATATTGGCAAATTGACCAAATTGACTAACATCTTTAGTTTACTATGCCAACCTTCTAAATGATTTGTTGTTCGAGAACCTTCTGTTTTTGTTTAAAAAATCATAATTTATTCAAATAATGAAATTGATTAAATCTTTGAAGCTAAAGACAACCATTTTTTTTTACATAAATTTCATATAAATAATTATTTCTATTTAATTTCCACAGGTGAAGTTACATGTGACCTTATTAGATACTAATGACTAAAACAACATATTTTGCAATTACAACATCTATTGTTCTTCGATAATCTCCTATGTAGGAATAGCCAGAATCGTAAAATACAAAATGTAGGAATAGCCAGAATACACCATTCACATGTCTACTCTATTTGTAGCTCTGTATTTGTAATATTATATAGTATATGTATTTTATTTTTAGAACAGTATTTTCTTTTTTTTTTTTGCTGTGGTGAACGTCAAAGAAATTTAGAAAAATATAATTAAAGATAGTTTCTTCCATTTTTTCTGTGACAAAAAAAATTGTGCAAATTAGGAAAATGAAATGACTCTATATTATTAAATATTTTTGAGTTTAAGTTTTTTTTTTACATCCTATTTAAAATTTCATTGGCATTTGAAGTAATGAGTTGAAACCAGTTTTTATCAATCATTTTGTTTTAGGTTACGTCTTTGGTGTACATTAGTTTACTATGATGTTATAGTCAAATCAACTTTAAACTTTGTACTAACGAGTGTTCATTATGAAGTCATGTTTTAAAAAAATTACAAATAAGTGACTGAACTTGGAAATGTGATTGTTGGAGCTGTGTATAATGTGTTATGGACACACATCTCAATCCCATAGAGCCTCTCAGTAACCTAATGGCATATTGACTTGGAAAATTTCCTTAGTTTACACTGGTTTGTGATAAGTTCAGTATAAGGAGAACCACTAATAGTATGTCAGGGATATTTTATTTGCAGTTGAATAAGCTTTTGGACAACGTATCTGCTTGGAGATTTTTTTACCTTGAACCCCTAATCGTGGTCTAATAACTTAGAATCTTTTACATAGTTTACATGTTAAAGTTTATGCTTAGGCTAGTTTAAAATCTACCACTTATCAGAGGCGGATTTAGAGGGGGCCTGGGGCCCCCTCCTTTTTTTTTGTGGGACAAATTTGGTTGATTATATATAGGGAATCACTGAAGCATGACAAAAGAGATGCAGTAGAGAGCAACCTTTATATTTCTTAGAAAATACCTTTTTTCGGAACTGTAATGAAAAGTATGCTTATAAACAAAATTCATATTTTTTTCAGTTAGACACATATTTTTTATGAATCATAATATTTCAACAAATGTTAGAAACAAATTAACATAAAAACTTTCCAAATGTATCAAAATTCTGTGTTGTAAAATCTAATAGATTTTGTTTTTCGGGATTTTTCCCAATATGTTTAAGAAATCTGTAGCATAATTTTTGCTTGTAGATTTTCTTTCCAAAATGGGTAAAAACATCTATGCGACAAGTGTGTGCCTGATAATAGATTTGTATTTTCGGGAATTTTACCGAAATGTGAAAAGATATTATTAGTCATGAGTTCTAGCATATACTTTGGGTTTTCGGGATAAATCCCGAAATATTTGAAGACATCTGTGTTGTACATTTTGCACTTTTTACGTTTATTTTAGTCGGGATTTTTCCCGAAATGTGTTTCCAATCTGTTTGTCAAAACGCTTTGCCAACGTATATGTTATAAATAATAATGTTGAAAATGATTTCGGGACATTTCCCAAATAAAAAGTTGTCAACTACATCTTTACCACAAATATTTTAAAACTTTCATATATTTTGGGAAATTTCCCGAACATTAAATGTAAGTTTTATCAATTATATGAATAAAAACATGGAATATTGTAAAAATGGTGTGTTTCTTTATGAAATCTGCATTCATTTATGGTAAACATTGAAAAAGATTATAAAAAGGAATAAAATGGATTTTACTCTTTTAAAATAGAGTCAGTTTAACGTGTTGTTTTTTTCATTTGGATTACGTTTGAAATTGACGGTTTCATCTTACGCCAAACGAATACACTACTTTGTAAATAACATACTTATTGAAAAGCAGTAAAAACTTTTTTTGCTCAGTTAAATGTTTGAACATACACTCCATTGTCAAATCTTAGATAAAGTTCACAAGTTAAGTACAATTTAAACTGTGTTGTTCACCTGTGTTTATAGAGGTTTATTGACATACAGATTAAGACACTTTATCAATCAAAATATGGTACGTATAAGGATTAAAGTTGATTTGTTTGTAGTGTTTATAAATATCTGGTATTGGTGTGGTACGTTAGGATTGAAGTTGATTTGTTTGTAGAGGTTATAAATATCTGGTATTGTTGTGGTACGTTAGGATTGACGTTGGTTTGTTTGTAGTGGTTATAAATATCTTGTATTGTTGTGGCATGTTAGGATTGACGTTGATTTGTTTGTAGTGGTTATAAATATCTGGTATTGTTGTGTTACGTCAGAATTGAAGTTGATTTGTTTGTAGTGGTTATAAATAACTGGTATTGTTGTGGTACGTTAGGATGTTGTGATACGTTAGGATTGAAGTTGATTTGTTTGTAGTGGTTATACATATCTGGTTTGTTGTGGTACGTTAGGATTGAAGTTGATTTGTTTGTAGTGGTAATAAATATCTGGTATTGTTGTGGTACGTTAGGATTGAAGTTGATTTGTTTGTAGTGGTTATAAATATCTGGTATTGTTGTGGTACGTTAGGATTGAATTTGTTTTGTTTGTAGTGGTTATAAATATCTGGTATTGTTGTAATACGTAAGGATTGAAGTTGATTTGTTTGTAGTGGTTATACATATCTGGTATTGTTGTGATACGTAAGGATTAAAGTTGATTTGTTTGTAGTGGTTATAAATATCTGGTATTGTTGTGATACGTAAGGATTGAAGTTGATTTGTTTGTAGTGGTTATAAATATCTGGTATTGTTGTTGATTATTTTGCTGTGTTATGTTTTACACAACTATACTTTTGACAAAACTGGAAAAACGTCCTTAAAAACAGTCATAAAATAGCTATGAATTCGTTTAAACTGTGAATTAATTACACGTTAGATACCAATATTCGTTGAAATTAAC
Source organism: Mytilus californianus (assembly GCF_021869535.1). Lineage (NCBI taxonomy): Eukaryota > Metazoa > Mollusca > Bivalvia > Mytilida > Mytilidae > Mytilus > Mytilus californianus. The sequence goes on from NW_026262672.1 coordinate 5,118,184, forward strand.
AACAACTCGATCTCTGTATTCTGTTTGTCGAATAATTGTTTTGATTTGATTGAATAATTCTCAAATTCATGTACGTGTTGGTTTCTGTCGCGCTGGTATTTTTGACAGTTTGAAATGGCGTTGTCAATATAAACGTCATTTCATGCAGCATTGTTTTCACTTCCAGCAAAGAGTCTGTTATAAAATATACAGTAAAGACCATTTGTCGTTTTCTTCTTGATTTGAAAACACTGTTTTTAAACATTTCTAATCTTTCCTCTCTATTGACAGTTGGAATGTTACCCTGCCTATTTGTCTCGAAGTAACAGTGTTTAAAAGAGTACAAGTCGATTCAAAAAGTGAATAAAATTGAGAATGGAAACGGGGAATGTGTCAAAGAGACAACAACCCGACCAAAGAGCAGAAAACAGCCCACGGCCACCAATGGATAATACCTATTTGCGAAAAGATTACAATTAATCAAAATGTCGAATAGGTTTTTACATGGTCAGTGAATACTTTTCCAATCTGCAAAGAAACATGCCAGCAAATCCTCTCTAAAAGGAACGTCGGACATTTCAATAAGTATCACCACTACCTAGAGATTGCAGTGCCTTTTATAAATTTTGAGAATCCTTTTTAACGTGTAATAATAAGGTTCTTTAAAAGTATTTTCAACTTAAAATCATTGACATATAAGGTAAACTTCGTAACATAATATTATTTCTACAGTACTTGGAACTTTAGGCGTTACTGTTTTAGCGATCAATCAGCGGTCAACGATCAGTCACCGATCAGTCAAGTTCGCGTCAAACTCACGTCACCAATCCGTCAGACTTATAGTAAAAGTATTTGACTGATCGGACGGATCGGACGGATAGCACCGATCGACCTTTCTGACGGATTGAACTCTACTTCTTCTTCTTCTTGTCTGCGTATGAGCCTCCTTTATAAGGAGCACCACCATGAGTTATGGCGTATAAAGGAGGACATTTGGAGCCTGTATCGGTACAGATTAATGTGAGCATTTGCCTACCCAATTCCCCAGCCAGGCCGTGACGGGTCTTATTACCAGAAAGTAATACCAGTAATACATCACATGATAAACTAATACAAATTACGAAATCTTAGTTTCGTTTCATTTAATTAAAATGGCGACATTGAAAATACGAAACATTCAAGTACAAATGATCAACATCTTTTTTTATTAATTATTTAGCACAGTTTTAAGAATTTAAAAAGAAAAGAAAAATGCATATAAAACTAGATTTAAATATAACTATTAAAGAATTGTCATTTTCGTTTTAATTTAGGTTATATTTTTTTCAAACCCGGACATTTCTAAAACGGTGTTGATCGCGATTTTCAGTGATTTTATTATTTTCCGAAAATGCTCTTGAAAATAAAATGAAATAATCATTTATTGCAAATTTCGATGTATTAATTTTAAATATTTTTAAGTTTTTTATCCTTATAATCTTAAAATTCTTTAAACAAACTTATCTCGAGGCCATTAAAATAACAAATCACAAATAAAAATAAAAATGCTGCAAATTCTCTTTAAAATAAAAAATATTAGAAATTTTAAACAATGAGAACAACATTATAGTATTTTTTTTCTGATAGTCTTTTAACTTAATAAAAAATAATCAATCCTTAGCTATAGAAAAGTACAAAAATCGAAGACGGTCAATAATTTCCATTCAAATAAAGGAATTATTGCATTCTATTTCAACAAAAACAAAAGTTTATGCACACCTATCCTTCTTTATTCACATTTTATTAAAACATACTTATCTAAAGGCATTTATAATGACTGATAGCAATTGCATTCCACTATTTCTGATATAAAAGAAGAAATATTTGTATTTTTATGCAATGCGAATATTAAATTTAGTATCTGATCCCTTCAAATCAACATATTTTATGAAATGCAACCAATCCTGATGTACAAAAAGTACTGAAATCAAATGGTGATTCATTATTTCTATCAAAATGAAGATATTATTGCATTCATTTTCAACACCAACAAAAGTTTAAGCCTTATTCTACTTACAATATTAAAATTTTAATAAAAAAAATAATCTTGAAGCCTTTAAAATAATTAGTTACAAATAACATTGCATTATTTTTAACAAAACAAGAGAAATTGGTAATTTTAAACAATGCGAACAACATTTAAGGATATTTTCTATGATCTTCTATTACTTTTATGAAAAACAACCAATACTAAACTATGAAAAGTACAAACATCTAATGACAGTCAATAATTTCCATTAAAATAAAGAAATTATTGCATTCTTGTTCAACAAAAACAAAAGTTTATGCATATTTATTCTCATTTATTCACATTTTATTAAAAAAATACTAATATAAAGGCATTTATAATGACTGACAGCAATTGATGTTGCATTATTTCTGATACAAAAGAAGAAATATTTGTATTTTTAAGCAATGCGAACATTACATTTAGAATCTTTTCCCTTAAATTCAACATATTTTATGAAAAACAACAAATCCTGAACCATAAAAAGTACAAAAAGTCATAGGCGTTCAATAATTTCCATTAAAAAAGAGAAATTATTGAATTCTTATTTAAAAAAAACCAAAAGTTTATGTATATTTATCCTTAAATCATTCATATCTCATATAAAACTACTTATCTGAATGCATTACTTATGACTGATTGCAATTGACGCTGAATTATTTCTAATATAAAAGAAGAAATATTTGCATTTTTAAGCAACGCAAACACAAATTTAGTATCTTTTCCCTGAAATTCAGCATATTTTATGAAAAAAAACCAATTCTGATGTACAAAAAGAACCAAAATCAAATGACGGTTCATAATTTCTATCAAAGTAAAGAAATAATTGCATTCTTATCTAACAAAAACAAAAGTAAATGCATATTTATCCTTCAATGATTCACATTTTATACAAAATTACTTATCTAAACAAAACAAAAGTTTAAGTATTATTCTCCTTACATTATCAATATTCTTACAAAAAAAATTTTATTGTAGGACTTTGAAATAACAAGTTACAAATAACATTGCATTATTTTTATCAAAAGAAGAAAAATTGGTAATTTCAATCAATGCGAACAACATTTTAGTATATTTTCTCAGATATTATTTTGATTTTTTAAAAAACAACCAATCCAAAACCATAAAAAGTACAAAAAGCCATAGGCAGTCAATAATTTAAATTGAAATAGAGGAATTTTGAATTTTTATCAAACAAAAACAAAAGTTTATGTATATTTATCAGTAAATTATTCATATCTTATACAAAAGAACTTATCTGAATGCATTAATTATGACTGATTGCAATTGACGTTGAATTATTTTTGATACAAAAGAAGACATTTTTACATTTTCAAGCAACACGAACAAAAATTTAGTATCTTTTCCCTGAAATTCAGAATATTTTATGAAAAACAACCAATCCTGATTTCCAAAAAAAAACCAAATCGAATGATGGTTCATAACTTCTATCAAAATTAAGAAATTATTGCTTTATTATCTAACAAAAATAAAAGTTTATGCATATTTATCCTTCAATGATTCACATTTTATACAAAATTACTTATCTAAAGGCATTTATAATGACTGATTGCAATTGAAGTTGCATTATTTCTGATATAAAAGAAGAAATATTTGCATATTTAAGCAATGCGAACAAAAATTTAGTATCTTTTCCCTGAAATTCAGCATATTTTATGAAAAACAACCAATACTGATGTACAAAATGTACCAAAATCAAATGACGGTTCATAATTTCTATCAATATAAAGAAATTATTGCATTCGTATTCAACACAAAACAAAAGTTTAAGTATTATTCTCCTTACATTATCAAAATTATTACAAAACAAATCTTATTGCAGGACTTTGAAATAACAAGTTATAAATAACATTGCATTATTTTTTATCAAAAGAAAAAAAATTGGTAATTTTAATCAATGCAAACAACATTTTAGTATATTTTCTCAGATATTATTTTGATTTTATAAATAAACAACCAATCCTAAACCATAAAAAGTACAAAAAGCCATAGGCAGTCATTAATTTAAATTGAAATAGAGAAATTTTGAATTTTTATCAAACAAAAACAAAAGTTTATGTATACTTATCGGTAAATTATTCATATCTTATACAAAAGAACTTATCTGAATGCATTAATTATGACTGATTGCAATTGACGTTGAATTATTTCTGATACAAAAGAAGACATATCTACATTTTCAAGCATCACAAACAAAAATTTAGTATCTTTTCCCTGAAATTCAGAATATTTTATGAAAAACAACCAATCCTGATGTACCAAAAGAACCAAAATCAAATGATGGTTCATAATTTCTATCAAAATTAAGAAATTATTTCTTTCTTATCTACCAAAAATAAAGTTTATGCATATTCATCCTTCAATTATTCATATCTTTTATAAAAGTACTTATCTGAACGCATTACTTATGACTGATTGCAATTGACCTTGAATTATTTCTGATATAAAAGAAGAAATATTTGCATATTTAAGCAATGCGAACAAAAATTTAGTATCTTTTCCCTGAAATTCAGCATATTATATGAAAAACATCCAACCTTGATGTACAGAAAGAACAAAATTCAAATGACGGTTCATAATTTATGTCAAACTAAAGAAATTATTGCATTCGTATTCAACACAAAACAAAAGTTTAAGTATTATTCTCCTTACATTATCAAAATTCTCACAAAAAACAAAATCTTATTGGATGACTTTAAAATAACTAGTTACAAATAACATTGCATATTTTTTTATCAAAAGAAGAAAAGAAAAATTGGTAATTTTAATCAATGCAAACAACATTTAAGTATATTTTCTCAGATATTATTTTGATTTTATAAAAAAACAACCAATCCTGAACCATAAAAAGTACAAAAAGCCATAGGAGGTAAATAATTTCCATCAAGATAGAGAAATAATTGAATTCTTATTTAACAAAAACAAAAGTTTATGTATATTTATCCTTAAACATTAAACGAAATTCAGTTGTTGATGATAAGATCAAATATATAGTATGTTTATTCAATACTATGATAAAACAACTGCATCACGGGACCGATAAGTTGTTATTCATGATACAGCTAAAGGGTAAGTCAAAATACTAGTATAGCATATTCGCCTAAAATCAACAATTCACTGTATTAATCCATCAAATTTAAGCGGGTTTTTGACGATAATTCGTTTTTGATTTTGGAAAGTACGGCAGGTGTCTCCGGCGATTACGTTCAACCAATTTTCATACAAAATTTCTAATTACAAAATAGGAATCCAGCTCGATATTTGACATTCCTAAAGGGTGACATATGACCACATTTGTCTTCCCCTGACCAGCAGTAAAACCATCGTCGAAGTAGGGCGTCAGTTTGGCAGTGCGGGATGTACTAATTTGCCGCCACGTCCGGTCATTTCGGGACGTTAAATCAGATGCCCTCGTGTAAAGAGAGAACATCGCTCTTTGCATGTTAGATACCCTTGCAACATCTCTTTGAGAGGTTCTTTGTTGACCTTGTGCAAGGCTAAATTTCTGTCCTAATCCAATATACACTCATTTTCCTGTGGCAGTTCAAATTTCCCAGACCTTCATTCCGGACGGTCTCTATTACATATTGTATTTATTGTTAAGTTGTTCTCGTTCTAAACATGCATGACATATTTGCCTCTGGACATTAAGCACTTAACAATTAATCAATCAATGATATTTGACATTTTTACATTTGCCGTTCATGAGTTTCCGTTCTTGATAAATTGGAAAATGGCACTGTCATGACATCAGTTGAGAACGCTTGATTACATTATTGTCATATTTTAATTTAATGTTTATCACGTCAAAAGAAGAGCGAAGGTGTTGATCATTTATCAAAACACCGTTCAGGAGTTAAGGGTGACCTTTGATTGCTTGAACAATGGCATTACTAAATTTAAAATAGAAAGGACGACACAGTTTACCGATATTCAAATCTCAAAAATCGATCGAAAGAGGAAACAACAAAACCTGAATGAATTGCAAATATCAATGTAAGCATAAGGATGCGTCCCCAGGTAACCGGCTCCTGTTATACATGCAACACCCTTCATCCCAATTCACACTTAGTCAAAATGTCGCAATCAGTAAAATTATTATTTGTTTTATTATTTGTTTAAAAGCAAAGATGGACTTTTTTTTCAAAACATCAATGTAACAAGGGTCTTAAGCAATCACATAGACAATGTATTGAAAACAATATGCATATGCATATACGTTTATTTCAAATCACGAAGTTAAACAGATAAACTGATTTTGTAAAAATCTTTGATTGTGGTTTATCAGTATAGTTACTGACGTAAACTATCTAGTGACTGTTACCGATTCACATACTACAAACACGTGTATAATCTAACGTCTGAAGTCCGTATTATTTATAGGTTGTATCTTCTTTTTGATTAAAAATCAGTTCATGTAAACAATAATTCACATCGAACACAGTAACCAGTAGTGTACTATTTACCTTGAACATGATTATTTCTTTCCCAATAAAAGTTTCTATTTCTTAACTCAGTTGCGGTTATCATTTTCTTATATACCTCTGAATGTCCCGTTACAATATAATAGGAAAGACTGTGTACTTAAACATGAGACTCCTTGAAGACAAAATGACTCACAATTAAAACAAATGTGATAGTGATGTTTATGCTCAACTTTTTGTAATCAAAATATGCGGGATAAAATATTTTTATTATTCTTAAATACATTGTTTTACTGCATTTCGGTAAAACAAAATGTTCAGTGTTTTCCCGTCACAACAAGCATTTCTCGTAATTTGTAGATTTAATTTTGAATGTATGTCAGTTTTGCTGCCAGCTTCTTTAAATCAATATGATTTTCGTTATAGCTTATTTAAGTTATCTTTAAAGAATTAACACTCATATAAACTGTCAAATTGCAGCTTTGGTCATTGCATTTATTGTGTATATTTTGTCTTTACGATGATCATTCATTCTGAAAAGTTGACTGCCTCATTTCACTGTTCATATGTGTTATTAACAGTTTTAGTCTATATATTATTTATTATAAATCTCTTACTCTCAAAGGTGACTAGGGAATAGAAATATGGCCACTTTGGTATTTTTTCCATCGGCAGTAAAACCCTCGCTAAAGTGAGCGTTCACTTGACTGTACGGAATGTACAAATACCGCTGCAACGTCCGTGTATCAAGAGGACAACGGTCTTTGCACGTTAAGAACCCTTGCAAAAACTCTTTAAGGGTCCGTTGGTGGCTTGTTGCTAGGCCAAATTTCTGTCCCTATCCAATATACCCTATTTTCCAGTGGCAGTCAAAATTCTTTGACCTTCATCCTCAACGTCCTCAATTACAGGACCAACCTATTGTATTGATTGATAATTTGTTGTCGTCCAGAATATTCATGAAAAGTTTGACACTGGATCTTAAGCAATTAACAATCGATCAATATAAATTTCTAAAAAAAAAATTGAACTATTAAAAAATCGTCATTTAATGGAAATAACTTATATTAGAACAAATGTGATATTAAACTACGAAATATGAAAACTGAAATGTGAGCTTGTATCTTCTTTGGATGTCCTCTTTGGTAACATAGCTCATAATGCATTCCTTGCTTTTAAATGTAAAGTTTAAGCATATCCCGAAGAAAAAAAACCAAGATGAGGACTTCGGGCACAGGAACTTTAAGAAGTGCTCTTTCAATTCAATAATGTTTAAAATGACGGTATTTATCTAAAGCCATACAAATACACTTCTTTTTTAAAGACATACTCAACGACAAGCATTAAAACATGTTTTTGTTAAGTTTAATGTTTAATAATACACTCTGCTGTCATATCTTACTAGATAAAGCTCTAAAGTTAAGTACAATTTATATTGTGTTGTTAACCTGTGTTGATAGGGTTATCTAGGTATATTGACATACGGATTAAGACACTTTGCCAATCAAAATATATCACCTTCAGATAAACTTTGTTTTGCTTGTTGGTGTTTAATCCCCTCACGTTCCCTAGTCATATCGTTGGGGTTTCAGTTTTTTTATTAATGGTGGACGCTGCAAATAACCAACAACCTAATTAAAAACCATTATGTGCATCCGGGTGTGGGATTTTCTCGCTGTGTTGACGACCAATAGGTGGCCTTTAGCTCTTTTCTGCTCTTTGGTCGGGTTGTTGTTCTTTGACACATTCACCGTCAATTTTCAATTTTACTCATTAAATTAGATAATAAATCGTATATTGATTGACAAAAACATAACAATGCAGAACAAACAATAAACAAATAAAATAATGATTTAGTGATTTTTCATTCGACTTCATTTCTACATTCGGTCGCTGTATTCCAGTGTTAAACATATCAGTTAGATTTTAACATATTCTGGTAAAGTAGCATTGCAGTTAAACAAAAGGTCACTTAGAGCCTTAAAAGAGGGACGAAAGATACCAGAGGGACAGTCAAACTCATAGATCAAAAAACTGACAACGCCATGGCCAAAAATAAAAAGACAAACAGACAAATAATAGTACAGATGACACAACATAGAAAACTAAAGACTAAGCAACACAAATCCCACCAAAACCTGGGGGTGATCTCAGGTGCTCCGGAAGGGTAAGCAGATCCTGCTCCACATGTGGCACCCGTCGTGTTGCTTATGTTATTACAAATCCGGTAAATAGTCTAATTCGGTAGGTCACATTCGTGAAAAAGAAAGGGTATTGTAGTTACGACATAAGGAACATATCCGATATCATCTGTGAAACGGTTATTCCATAAGGGTCAACCAACTCGTGATGGCGTTCGTAAAATTTACGAAGGGATGATTTCAACTTCATCATTTGGAACTCTTGGTTTAATAGCTTCCTTGTGAGCAGCAATCCTCTATCAATGAAATCATGATAGGAAATACAAGCCCGGGAATATCGTATCAATTGGGAGAAATATACTCCATATGCAGGCGCTGCTGGAATGTTGCTACATAGAAATGGAAAGTTTACAATTGGAAAGCTGAAATCATCTCTTTTGTCGTAAAGTGTTGTTTTCAACCGACCCTCATTGTCAATTTCTAGATGTAAGTAAAGATATGAGGCAGACTTAACTGTATCTGTAGTATCCTTTATCTCTAGTTCGATGGGATAGTTTTGTTTTACATAGTCACCAAATTTTGTATTATTTAGTGAGAGAACATCATCTATATAGCGGAACGTAAAGTTAAAGGATATTGCTAACTTCTTATCTTTCTTCCTCAGAAGTGCCGGTATGAAGTCAGCCTCATAATAATAAAGAAACAAGTCGGCAAGAAGAGAGACACAATTGGTTCCCATTGGAACTCCGACAGTCTGTTGAAAAACACGTCCTCCAAACGTAACAAATATGTTGTCAATCAAGAAATCAAGCATCTTGATGATGTCAGTTTCAGAGAATGTTTTGTTTGAATCAGAGTGATTCTTTACAAAGTAGGATTAATCCCTCCCCAAGACAAGAAACTTGTATCTACGTTCGCCATTCTTTTTAATGAAACAAAGTAATACCAACTCTTTCAATTTGTCTTTTAGTTTGGAATGGGGAATACTTGTGTAAAGTGTAGAAAAGTCAAATGTTTTAATACGATTGCAAGATGAGAAAGTCTTAGATTGTATGTACCCTAAAAGATCTTTGGAATTTTTGAGTATCCACATCTGATTCACGCCACCTCTAGAATAGGCAGTTTCACAATAACTTTGGAGCCCGGTTTTGATTGCTGACAAAATCAATCGATCATATTTCAAACATATCTTGTATTTCTGTCAATCTGTTTGCTGTTCATAGTTGTAACCTATCTAGTATGTCTATTATACTTTTCGAGGTATTATGTTTAGTCAAAAAGTCGAAAATTTGTCAACACATATAAATGTCGTATAATGGCAATGATTCCACTTCATAATGTCTTGACCTTTACATTTAACTTGGATTTTCATAAAACTCTACAGCTACTTCAACAATATATTGATTTCACACTTAGTCAAAATGTCGCAATCAGTAAAATTATTATTTGTTTTATTATTTGTTTAAAAGCAAAGATGGACTTTTTTTTCAAAACATCAATATAACAAGGGTCTTAAGCAATCACATAGACAATGTATTGAAAACAATATGCATATGCATATACGTTTATTTCAAATCACGAAGTTAAACAGATAAACTGATTTTGTAAAAATCTTTGATTGTGGTTTATCAGTATAGTTACTGACGTAAACTATCTAGTGACTGTTACCGATTCACATACTACAAACACGTGTATAATCTAACGTCTGAAGTCCGTATTATTTATAGGTTGTATCTTCTTTTTGATTAAAAATCAGTTCATGTAAACAATAATTCACATCGAACACAGTAACCAGTAGTGTACTATTTACCTTGAACATGATTATTTCTTTCCCAATAAAAGTTTCTATTTCTTAACTCAGTTGCGGTAACAACATAACAATGCAGAACAAACAATAAACAAATAAAATAATGATTTAGTGATTTTTCATTCGACTTCATTTCTACATTCGGTCGCTGTATTCCAGTGTCAAACATATCAGTTAGATTTTAACATATTATGGTAAAGTAGCATTGCAGTTAAACAAAAGGTCACTTAGAGCCTTAAAAGAGGGACGAAAGATACCAGAGGGACAGTCAAACTCATAGATCGAAAACAAACTGACAACGCCATGGCCAAAAATAAAAAGACAAACAGACAAATAATAGTACAGATGACACAACATAGAAAACTAAAGACTAAGCAACACAAATCCCACCAAAACCTGGGGGTGATCTCAGGTGCTCCGGAAGGGTAAGCAGATCCTGCTCCACATGTGGCACCCGTCGTGTTGCTTATGTTATTACAAATCCGGTAAATAGTCTAATTCGGTAGGTCACATTCGTGAAAAAGAAAGGGTATTGTAGTTACGACATAAGGAACATATCCGATATCATCTGTGAAACGGTTATTCCATAACGGTCAACCAACTCGTGATGGCGTTCGTAAAATTTACGAAGGGATGATTTCAACTTCATCATTTGGAACTCTTGGTTTAATAGCTTCCTTGTGAGCAGCAATCCTCTATCAATGAAATCATGATAGGAAATACAAGCCCGGGAATATCGTATCAATTGGGAGAAATATACTCCATATGCAGGCGCTGCTGGAATGTTGCTACATAGAAATGGAAAGTTTACAATTGGGAAGCTGAAATCATCTCTTTTGTCGTAAAGTGTTGTTTTCAACCGACCCTCATTGTCAATTTCTAGATGTAAGTAAAGATATGAGGCAGACTTAACTGTATCTGTAGTATCCTTTATCTCTAGTTCGATGGGATAGTTTTGTTTTACATAGTCACCAAATTTTGTATTATTTAGTGAGAGAACATCATCTATATAGCGGAACGTAAAGTTAAAGGATATTGCTAACTTCTTATCTTTCTTCCTCAGAAGTGCCGGTATGAAGTCAGCCTCATAATAATAAAGAAACAAGTCGGCAAGAAGAGAGACACAATTGGTTCCCATTGGAATTCCGACAGTCTGTTGAAAAACACGTCCTCCAAACGTAACAAATATGTTGTCAATCAAGAAATCAAGCATCTTGATGATGTCAGTTTCAGAGAATGTTTTGTTTGAATCAGAGTGATTCTTTACAAAGTAGGATTAATCCCTCCCCAAGACAAGAAACTTGTATCTACGTTCGCCATTCTTTTTAATAAAACAAAGTAATACCAACTCTTTCAATTTGTTTTTTAGTTTGGAATGGGGATTACTTGTGTAAAGTGTAGAAAAGTCAAATGTTTTAATACGATTGCAAGATGAGAAAGTCTTAGATTGTATGTACCCTAAAAGATCTTTGGAATTTTTGAGTATCCACATCTGATTCACGCCACCTCTAGAATAGGCAGTTTCACAATAACTTTGGAGCCCGGTTTTGATTGCTGACAAAATCAATCGATCATATTTCAAACATATCTTGTATTTCTGTCAATCTGTTTCCTGTTCATAGTTGTAACCTATCTATTATGTCTATTATACTTTTCGAGGTATTATGTTTAGTCAAAAAGTCGAAAATTTGTCAACACATATAAATGTCGTATAATGGCAATGATTCCACTTCATAATGTCTTGACCTTTACATTTAACTTGGATTTTCATAAAACTCTACAGCTACTTCAACAATATATTGATTTTACAAAACAGCAGGTTATTTCGTAGTTTGGTTTATTGCTGTCAAATTTAAGGACTTAATTAATAGGTAAAATAAGCTAAAATTTTCAGTTTGGACTAAATTCAGATAGTCGCCTTTAACATTTTCTTTATTTTTTTTCAAATCAACTTGGATTTTCATATTACTCTACCACTATCTCATTTATATATTAATCTTACTAAATTCCAGGTTATTTGGTAGTTTGGTTCATTGCTGTCAAACTAAAGGATTATAATGATAAGTAAAAAATGCTATAATTTTCAATCCAGACTTAATTCAGATAGTCACTTTCAAAAAAAACTTTTTCAAATCAAGCTGGATTTTCATAAAACTCTACAGCTATCTCAGTTTTATATTGAAATCACAACATGCCAAGTTATTTGGTAATTTTGTATATTTTTGTCATATTTAAGGATTAAACTTATTGATTACTATCTGAATTTAGTCCAAACTGAGAATGAGTCGAAACTGGTCGAGCCCATATTCAGACAATAACAAGATTATCAAGGACTCAATCAGACTCATTTTATAAAGTCGAGACCAAAGTCGAGTACAGTTAAGTATACAGTACGGTAATGTCGAGATTATTTCGAGCCTTGTCAAGTATAATCTGTACTCGACCTTACTGGGCGAGCACAAAATATGGTTTTTTCAGACTCTGATCAGTTTGTAGTGGAATCATTGCCATGACTTTTTTTGTTTACTAATTTACTCAACACTATTCATGAGTACAAACACAAATCGACCAGCAGGGATGAACACAAGAAGTGCTTAATCGAATTCCAACTGTCTGTTGATATCAACCAACCAATCTCCAAAACATGTCGATAAAAATATTTTGATTATTTCAAATTTGATGTAGATTTAGTGCGGTTCTTCACTAAGTAGCACATGTAGTATTGGCAAACCAATTTCTAATCTAAACTTTAATTTTGATCTAAACAGCTCTTAAAAGACTGGAACACAAATACTTTAGTCATTTCAGTCTCTGTTGGAGCCTATATAACTTCCATGTCATTTGGTCTCTTGTTAAAAGTTGTCTCATTTGCAATCATACCACATCTTCTTATTTTTTTTTTCATTTAGCCTAATTCATTGTGATTGCAGCCAATAACGATCTGTTTAGGATGTGTATAGACTGTTCAGAATTTGTTATTTACCTGAACATATCAACTTCATACTGAATTACCCGAAAAGCTACTGAACAGTACTGTATTTACGCGAGCAACGTTTTTTTTTAAACCTACTGAATGCATCTCAATGGATTAGTCTAAAAATTGACTGAAAGACTTGACATCACCTCATAATTAAATGTTCAGACTTTTTCAGGTGTTGTTAGAATCAAAATTACCGTTTAAAACTGCAATGCATCGATGTGTAAGATTGGTAATGGTATCCAATTATTTTGAAGAAGAAAAAACTATGTCTAATGAGACGATATATTCGATCTTTCGATCGAGCATTGGGAAAATTAGTGTAGAGTAGAAAAATCAAAATGTTGATATCACTGCAAACTTTCATAGAATGTTGTACCTCAACACAAAATTTCTCATATCTAACCACAGAAAGATGATAAGTAAGAACTTAAGAAAGGTGTTTAGTCTTGCATCTTAACGACTCGGCTAAAAAAGTTCCTTTTGTGAAATTAAGGTATCTATTACAAAGACAGGATATTTTAATCCATTTTTGTGTGTTAATTCCAACGGATAGAAGGACGGATTTGTTTTTTCTAAACTCTGCCCTTTCTTGAATGATCTAGGAGTAAAAGTGCGATTGCCACTTGTGTTTTCTTATAGAGTTCCTCAGTTAGACATTCCAAATAATAATTGTTTGCCATAATGTTAGAGGTTTTATCTCCTGGAACAACAACATATTTGACGTGAAGGAAATGTAAACCACCCATTACTTCGGGCCTCAGTAGCACACAACATAGAAACCCGAGTGATCATTTTATATTGTAGGTTGTGAATGCAATTCCATTACCGACAATCTTGGGCCCATTCAGATAAAAGGTGTCTAGTTATGGTTCATCTGGCTTAGCTGTACCAATTTTCTGACAAAGGCATCCACCGCATTCATCAATAACATGAAATACTGCTTAGAGTTAATATGGTGGGAAATATGATATTTCTGGCCATTGGCTAATAGTCCATTGAGTTGTTTATTGTTAACGATGCCAAGTAAAAGACTGAATTAGGATTTTGTGCTAATTTACGTGTTTTGACTATTTTCCCGAATGTATAACAGATAGGTAGAATATGTAAACAGCACTATTACAATGATATATTGGTAGAAACTGTAAACAACAAATAATAATCAGCAATACAAGACTCACATGAATGACATATATGACCGAAACAATAGAACGACTACTTATGTAGACAGCAAAAATGCTCACCATTACTAATATAAAGTTTGCAATCCTATTTAGGTGTATGTACCTGTCTTAAAATAGAGATAACAATAGATTACAGATGTTAAAATCTCATAAAACAAGATACACAAAAAATCCTTGTAGAACTGCATTCGCTCTAAACGGAACAATAAATCTATAGCAGAATCCGTTTATGGATGCATCACCAGCCATGCAAGCCTATGCCAGGTCAACATGTCACAATATGGAAAAGGACCCACTTGGTATTTATGATAACAGTATTGAAAATTTCAAGCCTGCGAAAACACGTCTATGCTGAGTTTAGACACAGATAGTTAATGTGTCAGGAGCCTAATCTTCACGTTTTTTTTTATAGATTTTAGATTGAAGTCGTTCATCAGTGTCATTATATAGATGATCTAGATATGAATCAGAACTTTTAGTTTCGTTGAAATCTTTACAAGCAGTTCACTGAGATATATGAGATGCAAGTACTTACTGAAATATGACTTTGATAAGGTCTTGTATTAATTTTGCATGAAATGAGTACAAAACCAAGACGGCCAGGCCCGTAAGGATTACAATAAATAACTTGTAATATTTTGTTAAATTTCAATCCATCGAACTGTAAAATATGTTGTTCATCAATTGTTCAAGCATCTCATTTAAACAAGAAACATGTATCCAGGATGCCCAGTGAACTTAAACAACATACAATGAAGATGGTATATATGGCATTAATTTTTCAACTGAAGTTGAAGGACATGATCTTCCTGTAGTGTACTGGATACCAACAATAACATGAATGTCTTTAAAGACGTAATATTGCTGGGTTGTCCAAATGCTCCAAGAAACTTGTTCTAAGTAACTAACATCTATTATTATATCAGTTACCAAATGATGAAATCGTTTGTGAGAGTTCTTTATTTTCGGACGGTTTGAATCAGATTGTTATTCTGAAAAATCCCAAAGATGTGTTGTACATACAGTCAACGTAGTTTTAATCCATTATTTTCTACATAAGGAAATGCCTGTACCATGTCAGGAATTTGACAGTTGTTTTCCATTCGTTAGGTGTGTTTGAGCTTTTGATTTTGCCTTTTTATAAAGGACATTTTTGTTTTGAATTTCCCTTTGAGTTCGGTATTGTTGTTGATTTACTTTTTCCTCTTGCATCAGTATAAAACACTTATGTTCCCGTAATATATGTATTCATCATTCTAAACTCCAAGACAGACTACAACAATTAGTCTAACTTTGTTCCATAGAAAAGAATGTTCAATGTAGATACAAATGAGTTGGTTAAGGAAAGGATAGATGATACTCTGTTAAATCAAATATGATTCAACAACAACAGTTTTCTAAACTGACAGCGTCAAGATTCTAGATTTTGTTATTCACATATTTTGAGGACAGGTTTATTTTTCAACATTCAGTCAACATGTCTATAATCCAACTGGGTTCCTCTTCTTGTCGACGGTTTTTTTTATATGAGGCAAAATTCATACTAGAGCCTATCAGAAAGAATAAAAGATAAAAAAGTATAAACAAAATTACGACCTCCAAGGTATTTTCTAACAGGGGAGGTCCATAGAACCTAGGATTATCCTTCAATTTGACGTATGTTCCAATTGTCGTACTCACAAATCCTTCCTCTTTTCGTCAATTATTACAACATTGAATGAGACTTGTCACAAATTTGTATTTACGATGAGCATGATGAGCAAAACAACGGTTGCAAAACAAATCTGCTTACCATTCCGGAGCACTTGATAAAACCCCAATTTCCTGTGGGTTTTGGTCGCATAGTATTGTTTTATATATAATGTTTTGTAAACTGTTATTTTGTTGATTTTTAATGATTTTTTTGTTTGCAATGAGTTTGTCGTTTTTTCTTCATCCTATGCATTTTCCTCCTTTATTTGGAATATTTTTAATGCAAACAATCTTTTAATTAAGCTATTGATACGTGTTGAGTTCAGACATACTGTTATAACAAAATGGTGAGTTTTGATTGAATACTTTGAATTAGACATTTAGACTTAGTAGAAGAATAATTAACACTTTTCAGTGTTTATTATTACATCTGATAGTGTATTTAACCATCGGCTGTTTCTTTTCTTTTTATTGGTGTATTGTTAGCATTAGAAGTCAAATATCTCAAAGATTGTGCATCAAATATTTTCAGGATATTTGATGGTGTTTTTATGTTCACCACAGAATCTGGTGTAAACATACATTCCTTTTTTCCTCTTTTTATGTTAAAACTTTTTCTATATGATAAACTGATGTTTTGATCGGTCAACCTTCTACCTATGATTGTTCAACTTTATATGACTCGTGATTTATATCATAATACTTATCTTCTCATCATTAAAGTACGTGAACACGTTTGTTGAGAATGAAGAAAATCTATGTTCTTGATTACAAGTCCTCGAAGATTTTCTAGGCAAGATCAACTCAAGGGTAACTGGGGAATAGAAGTATGGTAATTATTTTTCTCCCCTCTAGCCAGCAATAAAATTCCTGACAAAATGGGGTGTCCGCTTAGTGGTGTTGGATTATCACGTACGTGTCACGTCAGGTCAGAATGGGGACGTAAAATTCGATGTCTCATGGGGAGAGAAGGCTACGCTCTTGCAACAACCCTTTGAAAGGTCCGCTTATTTTCTGCTCCTTTCACTATACCCTCACTTTGAAGAGGCAGTCCAAATTTTCCCGTTTTTTCATTCTGGACGGTCTCTATTAAGAACCTACCTATTGTATTAATGTTAATTTGTTCTTGTTCTTAGCATGCATGGAATGCATCACCGGTAGCTCGAGAATATTATATTAAGGTTGGTTTATTAAGTAATAATAGGTACAGTTTATGGTCTAATGTCTCAATTTTATAATTTTTCAGATTGGCACATATAAGTAATGAAGAGAAAAAAAGATGGACAGGTTCATCCTACTGACTGTTCTTCAGGTATGTATAATATACATATGCAACACCTTCTAAGAATATAATGTTTTCTTCTGTTTTTTCGACCGTTTATGGTTTAAAAAAAAGTACGGTTCATGAAGTCTACCATGCAGTTGTCACATCAATATTTTTTAATGTCAACATGTTGATTCTGTCCTGCTTACAACGAAAGCCACATACAAAGAGACATAGCTATGCTTTGTCCTACTCCCACCCCCACCCCACCCCCTCAAAAAAAAGCAAGAGAAATCAATCAATCAGAACATTTAAAAGTAATTCCATGCAGATTATTCCTATACCGGTTGATCATGTTTCTATCAATAATTACTCAATCATATTCATATGCAAATCAGTTGCATCAACTTTAAATTGATATTCGAGCAAAAGCAAGAACTTGGCTAATTGAACCGTGCAAAATACTTCACGAACGAAGGTGACATATAAAATTGAAGTTTCTGAGTCATCAGTTATAAATAATAAACAACCCCAGGGATAGAATGGTATATAAATATGGTCATTCCTAGACTTTTCCCGTTCGAGCAGTTAAACCCTAACCTCAGTGAGGCGTCCTTTTTGGATATGATAAATTTACGAATTACATCCGGACAGAAAGGGAACGTTATATCCGATACAACGTACTGAATGAGACTTGTTTATTAACACGTGTTGCCGATCACGTGCTCCAAAGACAATGGTGTAAAATGCTGGTGACCATCAATTTGTTACTTCTAATGGTTAACGAATTCCATTGCCGCATTTTGTTATTCTGAAGCTTAATATGAAGGAATCGAACATAGGTTTATGTACTTAAATTTGGGCAGTAATTTGTGATGATTGCGTCGAGTTCCACAATTATGTACAATCTGATTATCTAGATTGAATGTAAGGTGAAGTTGCTAGCAACGATTATTTAACCTATCGAATCATAGTACCAGAAGCTAAATATAATCCAGGTCATATTATTTCTCAATTGATGGTCTTTACCCGAAGAAATCCATATGTTTGTAAACGCCATGTTTGAGCTTGTTACGCCATGCTGATAAAATGCCAGGAATGTTTTCATCCATCTTTGATGGTTCCGTTAACATTTTAGAGTAGGTCAATTTAGCACCATTTCTAAGAGTTCAATTTTTTATTGAGGCAACAGAAGTTTACCGATGTATCAACCCAACCGTCATACGTAGTCCAGGTCCTTAAACCCCCCTTACTTGTAGTATCAATCTCATACGTCCACAATAATAAAATAAAAAGACAAATCAAAGTAATAAATAAAAGCTCAGGAAATCGCAATAAATCTGAAAGGTTCGGGACCGGGTGCATCGACAGGGTAAGCGTCTCCTAATATGCTTGCATAATGTGCCATGTACATCTGCAAAATCAAATGTACCAATAGGGAATAGGTCATCTGGGGGGAAATTACAATTCAGACGAATTTTCGGTAATTATAGATCTAAGGCTCCGACATCTTGTAGTTAGAAAGTTTGGTACAGACACATCGTGACTTCAACCAATGCAAAACTTATGTACGTGAAGTGTTAATTTCAGTTATTCTTCCTCGTACCACTGTTATTGTGTTCAAAATATTAAAATGTTCCAAAGTGTTATAGAAACCATCCAGAGATATCAAAACTACCGATGCATAGTGATGGTACAGAATTTGAATAAAATGAGAAAATGTTGGCACATTAAATTTTGAAGACGTTGTGTACCAATATTACTGTCCTTTATTTTATACAATTCATCCTGACTTACCACTTATCTGTGATACGAACTTTTTTTTTAAGGATTTGTATAGACTTTACACCGAAAACATAAAACCTCTTCTTAAAGATGCTTTTGTGTTGACAACAACTGTAAATTTTCTTGAAATGTCAAGAATATTGTACAGGATAGCGATATCAAATACGCAATGTTATATAGTAAACAGTTTGAAAGAAGCTAAACCACTCAAGATTGTTATCAACTTTGCTAAAATTATTGATGAATATTCAATTATCTATTTTGTAGATGTTATCCTTGAATGAAGCATACAACTTCACATGTCCATCGCCGGCACACTGGAATATTTGGGCAAACTCCAGATGTAAGCCTCCAAGAAATTATACTTGCTTATTTGATATAACGTTTAGAGTAAATATATACAGGGATAAATGTAACAGACCAAGAATTTTAGGTCCTGGTAAGTTTTTGTTTAGATAACCTTGTTTGTCCTTTATATGGTAGCATGTAAAGTTATTTTGTTTTGAGTTTTACCACATGGTTCCTGGTGAGCTATACTAATATTTTCTATATGTACTGTAAATTACTGTAAAAATGTTGGATACACGATTAAAAAAAAATGTTCTTCCGTAGAGAATTGACGTTAATATTAAGAACTTTATTTCATTTTAGATATAATACCTTTGTAGTGAAAGAGTAATGTCAAAAACATGTACCTGAATAAAAAAATAACAAATTCACTGGAATAAAACTAAAACTGTAAAGCCGTTATTTAAGTAACTTGATTCATACTCGAATGTATATAAAGCTCTTTCTTTACTTACAATTGCAGGTTATAGATACGTCTTTCAGCCGAACTTAAACAGAGCAACATGCAGTGTTACTCGATATCAGCCTTTCATTTTTGAAACAAATGGGTACAGTGACTGCGCATTTCAAAAATCACTTTGCAACAGTCTAGGTCAGAGGACGTATGAATACGGCAACACTACGATCGACAGAAAATGTATTTGTAATACCGATAGAGGATATACTTTTGTCATGAACTCGAAAAACCAATGTTACTGCAATCCTTCAACTGAAGATTGCTCCTGTTATCTCACATTAAATCCATACAACAAAACGACTGGAATGAAAGGTAAATTACTATTCTCTGTTTGTCTAAATACTATCAATATGTAGCAAAAAATGGAGCTGTTTCTCCATTTATGATGCCAAAAAGATTTTATTTGATTTATATGTATGGTTAAGTTTAGCATCTCATTGACCAATATTCTATCATCGTAATTTTCCATAAAAACTTATCAACAGACAAGAACTCTTTCGTCTTTACATTATTACTAAAATTCATTAATACTTTACATGGTAAATTCTTCTGTCTTCTGATTAATTTTTGTCGGTAAATGTTCAGCCTAACTTTCCTCAAACTTTTTTACATAGATTTTAGCCTGTTTATTAAGAAACCCGAACCAGTTTAGGAACTAAAGTTAGGATTATTAATATAACAAGGCCTTTTCTACTATTGGGTCGATTCCAGTGCCGGTGGACATTTAGTATCCAAGATATATCCAGTCAAGTAGTCAGCACTTTTGTGTTGCTATCAATAATTATTGGAACGTTCATTTGTATGTAAATTTACTTTTTATTAAATGTTGAAATATTCGAAATACTAAGGATGTTATCCCTCCAGGCATAAATACTCGTATTTGGCACACCTTTGTGGAATATTGGCAGTCAACTATGTTTTTTTTTTTTTTTAATATGATATAAACTTTTAACTGTGCCACTGACGAGTCAAATTTATTTTTAGCTCACCTGGCTCAACGGGCCAAGTTAGCTTTTCACATCACTTGGTGTCCGTCGTCCGTTAACTCTTACACAAATCTTCTCCTCTGAAATTGCAAGGCCAAATTTAACCAAACTTGTCCACAACCCTCATTAGATTGATTGATTGATTGATTGATTGTTGGTTGCTTTACGCCGCATTAGCACAACAAGGCTAAATCGCGGCGAGAGCTAATTCGAATATTTTTTACAATTTAAAGCATATTCTTAAAATCAGACAAAAGGCCCTTCAATAAACTAAAATTCTAGATTAAAGCAAACTGATTATTTACAAATAAAAATGAACATTAAGATAACGTGATAAAATTTAAAATCGTTTTAAATATAATAACATTTTTTATATTTTAGAATATATTCCAACTTCTTTTAAGAATGAAACAATATTTGTAAATGGAACATTATTAAATAAATCATACATATTATTGACATTGAAATGCTTCTTACGAATATCAGCAAAGCCAATACAATTGATTAAAACATGTTTAATAGTATACTTGCAGTTACAAGGTATACATTGTGGTTCTACTTCATTTTTTAAAAGATATTCGTGTGTTATTCTAGTATGACCAATACGACATCTAGAAATAACACACTGATCTTTTCTGCACATAAAATTATTGAAAGGTTTACCTAAATTAGGTTTAATTTCATGTAATTTATTATCATCTTTTTTACTCCATTCATTTTTCAATATATTAAAAACATATTCTCTAATATTAGATTTAAAATCGGTATATGGTATATCACAGTTAGATAAAGAGTCACCCAGGGCATTCTTTGCCTCAAGGTCTACAGCTGTGTTTCCAAGGATTCCAACATGACTCGGCACCCATAGAAATAATATTTCTTTAAGAAGATTTTTTAAATTCCTCATTACATATAAAATTTTGAGAATTGTTGGGTTTTTAATTTTAGTATTTTGTATAGCTTGTAAGCATGAAAGTGAATCAGAACATATAATAAATTTGGATTTATCTGAAGAAGCAATAAATTTCAAAGCCAAAATTATTGCTTCTGCTTCAGCAGTAAAGATCGATGCATCAGATGGCAAACGGAGAGTTGCAGCTCTGTCCCTGAAGACAGCAGCAGATGCAACTCTGTCACCATCTTTTGATCCATCAGTATAGACAGTTGAAAAATCTGAATAATTGGCTTTGATTTCAGCATAGTGTTGCTGAATTAAAAGAGGATTTGTTTTATTTTTATTGTGTTCACGGAGATCAAATATCATTTTTGGTTTGGGAAGTTCCCATGGAGACATTTGCAAGTTTCAACTTGAGCAACAGATTTTTAATCAAAAGAAGCTAAATGTGGTTTTAAACGTATACCTAACGGAGGAATTTTATTTTCATGTTTTGCAAAAATATCTTCATAAATTGGATTAAAAACACAGCTGTAGGCAGGATTATCTGAGTAGGCTTTTAGTTTGACAGCATATTGAAGTCCAAGCTTCAAACGTCTGTTAGAGAGTGAGTGCTCATCAGCCTCTACATACAGACTCTCAACTGGTGAGGTTTTAAATGCGCCAAGACAGAGACGCAAACCCTGATGATGCACAGCATCGAGAATCTGTATGTAGGACTTCCTTGCAGAGCCATTCACTATAGAGCCATAATCTAGTTTAGATCTAACTATAGATCTATATAAATTAAGTAAAATGTTGCGATCAGCACCCCAGTCGGTGCTGCCGACAACTTTTAAAATATCTAATGCTGTTAAACATTTCGATTTTAACATTTTGATATGGGGTAGAAAGGTTAACTTTTTATCGAAAAGTAACCCAAGAAATTTGGTTTCATCAACCATTTTAATTGGGTTGCCGTACACAGTGAGTTCTGGATCAAGATGCACTTTCCTTTTGTTACAAAAATGCATCCCGACCGTTTTTGAAGTGGAAAATTTAAACCCATTTTCCGAGGCCCATTTTTCAATTCTTCCAAGACATACCTGTAATTGTCTTTCTATGTTATTCATATTTTTGCCTCTATAACATATTAAAAAGTCATCAACATACAATGAACCTTCAATATTACTTTTTAAAACTTCAACAAGGCTGTTGATTTTAAGACTAAATAATGTAACAGATAAAATACTGCCCTGAGGGACACCCATCTCTTGATCATACAGATCAGACATGGTTGAATTTACTCTAACATTAAATTGTCTGTTAGATAGAAAATTCGAAATAAAATTTGGCATATTGCCTTTCAACCCCATATCAAAGAGATCTTTTAAAATACCATACTTCCATGCAGTATCATAGGCTTTTTCTAGATCGAAAAAGACCGACACTACATGTTCATTTTTCGCAAAACCATTACGGACAAATGATTCGAATCGAACAAGATGGTCAAGAGTACTGCGACCTTGGCGGAATCCACACTGGATACTGGCTAAAAGCCCATTGGATTCCAGGAACCAAACAAGGCGATCATTGACCATCCGTTCTAGTGTTTTACAGACACAACTGGTAAGAGCAATTGGCCGATAATTAATAGGATCCGTGTGATCTTTACTTGGTTTTGGAATAGGCACGACGATTGCAAGCTTCCAGATTGATGGTAAATCACCAGATTCCCAGATGTTATTCATAAGCTGCAAAAGAGCTTCCAGCGAGGAATCTGGCAAGTATTTTAACAGTTGGAAGTGAATATTATCAGGCCCACAAGCTGTATCATGGGCTTTTGACAGAGATGTTTTAAGTTCTTCAAGAGAAAAGAGTTTATTATAATTTTCACCATTTTTTGATTTAAAGTTTAATTTAACTTTTTCTTTTTGTTTTTTAACTTTTTTAAAATCTTCCCTGTAGTTGTTAGAAGAAGAAGATTTCGCAAAAGTTTCACCAAGCTTGTTGGCAATATCCTTTTCAGATGTTAATAAATTATTGCCATTTTTTAAATGTTTAACTGTGGCTTTAGAATTTTTACCTTTTATCTTTTGTATCATGTTCCATACTTTGGTCATCGGAGTGCGAGATGTTATCTCCGAAAAATTTCTTCCAAGACGTTCGTCGTGCTTGCCTGCAAGTCCGCCGTGCCTTAGCGCGAAAAACACGGAAATTACTCAAATTTTCCGTCGTTGGTTGTTGATTGAACCGTCTTTCAGATTTTTTACGGTCACCTATTGCTTGATCACAAGCATTATCAAACCATGGTTTGCTGGGATGTTTCGGATTTGCCGAGGTCTTAGGAATAGTTCTGTCAGCAATTGACGTTAAAACTGTATTAAAAGTTAAAATTGGATCTTGTACAGTCTCAAACATCTTTGACTGAAGTTCCGCTTGACAGAGATTCTCAAACAAGGACCAGTCCGCCTTGTCAAGTTTCCAACGTGGTACTCTCTGTTGGGCAGAAGTAAAAAGATGTTCAAGTACTATTGGAAAGTGATCACTTCCACATAGATCATCATGAACACGCAATGAATAATCCAGAAGAAGAGAGGGATCGCAAAACCATCATTAGAGTATCATGTTAAAAAAATGTGTCCGATGGCCCTGCTTGCCAACCAACATGGCCAACATGGCTTAAAATAGAACATTGGGGGTAAAATGCAGTTTTTAGCTTATATCTCGGAAACTAAAGCATTTAGAGCAAATCTGACATGGGATAAAATGTTTATCAGGTTGAAATTTATCCGCTCTGAAATTTTAAGGCGAATCAGACAATCCGTTGTTGGATTGCTGCCTCTGAATTGGTAATTTTGAGGAAAATTTTGCAGTTTTTGGTTATTACCTTGAATATGATTATAGATAGAGAAAAATTGTAAACAGCAATAATGTTCAGCAAAGAAAGATCTACAAATAAGTCAAAATGCCCGAAATTGTCAATTGACCCCTTAAGGATTAATTGCCCCTAAGAGTAAATTTTTAACAATTTTCCTTCTCCTCTGAAACTACTTAGACAAAATCAACCAAACTTGGCCACAATCACCATTTTGTTATCTTTTTTTTTAAATGTGTTCGATGACCCCGCCTGCCAACCAACATGGCCGACAGGGCTAAAACTGGAACATAGGGGTAACATGCAGTTTTTGGCTTATATCTCTAAAACTAAAGCATTTAGAGCAAATCTGACGTAAGGAAATGTTCATCAGGTTAAGATATATCTGCCCTGAAATTTTCAGACGAATCAAACAACCCGTTATTGGGTTGATGCGCCTGAATTAGAAATTTTAAGGACTTTTTGCAGTTTTTGGTTATTATCTTAAATATTATTATAGATACAAATAATTTGTAACAGCAATAATGTTCAGCAAAGTACAATCTACAAATAAGTCAATATTACCAAAATTGTCAATTGACCCCTTAAGGAGTTATTGCCCTTTATAGTCAATTGACCCCTTAAGGAGTTATTGCCCTTTATAGTCAATTCTTAATATTTTTTCGTAAATTTTTGTAATCTTTTACAAAAAATTTCTCCACTTAATCTACTGGGCCAAATAGAATTAAACTTAGCCACTATTTTCAATAGGGTATCTTGATTGAAAAATGTATCCGATGATCCTGTCATCCAACCAACATGGCCGCCATGGCTAAAAATAGAACATAGGAGTTCACTATAGAAGTCTATGGGAAAATTGAAAAAAAAACTAATTTCAAATGGTCACAACTTGAAAACTAATTTCAAAAATGATAAGGGGTCTTCAGTTACTATTCTAATACTAAAATGGGATGTATTGCTTTTGATTTAACTCCTGGGCCAAATTAAACCAAACTTGGCCTCAATTAATATTAGGGTATCTAATACTATTTATTATGACTTTAACCTTATTTTACTTGATTTTCAAAACCACAGTAGATAAAGATGAACGATACAGGCTCGTGAGAGCCTCTACTTTGACATTTTCATCGTTCATGTATTGGTCCTTAGTCAAAATCACCGTCAGTAATTGTCGCATATTTTAAGGTATTTGATTGAGAAAAAGATCAAGACGGTTGTTCATTGATTGCTATTATTGATAAGTTATTTCAGTGGGAACTAGGTGGAGACGGTGGGTTATTGATTGTTACTATTGATAAGGCATTTCATTGAGAACTAGATGGAAACGGTGGGTCATTGATTGTAACGATTGATAAGGTATTTCATTGAGAACTAGATGGACACTGTGGATCATTGATTGTTACTATTGATAATGCGTTTCATTGACAACTAGATGGACACTATGGGTCATTGATTGTTACTTTTGATAAGGTTTTTCATTGAGAACTAGATGGAAACGGTGGGTCATTGATTGTTACTATTGATAAAGTATTTCAATGAGAACTTGATGGAAACGGTGGTTTATTGATTGTTACTATTGATAAGTTATTTCATTGAGAACTAGATGACGGCGTTGGGTCATTGATGGTTACAATTGATAAGGTTTTTCATAGAGAACTAGATGGAAACGATGGGTCATTGATTGTTACTTTTGATAAGGTATTTTATTAAGAAATAGATGGACACGGTGGGTCATTGATTGTTACTATTGATAATGCGTTTCATTGACAACTAGATGGACACTATGGGTCATTGATTGTTACCTTTGATAAGGTTTTTCATTGAGAACTAGATGGAAACGGTGGGTCATTGATTGTTACTTTTGATAAAGTATTTCAATGAGAACTAGATGGAAACGATGGTTTATTGATTGTTATAATTGATAAGATGTTTTAGTGGGAACTAGGTGGAGACGGTGGATTATTGATTGTTACTATTGATAAGGCATTTCATTGAGAACTAGATAGAAACGGTTGGTCAATGATTGTAACGATTGATAAGGTATTTCATTGAGAACTAGATGGACACTGTGGATCATTGATTGTTACTATTGATAATGCGTTTCATTGACAACTAGATGGACACTATGGGTCATTGATTGTTACTTTTGATAAGGTTTTTCATTGAGAACTAGATGGAAACGGTGGGTCATTGATTGTTACTATTGATAAAGTATTTCAATGAGAACTTGATGGAAACGGTGGTTTATTGATTGTTACTATTGATAAGTTATTTCATTGAGAACTAGATGACGGCGTTGGGTCATTGATGGTTACAATTGATAAGGTTTTTCATAGAGAACTAGATGGAAACGATGGGTCATTGATTGTTACTTTTGATAAGGTATTTTATTAAGAAATAGATGGACACGGTGGGTCATTGATTGTTACTATTGATAATGCGTTTCATTGACAACTAGATGGACACTATGGGTCATTGATTGTTACCTTTGATAAGGTTTTTCATTGAGAACTAGATGGAAACGGTGGGTCATTGATTGTTACTATTGATAAAGTATTTCAATGAGAACTAGATGGAAACGATGGTTTATTGATTGTTATAATTGATAAGATGTTTTAGTGGGAACTAGGTGGAGACGGTGGATTATTGATTGTTACTATTGATAAGGCATTTCATTGAGAACTAGATAGAAACGGTTGGTCAATGATTGTTACGATTGATAAAGCATTTCTTTGAGAACTTGACAGACATGGCGGGTCATTGATTGTTACTATTTATAAGGTATTTCATTGAGAACTAGATGGGCACGGTGGGGCATTTATTGTTACTATTTATACGGTATTTCATTGAGAACTAGATGGAAAATTTGGGACAATGATTGTTACTATTTATAAGGTATTTCATTGTGAACTAGATGACGGCGGTTGGTCATTGATTGTTGCAATTGATAAGGTTTTTTATAGAGATTTAGCTGGAAACGATGGGTCGTTGATTGTTACTTTTGATAAGGTATTTCATTGAGAACTTGACAGACACAATGGGTCATTGATTGTTACTATTGATAAGGTATTTCATTGAGAACTAGATGGACACGGTGGGTCATTTTTTGTTACTGTTGATAAGGTATTTCATTAAGAAATAGATGGACACGGTGGGTCATTGATTGTTACTATTGCTAATGTATTTCATTGAGAACTAGATAGACACGGTGGGTCATTGATTGTTACTATTGATAAAGTATTCCATTGAGAACTAGATAGACACGTTGGATCATGGCTTGTTTCTATTGCTAAGGTATTTCGTTGAAAACTAGATGGACATTGATTATTGAATTTATTCAGTGTTATCCCTTATTTACAATTATCTCTTAAGAAATGTACATGTTGCGCACAAATGTAAAGTAATAGCATCTTAATATAAATAAAATAAATCCCTCGTATATGTTTATAACCAACAAACTTTAATAGTGCAAATAAAACAATTGAGTGAATTTGAATATCTGGTTATCGAGATTGTGCAAAATAATTTGTTACCGAATATTACAACTGACTGGAAAAGCTCATGAATATATCACTTACAGGGGAGAAACATTGCATTAGAAAAACACACCTTTCAATTATATTTTTCAGATATCAAATGCTATGATGGCATGAAAATAACAAGAAGCCCTTACTTAGAAGATAGGTAAGTTTTGTCCCAAATGTCTGTTTTGTTCAATTATTATTATACATTAATATACATATCTTTGTATATATTTAGTATGGCTCGTTAAATTTATTTTAAAAAAATCTATGTTGTCATGATGCGTAAATGAATATGTATTCCAAAGTTTTTATTTTTTAATACCAATACCATATGGATACAGGTGTACCAGTTATGCTCACAACGAAAAGATCATGAAATTTCAAAAGCTACATACTTTTAACTTCTGCGTAGTTCATATAAGTAACGTCGACAAAAAATAATTCAGATTCTGCCAGCAGTAAATAGGGAGTCGAAGTTACATATTAAAATAAATATTTTTCTGATTCGATCTGTACAAAACTATGCGACAATAACCATGTTGGTGTTTTATAGGTTTAATATATCACGGAAAATTAGGATCATTGAGTTTGACAACTACAGATACAACGTAAACAATGTTCCTACAAGTAAGTAAAAACCTGATTAAAAATATCAATCTAATATAATAAAGTAATTTGAAGACATTACAATCAAGTTTTTTGTTGCGTTGCATTGTGTATTGTGTCTGCATCGTTAGTAAATTCAAAGAAAACAAATGCAAAAATCAAGGTAAGCGTCCACTGCCGTGCATGCATCACAAGCAATGAAAATCTAAAGTCAGTCAAAGGTTACAATTGGAACAGGACACAATTTGAAAAATTACAGATTTGACAAATATACTGACATCTAAGATTTTAACACCGCGAAGACATATCACTGGTTAATTGAGACATGTCGGTAGTAAGTTAAAACACCGACACATCGTATCGGCCACCAATTCGTGAGGGTGACCGTAAAACTTATGAAATGTTGATTGTTTTTCCTCTTAACTCCCTTGGAGCAGTTTCTGTGTAAGGCCTTTGTTAACGAAGTCCGCATAGTGGCAACATGCACGAGCAAGAAGTATTATAGGCTGAGATATGAAAACGTTATACGACGGAGTCTCATACAGTTTACATTGTCATACAATAATGTTGCTTAATACCATACTGCTCACTAATTTTACCAGTTGGTTATTTATTTCCATACTACATACGACTAACTACATCATACTACTCAACCCTCTGACTGGAACCTATCGAAATATGTACTATACGTTATAATAAGATATATGCATACGCTTATATATTACATATGTTGCATAAATAATTACCAATACTTAGTACGACTACTTATGCGTTCAATCTATACAAGATTGCGTTACATTAAATGATGCTTTACTTTACACAAAAAATAATTACGGCATATCGCATAATGCCTTACGTTACATGTCACATAATTGACTATAAGTATAATGTCATTATACAATTACTACACACAATATATAGCTTCAACGCTGAATATACATTCATGTCTATACTTTGCATATTGCTTTACATACTTATGGAGATATATACAACATTGCATTATCGTAAGCAAACTTACATAAAATACTAACTGTTTCAACAATCGCTTATTTACTATACGCGGAAGCATACACACGTTCTAAACTATCATTATATAGAACATTAATTAACTTATTTCATTGATAAAATTACAATGTCGGATATTTAAATGTAAATAAATATCATATATTTGCGTTGTTGCAGAAAACTGAACATTTAGCACGAATAAATATTAACAATAAGAATAAATTTAATCCTACCTCAGAAATCCACTGACTGCATCCACGCCACATTGCAAACTAAATTTTAAACACATATACACCGACCACATCTTTACTGGTTAAGGTGTTACCTGATGATGAATACTCAGCTCATCAAGAACAGGTATCACGTGATACTCAAACCGTTCGACGAGTTTACAGGTAAATGCTCAAGTGAAAAGTGGACACCACCTAATTAATTAAAAGTAAAATGTGGACATGTATTATACACTAAAGTTTGCAGAATATACAATTTATAAGATACTGACGGTCTGCAAATTGAAATAGAATTAACCAATCAAAATAACTATACATATACGAGTAAATAAAGTCACCCTGTGACATTGACAAAGTCAAATTTATCATGACTCAAACAGATTGAAGACCTGAACAAAATCAGAAGAATCTCAAAGGTGTTCAACGGATAGAGCCAATGAAGGATATAGAAAGCATTATCAAATACCAACCAAAGGGATCTTCGCTGAAAATGTGGATCTTCACAAAATGATTTTTATGTAAATGTTTCAACAGTAAAATAACAAAAATACCGAACTCCAAGGAAAACTCAATTCCCTCTTCAAATGGCAAATCAAAAGCTTAAACAAATCAAACGAATGGAGAACAACTCTCATGTTAGGCATTTCCTCATGTAGAACATGGGGGATTACACCTGGTTTTATAGCTAGCTAAACCTCTCACTTGTATGACAGTCGCATAATATTCTATTATCGTAATTTTCTATAAAAACTTATCAACAGACTTTTCATTATTACTAAAATTCATTAATATTTTACATGGTAAATTATTTTGTCTTCCGATTACATTTTTGTCGGTAAATGTTAAGCCTAACTTTCATCAAACTTTTTTACATAGATTTTAGCCTGTTTATTAAGAACCCGAACCAGTTTAGGAATTAAGGCTAGGATTATTAATATAACAAGGCCTTTTCTACTATTGGGTCAATTCCAGTGCCGGTTGACGATTAGTATCCAAGATATATCCAGCCAAGAAGTCAACACTTTTGTGTTGCTATCAATAATTATTGGAACGTTCATTTTTATGTAAATTTACTTTTTATTAAATGTTGAAATATTCGAAATACTAAGGATGTTATCCCTCCAGGCATATCGCATAATGCCTTACGTTACATGTCACATAATTGACTATAAAGTATAATATCATTATACAATTACAACACACAATATATAGCTTCAACGCTGAATATACATTCATGTCTATACTTTGCATATTGCTTTACATACTTATGGAAATATATACAACATTGCATTATTGTAAGCAAACTTACATAACATACTAACTGTTTCAACAATCGCTTATTTACTATACGCGGAAGCATACACACATTCTAAACTATCATTATTTAGAACATTATTTAACTTATTTCATTGATAAAATTACAATGTCGGATATTTAAATGTAAATAAATATCATATATTTGCGTTGTTGCAGAAAACTGAACATTTAGCACGAACAAATATTAACAATAAGAATAAATTTAATCATACCTCAGAAATCCACTGACAGCATCCACGCCACATTGCAAACTTAATTTTAAACACATATACTCCGACCACACCTTGACTGGTTAAGGTGTTACCTGATGATGAATACTCAGCTCATCAAGAACAGGTATCACGTGATACTCAAACCGTTCGACGAGTTTACAGGTAAATGCCCAAGAAAAAGTGGACACCACCTGATTAATTAAATGTAAAATGTGGACATGTATTATACACTGAAGTTTGCAGAATATACAATTTGTAAGATACTGACAGTCTGCAAATTGAAAAAGAATTAACCAATCAAAATAACTATATATATACAAGTAAATAAAGTCACCCTGTGACATTGACAAAGTCAAATTTATCATGACTCAAACAGATTGAAGACCTTAACAAAATCAGCAGAATCTCAAAGGTGTTCAAAGGATAGAGCCAATAAAGAATATAGTAAGCATTATCAAATATCAACCAAAGGGATCTTCGCTGAAAATGTGGATCTTCTCAAAATGATTTTTATGTAAATGTCTCAAAAGTAAAATAACAAAAATACCGAACTCCAAGGAAAACTCAATTCCCTCTTCAAATGGCAAATCAAAAGCTTAAACAAATCAAACGAATGGAGAACAACTCTCATGTTAGGCTTTTCCTCATGTAGAACATGGTGGATTACACCTGGTTTAATAGCTAGCTAAAGCTCTCACTTGTATGACAGTCGCATAATATTCTATCATCGTCATTTTCTATAAAAACTTATCAACAGACAAGAACTCTTTCATCTTTACATTATTACTAAAATTCATTAATATTTTACATGGTAAATTATTCTGTCTTCTGATTACATTTTTGTCGGTAAATGTTAAGCCTAACTTTCATCAAACTTTTTTACATAGATTTTAGCCTGTTTATTAAGATCCCGAACCAGTTTAGGAATTAAGGCTAGGATTATTAATATAACAAGGCCTTTTCTACTATTGGGTCAATTCCAGTGCCGGTGGACGATTAGTATCCAAGATATATCCAGCCAAGTAGTCAGCACTTTTGTGTTGCTATCAATAATTATTGGAACGTTCATTTTTATGTAAATTTTCTTTTTATTAAATGTTGAAATATTCGAAATACTAAGGATGTTATCCCTCCAGTCACATCGCATAATGCCTTACGATACATGTCACATAATTGACTATAAAGTATAATATCATTATACAATTACTACACACAATATATAGCTTCAACGCTGAATATACATTCATGTCTATACTTTGCAAATTGCTTTACATACTTATGGAGATATATACAACATTGCATTATCGTAAGCAAACTTACATAAAATACTAACTGTTTCAACAATCGCTTATTTACTATACGCGGAAGCATACACACGTTCTAAACTATCATTATATAGAACATTAATTAACTTATTTCATTGATAAAATTACAATGTCGGATATTTAAATGTAAATAAATATCATATATTTGCGTTGTTGCAGAAAACTGAACATTTAGCACGAATAAATATTAACAATAAGAATAAATTCAATCCTACCTCAGAAATCCACTGACAGCATCCACGCCACATTGTAGAAGATGATGGATTTATCCTTGTTTTATAGCTAAACTAAGCCTCTCACTTGAATGACAGTCGCATAAAATTTCATTATATTGACAACAATGTGTGAACAAAACAAACAGACATAATAGGTAAAAATGTCAAAAATAGGGATACAGCAGTCAAAATTGTGTTAAAATCATAATCACTATAAAACAATCAAATATGTTAAAAAAGAAAAACAAAAAAAAAACATCCACAAATTAAGCAAAAATGAAAGACAAGAATACAAAAAAATTACTATAGCACAATAACACAATGGCGGGACGTAATCAGTAAATTATATGCCTTTGGTGGGTTTTTTTTCAGAACTGCTGTCATCATAACTTTTGCTACAAAGAACACAGACACTTAATAAAATATTCAATTGAAAAATAGCAAATGATCCAAACTATCAGTTAAAATTACCGTCTTTGTACTGAAATTATACTTTGATTAAAAGTCGACAATACAAATGTCGTGAAATGCAAAACACTTTCATCAGCTGCATTTCGTATTTTTTTGCAGATCTATATCGCATATTAGCAGCTGTATTGGTTTTGATATTGTCATTTACATGCTGTAAGTACTTTAAAATATATCAATGGGTTTAGAAGAAGTCTATGAGAAACTATTCAAAAGGTCTACACCAAAAAAGGAAAATGTTCAATGCTTAGAAGGATTTTTGAAATATTATTTATGGGTATATGGTGAATGCCTAGAAGTTTTTTTTTTAATTCAGCAATAACATTATTCAACCAATGAATTAAAGATCGTTTGTAAAGTCATGTGAAACTTCAAATTTAAAAAAAAAAAGTTGAATATGTTTTATATACTTGAATGGCTATAACACAAGTGTACATGAACTTATTAGTGAAAACAAGAATGTGTCCATAGTACAAGGATGCCCCACTCGCACTATCATTTTCTATGTTCAGTGGACCTTGAAATTGGGGTCAAAACTCTGATTTGGCATTAGAACTAGACAGATCATATCACGAGGAACATGTGTACTAAGTTTCAAGTTGATTGGACTTCAACTTCATCAAAAACTACCTTGACCAAAAACTTTATCCTGAAGCGGGACAGACGGACGAACGGACGGACGAACGAACGAACGAAGAGACTCACAGAACGAAAAACATAATGCCCCTAGGTGGGGCATAAAAATATCCTTTATACTATAAAAATTTAAATAAATGTACTGCTATTGAATTATTTTTTGTCTTTCAATATACTAATTCGCCGATAGTTTTCCGTATGCAGTGACCTTATCTACGAGACCTCTCGTTAGGACTTTGTCCACCGCATAGCGCAAGTGCGAGTGGAAAATCGTGAAAAAAGAATGTAAACAAACGTGCACTGGAAGGTAAATAGAAATAACTGATTCCTAAAGAGAACAAATTAAATACACCACACCAATTCACAACTATTAAGGAAAAGTTTAATTAAATGGGAATGCATGGACAATTTACCTTCTGCATCCATCTTTACTTCAGAAGCTAAGGAAATAATTCTAGCCTTGCAGTTTATTGCTTCATCAGACACACTTTTTGTCCTGAAACAAGTATCATATGACGTTTGCCCAGTATCTTCGTATGATGTTTTATAATAGCAGTGCACACTTTGTTAAGTGTTCATTGAGTCTGTTTCCTAGTCTGTCATTTTCAAAATTACCCACACTCTGTTACCTTTATCATCAACGGAGAGTATATGAATGCAGAAGCCATCTGGAATACTGAAATATTGCAATGAATACTTAGCCACGAACGCATGAATTATCTGGACCAACAGGAATATCAGTCATTAAATGACAGAAATTGTGACAATGCCTTTTGACAGATCATAATCCGTGGCCACTAAAGTTGTATTAACTGAAACGATCATCTTTTTTACTGACCCCCCCCCCCCCCCCTCCCCCCCAAAAAAAACAACAAAAAACAAAAACACACACACACACACAAAAAAAAAAACAGTGCACCCCGGATTCTCAAATAAAACTTTAAATTTGACAAATTTAATGCTGCTTGACAAAAAATAAAGTTATTTGGTGTTTATTGAAATCGAACGTTAAAATAGCACTGAGATATCATTTGGACATTTTCAGTAGTTTTTCTGATCTCTTATAAATAAATATGCAGACAATTTTGATGTGTACTTTCAAATATGCTAGATAATTCACATTTGTTACTTAGTCTTCCAGCATTGACACAGATGACGCATAGTTGCTTTTTAACCTGTGTTATATGAAAGATAAATTAGATCGTATTGGCAAAATAGTTCGGCACTACAAACTGCTTTCCACAGTGTCAACCATTTACCAAATGTATTAAAACAATTCGAATTATTTGTGTGTAAAGGACCTTTTGATCTTGTCCTCTCTTCGGCTATGAGTTTTGAAACTCACCCTGGTAAATTCCGCCATGCCCAGGTTAAATTGTGCTTATTTATAATTATTCACGTCATGGACAGATCAAAACTCAGGTTAGGTCCTCCTGATAATAGACTGTTAGTCTTCGATAGTACCATCAGCTCAATGTTTCGGTATTGACGTGATTTGTCAAATACATTTCAGATATCAAAAAGTTCAGTATTATGTGTAAAACTGTAAAATACAGTAAAATATATGTTTTGACTGAATTTAAAAATAAAAGAACGATTGACTATCAACAAACAGATTTAAATGGAAGAAGAATAACGGAATACAAACATAACATGTTTTTCTGTTACTCTTCATAACCATGTGTGTTACTGCATCTGTACTGTAATAATATAATGGTTTGACCTTGCCGTTGTTCACTTTTCGACTTACGTACTTTTCGGAATTTCTATTCTAAACATAAATATTCTCATTTTTTTCAGTCGTTGTTTGGATAATTGTTCAAAGATTAATCCGGGGTTGGATTAAAACTCGTAGTAGTAAGTTCGTAAAATATATAGACAAAAACAAAACGCTATCCCTATTATCGTGACAATGAGTCTGGTATTTTCTTTTACTAATGTTCTCTGTCGCTGATTGAATATATATCTGACAGTTCAAGTTTTACACGATAGACACATTAGTTTTCAAAAGCTGTACAATATATCGTCAAAATCATTTTCGACAATTAGTCTAAAATTGGGAATAGAAATGGGGAATGTGTCAAAAAGAGAACAACCCGACAAAAGAGCAGAAAACAGCCCACGGCCACCAATGGGTCTTTAACACAACGAGAAAATCTCGCACCGTGAGGCGGGTTTCAGCTGGTTCCTAAACAAAGATGTATATTTCTACTGTTTTTTGTTCATATTTAAGACTCGCAACTGTATGAAATAAAATTAAGTACTATAGTTTCAAGATAATAGGCAAAAATGCCAAACAATTGGTAGAAATTGTCATTTAATGGTAATTACTCCTATAAGGAGTGGTTTGTCGATCTTGGTAAGGTAGAAAGGCAAACTATGTAAATTCCAATTTGATATTATAAAAATTAACTTGTACATGCGTATATTTTGATGAATGACTATTGTGTTTACTGCCTCACTTTATTTTGTTATATATATTAATTTGTTTGTTATTATTTTTGGTGTCTTGAGTAATAAAAACTTTAAAATCGACTTATTGCAGTCAATTATATACTGTTCAGTAGCTTTTCGGACCATTCAGTATGATGTTGATATGTACATGCAATTTAAAGCTACTGAACATATTTTTATCTGCAAGTGAACTGTCTGTACTTTACCGCAGTGGATAAGTCTGAAAATGACTTAAAAATATAAAATTCAGTCTTTGCAGAGCTGTTCACATAAAAATCAGAGTTTCAGATCAAAATCAATACTAGTGTCCTGAAAAATGTGAACTTCAAAATTGGTTTTGTTAACATATGTAGTGATCTTTTCTCCTTTCTCTGAATAATGCTATATTTACAAATCTGCTATCACGTGATGAATTATCACTCTTTATACGATTGTATGCTTGTTTCACGGTACATGCAGGAACCGATGATCCTTAAGGAGAATGTGTGTTTGTCCTATCATAATTTTTTTTATTGAACACGACGTTGGTGGTATTTTTATACTAATTATATGGCATTAACCCTTTAGATCATTTTCTTCTTTCTTTGAATAACTACAAGATTGCCAGGTAGTTCGATGACATTTTTTGGAAAGGTGAGCTTTTGCCTTCTTGGCGTCCGTCGTCGTCCGACGTCGTCGTCCATCAGGTGTAAACTATTTCAAACATCTTCTTCTCCGAAACTACTTAACCAATTCCAACCAACCTTAAGCCAAATGATCCTTAGGGTATCTAGAATAAAGTTTGTGTTTTTTTTTTCTATTTCGTCAAAAAACATGGCCGCCATGGCTAAAAAATAGAACATGGGGGTAAAATACAGTTTTTGGCTTATATCTCAAAAACTAAAGCATTTAGAGCAAATATGATTGGGGGGTAAAAATGTTCATTAGGTCAAGTTCTATCTACCTGAAATGAACCAGATGAACCTAACAACTCATTTTTGGGTTGCTGCCACTAAATTGGCAATTTTAAGGATATTTTGCAGTTTTTGGTTATTATCTTGAATATAAGTATAAATAAAGATAAACGGCAAACATCAAAAATGTTCAGCAAAGTAAGATCTACAAATAAGTTTAATGACCAACATTTTCAATTGACCCCTTAAGGAGTTATTGCCCTTTAAAGACAATTTTACACAATTTGTTTATCATGTTTTCTAACATTAAAAAATATTCCCCTCTGAAACTACTGAACCAAATTAAACCAAACTGGAGCTGAATGATTTTTAGGTTATCTAGAATAAAGTTTATGTTTTATTTTTTGTTTCCTCAGAAAAACATGGCCGTCATTGCTAAAAATAGAACATAGGGTAAAATGCAGTTTGACTTATATCTCCAAAACTAAAACATTTAGAGCAAATCAGACAAGAAGTTAAAGTATTCATTAGGTCAAGGTCTACCTTCCCTGAAATTATCAGTCAAATCGGGTATCTGACTTTTTAGTTATTGCCCCTGAATTGATGATTTTGAATATTAATATAGATAAAGATAAACTGTAAACAGCAAAAATGTTCAGCAAAGTAAAATCTACAAATAAATTTTATATGACCAAAATTGTCAGTTGACCCCTTAAGGAGTTATTGCCCTTTAAAGACAATTTTTCACAAGTTGTTCATCTAGTTTGCTTACTTTAAAAAATCTTCTCCTTTGAAACTGCTGAATCAATTTCAGCAAACTTGGGCTGAATGAGTTTCAGAGTATCTAGTAAACAATTTGTATTTTATTTCCTTGTACGTCAAGAACTTAGCCACTATGGCTAAAATGGAACATAGGGGTAAATGCATGTTTTTGCTTTTGAAGAAAATATGACCGATACAAAGAACATTTTAATGGCATTTTTAAGCCACTCATTAATATATATTGAAAAGCAAAAATAATCATTGATGAAAGATTTAAGCAAAACATTACAGGTGAGCGATTCAGGCTCTTGAGAGCCTCTTGTTATTTATCTATTTACAGCTCCTAGGAAACTTGACATAGTTAAATGCACTGATTGTTCAATAAACATTGAATGGTTTAGTGATGTCCCAGACGAGTGCCTATCATATGAGCTTGATCATCGACCTAAAGGAACAAATGACTGGTCTACCGGAACATTCCTTTCTGAAGAAGTATTGGAAGCGGAAGATGGACGACGCATGTACACACTTCAAAATCTGCTACCTGAAACATATTATGAATTAAAAATGCGTTCTGTTTATAAAGATGCCAAAAGCCATTATTCGGAGTCTATGACCAAGCAGACACTTAAACTAGGTAGGAAAAGATTTGGATTTTATTTTTCAATTAAATCGTCGTTTA
Source organism: Mytilus californianus (assembly GCF_021869535.1). Taxonomy (NCBI): domain Eukaryota; kingdom Metazoa; phylum Mollusca; class Bivalvia; order Mytilida; family Mytilidae; genus Mytilus; species Mytilus californianus. Next base: position 5,157,377 of record NW_026262672.1, read on the forward strand.
ACATGAACGACAAGGTTTTTTTTATTTGTTTACACAAACTACAATAACCGGTTGATAACGGAATAAGCCATTGAAAATTTACCGAATACAGGTATAGAAATAGAGAGAATCATGAAATACCCGCAGCGAATGAAAACAAACGGCATCTGATTGTGCATATTTTATTAACCTTCATTAACGATCACCGGGAGCGTCTAGGTATGTCAGTTGTTGAGAGGGTTAATCTTTAAAGATCCTAATGTTGCAAAGCACCTGTCCTATCTCCATGACAAATATGTTCTTGTCCCCGCAGATAAAGCACCAAACAACATAATGTTTGTTTGTAAATCACATTATATAAACTGCTTGATAAATAAATAAGGTATTGTCAATTCACTTTGAAACTCAACATCCACGACACTAACCAAGGAGGAAATACTGGATAATCATAGGTCTGTTCTATGTTCCTTTGGAATTTCAACAAAAGATGATGAACTGGATCTTCCGTCACTGTATTGGATACCCAAACTACATAAGTGTCCATACAAACAACGTTATATTGCTGGATCTTCAAAGTACTCCACGAAACCTCTATCTAAATTATTAACATCAATTTTATCAGCTGGGCTTCAAAGTTATTGTGAAAGTACCAATAAGAGAGGAGGCGTGAATAGGATGTGGATAAAGATCTTTTTAAGTATATACAATCTAAGTCTCTTTCATCTTGCAGCAAAAGAATTTAAACATTTGACTTGTACACTTTACACAAGTATTACCAATTCCAAACTTGAAAGAGTTGGTCCTGCAATTTTTCATAAAAAAATGGCCAACGTAAATACAAGAATCTTGTCTTAGGGAGGGATAAATCGTACATTGTAAAAAATAACTATGTTTCAAACAAAAAAATCTCTGAAACTGACATTATCAGAATGCTTGATTTCTTGATTGACAACATATTTGTTCCGTTTGGAGGACGAGCTTTTCAACAAACAATCGTCATTCCCTTAGAAACTAACTGTGCTGCTCATCTTGCCGACTTATTCCTTTATTCATATGAGGCTGTGTTCATACAGGAACTTCTAAAGAAAAAGAAAAACAAGCAGTATCCTTCAAATCTACTTTAACTTTACTTTCCGCTATAAAGATGATGTTCTGTCACTAAATTACTCAAAATTTGGTGACTATGTTGAACGCATCTATCCCATCGAAGTTGATACGATATTCAAGGGCTTGTATTTCCTATCATGCTTTCCTTGATAAAGGGTTGTTGCTCACAAAAAAGCTATAAAACCAAGACTTCCAAGCGGTGAAGATGAAATCATCCCTTCGTAAATTTTACAGAAGCCATCATGAGTTGGTTGACTGTTATGGAGTACTTGTTTCACAGATGATAGCGGTTATGTTCCAATAACTACAATCCCGTCCTTCTTTCCCCTAATGTGATCTACCGAATTAGACTTATCACCGGGTTTGTACTAACAGGAGCAACACGACGGGTGCACTTTGTGGTGCAGGATCTGCCTCCCCTTCCGGATCACCTGCGATCACCCTCAGTTTTTGATTGGGTTTGTGTTGCTCAGTCCTTAGTCTTCTATGTTGTGTTTTTGTACTGCTGTTTTAATCTGTCAGTTTTTATCTTTTAGCAATGGCGTTGTCACTTTATTTTTGACTGATGAGTTTGAATGGTATCTTCCGCTTTTCTTTCAAGGGGTATCAGCAAATTGAAAGGAAAGATAGATTAGTGAAGAGCACTGGTCAACTAACAAAACTGACAGAGATTAAAACTTTTTTTACCAATTGCTCTTACCCTAACATATCTCCTGAAATTAGTAACCTGAAAACAGTTATACATTCTAACCTTTTACTTATCATTCGATACTTGTGATGCACAACGAGACGCACAATTCGGATATAAAAAAATGAATGCAGAAATGAAAACAGTCTCTTTTTAAAGAAAAATACTGTTTTCATACCATCTGGAATACGATAATACACCGAATACCATACAAAACCTTATAGAGTCATAGAACAATTATCGTACACTAAATACCACAGACCATTTGTGAAGTTGTCTCCCTTTGATCTATAGAAAATGGTTAATAAGACAAAAATACATGTTTGAACTTAAAGGACTCCTAGTATAAAACATGATGTAAAATTTTACAATAACTGTCCGTGTGGTCTTTTTAATCAAAATGATTGAAAATAATGTATTTTGCATTTGAAAATCCATATTATGTCGTTCAATGTTGCCGAATAAGCGTTCTTTAACTGTAATAATTTCGAGACTTTCGTGTAAAGTAATGTTTGTATAAAGTAGCTACGAAAAAAAGAAAATTATTCAAAAAGTAAAATAACAAAAATACCGAACTCCCAGGAAAATTCAAAACGGAAATTCCCTAATAAAATGACAAAATCAAAGGCTCAAACACATCAAACCAATGGATAACAACTGCCATATTCCTGACTTGGTACAGGCATTCTCTTATGTAGAAACAAACAAGTACAACTAATGTATCAATGTTGCTAAACCCAAGATTACCGCTCTAAGATCAAATTTGACAGGGGAAAGAAGTTCGACCTCTATTTTCCTATTGTAACATCACCGAATACAGCTATAAGTAATATTAGAATAAACCTGACATATTTACCAATCTACCCTCTGGTGATGATTTATAACTTTTTATACGATGTTAAGTTTGTTTCACTATGCGTGCAGGAACCGATGATCCTTAAGGAGAATGTGTGTTTGTCCTGTCATAATTTTTCATTGACACACGACATTGTCGGTGTTTTTCGACTATTTGTATAGCATTAATCCTTTTAGATCATTCTTTCCTTTCTCGGAATAATTACAATATCTCCAGGTAGTTTGGTGACATTTTTTATTTACCTATTTACAGCTCCTACAGAATTTTACATAGTTGAATGCACTGATTGTTCAATAACCATTGAATGGTTTATTGATGTCTCGGACAAGTGCCTATCGTATGAGCTTGATCATCGACCCCAAGGGAAATTTGCCTGGTCATAAAGATGCCAAAAGCCATTATTCGGAGTCTTTGACCAGACAGACACTGAAACTAGGTAGCCATTTTTTTTTACATTTTTCCAATTCAGATATGCCAGTTGTTCCCCCTACTTCGGCTAATCATTTAGAACACTTTACATTGTACCGCATACTGTTTTTACGTATTTTTGGTTTCTGTGCTCTCAAACGTGTCATATTTTTTCCCCACATATTTAGTATCGAACAACATTTTTTTTTAGTAAATCACACAACATACTGCTGGATAACGGAATTTGTTACTAGTATTGAAAATTCACACTAATACAGAAATAGAGAATCATGAAATAGCAGCTTCGAATGAAAACAAACTGCATCTGATTTTGCATATTTTACGGACCTTCATGCCCAAGGAGCGCCTGGGTATGTCGGTTGGTGATAATGTTTAAGGAGTATGACTTTAATGAAATAAAAGCTAGTTTGGTGAAAAGCACTCCTGACAAGATTGACACTTTTATTAGCAATCACCCTAACCCCAACGTAAACAACATGACAAGGTAATACAATCTCATATTTACTTTTATTTCGATGACTGAGACACACAGGTACGTCACCATAGCTGAAATTGTGAGTCGACATCGTATAGTAGTTACTGACCTTGAAAAACGATTGTTCACAAAAAAAAACCCATAGAAACTACATGTATAGTAGATAGAGAGATACTTTAGTAGCAAAAAAACGATCAGCAAACAAGATAGCATTGTTTAAATCATTAGCTGACTACTAATAGGAGTAATTTCTCTGCAAGTAACTGTAAAAAGCAAATATGATCATAAAAAAATGATCACAATCCCTCAGTGATGCTCGAGACCAAAATATTAAATAGTCAAGACTGTATACAAACGTTGAAGAGCTAATTAAAAAAAAGGCCAGCAGTAAAAACAAACGCTGACATGGAATTAGAGATTGAGAGTGACACGTGTCTTAATTTAAAATCACATTAAACGGTAAACTTCTTTAACGGCAAATTTAAATAAAAAAATATACGTTTTTTCTTCTTTTATGCCAGTACCAAAATACATGCTGCTCAGCTGATTAACCTCGGATTTTTCTTGTTTAGAACAGAATAATATTTCAAAGTAAACACGACATTTATATTTGATATTCATCTCACTTTTGTTCAATTTAAAGTTATACGCCAAATATTGCATCTGTGATCTAATATGCCTACCGCTTCAAATTAGCAGGTGCATTATTTTAGCCTTCTACGCTGTTGCGCAATCCATATTGCACATGAATTTCTGTTGTATCCGTAAACATAAACAAAACCAACACCATCTCAATAAACGTGATTTAATTGGGTTTTGAAGTTAAAAACTTTTTAACACAATGACAATATAGATCTTCTAATTTGAGTTTTCCGATTAGTCTTTTAAAAAGTGCTAGTTGTATTATAAAGTGTTTTCTATGTGATCGTTGAAAATGTGTATTTCGCATTAATTTTAACGTTATTTTTATACATTTCATGCTAGTTTTTAAAAAATGCATGTATTTAATACAGCATATATATTCCAATTCAACCGAACACATATAATTATTGTTGAAAAGTAAGTAAGGGATAATGATTGAAGAAGAACGTAAGAAACAATAATGAATTGCTTCAAATTCTCTGAAATAAGAAAGTTAACGAATAATAATGTCAATCTGTTTGTATGTGTATTTACTTGTATTTTTTTGTTTTATTTTGTAGCTGCTGCTCTACTCCTTTTGGATTTTGCTAAGAAAATCCGATTTTCGATATTTATTTATATTTATTTCAAACATCAAAATCCATATTTAAACTTTTTTCAGTTTTGCCAGAAGCCATAAATCAATTATCAGAGGAAGATAAAATCAGATACAAAAAGCTTATGGACAGTTCCCAAACCGAAAACCGATATTTTGTAAGAATTATGATAGTTGGAAAGGAATCGGCTGGAAAAACATGCTTATTGAGAAGATTATTGAAGGAAAGCATATCTGATGTCTCTAGCACAGATGGCGTTGACATTGTTGTTCGTAGATGTAAAATCAATATAGAAGATGGGAAATGGACCATCGACAAAGGTATAGAAATATTGGTGATAAATAACGAGTTCAATACATTACGTGTGCACTTTAGCATTCCGAATTAACAAGAAAGCCACAAACCTAATACACCTGGATACCGGTATGTTATGTGTGTGTTTGGATTCACTAGTGGCATTATATCGATCTGTCCCTTAAAAGTAATCGGTTCTATACATTTAGCAAGTGTGTCCCTTTTTCTGGTGATAACGTGTACACTAACTATGAATTCGCATGGCGGGTGACGCATGCAATGCAGTAAACGCTTACTCTGACGACACACCCGAGCTCTCGCTCATAACATTTTTATCAGTACTCTAAATACAAATCTTGAGCTAAAAACACCATATCAAGTATTTTGATATTTTGATTTCTGAGTCTGGTGTACGAGAGTCGTACTGGAATGTTTTATGACAGCAATGCCTTTTTTTCTCGCTCGATTAGAGCAGATTTCCCCTAAAATGTTGTTTTAACCTTAATTTATTTTTTTTTAATTTTTTGTGAGCTTCAACTATATTGTAAACACAAATATAGTTTTGTCCAATCAAGTCTGTCGTGGCATCATAACTAATTTTAAACATTTCATGTTACATATAAACATTGACTATGTTTGGTACATTATATTTGATTGTATTTTACATTGAAGATACATTGTTCTTATTTATCTTTCAAACCCAAACTCCTGAATTGTAGCATACACTGTTGAACATTATCTGCCAATTGCGAATAGTTTATTCAACAGACATTCGGCTTAAGGTTGCGGACACCTTGATCAAATTTGTAATAAACTAAATTAACATTAACAATTAACAATTAGGATGTTTTAAAGTTAATTGTAAGATCAAACAAGCATTTGGCTTAAGATTGCAGACACCTTGATCAGATGTATAATAAGATAACATAATCATTTACAATTTTTCTAAAGTTCTTAACTTACAAATGACAACGATCTTGGAAGCATGGTTTGAGGACCGCGATTATTTCATGTTATATGCTGAAATTTCATTTATCTTCCTGAGGAAACTGCGTGTTTACCTACACAAAAATACAATAATTTCTTTGATTTTTATAATTAAAATAACAATCATTTTGCTCGATTATTATACCTCTTGTTTTGCGAAAATAAGACGAAAATAAATGAAAGTAAAAGTATGCATTCTTAACAGAAAACCAGTCTCATTGAAGTATTAAGCCCCCGTTAAGGGTTGGAGTTAATTCTAAGGTATCCAAAAGAGGGACGAACGATACCAGAGGGACAGTCAAACTCATAGATCGAAAACAAACTGACAACGCCATGGCCAAAAATAAAAAGACAAACAGACAAATAATAGTACAGATGACACAACATAGAAAACCAAAGACTAAGACTAAGACTAAGTTGTACTTGAAAGTTGAAACACTTACACATGTAAGTTATTACATTAACTATGTGTGGCTTGTCAAATAGTAATAAAATAATAAAGATAACATCATTCATGTTTGTCTTCTAGATATTGATGATGATAAAGAAGACCGAATAAAGAGAGCACTTACTCCAAATGATAATTCAAAAATTACAACAGAGGATTATAGAGAGAAGGATTTGGCTGAATTAGAAAAAATACAAAAAACTGGTAGCAATGCACTAGATAAAATGTCAAAAATCGAAAATAAATTATCCCCGGTAGACATTACACATGATGTATCTGGTCATAAGAAAGACATTACGGAAATGTGCGTAGATGCGACAAAGGGAGACACTATAACGCATCATGAGGAACTATCTGACAAAGAAAATATTGACGAAAATATAGATGATAATGGGCCTTCGTTATTGGTTATGCCTGAGGATTTGATGTCTCATGTGCTAACTTACTCAGCTACAAATACTTCATCGAACCTTTATGCATTATGTGAATTATGGGACTTTGCAGGACAAAAGGAATTTTATGCTACACATCAAGCATTTTTGACAAGTAATGCGGTATACCTTGTTGTTGCAGATATGAATAGCGATATCAGCAAACAAAGCACTAGTCAGTGTTTTGCTAATTTTCAGGATGTTGGAGGTAGTGTGCTTAGAATTATCAAAGGGCGGGTATGCAGAACACTTTAATACAACGGATGTTTACGATATCATTTATCAAGGGGGGATACCTGATTGATAACGGATGCAGATGTCATCCTTTTTCGGATTTTCAGTTTTTTTTTTTGTATTAATCAGTGTATACATTAATATCACCATACGACCATCCATGTTATTGTTACTTCAGATAACATTGACTTCTGACAAAAATGCGAAATCTAATTAATGTGATTGCAAGCTTTAATGAAGGAGTTAAACTCATCATCTATCTTATAAGTACGCAAGACGCCGATTGGGCTACAAAAGACTCATAAGTGACGCTCGAATCATAAAAGATGAAAAAGTAACATAAAATAGCTGACGAGCAGTGAGGATTCAAAATTCTAAAAGATTTGCCATATACAGCTAAGATAATATAATTATGGGGTAGAAAATCCGAAGTGTTTCGAAAAGTTCAAGGTGAATTATTTTTTAAATTATGAAGTTGAGTTGGCAAATTTGCTACCATAGCTACCATAGTTGCAAATGTTTGAAAGAAATTATGTTCTAGACCGGTGGTTTTAGACATTTTTTAGTGTACGTTTAAATGAAAAAAAATATATCATAATTACTATTCTTATAAGTTAAATTCTTTACACTTCCTTTTCAACAACATGAACAATGTTGATCTGTTTCAGGGTATGTTGATTTTTGGTTTGATTCTATCCATTGTCATCGAACGGTCGACAATCCAGTGACTGAGCACTTTGAACCTCCTATTCTATTAGTTTTTACTGGAAAGGATAAATGTGACAAGGTAATGAAATTTTAAAAATGTGTTTCTCAGTTTTACGTGATATATATATAAAAGACTTGAATTATTAATATCTGTGCATGATCAGAGCGCCATTACAAAATTAAGATGTGGTATGTTTACCAGTTATATAGCTCCGTATAAAAACGAAATGACAATGATGTAAGGATATTTAGTTAACAAACGCATACAATAACATAAGTTGTAAAAGGCTCTCGGATATTAATATTCGAAATACGTGTACTTTAAAAGAGTTAATCAAAGGCTTGAACATCGATTAACTACTGTCGCTATAATCAATTTTCTTTCATTATGAAAAGAAGAAAATGTGGTATGATTGCAAATGAGACTTCTTTCGTAGAGACCAGCTGACATTAATGTGTAGAATAACAGATCACCGTACGGCCTTCAACAATGTGCAGAACGTGTACCGTTTAAGATGCTATAAATATGGTTTGTTTTATAGTTTTCTGGAGATCAATTGATATATTGGAATAAGAATAAATGTCGTACACTGTTAAGAGTTATAAAGTTGAAAACTCTTCATTTTCTGTTAAAGTATTAACCAAGATCATCTTAGATTCCTTTGTTTTTTGCATGTAGGCACAGTTTACAAAAAGAAAAGAGGAGCTTGATAAACAAATAGATGAAGTTTTGGGACACAGAAGCAAATATCATCACTTGCACGAAAAGTTTTATTTGTCAAATACAGAAGATTCTGAGGAAGAATTCTTAACGTTACAAAACGCAATCTTCAAGACTGCCAGAAAAATGGATATTTGGGGTAAAGCTTTTCCGTTAAAATGGATTCTTTTAGAGCAATTGATTGAATTAAATAAAGACAATGGGAAAAATTTTATCACTTTTACTGACATGGTCAATATGGGTAAACATCCTGATATCAATATACTAAAAAAAAAAGATTTGTTGATGTTTCTTAGATTTCAACATAATGTAGGGAATGTTATTTTCTTTGAAAATATTCAGGATTTAATCATACTGAAACCTCAATGGTTGGCTGATGCTTTCCGATGTTTTGTCTCAGATAGAGTTGATAACAGTAGATTGCACCACCTTGACGACTGGATATTGTTCAAGCAATATGGCAAAATAAGTGAATCTTTAATAACAAAACTCTTCAAATCAAAACAAGGAAGTCAGTTTTCAGGACAAAAGGTGAATTTGCATAAAATTATGGAAAAGCTTGACATATTGGTCAGAATTGAAAACTCTCGCTTTTATATGATGCCAAGCAAGATGCCTGCTTCTGCTTTTGAAGATGTATGCAAAAGTGTTAACATTCGAACAGAAGGATGTAAAAGGACTTCGTGGCTGTGTTTAAAATTTGATTTTCTTCCACCTTCTTTCTTCAACCATCTTTCTGCCTGGTTTATCAGACACTACTATCCTAGCAAAGTGGACAGTGCTAGTGGATCATTTGCTTTATACCGCGGAATTTGTATGTTTGACATTGATAGATCTGGTTGTGAAAAGATTCTGGTTACAATGTCGACTGATATAATTGCTCTGCAGGTTGTTTCTTTTTCCAAACAACAAAGAGAAGTCGGAGATACGTGTAGTAATATCTACAATAAAGTGAAAGGGGTAGTTGAAGAAATAAAAGAGAGTTATAGGGTAAAATTATCATTTGGACTCAATTTCAAATGCAGTGATGGCGATTTTTATAAAGATACTTTTGACTATGACACTTTGACAAATAACCAGGAGTGTTTCTGTCCACAGCATAAAACAGTACATTTATCTGAAAAGTTATACGCGCCTTGGATGAAGACTGAGGTATGTTTTTAAAACGGGATATTTGAGAAATGGTGGGATAACCATTTGTATACATCAATCTTCCTATAGAAAAAACAAAAAATAAGATTGATTGGCTTAAAAGGTAATAAATTAAAAACAGGTTTGAAAAAAATAAATGCAGTTTAATATATTGTAAAATATTTTAAATCAAATAAATTATACTAATTCAAGACCTGCTTAATCCCCGTTTAACTAAATAACCACGCCCCTGTTAATCACTTTCATCCTTTTGGTATGACTTGTTTAACTGTCCACGTCGTTGTGTTCATATTCAGATCTCTGAACAGATTTGAAAATATTATCGATTTTCAGTTCAGTAATATTCGTTTAACAAAAATAATGATTAAGTACAAACAACATTACTTGTAGACAAAATCAATTGTATACAAATAACATAGACATAATGCTAAAAGTTAATTTATAATATTCACAATGTTGTCAGCTTTTAATCAAAGGTTTAAATAAGCAATGCCTTGGACAAGTTCGAAAATCAGTGCTGATTAAATATTTAATTATATCCCTTTGGAAATATTAACTATATTGCTCTTAACCCTTCACTTCTATAAGATATTTATAAAATGTTTTAAAGAACAAAGTTTTTTTTTCAGTTATTGCTCTTGGGTACATAAAAATGTGCAACACGGGGACATTGGAGCTATGTTCTTTTATAAAATTTAATTTAACAAATTTATTTACTCTAAAATATCCTCAAAATTTCCACTACTAGTATAGAAGAAAGATATCAATGAAAATGACCGAAATCGGGTGGACAAATACACGACTTAAGAAAAAAAAATGTAAATGTTAACTCTTAAAGTTGTTCGATATACAAAAGATATTTGTCCCTCTGGTATCTTTCGTCCCTCTTTTTGCAATTGGACATAATTTAGCAAACAACTATCATTCAATTTTAAGGAAGCGCGATACTTATAGACAAAACCGGACTATCAAGTTAAATAAGATGAACATTTATACGACAATTCTTACTCAAACACTTAGGTTTATATACACTGTAAACATTACTATTTGGTGATCAATCTATATGAGTATTGAAGACAATATTCAGATAGATAAGGCTGTTCGTGAGTACATTAAAAATCAAGAAAAATTTGTATAGTGAAATATATTGTATTGTCCGAAACTAAATAAAATTGTTACTTTGTATATATGTATTTTATTTTATATTCATGTTCTTAGACCCCAACCGGCTGAAAAATAGATCAAATTGCAACATAAATAGCTATCAAAGGTACCAGACTTATAATTGAATACGCCAGACGCGCGTTTCGTCTACATAAGACTCATCAGTGACGCTCAGAATAAAATAAAAGAGAAAATAAATGACAATAATTGACATTTAAAAGCAAACAAAACTAATAAATGCACCTCTATTTTCTATATCATTCAAACCTCTTTTTTTTTTAATTTTGTGTTTACATTCTAAATTCTTTCTTGTATTATTTATGATTTTTTAAAGTAATAATATGGTTATTTACTCACTGTCGTTATTCTTCAGGTGCAATAAATTAGTTAAAATAAGTACATGACATCAAACATGTTGTTTTGGAAAAATGAGTTATTATAATAATAATATTGAGCAGCTGACTGGAGACATTTTAATTTAATGTAAGGCCTCTTAATCGATATTAGAATTTATTAATATTATTAGAATATTACTTATTTTTTTCTGAGTTGAATTACTTGAAACACACTTCCAGTCAGCTATGAGGTAGTTTGGAAAAATAATTAATGAGTTGTCATTATGTTTGTGTATATGTTGTTTTTTGTGAATGTAATATATTGTACCTTGTTTTATGGCTTACATATACTTTGCCTGTTGCCAAATCCAATTCAATTTATTTGAATAAAATACCTTTAAAGCCTTAAAGACTTATCGAAAACGGCTCTATGATTTTGGCTATACTTTTTTGTCATTTTTGCTTTATAAGCTCGTCATTTTTTTCAATAACCTTTGGATTGTAAAATATTTTGGCCAAGACCATCACTTATTGTCGAAATGCGCATCTGGTGAAGAAATATTGGTACTGTTACACTTAATACACATAAAAAATGAGTACAATACACAGCTTGTTATTTCTAAAAACAAATTACAATGCTCATAGAAAACTAAACTGATATATATAAAAAAAAAAATTATAATCCTCTGTATGTGTTTCACTCCAAGAGTCCAAGACATTCTTAAATTCAAGATAGTACAATTCAACTAAATCTTTAAAACCATAACACAACTTATTGTCATTGAATGTTAGGAAAGTTATTGCTTTATTAAATCCAACCCCTTACCTTCAAATACGCTGTTTATGTGTTAATGCCACATGTATAGCTCTCTTCTCTCACTCCGTTCTAGCCAATATTTAAATGAAGTTTGCGAAATATATACCGATCTCAAGATAAACCAAATACAAAAAATTAAAACGTGTTTGGTTAAGCACCAATCAAAATCAGTTCACAACATCATGTACAAAAACGTATCTTTATAGTCCTATGTAATACAAGTGAATTAATTGTGTGACATTGCTTCCGTAACGCAACTCGCTGTCTTTTAATGTTAGAAATCTGTTATTCCAACATTCCATCCTATTCATTATTCCTTGTGAAACTTGCCCACCCTCTTAGTCCCATATACCATTGTTTGTCTTTTCTGCCATTGCAGTTTGTTTTCGACTTATGAGTTTGAATATCCCTTGGGTATCTTTCACATATCTTTTATCGGTTTAAACAAAATGCTCTCTTCTTTTACCTTTTTCTAGCCGTACTTATGTAAAGTTTGTAAAATATATGCCCATCTTAATGATAATCGCAAGGCATAAAATATGTATGAAATTGTAAGTTAAGCACCAAGTCAAGAACATTTCACATTATACACCAATATATATATATATATACAATATAGTCACGAAAAATATGTTTTTCAAAAATGTAACTAGTTTACTTATACTGGTCCACTAGTTAAGGTCCCACAGCCTTGCATACGAAACACTACAACAGCATCAGACAAATGTTTCCTTTTTCTTGTTTGATTCGATTTATTAAGATAAGGAAATGTCAAAGTTTTTGTTACCTCACCAGGAGAAAGTGGTTTTCATCTTTAATGGTTTTACAAGTTAGACGTGTTAGTTGATGTTGAGGCAAACTAAGGTATCTGGTCTTTTCTATACATAAATTATGGTTACTGATTCTTACTTTTGTTTGATTTATATCTTAGATAAAATCCTTGGTCGATTTTAATGATAGAAAGTGTGTTTTCATTTCATTTAATCTGATTTTATATTTAAGTAATTCTGATTTAAAGTTGCTTGAGATTGTCTTGGTCTCTATTTTTTTTTTAAAACTTTTTTCATATTTTTAACAGCAAACTTTTTTCATAAAAGTGGACCATGTATAAATTCCTTGTGAGGTTCTTACTTATTGTATAACTTTTTTTTTAGCAATAAGTTTGTTTTTAGTTAATCTAATCAAATAAGATGTAATTAGTTTTGTATTGAAAACAACGTAAACAATTTTGCAATCAATCATTGAAGTGTTTCTACATGATATGTTTCTTCATAAAATTTGAATAATATAAAAATCTAGATCCGTAAACTCTTGTTTGTATTCTTTAGGAAAATAATCAACTACTGGTATTTGCAATCAGTCATTTCAGTGCCTCTGCATCAATTGGTTTTCATGAAATGAAATGTGAATAATAGAAGAGTACATATACTGCAACTTTTGTTTGCTTTGAACAAACGTCCAAATTTTTTTCTTATTAATAATTTTATCGTTAATCATTAACCGTGATTGGATATTTGTATTTTTTGTACTTTATGACGTTTTCTTTTCGTAATATATGATGCATATATGTGGAAATATACTAATTATTTTGTTCGCATTATTTCAAACTACCAATATTTTATTTTTTTATTCAAAATCATGGATCGTTCTTTGAAATCAGTCATTTCAAGGCCTCTTTTTTATAAAATGTAAAAAAAAGATACTTACACTCTTGTTTGTGTTGAATAAGACTTCCAAGTATTCATTTATATGAATTGAAATCGTTTGTAATGTGTAGATATGAGTAAATTGTGTCATATACTGTGAAGAAATTTAAGATTATAAATACTTCATTTTCTGTTTTTGTTGATTAAGAGTCTAATAGTTTATTCTTAACTTTAATATAGAAATGTCTGTACCAAGGAATATAAGAGCTGTTTCCCATCCGTTTGATGTGTTTGGGCGTTTGATTTTGACATTTGTTGAGGGACTTTCCGTTTTGAATTTGAAAGCATGAACTGTTATTAGATATAAGAATTTTTGGAACCTGATAATGAGTTGTTTTTCATTAAGTGCCGGTTCTGTAATTTTTGTCTACATTGATGAAGAGCGGCATTTTTGGGGTTTTTTTTTTACTTTTTGTTAGAACTAAGTAATGTTTGTTACTCAGTAATGATGAACCAAAATGGAAGATAGCTTAGTAATAGTAAGTTTAACCTTTGACCAATTCATTTTTTTACATTGTTTGATTTTATTTTTCTTATACTTTGGCACCTTTTTTCATGAGATTTTCGCGATCGCGATATCGTTTTATATCAAAAGAATTCCTTTTTTATTTAAGATATTTCAAATCATTTAACAAGAGGAAAAATTTAGTAATATTTGCAAATTTCACCAACTTTTTTTCGGCATGTGACTGAATGTTTTCACGCGGGCAGCCATCTTAAATGAAAGAAAAGAAAAGAGGATTCTGTAATATCAAAGCCATTTACAGTTCCCATGGTTTGCAACTAATCGTTACCGCTGTCAACACCCCATTTCTAGCATTGCCAAACAAAATCAATGAAGACTGTATGGGAAGCTGACCTTCACAATCACTCGGAACATCTAGACCATTTTGCTACTATTTGTCGAGGGGCAAAAATATTCTGAATAGATAGATTAAACATCATTATATATATTTTCTGGTTATTATTTTTGACAACTACCGATTCGTCCTACCAGTCAATGATCCTCATCAAGTTTGACGGATTGATGACTGCTGACTTATTGCTTAAACATTAATTCATAAGGTTGTAAGTTGTAATTATGAAAAAAGTGTATATGTTGATATTTGAAACACTATCTTACAAGTTATATTTTGTTTACCCTCCTTATTGGCTTCGTACTTCATACGTGTTATATGTTCAGTAGAACATAATTTAGTTCAGCTACATTATAATTGTGTTTTTGTTTATAGGTTAAAAGAATTCCTGACAGAGCGAAACCAATCACAAAGCAGGATGACCTTAATCCAAGTAATATCATTTTTTGCATATTTTCCTATCATATCTTTATCCTTTAACCGAGTTCATTTTTCTAGAACATATAGTTTTTTTTCGATATAACTCGTAAGTTCGAAATTAATAATAATAGGTCACCGTAAGGCCTTCAATAATGAGTAAAACCCATACCACATAGTCAGCTATGAAATGTCCCGAAATGACAAATGTAAAACAATTCAAACAAGAAAACTAACGGCCTGATTTATGTACAAAATGATGAACGAAAACAAAATATGATATACAGCAACAAACGACAACCACTGATTTGGGATAGGCACATACAGAGTGTGCCTGGATAAAACTCGTTTTGATGCGCGCCACCCCACCCCTTAAACCTGGGACAGTGGTGTAACAGTACAACATAAACAGCATAAGCCTTAATTTAACAGATGACTTTAACAGTTAACAAATTAATGTTTTATTCATAAATATAGCTTTCTTTTAACATGCATGTTACTTCTCAGTTTAAAGGTTGATCATGACGTTAAGTAAGTAGAAAATTCACGTAGGAGTAATCAATGCATAAAGGAGTTTCAATTACATTTTGTACATAGTTTTTCGTCAATATATATTTATATTGATGAACAACAGCTTTACTAAAACGTAAAATCACAAACATACCGAACTCCAAGGAAAATTCAAAACGGAAAGTCCCTAATCAAATGGCAAAATCAAAAGCTAAAACACATCAAACGAATGGATAACAACTGTCATATTCGTGTCTTGGTACAGGCATTTTCATATGTAGAAAATGGTGGATTAAACCTGGTTGTATAGCTAGCTAAACCTCTCACGTGTACGACAGTCGCATACAATTCCATTATATTGACAACGATGTATGAACAAAACAAACAGACATAAAAGGTAAAAATGTCAAAATAGGGGTACAACAGTCAACATTGTGTTCTAATCTTAATCACTATAAAAACATACAATTATGCAACAAAGAAACACAAAAAGTCATATTGACAAAGCACATAAACAAAAAGAAAAGAAAAGAATACAAAATTTTGCATAACACAATGACGGGATATTCAAGTACCGAGCCACGTCAAATGGATATCACCAACACTAGAATAAACAGTAAAAGTAATATTCAAAAAGACAAATAAAAGAATACTATAAAACGTTATTAAGATGATAAACAACATCAGTGTCCAGAATCTATACTCCAAGACCAACGTGTATTATTTGTGAAGTTGATGAGGAATATTTATCAACAAGGTCTTGGTACCTTCCGATGAACGTTTTTTTAGAAAAAGGACGAGACGTTCTTTGACGTACCCCTGGTTCATCAACTTTCTGCTCAGACAGTGGTGACGTTTTACAAAGTCTGAGTAGCAGCTACAAGCTCTTGAATACCGATTAAGTTGGGAAATGTATATCCCAAATGCAGGTGAAGTTGGTATATTGCTACTAAGGTGGGGGAAAATTGATAATTTCAAAATTAAAATCGTCTCGTTTGTCATAGATTCTGGCACTGAGATGACCGTGTATGTCAAATTCGAGGTACGAGTCTAAAAATGAGGCGGAGAAAGCCGAGTCTGTTTTATACAAACATAACATCTTTGAAAAATAATATAAGAAGAAACATGTCGTTCAGATGTTTATCACATCAATATATTAACGACAAGATCAAGAATAAGGTACTTTTTTAAAGTTTTTCACCACTTGGAAAAAACTTTTAGACACATAATGCCAATATAGAAGACACCTTTTCCAAAACAAGTACTGATGTCCAATGAACAACTAAAGATTGTTATAAGTAGAAATTGAAGGTGGAAAAGTGGCCTTATCATACAATATCATCCCCAAGTTGACAGGGGAATAGAATATGGCCACTGCAGGTCTCCTCCCGACTGGCAGTAAAACCCTTGCCAAAATAGGGCGTCCGTTTAACTGTGCGGGATGTAAAAGTACGCAGCCACGTCACCTTAAATCTGATGCCTCGTGTAAAGAGAGTGCCACGATCTGTACACGCTACGAACCCTTGTTACGACTCTGAGGAGTCTGTAGGTGGACTTTTACAAGGCAAAATTTCTATCCAAAGCCAATTACCCTCATTTTCCAGTGGCAGTCTACATTTCCCCGACCTTCATTCCGGACGGCCTTTATTACAGGACCTACCTATTGCACTAATGGTTATTTTTTTCTCTCGTCCTGAACATTTATGAAATATTTGCCACTGGACGTTAAGCAACCACCAATCGATCAATCGTAACATTCTCCGTTATGTTAAAGAACAGTGATCCGGTTGAAATAATACAGATGTGAATTTAGGGATATATATGTATAAACGTTTCTAATTTCATGACTTATGATAAATTACGAAATTACTTACAAAATAAAGGTTCCCACAATCTCAAGCAAAGATGAATTTGGCTATTCTTTGTATGGTCTTTTGGTGATAAATCTAACGTTTTAACATATCTTTACATCCCAGGATAACTGTAACATTTATACAAAACGTTGAAGGGTTGATAAAACGAAGAGGAATCAAAGTTAAAGCCAAAATTAAACTCAATGATGAATAAAAATCAAGAAAAACATAAGAAATTTGTGAAGTGTTATTTTCATTTACTTGCACTGGATTGATACCAGTGCTGCAGTGTGATCTGTTTAATCCCTGAGCACAGAGCAATGATTGATACCAGTGCTGCAGGGTGATCTGTTTAATCCCTGAGCTCAAAGCAATGATTGATACCAGTGCTGCAGGGTGATATGTTTAATCTCCGATCTCTGTCGGCAATGCTTCAATTCCACCTTGATCAATTACGCAATTTCTAAGAAAAAAAGGTTCCAACTCACTTGAGCAAAGCCTAATTCGATTGATTGTTTATTAGCTGTTTAACGTTCAGTGGCAAATATTTTGTATCGTCAGGACGAGAACAATTTATCAATGAATACAATAGCAAGGTCCTGTAATAAAAGACGTCCGGGATGAAGGTCGGGGAGAAATTTAGACTGCCATTGTGCAATGAGGGTTTATTACACAGGGACACAAAATTTGCCTTGCAACAGGACCCCTTAAAGAGTTATTGCAAGGGTTCTACACGTGAAGAGAGCTAGGCAGTCTCTACACAGGAAACGTTCCTATTCTGACTGGATGTGGCTGTGTACTTGTACATCCTGTACAGCTAAACTGACGCTTTAATTAAACTGATCTTTCATACATGTTTCTTTGATGTCGTATGGCTTTTATCCCCTGTTGAAGGCAGAACGGTGACAGGTAGCTGTTTATTTCTACATCATTTGGTTTCTAAAAGAGAGTTGTCTCATTTGCAATCAAACGAAATTTTTATTATTTTTCTCTAAATTCAGAATAGAGATAAACACGTGTATAGTTTTCGCAAAATGACGATTTACTTACATAACCCTTGGAATGTCTTGGTGGGTCAAATATATGATCCATTGGTCGCTGATTACCGGAATCAAAAAGTAAAAAAAAACCAAAACGGCATGTATGGTAGGTAAAGGTATTTTAATATTGATTGATTGCTCGAGTTTAAATTGCTTAACGTTCAGAGGCAAATATTTCATACATATTCAGTAAGATACACTATCAACAATTAATGCAATATGTAGGTTCTGTCAGTAAGGCCTCCCGAGTCGAAGAAATTTGGACTGTCAATGGAAATGAGGGTATGTTGGATAGAGGGTCGACATTTAACCTTGCAACATGCCAACTCTCGATCCCCCAATGAGGTGTTCCAATGGTTCTTTAACGAGCAGAGAACATGACATTGGACGGGATTGCGTAGTTAAACATCCCTAACAACCAAACAGACGCCCCACTTTGATAAAGATGTTACTGCCGATCGGGATACCAGGGACAATATTTATATGAATCCATTTATCCCTGTGGTTTAGGTATATCAGTGATATTACATTTAAGTCTTCGACTGGTATGAAAATTAGAGTATTCTGGATCTTGACAGCCTCATATAGGGTCAACAATTTTGCTTCGAAAAGGCAACTCTAAAAATGTTGTAATTGGAAGCTGCAGAAAGCGTGTCATTACCATACATAATATTCAACGTCTCAATTCTGATCTGACGTGAATGCGTATGTTTACATCCCACAGAAATACGCGAAGCCTCTTGAGGCGAAACCTTGCTCCTTAAACGAAGAGATTTGTGCGGTTGGTAGGTGGCTTCCTTGCAAAACTTGCTACATACCAGATATTTGTCTAACCGAAATACATCATGTACTAAGATGTACATAAATATAATATTCATTTTCCTCCTATTATAAAACTAGAGGCTCACCTGTATTTACTGATGCTTTGGAAGTCATGTAATTATGGTTAAAATCAAAATTAATAGTATTAGATATTAGATATTATAATGATATCTAAGATAATAACAAAAAACTACAAAATTTTTGTAAAATTACTCAGGGGCAGAAACCCAACAACAAGTTGTCGGATGCGTCTGAAAATTTCAGGGCAGATAAATGTAAATCTGATGAACATTTTTGCCTCCTGTCAGATTTGCTCTAAATGCTTTAGTTTCAGAGATACAAACCAAAAACTGCATTTTACCCCTATGTTCTATTTTTAACCAAGTCGGCCATGATGGTTGGAAGGCGGGGTCATCGGACAAATTTTTTAAACTAGACACCCTAATAATGATTATGGCCAAGTATGGTTAAATTTGTCTCAGTAGTTTCAGAGAAGAAGATTTTTGTAAAAGATTACAAAAATTTACGAAAACTTGTTAAAAATTGACTATTAAGGGCAATAACTCCTAAAGGGGTCGACTGACAATTTTGGTCATGACAACATAATTGTAGATCTTACTTTGCTGAACATTATTGCTGTTTACAGTTTATTTCTATCTATAATAATATTCAAGATAATAACCAAAAACTGCAAAATTTCCTTAAGATTACTAATTCAGGTGCAGCAACCCAACAACAGGTTGTCAGATTTGTCTGAAAATTTTAGGGCAGATAGATCTTGACCTGATAATCAGTTTTACCTTGTTAGATTTACTCTAAATGCTTTGGTTTCAAAGATATAAGCCAAAATCTATATTTTACCCATGGCGGCCATCTTGGTTGGTTGGCGGGGTCATCGGACACATTTTTGAAACTAGATATCCTAATGATGATTGTGGCTAAGTTTGGTTAAATTTGGACCAGTGGTTTCAGAGGAGAAGATTTTTGTAAAAAGCTAACGACGACGGACGACAAGTGATGAGAAAAGCTCACTTGGCCCTTCAGGCCAGGTGAGCTAAAAAAAAAAAAAAAAAACAAAAACATAGTTTTATTCATGAAGAATATTTTTTAAAATATTTTTCAATGAAACTAAACATCGGCCACCACAATCCGCAGAGACACATGTTTTCTGAATTGTAAGCTCATTAAAGATCGATTAACTGTTGTTTGCTTTACCTTCATTGGCAAATATTTCGTTCATGTTCAAGACGAGAACAAATTAAGAAAACCTTTAAAATGCAAGTACTGTAAAGTGAGACAATTAAAACCCGCTCTATTAGCCAACATCTCCGATGTTTTTCTACTTTATTCATTTTGACCGATTAAATTCGGATGTTTGTTTTCTTTACAACTCACAACCCCCTTCCCCAAAAAGGGTGATTGGGGAATATAAATATGGTCACCATTGGTCTTCCTCCGACCAGAAGTTTGCAGTCACGTCCGGTCAGAATGGGGACGTTAAATGTCTCGTGTAAAGAGATTGCCACGCTCTTTAAACGTTGAGAACCTTTGCAACACCGATTTGCGGGGTCAGTATATGACCTGTTGCAAGGCAAAATGTCTGTCCCTATCCAAGATATCCTCATTTTCCTGTGGCAGTCCAAATCAACCAGGATGACCTCTGTTACAGGACCTACATTTTGTATGTATTGTTAATTCTCGTCAATAACATGCATGAATATTCGCCACTGGACGTTAAGTAACCAAAAATCATTCATATAGCGTGTCCATATGTCATTTTGGTTTTCTTTGTTTCATTAATTTGTACGTCATCACGACCCTTGAACATATTTCATGACAAACTTATAACTCGTTCATATATTTTATATAATTATCAGTACATTCATCTGAATTTGATTTAAAAACAGAAAAAAAAATGCATACAGATATTCAATCGAAAGATAAAAATAACCGACTCATTTACATTTTACCTTGGTAGAATTGCAACCCACTGATATATTCGACATATCAAAAAGACACCTATTCCAGCGAAACGTCTGTGTAAAACTTTCATATAGAAAGACCACCACCTTTTTTTTTCTCCTCGTGATTAGGACAAAGGAAGCATATACATATATTTGTGTTAAAATACACACAGATTTAAAATTCTTGGGTCAAACAAATATCTTCTCTCACTGCATTGGTATATCCAGTACATGCCTATGCTCTACACATATCTGTTTTTCTATCTCTGTCATTTTTACATTTTTTTCCGATTTTCTTTGGATTATATGCTGTTCTCGATTATGCTGAGCTCGAATAAGAGCTTTAACGAGCTTTCAAACTTGAAAGTAAATATAACACTTATAGAAATAAATAACATCCGAGAGTGAAAAATTCAATACCGCATATAGAGTGTGCAATACAAAAGAATCTCTAAATCCTTTTAGCGGTAAACTGCATTTAAGATTAAGCAATAAATTGTTGAAATAACCAACTCGATACTTGATTATTTATTTCAGAAAATGAACCAAAGAAAGAAATCGCTCATGATCAATCATCTGTCAAAACCAACCTTCCTGTTTTTGTCACTTTACGTCAACAGTTTAATGTCAAAAAGTCTGAGAATGAAAATCTGATCATTCATAGCTGTATCAAAACAGGCAATACATTAGTGTTCATGGACTATTGGAATAGACGACTTATTATTTGTAATTCAGACGGTACTGATATCCATCACATTCCACTGTCCTATCGACCATATTATATGACAGTGGTAAATATTAATACTGTGGCAGTATCATGTGGTTATTACAGAATCATACTGATAATAAATATATCTACAGGTTCTGTCACCAGTACAATCAACACCAGTGGTAACTGCCACGGAATATCATATAATGATAATAACCTGTACGTTGTTATTGATAGGAGCATAATAGATGTGATGGACCTGACAGGTAAAGTAATACGTACTATACCTTTACCTTCAGACCTTATCCACAACATTACAGTAGACAGAGACAGGTTGTTCTGTATAGACAGAACATCAATATACTGCTGCTCGTTAGATGGAAAATTAATGTGGGAGTTTAAAAAGGATAAATTTCAAGATTTACGTCGTATGACAACAGATGATGAGGGGAATGTTTATGTGACTGATGGGAGGACACACACTGTAGTAGTTGTATCATATGATGTTCAACATCACAGAAAAATTCTTACTGCATCAGATGGATTGAATAGGCCGACTGGAATTGATTTTGACAAAAAAGCAAATATTCTGCTTGTTTGTAATGTTCGTGACGGAAAGGCTTTTCTTTTCGACGTAAAAAAGAAACTCGCATAAATGAACAAGAATTCGGATTTGTTTTTGCATTCAGTCATTCAAAATGGATTTTATTTGTTTGTCTGTGATCAACTGAATACAAATTTAACTCAACATATTGGGATTTATTTTACAGAATTACTACAATGCTTTTTTATTCGAGTTCAATAAACGATATTCCGTATTCCGATTTGAACTAAATGCATTTTGTATGTGTATGTATTTTATGATCGCCGTTTTAAAAAAATGTACTATATTGAAACAACTGTAAATGAAATTTTCGTGAAATTTTGCTAAGGCCATAGTGGTTTACTTCCACTGGATGGTTGGTGAAAAAAAAAACTCAAAATATATTTCAAAACATCTCTTTAAAACCCACAAAAAATGTGTATGTATATATTATTAAATTGGCTCCTTTAGAACTTTTTTCATGTGATTTATGTTTCTTACGTACATGTTTCCATTTTAACCCGTCAGTTGAAATAAGGATTATAATTTAAATTTTACTCCTATGCATATTCTTAATAATAATGTTTCCCGAAATAAATAGAATCTATACGGATGTTTAATACAATAGAACAAAATTTAAAATTTAATGTGTCACTTCTTTTGTTCGTCAGTTCATACCGCCCAAACCTCCTCTAGACTTAAATGTAAGTATAACATCAATTATTTATTCGTCTCGTCCTTAATATGAAGGAGATATTTGCCACTGCACAATTTTTTTTTCACTGAACGGTAAGCAGCCAACAACCAATCAATCTTCATAAATCTCTCTAACAACAAATGAAAGGTCAGTACAATGATAAAAAAGTTATGTCCTTTAGAATTTCACGTCCTAACCAAAACGAAGGCTAACGAAAAAAAAAGCCGAAGACGTCAATGACACCATTCTCCAACGACACAAATAATTTAAAAAAATGTGGCAAATAACATAAAGCCACAGAACCCTAACGGCACAAATAATTAAAAAAATGTGGCATATACGTAAATGAGACAGAAACTTGCGGCACAAATAATTTTTAAAATGTGGCATATACGTCAATAAGACAGAATCCTAACGGCACAAATATGAAAACAAAACATGTGACATATGTGCAATGAGACAGAACCCTAACGGCACAAATATGAAAAAAAAATGTGACATATACGTCAATGAGACAGAACTCTAACGGCACAAATATGGAAAAAAAATGTGACATATACGTCAATGAAGCAGTGTTCAAAGGACACAAAACATGAAAAAAGATGTGTTATATACTTCATTGACATAGTACTCCAACATGTCCAACGACACATATTTAAAAAACGATGTGGAATTTACGTCAAAAACACAGTACCATAACGACTCGAATAATATTAATAAAAAAAGATATGTCAGTGAGAATAATAATAAAAGAACATCATCTGTATAAAGTCAGCCTCATATGAATAAAGGAACAAGTCGGCAAGAAGAAGGGCACTGTAAGTTCCCATGGGAATGCCGATTGGTTGTTGAAAAACACGTCCTTCAAAGGTAACAAATATGTTGTCAATCAAGCATCTTGATAATGTCAGTTTTTTTTTTTTTGAATTTTTTGTTTGAATCAGAAAGTATTTCAAAATTTGATTTGCAAATAAGTAAATAGCCTAAATCATCCATTGCCCCTTATAGGAGTTGGTGCCCTTGAAAGATGGTTTATTTAACAATAGTTGCATATTTTTGCAGAAACATTAATACATGAAGAAATAGAGGAAAATTTAATAGCAAAAATATTCAGCACAGTATTAATAAGATGTACAAATAAGTTTACCTCTTTTTCAAATTGTCAACGGATTCCTCAGAGGAGTTATTTCTTTCGGGTGATGTTTTTGACCCATGTTTTGCTTTTTTTTTGTCCAAAAATATAGTAAAAAGAGAGATACTTGAAAAGAGCAAAAAAAAAAAAAATGATCTGCAAAGTAAGTCAACGTGGCCAAATTGTCAAAAAGGGGACGGCTTTGAGCGTTCCTGATAAAGTGGTTTTCATCTTTTACTTGTAGGACGAAATATCTTTACTGTGAGCGATTCAGGTTCTTGGCAAGCTCTTTTTTGTCAAATGATGTACGGAACATCTGACGGAGATTAGATAAATTCAGACACACAATAAGTAGAATCAAGCTAGCGATAAGTAAGAAAAACGCACCAAATTGATGAGGACTGAAAACCAAAGACTTGATAAAATATGACACGTCATTCAAAAAGTCATGACAATTCAAAGATTTTCGTCAAAACTATGAATTTACTGATTTATTTAAATTGTTGTTTATTCATTTAAGCAAGCGCAAATATTTTTGACAGCCGAGCAGTTTTAATTTTCACCGGCTTTCATATTTCTTGGTTAGAAACTGTTGTCCATTTTTATATTGCCCTTAGGGTGACCGGAAAATAGATATATGGTGATTCTTGGCCATCTTCCGACCGGCAGTAAAACCATTGCAATACAAAGCGTCCATTTGGTCGTGAAGGAGGTACAAGTACCTATCCACGTTCGGTCCGAATGAGGACGTTTAGTGAGAGTGCCACGATCTATGCAGGTTAAGAATAAAATTGAGAATGAAAATGGGAAATGTGTCAAAGAGACAACAACCCGACCAAAGAGCATAAAACAGCCCAAAGCCTCAATGGGTCTTCAACACAGCGAGAAAATCCCGCACCCGGAGGCGGGATTCAGCTGGCCCCTAAACTAAAATGCGTACTAGTTCAGTGAAAATCGAAGTCACACTAAACTCAGAAACATATAAATGATAAATGAACTAAAATTTAAAAAAAAAATACAAGACTAACAAAGGCCAGAGGCTCCTGGCTTGGAACAGGCGCCAACATGCGGCGGGGTCAAACATTTTTTGTGAGATCTCAACCCTCCTCAATACCTCTAGCAAATATGGAATAAACAAACACACAGCAAAACGCACAGTAAAACTCAGTTTAAAAGAAGTACGAGTCCGATGTCAGAATAGGTAACAGAAGAAACTTAGCAAAATGACAATGCTACATATATTAACAAAGGACTAGCTACTAGCAGTTATTGACATGCCAGCTCCAGACCTCAATTAAACTGATCGAAATATTTTGTCTTCATCATATGAAAATGAAGCACACTCCCTCCCATTAGGAGTTTAGTATCATACCATCATAAATTATATGAGAAAAATATAACCCGTATCATGCCAACAACTGGTTTTAGAATAAATGTGATTATTTTCGATGCAAAGACCTTATGAGTGAATCAATTTTAATTCCAAAATATGCCATCTTCAATGACAAGACAACAGTATCATAACTATATCACTTCTGAATAATTCTGTTAAAAGGTTTGGTTAGCTTTTGAAGTGAATGACGACATTTTGTATTTGTATAGAATATTACCGTAAAATATTGGATGAGAAATACCTGAACGTAAAAGATGTCTGCATGTAAGAAACCTTGTAAACTTTTATAGGGGTTCGTTGCAAATTGACTCATCAGTGACGCTGAATAAAAAAGGTTAAAAATGGCAAAGAAAGTGTAAAGTTGAAGAGCATTGAGAAAGGCAATCTTTCTGTCCCTATTCAATTAGCCCCCATTGTCCAAATTTCCCCGACCATCATCCCGGTGGCCTCTATTACAGGAACTAATTATTGTACTGTTTTTTAATTTGTTCTCTTCCTGAACATGCATGTTATATTTGCCAACGGACGTTAAGGAACTGACAAGCAATCTATATTTATAATGACATAAGTAATAAAACGGATCTGAATTTACCACTGTAGATGTAGAATGCGATGTTTACATTTGTATGCTCTGGAAAATATTGATTTTGATACGGTTAGATAGGAATGTTCCAGCAGTAAATAAACTTATCATAGATACCAGATTAAAATGAAAGACAAAACAAAAGTAAAATAAGTGAAAGCTATAAACTGCCAGAATGTAAACGTACTCATTTTCCTTTTTGTTATAATTTATCGCTATTGGGTGAAACAAGTATCAAGATTATATGTAGAGTATTTTAATTATACAGATTAAAATTGATTGATTGTTGGTTACTTAACATCCAGTTACAGATATGTCAGGACGAGAACGATTTATGACTATTTACAGGTGCTGTGAAAGAGGCCGGGATAAAGGTCGTGCAAATTTGGACTGCCACTGAAAAATATTGGTTTGGAATAGAAATTTTAATATGCAACAAGCCTGAAAAATGAGGGTATATTTGTTTGAGATAGACATTTTGCCTTGCAACAGGCCACCTACGAACCCATCAGAGTTGTTTCAAAGAGCGTTGCACTCTTTAAACACGAGGCATCGGATACTAATCGGAGATGGCTGCGAACGTATACATCCTTGTTAAGAGCATTCAAAAGTGTTAGGGTTTTATTGCCGGTTGGAAGAAGACCAAAGTGACTATATTTTTATTCCTCAGTCACCCCTTTGAGGGTTTAAGGTTAAATGCCTCAGACACTTTAGTGTTTTTGTTTGTTTTTGTAATCCCAGCCTTTTCTTTATAATTCAATTCATTATAAAAAAATATATACTTTTCTGGTTTGGTCTCCAATGTAAACGACAGAATGGTAAATTAAATAAAAAAAAAGGGATAAATGCGCACTTTGGTCTCCAATGTATACGACAGAATGGTAAATTTAATTAAAAAAAGGGATAAATGCGCACTTTTGGATGTAGGCAGTGAAACGCTTTTACACAAAATCCAGAAATTTAACTTGAATATAACAGGCTTGACGTTCCAAAGTCTTTTTTTTAGAGCATGCAAACATGTAACTTTAATTCTAGCTTAACACTTTTTAAGTACTATATATTTTTATTACGTTTTTGATTGTTATAAATACTAGTAAATAACCCTTTAATTAAAGAATATTAAAATTGGGGTGGTGTAACAGAATGAACTATTGTAAATCAGATAAGAGATACATAGCTCTCAAAAATTATTATATTGGCTTTTACAGATGAGTTATTCATCAGATTTCTTATATTGCGCGCTAGTTTGATACGGCTTCATGTTTGTAGCTTGAGTTAAAATAAAATCACTATCATAAGGTCCTGAAAAAACGGTTAAAATGAAAAAAAAAACAAGATCCTAAGGTTAGAGAAAACGTATGTCGTAATCGAAGGAGGAGAGGTAAGATAAAATATGCCTACTTGTCCTTGAAATTGAAATCTCTCTTACCTTCGTCGTTAACTATAAAAATTCTTAATTTAATGATCAATAAATATGATTTTCTACATCTGTTGTCGGAATGTCGTATGTTATGTCACTAATGTCAAACATTTTGTACATGGCTTCCTTGGGTTCTACAGTTTACGTGTATTGTTTTAAGATAGGAAATAAAGTGGTATGGTTCACTGTATTAGGAAACAGAGCATAAACTCAGTTTATATCTTTCAGTCTCCATATTTATTGAAAAAAGCAGTAATAGCGGCCTTTCAGTTTATTTCAGTCCAAGACAGCCAAACTTTGACAAGGGTGCTCCCGGTGGTCGGCAGGAGTCCTGCTGACCATATGTTAAACCGAAGACCCGCTTGGGTTCATTGCATAACAATTATATTGCATTTTATTAATGAGTACCCAGAAGAACAAAAGTTGTCGACGAAGAGTGATAGCTTTAATTTTTTGCTAAGACCAGTTGCACATTATAAGACAAAATTTCTTTACCTATCCAATATACTCCCATTTTCTAGTGGCGGTCTATATTTCCGCGACCTACATCACGAACGGTCTCTATTACAGGACCTACCTATTGTTATTTATTGTTAGTTTGTTCTCGTCCTTAAATGCATGAAATATTTGCTACTAGACACGGTAAGCAACCATCAATCAAAATGTAACCTACAAATTTGCAAAAAAACATTGTTGTAAGTGTAAATCAATAGAAAGCGTTATCATATTCAACGTCCCAATTTTGATTTGATGTTGATGCGTATTTATACATCACACACACAGCCACCTTAACCCCTTGCGGCGAAACCTTATCCTTCAGACGGATATATTTTTACTATATCTATCGTGGTTAATAAGGGATCTCTCTTGCAAAACTAGCTCGCTACTTGATCTTTGTTAAATCGAAAGACATCATGTAGTAAGGAGTGAATAATTAAAATATTCAAATTCCGCTCATTACATAAAAAAAGTAGATTGGACATCACAAACCGCAGTTAAAGTATTTCTGATAGCTAAGCACTTAAATGATCGATTGAATGATTGGTGTTTGCTTTAGTGTAATATATAAAAATCAAGGATGTATTAGAACCAAAACATTTGAAAAGCTTTATGACCAAAGAGGACCTAAAAACATCTGAGGCTAATCACCATTGGTCTTCCTCAGACCGGCAGTAAAACCGTCGCCAAAGTGGGGCGTCCCCATTCTGACCGGACGTGGCTGCAAATTTATACATCCCGCACAGCAAAACGGACGCCCCACTTTGGCAAGGGTTTTACTGCCGGTCGGAGGAAGACCAATGGTGACCATACTTCTATTCCCCAGTCACCCTTGGGGGGACTCGTCTAAAGAGAGTACCACGCTCTTTGCACGCTAAGAACCCCTGCAACAAGTCTTTGAGGGGTCCGTAGGTGACCTGTTGCAAGGCTAAATTTCTGTCCTTATCCAATATATCCTCATTTCCCGTGGCAGTCTAAATTTCTCCGACCTTAATCCCGTCCGCCTCTATTTCAGAGCCTACCAATTGTATTTATTGTTAATTTGTTCTGGTCCTGTAAATGCATGAAATATTTGCCACTGGACGTTAAGCAACCAACAATCAATCAATCTCAATGGAGTTGAAACCTTAAAAAAATATAAATTTATAAACTGAAAATTTTAGAAAAGATTGTATAAATTAAACCATTACCAAAGTACTGACTACTTAGCTGATGATATCCCCGGGAACTGGTTCTATGATTGCAGTGCAGAGTTATAAGGGGGTAAAGAAAATGTTTAATTCGTCTTTTTATAAAAAAAGAAAAACTATATACATGTATGATATTTAAAGTTCAGCGCTGTAGGGACAAATGGAAGCCTTTACAAATATAGTTAATATTAGTAAATTTGTCCGTACCTGTAGAAAACATCTTAAAAAGGGTATTTCACATCCTAAATTTTACGGTAATGCGGTGAAATCACTATGTGATCCGTGTAAACTCATCGAACCTTTCAACAAACTTATTAGTAAAGGTTATCTTATTAATGTTGTAATAAGATCTTTGAATATGGTTTACATTGGCACTAACATCGATTTTGTCATCAAAAAATCAAAACATAACCAAATTAATATTCTTTTCGAATGTTTTTTTGGGATGTATAAATACACATCCACGTTTATTTTCTATTTAGAAATTGTTTTATCTATATATAACATCATTCATATCTATTATAGGTTAAAACCTAACTATCCTACTAGCTGTCGTTACTTTTATTTTGGTATTGCACAAGTCATGTCTTCTTTGGCTGTCCATGGCGTTAAAACACTAAATTCCTGCCTTTGATGTGTTTTTAATTGATTTTAGTCTCCATATGATTTTTTATGCTTAATTGTTTTTGGCTTTTAACTAGCTTTCAGTAACTGCAAGTACTATCAAATCGTATTTTCGTATTAATTTGACCTGTTGACACAATTTGTAATGCTTTTCTGTTATCCAATGTTTACTTATTTTGTGTTTTATCTCGTACCACTATACTAAGTATTTAGTATAACGATAAATTTTCACTTCTGTACTCGTACTGTGAACAACAAATTAATTTTTTGTTTAATATGTTTCTGTACTTACTACAAAATTATTATATAAATTTACCTATGACATTGTTACACATCTTTTATATTTATATTTTATTTTTATTGCGTCATAGATCAAACTTATTCGTTCAGTGAATACTTACCTTTTTTTGTTTATATGTCTTTTTAATCGAGTTAAAACAAGCTGCATTTGCATGCACCTGTCCTAAGTCAGGAGCCTGTTGTTCAGTGGTTGTCGTTTATTGGTGTGGTTCGTAAGTGTTTCTCGTTTTGTATATAAATTAGACCGTTAGTTTTCTTGTTTGAATTGTTCTACACTAGTCATTTTGGGCCCTTTATAGATTGTTGTTCGGTGTAAGCCAAGGCTCGTGTTGAAGGCCTTTCTTTGACCTATGATTGTCTATTTACTATTTACACATTTTGACTTGGATGGATAGTTGTCTGATTGGCACTCTTACCACATCTTCTTATTCATATTATCTTTTTTAGATGAAAAGCGCGGCTGGCGTATAACTTATTTATTCTGGTATCTAGAGTGATGAGTTTATTAATAAACATTGCATGAGAGCACTAACAATACAAATTTCTATAGATTTTATATTTCAAAGGGACATATATGAATTGAAAACAATATTTTGTAAGAAAATTTTTCTCCAGTATTACCAAATGTTGGGGAAATGGAAAATGATTGATAGATTTTTGGTTGCTTAAGGGTATATTGGATAGGGCCAGAAATTTAGCCTTGCAACAGGTCACCTACGGAAGGGTTTTTAAGTGCAAAGAGCGTGGCACTCTCTTTACATGAAGCATTAGACTTAACGTCCCCATTCTGACCGGACGTGGCTGCGTACTTGTACATCCCACACATCCAAACGGACGAACCACTTTGGCAAGGGTTCTACTGCCGGTCAGAGGAAAACCAATGGTGACCATATTTCTCCATATTTCTATTCCCCAGTGATCTTTGTAGGGAATGGTCTCATGTATGTACTTAATAATTTGTCTCGAAATAAATACATCTTTGACTTTTGTTTAATAACATAGAACACATTTTAAAATAGTATTTTACAAAATGTAGTTGGGTTGCTGTCTCTTTGGCGAATACCTCTTACTTGTTTGTTCATCAACTCATGCCCCTTTTATACCTTAAATGTACGTAGTATATCAATTGTTTATTCGTCTCGTCCGGATTATAGATTAGATATTTGCCTTCTGCACAATTAACCAATTAATCCTTCCTTTCATATCCAAATGTTTATTACTGCATTTTTCTCTTTGTTAATCAAGTAAAACACACATGTATGGAATAACATGCAGACTGTTGTGGCAATGAATTTTAGTTTTTGTTTATGCCCCACCTATGGGTATTATGATTTTCGGTCAGTGCGTCCGTTCGTTCATCCGTCTGTCCCGCTTCAGGTTAAAGTTTTTGGTCAAGGTAGTTTTTGATGAAGTTGAAGTCAAATCAACTTGAAACTTAGTACACATGTGCCCTATGATTTGATCTTTCTAATTTAATGCCAAATGAGAGTTTTGACCCCAATTTCACGGTCCATTGAACATAGAAAATGATAGTGCGAGTTGGGCATCCGTGTATTATGGACACATTGTTGTTTCGAAAATTTATTTTCACTACATATGTTCATAAGGATAGTCAAAGAAAAAGTTGTGAACCAAAAATCTACTTTTTCTGAAACAAGAACTAGACGCATTTAGTATTGTCCTATTTTTATGTATACGTCATTCACGGTTCCGAATATATTATACATGAAAACCTTAGCTTTTCAAAAATTAGAAAAGGCAGATTCTAAGGGGCATTCCAAACTAAAGTTTAATAAAAAAAACTGACAACGCCATGACAAAAAAAAAACCATCGACAACAACACTAAATAGCCCAAAATATACTGCATAAAACACTTAGTAACACAAACCCAATTAAACCGGGGTGATCGCATAAGTTATATTCAAGTGAATCAGCTATATTTCTAATCAATAGATTTATGAAAATGTTACAAAATTTCATAAAAATATTTTTTACATTTATTGACAATCTCATTTCGTTAACTCAAGTGTATGCTGAACATAAATCCTATCAATTGATTAGACAAGTCTGTATGCAGAGTTTTTATTATAAGATTCAGGTCTAAAAAGGTTTAACAAGGTACGATTGATTGTACCTATCCTGGTTCCCAGTACTACGTTCCAGGTATTAGCTAATAGCCATACGCTGTCACGAGGTCCCGGTACTGGGTTATTTTTAAATTTCAAAATGGACCGGAAGTCGGCATCTGAGAGTTTGCCTCAGGTAAACAAAAGTTCTAAATTTTGAATTTAGGAGACAGAAAATAAGAAAATGACTGCACATTTCTGCAAAAAAGTATTTTCTTTAATTCAAGGCATTAATGATTCAAATTGGGCCACAGACGAAAAAAATGTGCAAACGAATTAATCCAAGCACATCCAACTTGTCTTACAACGAGCTTACAACAAGGGCTTGTTATGTGGGTCAGACTAGGTTTTACTGTCAACGCTAACCACTATCCTATAAATCATGCCCCTTTAGACTTCATAAATAAGTATTGGACAAGATATAATGCAGAACAAATTCAAATTTGCTTGGCTGAATTATCGTATTAACCCTTTCACTGCCACACCGATTCAATACTTTGCCAGGGAAGATTTTAGTTATTCAATAAACAACTGCACCGCTTATGACGTCCACAATGAGAGAACGTCACGGAGGGGGGCCAAGATGGAGGTGTGCACAGAACAACAAGTATCTTGGGGATTTTAATGTTTTGATTCATAACTTGGCAGAAGAAACGCGAGTCATACGTATTTGAGGGGTTCCGTAGTAAATTGCAAGCGATACATTTATGTTATGAATTGTTTTCAAATTTAACTTATAAAAGTATATCAGTTAAACTTGAAAATTGAAAATCGAACATGTATTTAGTATGTCTTATTGAAATTCAACCTATTTTAAAATGACACGATAAGTTTTATTTACATGTATATACTGAATACACCTTATTGCTATTTACTCCAATCCGGATACGTTTTGAAATTACACAACTTTTTCATCCAGTTGAAGCTATCTGGGGCCCTGTTTAAACTACGTATTATGCATAAAACTTTTCAGAGACATGTTTAAACCATCGTAAACACCTCATACAAAGCATTTTTTTTTAATTTGTGTTTTTAAAAGTGGATCATAATCTATCGTAGTGTCCACTTTCTAAACATATTTCTTCCTCAGCTCGTTACTGGTGACCTTTGTATTTGAGACCCTTGACCCAAACAGGAAGTTGTCTAAATGACTGTTTTTTTCGGATTGGACCAAATAGCGATAAGGGTATATCTGAAAAGTACATTGATTTTGAACATGTATATGATATATCATAAAACAGAAACAATCTTTGATAAGTATATTGGGGATTCCGGAAATAACATGAACAGTTTCTATTTAGTTGTTATTGGCTTTGAACTAGCTTTCAGTAACGGCGTACGAATACTCTCAAATCTATACTAAGTGTCTTTTGTGTTTTTGTGCTTTGTTTCGATCTGATGAGTAAGATCTTTTCAAGTGATACGGGAGACGGATTTATAAACATGTATTTGATTTTTATGAAATATTGTACTACTGCATTGTTATAATTTTCCAATATAAAACACTGTTTAAACTAAGTGATTTTTATAATTTGTTCTTATGGTGTGCTGTTACACCACTGTCCCAGATTGGAGAGGGTTGGCGCCCACAAACATGTTGAACCCCGCTTCATTCTATATGTGACTGTCCCAATTCAGGAGTCTGTAATTGAGTGGTTGGCGTTTGTTGCTGTTTATACTATTTGTTTTCGTTTATTGTTTTTTACATAAATCAGGTCGTTAGATTTCTCGTTTGAACTGTTTGAATTTGTTATTTCGGGGCCTTTTAGAGCTTGCTATGCGGTATGGTTTTTGCTCATTGTTGCATGAAGGCCATACAGTGACCTATAGTTCCTGACTTCTTCGTCATTTGGTTTCAGATGGAGAGTTGTCTCATAAGCAATCATACCACATTTTCTAATTTTTATATCATGTGTACCATGTGTACACTTAGAAAGAACGACTATTTCATGCAAATCTGCGATCTCTTAAAAGTTCGGTAAAGTTTCAACAGTTGGTCATCGGATTCACAATATAAACTGTTTGCAAGTTAGATTGACCCGGCAGAAATTGAAGTTAATGTGTTTGAATACACGATATGTACCACATTCATTTAAACTATTGGGGAATGATTCTATTGAACATAGATAATACAGTTAACGTGAATCACAATGATAAACTTGGTTGATGATGGACAGCGATTGCGGATTTTCAGGATTTCTCTCCTCCTGTCAATAAATAACTCGCCAGATATTTAAAGAGCCATTTTTAACATCCTTTGATTAAAAAATACAGGTATCTATGTGTTAGGAGGGTGTTTATTTTTAAGATATAAAATTTAAGGTAGATCGGGTTTTTTCTGCCAGCTGGGATTGTAAAATACTAGAAAACAATCGGTCTAAATCTTTAATGAAATATGCATTTAAAATTAGGAATGCATTCATTTTGTAAGACTTTTCATCTAAAGGAAGATAATTGTGTGTTTTATTGTATTATTCCGATAGTTTTATTAAAAAATCAAAACCTGCAGCTTGGACAAAATCTCCGTGACCTCACTTTGTAGTATAGTTTTGAAAACAACATGAGTCTTCATTTAATCAAAGTATGAACAAATTCTTTCGGTTTTTTTTTAATTTAAACCCCTTTACTTTACTTGAATAGACATATGTATTGAAGACTGTGTAGCTGTCCTGTTTATTCTATAACCTTTTCTTGAGACGGCCATTATCTTACGCCTGAGTTTCATTTGATATAGTCCACTCTATATTATGTATATATTAAGTGCGTTTGCAGTCTTCATTAATGAGTTATATGCACATGTAGTCAACGGTACATATTTTATTTTTATATGATCACCAGTTATTTGGATAAGGCTATGTAATTGTTTATGTTGTGATGCTGTACATCACATAAAATCATAAAAAGCCTTACAAGATGTCATTATAATCTATTTGGACTAGACTCACAGTTAACGATAAACCTTTATAGTTGATTAGCCCTTAAACAAAATTAGCAACCACATAAACAAATATATAATTTCATGCTCATGTAGTCATCCATATACTGTACTGTACTGTTAATTCAGAAATTATTGTGATAATTTTATTATCGCCAAAACTGTTACAGGGTTAATGTTGCAATGTGTGATTAGACCAAATAAAAAATATGTGTGTTTCCTATTTCCCTACCTACTTTATATTTTAAGCTTAGAAATAGCCTACCTTAAAGTTTTTTTTTGGTTATTTTTCAATAAGCACTGTTAAAGTCAGAATTTCTCTCCCATAGACTCAATGTAAAAAAAATTGTGAAATAAAACAAATTCGCTACCTATCTACCTTATTTTTTTTAAAGATGTAATAAGAAACACACATATTATTTTATTTGGCCGTGAAATAATTTCAACTGACATTTTTTTAATGTTGATATGAATGGAGCAGGATATCTGAATATCAAAAAAAATAACATAGCATTTTTGTATGTTGTAAAAAGACAAAATAGCAATAATAAATGCTTATAATAATTCCTAAATTTACAGTATATTAGAAGAAAATGTCAATAGTAATGATAATTCATTAATTGATTTACAGGATTTTCCTCAGAAAAGATTCAGGGACAGTACTACTAACGTACAAGAAGACTCTCATATAACAGTGAAAAAGCAGAAAGTAAATTTACAATATATCATATTTTAATAAATTTTTATGCAACATACTCATAGTTCAAACTCCCTCTAATTATGTGTTACAACATTTAAAGAGAACACAAGTTAAGTACACATGACTACTACTTAATCACTTAAAGTAGGAACAAAAAATCTGATTTGTCCATTGGTCTATGACTCTTATGTACAAAATGTACAATGATGTATAGGTTATTCGTGTTATTAATCAATTATTTAAGAACACAATAGCATTTTGGCAAGCTAAAAAATGTAGTTTCACATCTACTTCAGTATCAATAATTGTAAGCAACATATACATGTCTTGCATGTGCCAGGCTTTTTTTATTTGGCATACACCACAAATAAGCTTATCATTAAGTGTACCATACATGTACCTGAACATTGTTGTATATATGTTTAAATATGTTAATGTCTGATTAATGGCCAATCATAAATCTTACAAGGCGATAAATCATATAAATATGACATTGGACACTACAAAATGCAATATATGCCAGTGTTAAAGGGTGTCCGAAATATTTAAAATTTGCTTTTGCTTTTACTACTTTGTGGTGATGTTGTACTCTTTTAGACTTCCAACGTTTTAATATGTAGATATTAACATATACATGTATATATACAAATTAAACAAACTAGATCTGTTTCTTCAAGGGCACTGAAAAAGTTTGTATGTTGATTAAAATATTTATATATATTATATATGTTTTATGAACATGATGAACATGCATTTGCCATATTTGCATCAATGAGAATATTTTTTTCTATTTCTCTATCCAACAATTAGTATCCGTAAAGGTAAAATGGAGTGAAGATGCATGTCTGAAAGATATTTTGGACAAGCAATACCATAACACAGCACAAGATTGGATGAAAGTATCTTCACTGTTAAGTGACCAGTTTTTAAACCAGAGAGCAGGTACAATATTGTTAATGTGTCATTTGTAAAACCAATCTTTTGTTGGTCATCTTAAATGGTCATATAGTAACATGTTTCACACTGACTAGAAGTCGAAGTAGAAATCCTACATAAGTAAATGCCTTGGAAGTAAGTGAAATCATAATAATACTCTCCTTTTACTTGAAATAAATACATTAAAATCCAAAAATATATACTGTCTGGTCTAGACATTGTTTTCCAGTATTTTAAGGTCAAGTAGATATAAGAAGATGTGGTATGAGTGCCAATGAGACAACTCTGCATCCAAGTCACAATTTGTAAAAGTAAACCATTATAGGTTAAAGTATGGTCTTCAACACGGAGCCTTGGCTCACACCTAATAGCAAGCTATAAAGGGCCCCAAAAATGACTAGTGTAAAACCATTCAAACGGGAAAACCAACGGTTTAATCTATATAAAAAACGAGAAACACGTTTGAACCACAATAACAAATGACAACTACTGCACATCAGGTTCCTGACTTAGGACAGGTGCAAACAAATGCAGCGGGTTTAAACGTTTTAATAGGTACCAGCCGTTACCCTTACCTGAAACAATAGTGTAACATCACAACATAGAAAGACACACTGTAAAATATCAAGGTATGAATTTCTTCATGAAAATAAAAATGGGCATACATTTTTCTACAGATTTGGGAATCAGAACTCCTTAATACCATAGTTCTGCAAAATTATACATTGATATAATTACAAATTTAGAGTAATCCCAGTACAATCATCATACACTGGTCTGTTATGTTTGCAACTTACTCATGAGTCGTCAGAATTTGTTTTTTTTTTCAGCTAAATCATGTCAAACACATGCTGCCAGAATGAAACTTTTTGATGTTCATAATAACCCTGGAAAAATGTGAAGCTGGCTGTCAAACAGATCTGACATTTGGTCCTAAGTATGTTAAAATTACAATTTTTAAAATGCTTTTAAAACTTATTGTAGAGAAAACAATACTTTTATCATGTTTTATGTGGAATGCATTTTGATGTGTGTTAACTTCTTTTAACAATAGTGACACAGAAAAGACAGAAGAAAAAGAACAGTTTCAGCAGACAAAGATTCGAAAAAAGAAAATGATAAACCTTTTTGCATATATTGTAAGGAAAATAGTTGTTATCCATATTACATGTAACTTTTAAAAAATAAATTCTGAAACAAAGTCTAAACACATTCCAAACTTTATAACTGTATATGATTTTGACGAGAACCTTAATCGCTTTATTTATTATTTGAACTTAAAACTTATGCAAGAAACTGTATTGATGCTTTACATGTATTTCAGACAAAAGGTTTATTTTATGGTAGAAGACTCGTTTCAACCTGATACACTTAATCAAAGTGATTATCTTTGTCAAGCTCTGGTAAGAATAAAATTGCTTTCAGAGTATAATTAAAACCATGTTAAATTCATTTCTTTTACATTATTCATTATACATGAACTTTTATTTTTTTGACAAACAGTGTCTACTGTAAACATAGTTTTTGTGATGTTTGTTCACGATAACTGACTCAAAGCTCAATTAATGCTTCTAAAGTGATTTACAGGAAGGTATGACCTATGTATTAAACTAGTCTTCTTACTGATATAATTTGATACAGTTGAAAGATGACAGTCAACCAACAGAAATACCAGTAATTGATTCCCAGGCTAATGATGAAAATATGAACAATTATGATGTTGATGATAGAACTTTGGGCAATTCTGTGATATGTTACAACTTAATAGTTTATGATTTTATGTATTACATTTATAGAACTTATTAAAAAAATGTAATTCTCCTTGGACATAAGTTTAGAAGATGTGGTATTTTAGAACAATTCAATAGACATCTGCATGTTCCTTGTAAATGCAATTCTTCCAAGACAGTTCAATAGATTTTGATAAAATTTGTATGGAGATTTGACATTTTTTATAGACTACCGTAGATTTGCATGATGCAAGGCAATTCTCGAGTAATTTGTAAAAATTTTTTCTTAAATGATCATGACTTTGAAGATACCAGAGAGTGGGAAACAGATATGTTTCTTGTTGAAATGCCAATGGCTCCTGCTGGAGACAACATAAAACAAGTTACTTTGCTTAAGCCTAAGGTAAAAAAAATAGCTTGAAGAAAATGATGTATACAGTGTAATGTTTCCTTATAGTTTAAAATTATTTCTGAGCTATGTTAGATTAAACCTTTCCATTGGTTTTAATTTGTGTGTGAGTAAATTTTAAAATATTTTCACATTAAGGTACTTGTAAGTGAACTGCATCTTGACAGATAATTAGATAGCTAGTATCAATGATCATTCTCCCCAAGGGTGACTGGGGAATAGAAGTATGGTCACCATTGGTCTTCCTCCGACCGGCGGTAAAACCTCGTCAAAGTGGGGCGTCCGTTTGGCTGTGCGGGATGTACAAATTTGCAGCCACGTCCGGTCAGAATGGGGACGTTAAATCCGATGCCTCGTGTAAAGAGAGTGCCACGCTCTTTGCACGTTAAAAAACCTTGCAACAACTCTTTGAGGGGTCCATAGGTGACCTGTTGCAAGGCTTAATTTCTGTCCCTATCCAATATACCCTCATTTCCCGTGGCAGTCTAAATTTCTCCGACCTTAATCCAGATCGCCCTTATTACAGAACCTACCTATTGTATTTATTGTGAACTTGTTCTCGTCCTGAATATGCATGAAATATTTGCCACTGGACGTTAAGCAACCAACAATCAATCAAT
The DNA here is from genome assembly GCF_021869535.1 of Mytilus californianus. Lineage (NCBI taxonomy): Eukaryota > Metazoa > Mollusca > Bivalvia > Mytilida > Mytilidae > Mytilus > Mytilus californianus. The sequence continues at coordinate 5,197,195 of NW_026262672.1, forward strand.
CATCAATGATCATTCGCAGGTTACAGATGACCACAACTACAATAAAGTTGGACAAGACAATACTGCAAAAAAACATAGTCATGTTGGAGTACCAAAAAAAAGATTACAATAGATTCTGCCAATTGTTGAAGGGTTGACTGTAAAACCAACCACTTTGTCTTTTCTGACTCCTAAAGAATGTCTCAACCTTTTGTCAGTAATCAAACTGGTAATGTCAAAAGTATTTAAACCCAGATTTTGTCTGTTTCTACCCTCAGAAAACAAGTCATTTCAGACGTCATTAATCTAGTGGGAAAAAACCCGGATCAAATTAAAAAAAAGGATTTGTGTCAGTACTGATGGAAAAATAATTTAAAGCTCTTGAAACAGTTAAATTTGAAGATGTAATAATAGAATTTCAAGAAAAATTTCCAGAACTACTTGACATGATAGTCGCTATCAAGTGCCCAAGAATGAAACTTCAATTGCTAATGTAGTTACACGACTTGCTATGATTTATGGCATTATAATGCAAACAAGACATCATGAGTTGAGCAGAATGCAGAGAGTGGTATCCATGTGCTTAGCTGACAACATCTGTGATCAAAGTGTTAGCGCTCTTAATATCAATTTTTGTTTAAGTATTCTAATTTTTTGCATGTTGTTAATTAATGTTGATTTTATTTAAGGTGACTCATTGAATGCAGAGGTTATCAGGTTTTCCAAAGGTGACCTATTTTAATTGGTATAACAAATAATTTTTGGTAATTGGTATTATTTTAATACATATTTGAACTTTGACTAAATTAATCGTAGCTATGATTAATTTGGTCTTATTAGTCTGCTACAGAGATATCACATCCTGGTGGTACAAAGTAGTGCACTTAAAACTTTTGAGAGATGTCAGTTCAACTCTGACCTGGGATAAATCAAACCTCAATTATGCAGACAATGATTTAAAATGCTTGCATGTATTCTACTGTTCTTGTTTCAATTTCACTGCACGAAAAACATTGGTTGTTCACTCTCAGTAATTACTGTATAAGAAATATTAGATTACAATTAATGCATATATCTTTTGAAAGATAAACAAAAATCAGTTATGTGACAGCAACTTTCCTATTCCTTTCAATTTAAATAAAATGTTTAAATTGTATCAATAAATTGTCTTGTGTGATAAATAGTATGAAATTTTTAAAACTTTATCCCAGTTTTTCATAAGAATTATTATGATTCAGGTATATGACCGTCTTAATAGAATTGATGTGTCGACACATACACAGTAGCTTTAAGCACTATCAATCAGTTGGGTAAGAGCTACCCTGACCTACTTATAGATGCTATGAAAGAAGGGAAATACATAAGACTTGTTGGCGATAATGTCAACTTCTCTGTTGGTACAAGCCATGAAACCAAGACAACCCACACACATATGGTACATGTGTTTACTTCTACCGTACTGATTTCTGATCACCACTTCTAATCAAAGCCAAAGGAACCGGAAATTGATCTGAATCAATTGGGATTTCAGTATATCTTGTTACAACCAGATGAATACATAACAATAAGAAATGATGTAGTCAATATTGTCATAGATCTGGTTGTAAAATTCCTGCCTCAACTATCATTCTTAATAGATATCCAATTAGAAAAAAAAAACATCAACACCATGCATAAAAACAGTAGTTGTGCCATTACCAAGCCTTCCTTATAATGAGCAATACCTTCAGGATGATGTAAAAATTCTCACTTGGTACCAGAATCTTTTTCAGCAAATAATTACTGGTTCCAATGCTGATCCAAATATTAAATTTCAAATAGGAGGTGACCAGTTGACAAGAGAACGACTTACACAGGTAATGTTACTGACATATGGCAATATCAACCCCAATGATGAATTTAGAAATGTAGAGCGATGTGTGGCAGAGTTTTTCCACTTAGGAATGAACCTTTCAGAAAAGGTAAATGAGTTAATTACATACTTCTTCAAAGTGAGAAGAGTAAAACTAAACAGGAAATCAGGAAATTAATTCACTGAAGACTATAATTTACTGTTACTGTAAATAGTAACCAGCTATTTGATTTTTTTTATTAAGTTTGGTTTTTTATTGTAAACCTCCTTAAAAGAAAATCTTAATTTTTACATTTTTGATAAACATGTTTAACCAGGAAAATTCATTCACAAAGTGATAAACTTCTACAGCATTTTTAGGATGACTTGGTCCAATTTCGTTTGATGTGTTTTGTCATTTGAGTTTGCCATGTGATAAGGGACTTTCCGATTGAATTTTCCTCGGAGTTCAGTATTTTTGTGATTTTACATTTTTATACATAATCACAATTACAGTATACTAGTATATAGAATATTTTGGTCAATGTTAAGTTTTTGTTCGTTTTTTAAGTACTATAAGCAATAGGTCAGCTATATTTGGTGTATGGAATAAATGAAAGGTGCACATGTCTATCTGGCAGGTATAATCTGACCTTGATCTCAGTTTAATGATTCATTGTTCTATGTTAAGTTTTTGTGTTTTGTTCTGTTATTCAATTACTATACACAATAGGTCAAATATACTTGGTGTATATGTATGTCTGACAAGGTTTATCTGACCTAGTCCTATGTGTCATAGATTTTCTAAAATGTTAAGTTTCTGTATCGCTTTTAATAAAATCCTTATCTTTTGACACTTTCAACATAAAATCAATGGACAGTTAATCAGGCGATACATTTCATTGTATGCACTCTTGTATTTGTGTTAAATGCATATCAGGTAATTTTTGGTGAACTGTGGAACAAGTCAAGCATAGTTGAGGCTGGAACCTTAAGAGGAGAGTGTGAAATAATAAGCAGAAATGGAGTAGATGCGAATGTAATGAATGCCTATGAAGAGGATAAAAAGTTTGTCAGCAGTTATGTAACATCCAACCTGGTAGTTGCTGTAATGCACTTTTTTGCAATGGAAACCGAGAATGACAACCCCTCCAGAAATTGTCCATCAGCCCAGAGCAAAGAACCATCCCATGACCTAATGGGTAAATTTGTTGACAAATACATCTTTCCAATATGGAATGGAGAAAGTAATCAGTGCACAGATTTACAAGGTACTTTACATGAATTTTGTAATAATAAAATAAGAGGATGTGATATGAGTGCCAGTGAGACAACTCTCCATATAAGATACAATATAGTAAAATAAGCAATTATAGATTACATTACTGCCTTCAACTCATAGCATTGGCTTACACCAAACAGTAAGCAATAAATAGCTGTCGAAAAATTAGCAGTGTAAAACAATTCAAACAGGAAAAAGAATGGTCTGAATTTATACATAAAAAAAGAAACAAAAAACCCTTAAGAACTGCACCAACAAACGACAACAACTGAACAAAAGGCTTCTTACTAAAATAATGGGTTGTCAACAAGACATACACGACAGACAATATTTACAGAATTCAAAGTTAACAAACATTCATATTATAATAATATGTTAAGAACATTATAGATTTACAAAAGAATTTTATTCTTTAAAGATTGTTAAACATGTTATAAAATATTACAATACAGATACATATGTTATAAAATACTCACAAATATAATTTTAGTTTTTCTTATCAGCTAGATTATTTCTTAGTACATTTAACAATAGCTTTATTTATGTCAAATAAGCTAAAAATAAACATAAATTTTAATTTTCCTCTTCCGACATTTCGTTAAAAGATTGAACTATACTAAAATTACTTAAATTAAAATTATTTGTTATATATCTAGTAAAACCAAAATGGAAGACCTAATTTAATTCTTCAAATAGAAATTTTAAAAGTGAGGTTTTATTGTTTGACTATAATAATGTCACATTTTCAATACACAAATTGTGAAAAGTTAAGATTTTAATAATATAACTGAAAATAAGATTCACACTAAAGTGTTCCTTTTATATTACAGAAGATGTTTGTGATGATCAGAATGACATTGATTCATGCCAAGTAGTTAAAGTCACCTTGGCAAATGGTATTGAATTGGATATTCCTATGACCACATCTACACTTAGTAAGAATAAGGAAAATAAACCTGACAAAATTAAAGATTATGCCCATTACAGTTTAGAGGTTGGGATGACATTTATTTACTTTTTGCAAAATGTGAAAAAAAATTCTCCCATTATTAAAACATGTAAACATGATGATGCTTCAACTTCGGGGTCACAGCATGAATGCTAAGTACCCAAAAGAAATACTTAGAATTCTTGTGCAGCAGTATTCTGTCATGGGTCTTCAAGAGGCTTGTGAGGTTTTTCAAGCCTGTTTCATTAATACGACTGGAAAATCTGATGGAAATGTTCCAGCAGATCTCGTGCAAGAGTGGAACGTAAAAGAGTGCAAAAAACACATTAAGCATATGTACAGCAATAAGCTGGATGCAAATATCTGCAACAGAACATCTGCATTACCATCAATTTACACAATTGCAGACAACTTCGACATGGAAGCTTGCACCATTATCAGATCTAAAAACATATAAGGAAACAAAATGATGAAGATGAGTTACTGCTTATTCAAGACATGAAAAAAATTAGACAATATCATCATACTAGTGGTAGATTTTATAAAAATCATCAATTTCTGAAAAGGTTGATGGACAATTGTTGCTTAAGTGGTTCAATAAGAACAGAAGGACTTTTTTATTAGAAATAGCATCAATTGCTGACATATGTCTCAAAGATGGTACAGCCGTTCCATTTATTTCAACATTGTTTCCTAGGTTGCTATTATGTAGATACAGAAAATAAATAAAACAATGCATGTATTTTCCTAGTTAAGAAAAATGTAAAATTCTACTTTAAGGGCATGCAATACAGTTAAGATCCCACAATTAGATTTTCTTAGAATATTGAGTGAAAGTGAAGTTTAATGCGCACTGTGGAATATGCAAACAAAAATATACCTTCATGATATACTTTTTCGATATATTTCAGATTGAAATTTCAATTTTAAAGTAAAAACACAATTAATATATATGCCCCCTTTGTAAGTTTCTGTTGCTAAGATGAACAACATGTGTGTTTCATCTAGTTTTTTTTTCTCACCCATTAGATGACATTAGAGATCTTTCTGTGAATTGTGAATGTTTAGCATTTATAGCAACGTTTCGGAAACAACACATACAATTTGAACTCCTTATGATCTCTCTAATAGTCGTATTGTATGCCCTTAATCATGTCAAGTTCCAAATTTTCATTGTATGTACTTGTTACAAAATCTTTGAAATGTTAAAAGATATGAATCTTTCAACATGGGGAAATCTTCTGACAGTTTTACATAATTAGTTATATATGCAGGTTTAGGTGCCAAAGATGCTGCAAAGATATCAGACAACCCAGTATGTAGATGGGGAAATAGATATTTATCAATTAAGCTGTTCTCAGCATGGAAATATTGCAAAAGCATATGCTTTGCACTGTTTCTTTCTTGATAATTTAATGGGAGTTTCCTCTGAACTTGTGCTTCCATTCAAACACAAATCACATTTACAGAACTTTTTACATATATCACAACATATGTGTTTATCTCTGTTTGTTTGCGCAGAAAACCCAAAATATTCCAACAGAAATTCCCTTCTTCATCTGTCCTCATATTTTACATAGTCCCTTATTTCACTTTTAAGGTGTTCCTTGTTGGCAGCGATGTCCGTATTGTTATAAAACAGCACAGCTGTTGACTGTTGGTCATTCCTGCCACATCTTCCTATTTCTTGGAAATAAGCTGTTAAGTAAAATAGATTCTTATAAGAACAACAAAACTCATGATGAATATATGATTTATGTGAAAATAACTTTAATGAAAATTATGATTTGACATGATATGTATCAGTACTCTTCTTAATCTGATTCAAATTGAGATGAAAAAGAAATTTGCATACAAGAGGAAGTTTATCAAAAATAATTTTTATTAAATTGCAAATGTTATTACTCTCCTAGCTTTTAAGGATGTTCACTGGTCACCACCAAACTGTCATTAAGAATGTTGCCCACTAATCCCCACTTTTCTTTTCATATAGTTTAAAAAGCCATTTTTGATAATCTCATAAAAACCAGGTTATTTTTGAATAGTTCATTTTAAAAATAAGTAGCCAATGTTAAATGTATAAAAAATTAGATGAAACAGGTTCCTGCGGAATTTTTAATGCATTATATCTCAAATACAAGAACACTGACACTTAAAGGTTTTCTGTTTTTTTATTCTCTATGTAGGTAATACATAATTATAATAGTCTTTTAAAAAGCTTGTGATTTTGAAACTGAGAAGCGAACATCCTGAAGGGTTAATGCCTTTAAATAAATGTATTCTTACTTTCAAAATTATTAGGGGGACCAACATGTATGACCTGTTTTATATCTGGAACATCTATTCCAGTGCCATATGCCTCTGTGGCAAAAACAAGTCTTAGGCTGTTTTATGTCTTATGCATTCTCTGTGTGATGAGAGTCTTCATCTACAAATTAGTTTTTTGGGGTCAGTTATTGAACTTGAGAAAAGCTTTAACATTTTGTTAAATATAAACTATGACAAGTTTTAAAACAGTGTGGTGCATTCAAAGGTCTGATCAGTTAATTCATAATGTTATTTATACACCTCTTAATTGGAAATTAATCATAGTAAATTTCTTTTCCTTCACAAATAAACTGTTCAATAGACATATGAAGATGTGGTATGAGTGCCAATGAGATAACTCTCCATCCAAGTAACAATGTATAAAAGTAAACCATTATGGGTCAAGCTACGGCCTTCAACACGGAGCCATGGCTCAAACCGAACAGCAAGCATGTCCTTCTTTTATTCAAATAATTTAATCATCACCAAAATCAAACAGCTAACTCAGGATGACTCGTAAAACAAAATTATTTGATCTTATTAACCAAAACTGAACTGATATTTGCACTTTATCAAGTAAATCTATATAGTAGCAAAGTAAATCAGTAATATTTTTATGTCAGGATGGACTGTTTAATACAAATGACAGCAATTTATAACCACAATGACTACAAAATTTTGTTCACATCAATTTAGAGTGCCAGCATGTCCTCTTTTTATTCAAAATATTGAATCGTAAATAAATTTCATTGTTTTCATACTTCAGACTAACTCGAATAACAAAATTATTTATCCGCATCAATCAAAACTGACCATATTTACACTTTATAATGTAAATCTATATACTAGCAAAGTTAATCAGTTAGTTTTTTTTGTCAGGATGGACTGTATATTACAAATGACAGCAATTTATGACCACAATGACTACAAAATTTTGTTCACATCAATTTAGAGTGCCAGCATGACCTCTTTTTATTCAAATTATTGAATTGTAATCAAATTTTAGTAGTTTACATGCATCGGACTGACTTGAATAACAAAATTATTCCCCCGCATCAACCAAAACTGACCATGTTTCCACTTTATAATGTAAATCTTAGAGTGGCATAGTGAAAAGGTAATATTTTTATGTCAGGATGGATTGTATTATACAATTGATTGCAATTTTGGAACACAATGATTACAAAATTTTGTTCCCATCAATTACAAAATATAAAAGTGCCAGCATGTCCTCTTTTTATTCAAAATATTGAATCACAAACAAATTTCAGTGTTTTCATACCTCAGAATGACGAGAATAACAAAATTATTCGTCTGCATCAACCAAAATTGACCATATTTACATTTATAATGTAAATCTTAAATGTCTCATATTAAATTAGTTATATTTTTATGTCAGGATGGACTATATAATACAAATGTCAGCAAAATATGACCACAGTGACTACAAAATTTTGTTTGCATCAATTTAGAGTGCGTGCCAGCATGTCCTCTTTTTATTCAAAATATTGAATCCTAAACAAATTTCAGTAGTTTTCATAACTCAGGATGACTCTTAAAACAAAATTATTTGATCTCATTAACCAAAACTGAACTGATATTTGCACTTTATCAAGTAAATCTATATAGTAGCAAAGTAAATCAGTCATATTTTTATGTCAGGATGGACTGTATAATACAAATGTCAGCAATATATGACCACAATGACTACATTATTTTGTTAGCATCAATGTAGAGTGCCAGCATGTCCTCTTTTTATTCAAAATATTGAATCCTAAACAAATTTCAGTAGTTTTCATAACTCTGGATGACTCGTAAAACAAAATTATTTGATCTCATTAACCAAAACTGAACTGATATTTGCACTTTATCAAGTAAATCTATATAGTAGCAAAGTAAACCAGTCATATTTTTATGTCAGGATGGACTGTTTAATACAAATGACAGCAATTTATGACCGCAATGACTACAAAACTTTGTTCACATCAATTTAGAGTGCCAGCATGTCCTCTTTTTATTCAAAATATTGCATCGTAAATAAATTTCAGTGTTTTCATACCTGAGACTAACTCGAATAACAAAATTATTTATCCGCATCAATCAAAACTTACCATATTTACACTTTATAATGTAAATCTATATAGTAGCAAAGTTAATCAGTTAGATTTTTTATGTCAGGTTGGACTGTATAATACAAATGACAGCAATTTATGACCACAATGACTACAAAATTTTGTTCGCATCAATTTAGAGTGCCAGCATGACCTCATTTTATTCAAAATATTGAATTGTAAACAAATAGCAGTAGTTTTCATGCATCAGACTGACTCATATGACAAAATTATTTCTCCGCATCAACCAAAACTGACCATATTTCCACTTTATAATGTAAATCTTAGAGTCGCATAGTGAAAAGGTAATATTTTTATGTCAGGATGTACTGTATTATACAATTGATGGCAATTTTGGAACACAATGATTACAAAATTTTGTTCCCATCAATTAAGAGTGCCAGCATGTCCTCTTTATATTCAAAATATTGAATCACAAATAAATTTCAGTGTTATCATACCTCAGACTGACTAGAATAACAAAATTATTTGTCTGCATCAACCAAAACTGACCATATTTACATTTATAATGTAAATCTTAATGTCTCATATTAAATAAGTTATATTTTTATGTCAAGATCGACTGTATAATACAAATGTCAGCAATATATGACCACAATGACTACATAATTTTGTTAGCATCAATTTAGAGTGCCAGCATGTCCTCTTTTTATTCAAAATATTGAATCGTAAATAAATTTCATTGTTTTCATACTTCAGACTAACTCGAATAACAAAATTATTTATCCGCATCAATCAAAACTGACCATATTTACACTTTATAATGTAAATCTATATACTAGCAAAGTTAATCAGTTAGTTTTTTTTTCAGGATGGACTGTATATTACAAATGACAGCAATTTATGACCACAATGACTACAAAATTTTGTTCACATCAATTTAGAGTGCCAGCATGACCTCTTTTTATTCAAATTATTGAATTGTAATCAAATTTTAGTAGTTTACATGCATCGGACTGACTTGAATAACAAAATTATTCCCCCGCATCAACCAAAACTGACCATATTTCCACTTTATAATGTAAATCTTAGAGTGGCATAGTGAAAAGGTAATATTTTTATGTCAGGATGGATTGTATTATACAATTGATTGCAATTTTGGAACACAATGATTACAAAATTTTGTTCCCATCAATTACAAAATATAAAAGTGCCAGCATGTCCTCTTTTTATTCAAAATATTGAATCACAAACAAATTTCAGTGTTTTCATACCTCAGAATGACGAGAAAAACAAATTATTTGTCTGCATCAACCAAAATTGACCATATTTACATTTATAATGTAAATCTTAAATGTCTCATATTAAATTAGTTATATTTTTATGTCAGGATGGACTGTATAATACAAATGTCAGCAATATATGACCACAGTGACTACAAAATTTTGTTTGCATCAATTTAGAGTGCCAGCATGTCCTCTTTTTATTCAAAATATTGAATCCTAAACAAATTTCAGTAGTTTTCATAACTCAGGATGACTCTTAAAACCAAATTATTTGATCTCATTAACCAAAACTGAACTGATATTTGCACTTTATCAAGTAAATCTATATAGTAGCAAAGTAAATCAGTCATATTTTTATGTCAGGATGGACTGTATAATACAAATGTCAGCAATATATGACCAGAATGACTACATTATTTTGTTAGCATCAATGTAGAGTGCCAGCATGTCCTCTTTTTATTCAAAATATTGAATCCTAAACAAATTTCAGTAGTTTTCATAACTCTGGATGACTCGTAAAACAAAATTATTTGATCTCATTAACCAAAAATGAACTGATATTTGCAGTTTATCAAGTAAATCTATATAGTAGCAAAGTAAATCAGTCATATTTTTATGTCAGGATGGACTGTTTAATACAAATGACAGCAATTTATGACCACAATGACTACAAAACTTTGTTCACATCAATTTAGAGTGCCAGCATGTCCTCTTTTTATTCAAAATATTGCATCGTAAATAAATTTCAGTGTTTTCATACCTCAAACTAACTCGAATAACAAAATTATTTATCCGCATCAATCAAAACTTACCATATTTACACTTTATAATGTAAATCTATATAGTAGCAAAGTTAATCAGTTAGATTTTTTATGTCAGGTTGGACTGTATAATACAAATGACAGCAATTTATGACCACAATGACTACAAAATTTTGTCCGCATCAATTTAGAGTGCCAGCATGACCTCTTTTTATTCAAAATATTGAATTGTAAACAAATAGCAGTAGTTTTCATGCATCAGACTGTCTCATATGACAAAATTATTTCTCCGCATCAACCAAAACTGACCATATTTCCACTTTATAATGTAAATCTTAGAGTCGCATAGTGAAAAGGTAATATTTTTATGTCAGGATGTATTGTATTATACAATTGATGGCAATTTTGGAACACAATGATTACAAAATTTTGTTCCCATCAATTAAGAGTGCCAGCATGTCCTCTTTTTATTCAAAATATTGAATCACAAACAAATTTCAGTGTTATCATACCTCAGACTGACTAGAATAACAAAATTATTTGTCTGCATCAACCAAAACTGACCATATTTACATTTATAATGTAAATCTTAATGTCTCATATTAAATAAGTTATATTTTTATGTCAAGATCGACTGTATAATACAAATGTCAGCAATATATGACCACAATGACTACATAATTTTGTTAGCATCAATGTAGAGTGCCAGCATGTCCTCTTTTTATTCAAAATATTGAATTGTAAACAAATTTCAGTAGTTTTCATGCCTCAGACTAACTGGTGTAACAAAACCATTTGTGTACATCAACCAAAACTGACCATATTTACACTTTATAATGTAAATCTTAAATATGTAGTCCCATATTAAATCAGTTATATTTTTTATTTCAGGATGGACTGTATAATACAAATGACAGCAATATACGACCACACTGACTACAAAATTTTGTTTGCATCAATTTAGAGTGCCAGCATGTCCTCTTTTTATTCAAAATATTGAATCTTATACAAATTTCAGTGTTTTCATACCTCAGACTGACTAAATAACAAAATTATTTGTCTGCATCAACCAAAACTGACCATATTTACACTTTTTAATGTAAATCTTATAGTCCCATTGTGTCTGCATCAACCAAAACTGACCATATTTACACTTTTTAATGTAAATCTTATAGTCTCATTGTAAATCAGTTATATTTTTATGTCAGAATGGACTGTATAATACAAATGACAGCAATATATAACCACAATCACTACAAAATTTTGTTTGCATCAATTAAGAGTGCCAGCATGTCCTCTTTTTATTCAAAATACATGTATTGAATCGTTAACACATTTCAGTAGTTTTCATGCCTCAGACTGACTCGTATAACAAAATTATTTGTCTGCATCAACCAAAACTGACAATTTTTGCCCTTTATTATGTAAATCTTATAGTCGCATAGTAAAAAAGTATTTTTGTTTATGTCAGGATGGACTGTATATTACAAATGACAGCAATTTATGACCACAATGACTACAAAATTTTGTTCACATCAATTTAGAGTGCCAGCATGACCTCTTTTTATTCAAATTATTGAATTGTAATCAAATTTTAGTAGTTTACATGCATCGGACTGACTTGAATAACAAAATTATTCCCCCGCATCAACCAAAACTGACCATATTTCCACTTTATAATGTAAATCTTAGAGTGGCATAGTGAAAAGGTAATATTTTTATGTCAGGATGGTCTGTATTATACAATTGATTGCAATTTTGGAACACAATGATTACAAAATTTTGTTCCCATCAATTACAAAATATAAAAGTGCCAGCATGTCCTCTTTTTATTCAAAATATTGAATCACAAACAAATTTCAGTGTTTTCATACCTCAGACTGACTAAATAACAAAATTATTTGTCTGCATCAACCAAAACTGACCATATTTACACTTTTTAATGTAAATCTTATAGTCCCATTGTGTCTGCATCAACTAAAACTGACCATATTTACACTTTTTAATGTAAATCTTATAGTCTCATTGTAAATCAGTTATATTTTTATGTCAGAATGGACTGTATAATACAAATGACAGCAATATATAACCACAATCACTACAAAATTTTGTTTGCATCAATTAAGAGTGCCAGCATGTCCTCTTTTTATTCAAAATACATGTATTGAATCGTTAACACATTTCAGTAGTTTTCATGCCTCAGACTGACTCGTATAACAAAATTATTTGTCTGCATCAACCAAAACTGACAATTTTTGCCCTTTATTATGTAAATCTTATAGTCGCATAGTAAAAAAGTATTTTTGTTTATGTCAGGATGGACTGTTTAATACAAATGACAGCAATTTATGACCACAATGACTACAAAATTTTGTTCACATCAATTAGAGTGCCAGCATGTCCTCTTTTATTCAAAATATTGAATTGTAAACAAATTTCAGTAGTTTACATGCCTTGGACTGACTCATATAACAAAATTATTTCACCGCATCAACCAAAACTGACCACATTTACACTTTATAATGTAAATCTTATAGTCCCATTGTAAATCAGTTATATTTTTATGTCAGAATGGACTGTTTAATACAAATGACAGCAATATATAACCATAATGACTACAAAATTTTGTTTGCATCAATAAAAGAGTGCCAGCATGTCCTCTTTTTATTCAAATACATGTATTGAATCTTTAACAAATTTCAGTAGTTTTCATGCATCAGACTGACTCGTATAACAAAATTATTTGTCCGCATCAACCAAAACTGACAATATTTGCCCTTTATTATGTAAATCTTATAGTCGCATCGTAAAAAAGTTTTTTTTTATGTCAGGATGGATTGTATTATACAAATGATGGCAATTTTGGATCACAATGACTACAAATTTTTTTCGCATCAATTTAGAGTGCCAGAATGTCCTCTTTTTATTCAAAATATTGAATCACAAACAAATTTCAGTGTTTTCATACCTCAGACTGACTCTAATAACAAAATTATTTGTCTGCATCAACCAAAACTGGCCATATTTACACTTTATAATGTAAATCTATATAGCAGCAAAGTTAATCAGTTATATTTTTGATGTCAGGATGGACTGTATAATACAAATGACAGTAATTTATGACCACAATGACTACAAAATTCTGTTCACATCAATTTAGAGTGCCAGCATGTCCTCTTTTTATTCAAAATATTAAATCTTAAACAAATTTCAGTGTTTTCATACCTCAGACTGACTAGAATAACAAAATTATTTGTCTTCATCAACCAAAACTGACCATATTTGCACTTTCTAATGTAAATCTTATAGTCCCATTGAAAGTCAGTTATACTTTTATGTCAGAATGGACTGTATAATACAAATAACAGCAATATATAACCAAAATGACTACAAAATTTTGTTTGCATCAATAAAGAGTGCCAGCATGTCCTCTTTTTATTCAAAATACATGTATTGAATCGTTAACAAATTTCATTAGTTTTCATGCCTCAGACTGACTCGTATAACAAAATTATTTGTCTGCATCATCCAAAACTGACAATATTTGCCCTTTATTTTGTAAATCTTATAGTCGCATAGTAAAAAAGTTTTTTTTTTTATGTCAGGATGGATTGTATTATACAAATGATGGCAATTTTGGATCACAATGACTACAAAATTTTGTTCCCATCAATAAAAAGAGTGCCAGAATGTCCTCTTTTTATTTAAATATGAATCGTAAAAATATTTTGGTGTTTCATACCTCAGACTGATTAATAACAAAACTATTTGTACGCATCAACCGAAACTGACCATATTTACACTTTATAATGTTAATCTTATACATGTAGTCCCATATTGAATCAGTTATATTTTTTTATTTCAGGATGGACTGTATTATACAAATGACAGCAATATATAATGTAAATCCTATAGTTGCATAGTTATTTACTAATATTTTTATGTCAGGATGGATTGTATTTAACAAATGATGCCAATTTTAGAACACAATGACTACAAAATTTTATTCACATCAATTTAGAGTGCCAGAATGTCCTCTTTTTATGCAAAATATTAAATCGTAAACAAATTTCAGACTTTTCATGCCTCAGATTAACTCGTGTAACAAAATTATTTGTCCACATCAACCAATACTGACCATATTTACACTTTATAATGTAAATCTTATACATGTAGTCCCATACTAAATCCGTTATATTTTTTTTATTTCAGGATGGACTGTATAATACAAATGACAGCAATATATGACCACAATGACTACAAAATTTTGTTTGCATCAATTTAGAGTGCCAGCATGTCCTCTTTTTATTCAAAATATTGAATCGTAAACAAATTTCAGTGTTTTCATACCTCGGACTGACTAGAATAGCAAAATTATTTTTCTGCATCAACCAGAACTGACCACATTTACACTTTATAATGTAAATCTTATAGTCCCATTGTAAATTAGTTATATTTTTATGTCAGAATGGACTGTATAATACAAATGACAGCAATATATAACCACAATGACTACAAAATTTTGTTCGCATCAATTTAGAGTGCCAGCATGTACTCTTTTTATTCAAAATATTGAATCGTAAATAAGTTTCAGTGTTTTCGTACCTCAGACTGACTCAAATAACAAAATTATTTGTCCGCATCAACCAAAACTGAAAATATTTACACTTTATAATGTAAATCTATATAGTAGCAAAGTTAATCAGTTATATTTTTATGTCAGGATGGACAGTATAATACAAATGACAGCAATTTATGACCACAATGACTTCAAAATTTTTTTCGCATCAATTTAGAGTGCCAGCATGTCCTCTTTTAATCAAACTATTGAATTGTTAACAAATTTCAGTAGTTTACATGCCTTGGACTGACTCATATAACAAAATCATTTCTCCACATCAACCAAAACCTACCATATTTGCACTTTATAATGTAAATCCTATAGTCGCATAGTACAAAAGTAATATTTTTATGTCAGGATGGATTGTATTATACAAATGATGGCAATTTTTTAACACAATGATTACAAACTTTTGTTCCCATCAATTAAGAGTGCCAGCATGTCCTTTTTTTATTCAAAATATCGAATCGTAAACAAATTTCAGTAGTTATCATGCCTCAGACTAACTCGTACAACAAAATTATTTGTCCACATCAATCAAAACTGGCCATATTTACACTTTATAATGTAGATCTTATACATGTAGTCCCATATTAAATTAGTTATATTTTTTTATTTCAGAATGAACTGTATAATACAAATGACAGCAATATATTATGTAAATCCATAAGTTGCATAGTAAAAAAGTAATATTTTTATATCAGGATGGATTGAATTATACAATTGATGCCAATTTTGGAACACAATGACTGAAAAATTTTATTCGCATCAATTTAGAGTGCCAGCATGTCCTCTTTTTATTCAAAATACTGAGTCATAAACAAATTTCAGTGTTTTCATACCTCGGACTGACTAGAATAACAAAATTATTTGTCTGCATCAAATGACAGCAATTTATGACCACAATGACCACAATATTTTGTTTGCATCAATTTAGAGTGCCAGCATGACCTCTTTTTATTGAAAATATTGAATTGTAAACAAATTTCAGTAGTTTTCATGCATCGGACAGACTCGTATAACAAAATTATTTCTCCGCAACAAACCAAAACTGTTCATATTTCCACTTTATAATGTAAATCTAAGAGTGCCAGCATGTCCTCGTTTTATTCAAAATATTGAATGACAAACAAATTTCAGTGTTTTCATACCTCAGACTGACTCAAATAACAAAATTATTTGTCTGCATCAACGAAAACTGACCATATTTACATTTATTATGTTAATCTTAAAGTCTCATAGTAAATTAGTTATATTTTTATGTCAGGATGGACTGTATAATACAAATGTCAGCAATATATGACCACAATGACTACAAAATTTTGTTAGCATCAATTTAAAATGCCAGCATGTCTTCTTTATATTCAAAATAATGATTCCTTAACAAATTTCAGTAGTTTTCATGCCTCAGACTAACTTGATTAACAAAATTATTTGTCTGCATCAACCAAAACTGACCATATTAAATCAGTTATAATTTTTAATTCGAGGATGGACTGTATAATACAAATAACAGCAATATATGACCACAATGACTACAATGACTACAAAATTTTGTTCGCATCAATTAAGGGTGCCAGCATGTCCTCTTTTTATTCAAAATATTGAACCATAAACAAATTTCAGTGTTTTCATACCTGTGACTGACTCATATAACAAAATTATTTCTCAGCATCAACCAAAACTGACCATATTTGAACTTTATAATGTAAATCTTATAGTCGCATAGTAAAAAAGTAATATTTTTATGAAGGATGGATTGTATTATACAAAGGATGGCAATTTTGGAACACAATGATTACAAAATTTTGTTCCCATCAATTAAGAATGTATCCTTCTGACGTTTCAGTCTCGTTGAAATCTCGTTCTGGAATTATTTCCAAAACTTGTGATACAAGTGGAAAATAGCAATGAATTTAATAAATATCATAATCAAACTGAACTCAGTGAAAAAATTGTGTATTTACAATAAGTAGTTTCTGAGTAATACATTTTTTAAATTTTATTACCAATCAAGTCAGTCTTTTTAGCCAATTTTTTGAGAAAATGGGTGAGGGGTACAAGAAATGTTTTTACCAGAAACAGGTACATCCCATATCACTTTTTTCTTTTCAAATTTCTAAGATATGTATTTTTCAATCATTTATAACAAAGAAGTTGAAATAATGAATCCTTAACAAAAGTATTTTGTTCTTAAAACAGAGAAAAATCATAAATTTACAAAAATTGACAGCATGGTAAATTTGACACGAAAAAGCATCAAAATATGATAAAACTTTCTTATATTAACACCTACCTATAGTTTTTTTTAAGTTAAATTTATATAGATTGGTCTTATTCATCGTTATTGAAAGTATGAAAAAAAGTGTAATTGTAGAACTGTGATTTTTTTCACGATAATAGCCCAAAAATGGGCAAAAACTGATGAAAAATGGGAAAATCATCAAAATTGGGTACTTTTAAAGGGCCGTAGCAAAAAAGGAAGTGCACCATCATATCATTTTTTCTTCACCAATTTTTTTTTACAGTCATATAATCCCAAAAATCAGGTTAAGAACAAAAGTTTAATTCTAGTAATTTTTGGCTCTTCAGAGGTGTACATCCTTAAGAGTGCCAGCATGTCCTCTTTTTATTTAAAATATTGAATTGTAAACAAATTTCGGTGTTTTCATACCTGTGACTGACTCATATAACAAAATTATTTCTCAGCATCAACCAAAACTGATCATATTTGCATTTTATAATGTATATCTTATAGTCGCATAGTAAAAAAGTAATATTTTTATGTCAGGATGGATTGTATTATACAAAGGATGGCAATTTTGGAACACAATGATTACAAAATTTCGTTCGCATCAATTAAGAGTGCCAGCATGTCCTCTTTTTCTTCAAAATACATGTATTGAATTGCAAAAAAATTTCAGTAGTTTTCATGCCTCAGACTGACTAGAATAACAAAATTATTTGTCTGCATCAACCAAAACTGACCATATTTACATTTATAATGTAATTCTTAAAGTCTCATAGTAAATTAGTCATATTTTTATGTCAGGATGGACTGTATAATACAAATGTCAGCAATATATGACCACAATGACTACAAAACTTTGTTAGCATCAATTAAGAGTGCCAGCATGTCTTCTTTTTATTCAAAATATTGAATCGTAAACAAATTTCAGTAGTTTTCATGCTTCAGACTAACTCGTATAACAAAATTATTTGTCCGCATCAACCAAAACTGACCATATTTACACTTTATAATGTAAATCTTATACATGAAGTCCCATATTAAATCAGTTATATTTTTTTAATTTCTGGATGGACTGTATAATACAAATGACAGCAATATATGATCACTATGACTACAAAATTTTGTTCGCATCAATTTAGAGTGCCAGCCTGTCCTCTTTTTATTCAAAATATTGAATTGTAAACAAATTTCAGTAGTTTTCTTGCCTCAAACTGACTCGTATGACAAAATTATTTGTCAGTATCAACCAAAACTGTCTATATTTGAACTTTATAATGTATATCTTACACTGCATGAAAGTATTAATTTAAGGTATCAATAAACTATTTGAAAATCAGTCGTAATTTCCGAGTTTATTTTTTTTCTGGTAGTTTATAGTTCAAGTCAACGCAATGTTTAATAGTAGTTTACAAATAGTTTACTGGACGCAGTAAGTTCATGAATTGACACCTGATTTACTGTCCAGTAATTTTCGAATTTAACAAAGTTTAATATACATACAACATCAAATTTAATGTAGAGAAAATCTGTATAACATGATTAACTACAAATTAAAGTCAATAATATTCCAAACAGTAAGCTGTTTACTGTGGTTTTAAATCTGATTCAACATCGAGTTACAAATTTAATACAACGATAAACTTTCATTTAATGCAAATTGAAATCAAATTCAACTTCAAGTTTAAAGATTTAATGTGTGAAATAACTTGATTTACTTCAAATTTAAACTCATTTTGACTCCATTTACTATTGAAAATCTTTGTAATCTCCGTGTTTGGTGCACCAAATATACGCCAATTGACCTGCAAATTCACGACAGAAAACAGTATATATTTGCAGCTTTCATCCACATATGACCAGTAACAGTTCTTACAATCGAACCCTATTATAATGCAGGATATATTTGTTTATACAAACATACTTCAGTATAACAAACAAAGCCATAATTGTACACCCTAAGTTGCCACAACCCATAATTCGAATTAAACACTCATGATTGCCTCAAAATATAAAATATTACAGTGAGAGGAGCAACTGAAAATTCATAAAAAAAAGCTGCCCGTAATGGAGATCTAGACTATGGCGAAATCCTGAATAAAAAAAAAAACAATTATCTAGAATCTTAGCTAAATTTATTCATTATTTTGAATTTACAAATACATGACAAATTAAAGTACTAACATTCCGTTCTATAATAATTTAAAAAAAAACACCTACATACATAACAAAATTATAAAACTCTAATTTTGTGCATTTTTGTTTGTTTTTGCTAAAGCTGTTTTTAAGGAACAAAAACATATCAACTTCATGATGTAAAAGGACTGAGTATTTAAATATAATAAGCAGTAACATATTTGCAGAATCCTTTTTCTTGTGGTTGTTTTGATTGTCTTACCTAATTACAACTAACAACTATTTTAATAGAAAGAGTTATTTCCCTTTGAATACAAAGATTCGAGCTGAATAATAAAATCCAACGTAATTTGAAGGGTTTAACAAGCACCCAATTATATACAACCCCTTTCTTATTAAAATAAAAAAAATCAAGATCTTAATACTTATTTTTAATAAGAATGTTAATAATTATAAACGTGTAAACCTTTAAGCTAAAAAACAACAACAAATTTCTTAAATTTTTAAAGATACGAAAAATATTCTTATTTTAACAAGAGTTGTTTCCCTTTCATTGCTTACTGTTTTTAATCAATTGAAGAAAAAAAAGATTCACATATTATAAGATCCCAGTTACATGTCTATATGTTTTATCAGTGCAATTAATTTCAAAATATATATTTGATTATGCTCGCGTGGACATCAATATAATATAAAAAATACACAATGAAGAGCTTCACCACTAAAACAAGGATTTTAAATGTAAAACCAACTGTTGTATACATGCATTGTATGATTGCTTACATCAGGGTACCAGATAAAATTTACTGCTATCTAGCTTTTTCTTGTTTATATTGTATAATTACGCACAAAAGAAATATTTAAAACATTGAAATTTAATATATACCAAGTTTCTTACTATTTCGAAGAGTTACCATGTTGTCTTCTTTTTTTTTTACTACTATGTGCAAATAATACACTGCTTATTTTCTCGGTATCACTTCCATATTAAAAAAAAACAAGATTTTCCATCTAAAAATGAAGATTCTATTAAAAAATATTTTTTTAACATTTATTTTCCGTGATGCTAGGTTACAAATCAAAAGAATTATTATATTTTGTTTTGCCAATGAAATGTACATTGTTCGTGTTATTTTTTAAATAGTTTTGCTCATTACGACAATACTCTTGTTTCAAGAAGCTCTTTTCTTTACTATTTTTTTATTAAAAACGTTCTCCTTCGAACCGCTTGTTGTTGTTGAAGACGGTATGTTGACATCCGACATGAAGATGTATTTTTTCTTTTTCTGTTCGCATCTATTTGATTTCGTGATGACTGAAATATGTTAGTATAAGAATAGAACGATATATCAGATTTTTTGTTTTTTTAGTTTGGGACAAATAATTGTGTAAAAATTATTAACAGTTACATGTAGCATTTACTTTGGTCGGTAAAACTTGCATACTTAAAACGTTAAAAAGAATAAAGTTTAATCATTGACATTATTTTTAAACTATTTAAACACCCATTCATGTCCTGGCACGACTTCTGGTTTTATCCTTGAGGAAACTGCCCCAACCTTTCGTTTATGGTGCTGCCGTCTGCTTCTCTTGATTAGTTTGACATTCATGTTTTTGGCCTAGTTTTTTTACTAATTTATCAACATCGTCAGACCTCCAAGGCAGAGGTCTGACGATAAACGATCCTTCGTCTTATGAATCTGTTTGTTCATAAGACATGTTCTGCACCACTGCTTTTCGAGCCCTTTTCTTTTTGTTCCTCTGGTATACTGGACTTTTACTTTTAGGGCCTTTTTCTGTTGTTTAATTTCTAAAAAAAAAAGAGAATAAAGCCCAAATCAAAATTCCTTGAATTTCATTTTGAATACATACAAATAGATTCCATATATGCCGTAATAACACTCTTTCAATAAAGATATTATTATCATTATTTTTATTATTATTCTTCTTATTATTATTATTATTATTATTATAACCTCAGTAAAAGGCAGTCTGTAAAAACAATACTAGTGA
The DNA here is from genome assembly GCF_021869535.1 of Mytilus californianus. NCBI lineage: Eukaryota > Metazoa > Mollusca > Bivalvia > Mytilida > Mytilidae > Mytilus > Mytilus californianus. The sequence continues at coordinate 5,218,680 of NW_026262672.1, forward strand.
TTACTGTGACAGAAAGCATGCTGTATATTATTTATGAATATAATATATTCCAACAGAACACTCAATTCCTAGCATTTAATTTCTCTCTCTCTCTCTCTTGAAAAGCCCGGCCGGCGAGAGAAGGAGAGAGAAATTCTACCGCTACATCAAGTGAAGGCCTGCCGAGCTTTTTGAGCATTGAAAATTCAATTGTCGAGAGTGGAGAAATATTATATTGCACGAGATTCGGTGTTGGATTCTGTTTCTATTTTGTTTTTTAGACGTTACGAAGACAAACTTTTTCACTGATCTGCAAAATGAGGTATATATATATGTGTGACGTCGTTAGATATGGTCACCTTTTTCCTTTTTTTATTGTAGCGTCACAAAAGGAATTTAGTGAAAAGCAAAAAGAAAATGAAATTAAAAGGGGGTTCCCTGTTTAGAGTGATATAAGTATATAATATTAAATAAAACTCCCGTCTAAATTCGCTTCTTATGTTGACTGTAATATCTGAATTGTTCACCATAATAAAAAAATCAGTTCTTACTCATCTTGCTGTACACAGCCATTTTCTTGTTATGTTCTTCTTGTTTACCAGTTTCGTCTCTTCGTTTCTTTGCTTTGAACGATTCAAAATTTGTCTTTATCCCTTCTACAAAAAAAAATCTACTTAAGGCAATTTAAAAGAAATATTTTTTTAACATACAATTGCTTTTCTCCATTTGAGACTTAACAGTGTCACTTGGTTAGTCCATGGTAGAATGTTTTGATGTGATATGATCGAAATCAAAATAGATCTATTAAAGTTATATGATAGTATGCATTTGCTAGTAAGTGATCCATTAACATAAAACTTATTTGTAATATGGAAATTATATGGCGTTTCAAAATATTACTGAAAGTGTCTGCTTATATGCCCGTGCAAATGCGTAAATAAAGTAATATATAAGGAAAGAAATAATATGTATATTTATTTTTCAAAATCATGAGTAAGAAAAGGAGTCCAAATTTTACGTCGCAGGAGATTCAAAAAGTTTGAATGCAAAATGGAGAAGAATAAATCTAAATATTTTGCAGACTGAGCAACACAACTATTATTTTTATTGTAATGTACATTGTACATGAAATTATATATGAAAAGTAATTAGAATTCTAGTTGATAATCATAAGACCATCATAAGTCATGTCGCGAGCTAGTGTCTTAAGTTTACGACAAAAGTTATGATATATCGTAACTTGGGACACTTACGAAAACATATCTTACGACTAAGACATGTCCTAAGACCATCATAAGACATGTCTTAGTCATAAGATACTTTCGAAAAACAGGCCCCTGGTAATGGGATTACTCATTTCAACACTTGGTCCGAAATCATATGAAGTGAATTCAATGGTAATTTGGAACGTCATGTTTCGAAATAAAAAGAGGTAAGATACAGGTGTGTAGCAACAAGGGATCGACCATGTGATTTCAAAGAAGGGGGGGGGGGGGGGGGGGGGTATGGTTATTTCCTAAAAAAATAATCTGATACCAGATTTCCCCCATACCTTATAGTGTTAAATTTTGCAAAAAAAAGTGTTCGCGCTTTGGGCGAAAAAAAAATTCTGACTCAGACAAAAAACCATACCCCCTTCCCCCCTTAAAGTTAAATGGTTGCTCCCTAAAACAGCACAACAAAAATACCCTCTTGTAAAAAAAAGCCGACAGTATCAATGTAATGTTAACATAAGCTAGGATTTATTCAGTAACGTAACACTCTTTTCCAAAATAAAAAAAGTATCAACTGAATTTGACTACTTTTAACTTTTTAGATGTCATTCTTAATATGACAGTTAAAGATGCCTTCTAGGCTAAGCAATTGTATTGCAGAACTGCAATTTCGACTATTTTGTTTTTGGGGTTTGGGGTTGGGGTTTGGGGTATGGGGGGGGGGGGGGGGGGGGGGGGGGGGCTGGGGCTACAAACCTCTAACAACACCCTCCACTTCATCAGGATATTGGGCCTTTTACAAATTCTATGATGAATCCAGACTTCTCTTTGTTCTCTGCAGAATTATATCTGAAAAAAAGTAATTTGAAATATAATCTTACTGTAAATCAAAGCTTCCTTAAATAAGAGTGTAACAAATGTCGGGAAAATTATCAATTTGTTTGAATCTGAATAGAACCATGATTACCAAATACACATATATATCCTGCAAACTTTTCACTTAAATTGACCCAAAAGCTGTGTACAAAATTAAGATTTATACTCGAATAAGTAGAATTTCATAATTAATGATTCAAAGTAGATATATGATCAAAATTAAATCTGTTTCAATGTCGTAAATCACAAGTAATCGAGCATGTTTCCTAAAACCGTATCGTTTAATGATGAATGTGGACATACATTACATATTAAATTACATTGGTTTGAATAACAAACCATGAGATTTTTTCAATTTCCAAGGAAACTTTTAAATCATTTAATTTCATATACATACTTTAAAATACTGCCAGTTTCGTTCTTTATTATCCAGATGAAATCCTTTTCAGTAATACCCTGCTGATAACCATCCCTTCTTGATTGCTGAAAGGAAAAAGATACGCTCTTAAGCATTTAAATTGCATGCATCAAGAACAACTGAGAACTGAAATAATATAATTATATGTGTAGAAAGTCGCAAACATAAAATATATATACATGTACATTCTTAACTTCACGACTTCATTACGTTCTAATTAAAACACGACAACATGTAATCAAAGTGTGTAAAATTTTGCCATATTTATACAATTAAAACACAAAATGTTTAGTACATAGTCCGAAAAAAAAATTGTAATCCGTGAAAAAAGGAAATAAATGACATTTTGCTAAGTATTGAATTTTTAGGTTCGCAAACTTAATGATTATTGTTATGATACAATACATAAAAATGAAAATTGTATAAACTATCCCCTACTACATGTACATTATGCAATATTTTGAAAAGGTTAATTAAAAGTTGAACAATGAATAATTACTTACTGCAATTTGTGCAGGGACGTTAATCTTTTGGCTTCGCTTTTTTCGTTCATTTGTTTTTGATTGTAGTATTTGAATCATAATATCCACTTTCTTTTCAACATTAATTTGTTTTTCTTGCACTTTTACCAGTTGCCTTTTCATTTAGATGACTTCTTTGTTAAAGTGTCAATCTAAAAATAACAATTACAACTAAACCATTTAAAATACATGAATTACAAAACTCAATGAAGTTCATCATTTTTAAAAAACCAAAAGACTATTAAATCAATCCGTCATTCAGAATATATATGTACCTAAAAATTTTGGTGAAATTAAAATATCATATAAGATATGCTGATTAGATAGGACATAATAAATAATTTTTCCTTATCCATAATTAATCATTATAGTACTTATTATTCAAAACCTTAAATGCTTTTTTATTTATTCATTAATTGATAGACGCAGTATTTCACCATAATATAAGACAAAGTATATCTATATATATATATATGTCAATTGTCCGACTCAGAGGCGCTTTCATTTTTCTTTAATCTGATAGATTAAACTATTTCTAAGCGTACAGGACAAGTTGTAAAAGAGATTTCGTTTCTTTTTATCTTCGTGGGGAATTATTTTCTGAGCAGATTCAATTACCAGGAATGCTTCATCACATCTTATATCAATGAAGTAGATAAATATATACTTTCATTCACTATATATAATTGATTTGTCAAGATTTCAAATATCAGTATTGTTAATTTGAATTTAGTTGCAAAACGAATTAATGACCATTTTATCCTGTATTTTTGCACACCGTTGGTTTCGAAATCAGGCAGTGGTTGAAACCTATGAAGATATGAAAACTTAGGAAAAAAATATACAGGAACATCGTTAACCAAAAACAAAATGAGTATTAAAGCTATGTATCTTTTGGGTACAAACAATAGATCCAATTTGGTTAATAATGTCTTGCTGTGTGCAATTTCATTTTCAAAACATTCGCCTTTGGTTTTCTTTTGGCCGTTTTATGCAAACAATTCTATTTAAGCAGACGTGCAGACACATCATCTAGCTATTAGCTGAGGTAACTGCCATAAAACTAATATTAGTTACATTTGCAACAATTCTCGCCTTGATATACAAATGTATACGATTACGAAAGTTTTATTTTGATTCGGTTATTTTAGCTTTAATAAACATTTACTAAAGCAATTATGTGACAGTCATTGTATTGATATATACAGCTTTAATGATAAATGCGGCATCACTTTTAAAGAAAACGACGTTATAAATTGCTAGTACTGAAAACAAAAGATACACGAAAGAATATTTGTCCCGGAAATGTGAAAAAAAATGTTTGAACCTTTAAAGGAAAAAGTTTTTTACACACAAAAACATCTTGTTTTTAAATTTTTTTTTCAATGTGTGTTATGATTGTCACTTGTCTAACACTGTTCTAACAAAAACCCTTGGTACTTGGGAACAGGACACTTTTGTTTTAGACCTCCCCCTTTTTTCTGTAATTTGTTATTTTTTTGGTTTTCTTATAATTTCATTTTTTTTTCTCGCGTTTTTCTATTTCATATGAACATAAATATACTAGAAATAACTTGTATTTGCAATTTTATATCAGTTCTAAAGTAAACTTGGAATTGATAGATAATAGCAAATACAAGTTATTTCTAGTATATTTATGTTCATGTAATACAAAAAAAAAATGCGAACATAATTGAAATGAACAGAAAACAAAAAATAACAAATTTTAGGAAAAAAGGGGGCGGGCTAAAAAAAAGTGTCCTGTCCCCATGTACATTTGACAAAAACGTATCCTTTGTAAGCAGACAGATAGACAAAATTAAATCATAACATATTACATTTAAGAAACACTTAATTGTTGGAATTTTCATCGATTTTTTTAAGTTTTACCTTGTTTGCTGATGCTGTAGTCTGTTCTTTTCTTGATATACCCTCTGTGACAGGAGTAGTTGACCTTCTAGAACGAACTTCTCCAGATAAAGGTGTTCTAAGGAAAGTCGGAATGATTGTCCTGCTGGAACATAGTGTACTTGCCAAATTGGTTGGGGTATTAGAATAACTTCGAATTGACGGTGTACTAGAACGACTGACTGTTACTCTACTGCATTCCAAAACACTCAAGGACTCATCGGGTATATCCTCTGGCCCGCCACATGCTCCTGCCATATTATCACTGGTTGTTGTTTCCTCTTTCTGACTTTTGCTGCTGTATTCATCTTCGCCAGATGAATAGTAACGTCGATGAAGGCTTTCTTTCATCTTCCATAGACACGTATATATGTATCAGAAAAAACATCACGAAAAACTACCTATCAGATTTAAACAAGTTGCTTTCTTTAAAATAAAAAAAGCAACACGTGAACCCGATACCACTGACTGGTCACCAAATATTTTTTGCTGAATTTATTTTTGCTTTTGATTTGAAATAAATGACAGTTGATAGAATGAGGTAATAAAAAAAATTAAATTACCTTAATTGTTATTGTGTGTAGATTCGTGCACAAGTCAATTAAAATCATTGCTGGATTTTAGTTGTAAATAGAAAATTGTATACAATTACCATTTAAAACTACCTTTTAAGGCTTGACTATTTTATTTATTACTTGGGAGTGTACATCATTATTTCTCCGTGTTTTATATACAAAGACCTAATCCTATTCCAATTCTCAATTTCTGCAAAACGGACGAAAAAGACCAACAGATCTAGACAAACAATAGTACACAAAACACAACATAGATAAGAAATGCAAAAAAAAATCACCTTCGACGAGTGAAATCAATGTTTATGCATGCACGTACTTTTCTTGCGCAAGAAATAGTAAATGGTATGCACTCACACTGATATTCTGGAAAAAAATATCATGCATTTGCGTCATCACGTATATTTATTCTAGGTTCAAATCTAATGTTAGTTGAATTCGGATGTCAAACTGCCTACCTCAAGTGGTTTGACTGCGGATTCATTGCCATTCAATACGGCATTTGTGTTAATTTGTGATAATTCCTTTGAACACTTAACATTATTAACACTTATCAATGGACAGAAATCAGAAAAAAATATTAATTCAATCTCAAGCTTCCAGTGTCTTTCAGATATATATAGATGTTTAGGTTCACAAATAAGCACAATAAACAGGCTCAGATCCAGGATTTGATGTAAAGGGGGAGTTGGGTGCCCCTGAGAATGAGAGTAGGAGGACAAAACTTTAACAAAAAAAATTGGCTGTAATTTCACCTATAAATTACATTTTTTTTCTGTCGCTAGGAGGCGCGCGCCTTGTGAATCCGCCCCTGATAAACAATGTACTTTAACTTCTCCTATCCGACATCTTAATTCAAATTACATTCTTGAACCTGACTTATAAAACACTTGAATACTGCCGAATTGCAAATAAAAACCTATTTAAATATATGCAGTATCAGACCTTTTTCAGTTAAACCCCCCTTTTTATACATATACAGCTGCCAAAAAGATATCCAATAATGTCTTTTAAAAAACCCCATATCTATAGTTCTTCGATATTTAGGTGAAAGATTTAATCCCACCACTCGGATGCACGGAATATCAAATGAACATGTGATCTCCACCGAAGTTTAAAATTACGTTTATTAACAGCTTTTGATAGGCTGATATTTTCTCTTTTTGTTAATATAAAACGCCTATAAACCACACATCCCATATAGCCTAATATGGGCCGTCACTATTTTAGTGTTTCTGCAGTTAAAGCCATTGATGGTCATCCTAAGATGCATTACTTTTATATTATCAAATAAAAAAAATATTTATATATGTATCAATATATTCATATTAAAATTCTTCATCAATTAAATTATTGGTATTATGCAGATCTGCCAGCATCATGGGTACTGACCCCCTACGGATCCAGAAAGTATTTGTAAAATTCAATAGGGGGATGAATCCGTAAAGGGGGACTAGAAGGTCAGTATCAAACCATATAACTTATAGTATGAGCTAGATATAAGAAGATGTGGTATGAGTGCCAATGAGACAACTCTCCATCCAAGTAAAAATTTATAAAAGTAAACCATTATAGGTCACAGTACGGTCTTCAACACGGAGCCTTGGCTCACACCGAACAGTAAGCTATAAAGGGCTCCAAAAAAATTACTAGTGTAAAACCATTCAAACGGGAAAACCAACGGTCTAATCTATATAAAAAACGAGAAACGAGAAACACTTATGAACCACATCAACAAACGACAACTACTGAACATCAGATTCCTGACTTAGGACAGGTGCAAACAAATGCAGCGGGTTTAAACGTTTTAATGGTACCAAACCTTCACCCTTTTTCTGAAACAATAGTGTAACATCACAACATAAAAAGACACACTATAAAATATCAACTGAAATAGCTTAACTCAATCAAAGGACATATTAACACCATTGAACATACACTGAACAAATAAATTTGACCTATGACACAATGTAAATACAAAATAAATAAACTAAGGGAAGAATAATAAAAGTAACATATTATATCGGTAATAAATGTTAATCAATTAAAGAAAAATAATATGCTCGAACAAAAATACCATCCATTTGCAATATAGCACATATAATGCTTGAAATATAAAGACATTAATATTGTTTTACTTATTCAGGAAAAGATGCCAGCAATGTAAACGTGACCTCTCTGCCGTATATTAAAATAGTTTTTTTCTGCCTTGTTCTTTATTGCATGCCCTTGCTTCTTTTTATGTTGCTAGGAAAGTATTCGGACGGAGAATGAAGGATACAAATCATAATTGTCATCAAAACATATTCTCCAAGAAAATTTATTAACTTAACGATGAACACAATATAAAATTAAGGAGATGTGGTATGCTTATCAATGACACTACTATCGATTAAAGTTCATATGAAGTGGGTTTAAACAATTATAGGCAACCGTACGTCCTTCAACAATGAGAAAAACCCATAGTCGGCAATAAAAGGCCCCGACAAGCCAACATTATCATGACCCATCAACAGTTTTGCAATTTTTATCGACAGAAACGATTTTGTACCATAAATTCACATAAACTTCAACTAACAATACGTATAAAAGTTATCGATACGCTTCAAAAAAATGAACTAAAACTGTTCCGAATCTTAAAGGATAAGCAAATCATGCTTCACATATGACACCCGTCGTGTTGTTCATTTATGAACACATTCGATAAAAAGTCTCATTCCGTGATGTAACATTAGAGGAAAACAGGACGAGTTGTGATCAAGACAATACTCTAATGAACATAGCGGTGGTAATCTGTGACACATATATTACTGAACTGTAACCAACACGTGATGGCGTCCGTAACTTTTTCGAAAGGATAACTGTAACTATATCACGTGAAACCCATGGGTTAATAGCTTCCTTTTAATTATCAAGAAGATCCATGGGTTGACAGGGGTCTAGAAACGTGATCACCCCTTGGTCTTCTTTCGATGGCAGAAAACCGTATCCAAAATAAAGGCGTCCGTTGGGCTGTGTGGGATGTATAAATTGGCAACCACGTCCGGTCAGAATGAGAACGTAATTCCGATGCCGGTGCTCTTTTCATGGTATGAAATCTTGCAACAAATCTGTGAGAGGACGGGCGTTGGCCAGTTGCAAGGCTTAATTTCTGTCCCTTTTTCCATATACCAACATTTTCAATTGACATTCCAAATTTCCAGCGTCATCCCGGTCGACCCCCAGGACCTAACTATTCACGGTATTCATTTTTTATTTGTCTCGTCTTGAACATGCATGAAACGTTTGCTACTGGACGTTAATAAACAGCAATAAATCTATCCAAGAAATCATGATAGGACATACACGCTCTGAAATATCGTATCTAAAGGAAGCTATTCACGAGAGCTGCTGGGATACTGTTGCATAGAAATTAAAAATAAGGTAGTTGGAATCATCTTTTTTATGTCAAGTTTTGTTTGAAATCGACCATCATGGTCAATTTCTAGATGTATAAGTCAAGATGAGAGACAAACTTAACTGTGGTATTCTTTGTTTCGAGTTTTATGCGATAGGTCGATGCGTTCGAGGAAGTCACCAACTGCATTTATTGTTTATTGCTTAATGTTCAGTGGCAAATAGTTCATGTGTGTTCAGGAAGGGCACGACTACCTATACTTATGTATCCCAAACAGCCAAATGGAAGCCCCCGACTGGAGCAAGAATTTTACTGCCGGAACGATAGAAGTCCAAGGAGGACAATATTTCTAAATCACGGTCAACCCTTGGGGTCGTTTATCAAGTATGATTTTGCCCTCCCTAAAACAAGATATCTGTATCTTCGTTGGCTTAGCAAAATTGGAAAAATTCTTTCAATTTGTGTTGGAAGTTTAAAATGGGAATACTTGTGTAAAAAAGTAAAAAAAATTTATTGGATTGCAACAGAAAAAATGTACACTAAAAAATCTATGGAATATTTTTGTATCCACATCTGATTCGTAGTACATCTCTTACCTGTCATCACAAGAATGTACATGTATGCAAACACAAAACGGTTCAGTAAGGATTTATTCATGATTTTATTATTCAGGTTCATATCTCTGATGAAATATGTTTCGAAAAATAGTAAAATATAAACAAACAATAAAAAACTATTATGCGTTTTTTTTTAATTCTATAAAGGATCAATACAAAAACATGTTTTCCTTGTCTAAACCTGTATACTGTAGAATACGTTATGACATTATAAAATGTATTTGCTGCCAACAAATGGTTAACTCATATATTAGAATATAATTTATTTGTTTTTACATCGCCTTTCTTGTAAGCTTTTTCAGCTAGGTAGACATATTTCCTTATAGTTTATTAATACAGGGTGCAAAAATAAATAAAAGTAAGAGAAAAAGTGTATGATATATATATATATATATAGTATCATGCATGTACATTTATATTATTTATTATCTAAACACCCATCTACATGGGTAAATATATAGAAAGAACTTTACATTGTTTAGATAATGTCGATTTTCTTAATTTCAAAGATAAGCGACTGTCAAGAGTTCAAATTATTATGTAATAATTTAACACGTCCCATTAAGCTAATTGATAACTAACGCCACGATCCTGATGTAGTGAAAGTTTGATAATAGAATACCATGGGCATCCTTTGATCCTTTATTAGAAAATGCACCCTACTAAGAAACATTTGTTCTTACGGATGTGAAAATATCTGCCAGATTTTACATTACAGTTTTAAGTTAGGGTCAGAAACTAATTAAAAGTCAGGCGTTGATAAAATAAAAATCAATATTAAGATGGAAAGCGGTGGAGCTAATTTCCCATAAATTTCATTCCACCAAGACTAATTTAAAAAGTTCTCCATTATTTTAAAATAAAAAGTCATAGTGTCAAATGTGTATTTTTAGAATGAAACATATTTTTGTATATATATTTTCGGTCCCGTGACCTTCTTAAAAATGCATTATTAAAATTCCTTAAGGTGGCACACGACTGCAATTTTGACAGATATTTGCAAATTTTAGTATTTATTAAAAAAATGATCTGTTGGATATCCCTAAGCAATTTAAATCGTACATGTAGGTGAGCTTTAAACTATTAAAATGTTTTCAGATAGCATAAGACTGTAATTTTGACAGATATTTGAAAATTTTTTGTGATTACCTCTTAGCAATTTAAATCGTAGGAGAGTTTTAAACTCCTTATTGAATAATAATTGATACACTTAAGTAACGACCTTTAATATAAATATATAGACTGTTTAATTTTGGAAACTTTTTGAAATTAAGATCTGCATTTGAAAAGGTTCAGAGTTTGAATTTGAAAAATATTCTTGGTGTCCATTCGTTAGTCTAGCATTAAGTACATAGTTGGATATTATTGATAATATTTTACCTTCCAATAAAATAGACTTGTGGTTAAAGCATATACTTAATTTTCGCTTGTAGTAAAATGTTTTATATAATTATCTATCATGTTGTATATGTTATACACTTGGATTGCGCATTGTTATATTATCATATATCATATGTGCGTTATCCAATAAATATTTAGGATTTTTGCAATTTAAAAATTTGGACACGGTAGTGCAACAAATACAGGAGAAATTTTCCGTACCTCTGTGAAATTTCATATCCTTTAACTTTTGCTTTATCTTAATCTTGAACTCTGCTTTAATACATAAGGCCAATGTATACCAAATTTTATATGCCACATCTGTCTATATAATAGAAACTGTGATTGGTAAACAAACATAGCTGTAATGATTACACAAAAGATTCCATTGAACCACATTTGCATCTTCCTTTTTATGATACTAAAAGAGAAAATATACATGTACATACAAAGACACACCATAACAGATAGAACTGATTACTTGAAGACCTTCTGTTAAGAATTCTATCTTTCTATAGATTGGAGTGAGGAGCGATTGCCCATATATTCCGACGTCTCATTGATCTGTCACCCATTTTGTCCGAAAATGATAAACCACTTTGAAAAAGGGGGTGGGGGGCTAGTTAACCAACGTTTGGACGATACTTCTAAAAAGTCAATGCATTTATCAAAGATAAATATGTAATTCAATAAGGGGGACCCCCCCTCCACATCCTCATCTGGTCACTGTCGTAATCGAAATTTTACTTCATTGGACTCTGTGTTGACCGTCGGAAATCTTTTGTGTACATTAAAAACAAACCTGAATGGTACAATGGCATACCTTCTCTGGTATTAATGATAACATTTAAGACATCCGAAATTAAAATGGTTTATTCAATATTTTGGGCAAACAAATATAGTATATCTGTTCTCAGGGATAGGCGCACAAAATAGGGTTCTCAGAAGTGCAGTATCTGAAAGTGAAGGAAAACGTTTGCGCAATTATGTCTTGAAAAATGGTCCAAACTGAGAAAAAATCATTTTACCGGTAAGGGAAAAGATTCGTAAATGTATGACGAGTTATTGTTATTCAAGTTGTACTGAACTCAAACTTATGTGAATAAAAAACTTAAAAACTGCAAGTTGTCAAATTATAAATAGATTATCATCGTATACAGACGAGTTAACGCACTTCAGCAAGGTCAAAATATCGATCAATAATTAGTTGTTTGCTGGTTTTAACGCCACTTTCATTACACTTGGCTTTCCGTGCCAGTGGAGAAAGCCAGAGAAAACCACCGGCCTTCGACAGGAAAACAAGAACCGCCTGTCTATTTTTAAAGATCTAAGCCAAACACACTTTGCCGAAGAAATAACCAAAGTCACAGCGTCAGTTTTGACACTCTAGTGACCATTTAAGTACTACGTAGACCACTCGGCAATCTAGTTCCCTACACATATCGACAGTTCCAGTTTACATATGATAAATGAATATTCTATATCAAGGTTGAAACTCTTTAAAATGGATAGCATTTGTTGAATGTGGTTCGTCTTAGATATATCTGTAATATTTGCCACTGAACGACGAAACGATAGGGATGGTACTCTTACAACTGGGAGTAAAATTAATTGTCTATTGAATTTTGACCATCAATATTACTTTCTACGTACTGTTAAGGGGATGACCATGTAATTGTTGGAGGAGAGGGGGCAGTATATGATTTTCGGGTAGAGAATATTAATTTTCCCCTTTTGCTAAGCCGGCTTATTTATCTAAAATTGTCTTTTTTCAGGGACATATATAACAAGGCCAGAAGATTCATTAAATAATCCCCCTCCCAAAATATCAAAAGGTCGTTCCCACATATACACAAAGAAAAAGTTAATACATGTTAACAGTCCGAAAAAGAACTCATTGTTTAATATTTTGACAAGACTTAGTACTTGCCCTTATACTGCTGATAACTACAAATACCATTTGTAAAGTCTTTGGTTTTATTTCGATTTGGACAAACCCACGACCTCTAGGCCTGTTCTTGGGGAAAATACACGATACCGTGAAACTACCGATGTGGTTATACAAAAAAATAATCTAGAGTTAACTAGAACTTAATCAAAAGCAACAACATTTGTAAGGATATTTCAGGTAAAAGACTTTCATTTATAACCGCCCTTTCAAATAAGGTTGGCATATTATGTGTGCCATTCTTCCTGTGTAGAAGTTATCTTGTAAAAAAACTCTTTTCTTTTGAAGAAGACCTATGTAAATACGATAATGTGGGGCCTGTCATCATTACTTGTACAAAATGTCTATTACCTTAATTTTGATCTCAATGTCAAAAGCTATTTTATCTATGGTCAAAGTATCAATGTTGCATTATTCATATTGAAGTTACCTGTCCAAATAAAGTCATTTGACTTAACCTTTGTGACTTGATTTTAAAGGAGTTGGTGATTTCTTTGTCAATCTAAATTGTTCATGATATTGGTACTCTAAAAAAGTTCTCGATTTCTACCTTTGAGTTCGTGTGACATTAAATCAAAATGAATTAGATTTTAGGTTTGAAGGTTAGAAATTTTTCATACAATAACATCTTGAACAAATTTTAGCCAGACTATTAAATTCTGTGGTATTTGACAACCTGCATGTAGAGAATATACGGAGAAGTGCTAAACGTCAAAATGTAATATTGGGAGGGGAATTGTGTTTTCGTCATCGGTTAAAATTGTTATAAACTGACTACTTAAATTTTCAAATATTTGTGCAAGCTTGTCTAGTTTTCATTTACCAAACAAAAAACTATATTACAATAACATTTACAGCTCGCCTTTCTCATATGATATGCAAATAGAAGCGGATGCTTCGCATGCTCAATTCAATAGTTATTCCTGAAACACATTTCACACACACTTAATCTTACATGACACAAACATGCACAGTCATGCAGGATTCAAAGATTCGTTGATTGCAATTGGTAAAATAGATACACATCTAGCATATTCAACAACACTTTCACTTTTTTGTTGATTTAAGTAAGGAAATCACAACGGATCAAGGTTTTGAAAGTTTTTAAAGGACTATACTTTTTTTAATATCCCACGTATTCTTCTTTCGTTTTGATGACAATCTAAACTAGGTGCGTAAAGATGGGTACGATGCCCGTGTCAAAGATTGAAGCTTGGAAAAGATTAAACAGCAGCAGTAAGACCACATCAATCTGATATGTTGTTCTTCAGTCATCTATTGTAAAATTTAAGGGAGGGGGACGATTTTTGTTCTTGAAATTTTTTTTCTAGGCTCTATAACAGAAGCAAGCGGTCTATATATATTAGTTTTTAGATTAACACCTTTTATACGTTCAGGAAGGATCGACGTTTTTTTCAATTCCAGTGTCAAATATACAGTAAATTTATATTCTGATCAGTATACACAATATAAGTATGTACCATGCTTTGTGATTCGACTGCCACACTATTTTCAAGTCTTTTGTTTGATACTGTCGGGTATTGAATACACGACCTTTCACATTTGCAGAGAGCATGCTACAAAGATTTCCGTACAATAATGCAGATATACTATAAGATTTAGTTCTAAATATTTAAAAACCCAATAGGGTATCCTGTCGAAGCGGTTAACATTTCAACACTATATACGGATAGGTAAGACTAGGATGAACCTAGCCTGCTTTCGTGTTTATGACGCATGTCTAGGCGATGCCCGGAAATACCGTGCGAAATGTGTAAATATGCAACCACGTAAAGCATGGTGAAGTCAGAAGGTGAAATTAATCTGATTCTTCTTCTAAATAGAGTTAAACGCTTTTTCGCGCTTTAGAACTCTTCTGGCAAAATTCTGCGAGTGGTCGGAACGAGGCATATTGTAAGAAGAAACTTCTACCCAACATATCTACTTTTTATGGACAGTCCAAATATTCTGACGTAAAGACGTTTTATGTTACAAGTATGATTGCAATCACTAATCATTACAAAAATTGATTAAGGTATTATTCATAGTAAGAACAATCAGAAACAAGCACCTGATGTTTTATATCAGTGAAGTTTTGAGCAGTCATTGTCCTAAATCCGACATCGGCGATTGTTACACCACTGTCCAAGTTAAGCGGATTGTTGTGCGCTAACAGACATGTTTAAACCGCCTCATTTTATATGTTCCTGTCCCAAGTCAAGAGCCCGTAATTCAGTAGTTGTCGTCGGTTTTTCTTTCTTGTTTGCTCTTAGTTTATTGTTTACGCACCGTTTTGATTTCGCTTAATTTTTAATTGTTTTATATTGTTTTAATTGCTTTTAATTGATAGCTTACTACACGATATACCATTACAGTATTATTTATTTCAATGCTTATATTCTGCCATTGTTTGATTATTGTTGCAGTATATGGGGTAGTTGTTATGAAAGTGGAATAAATAAACTTATAAATAAGTTATTAAAGAAATCTGCTAGGGTTATAGTAGAAGCTGACATAATGATATCCTCCAGTTTATTGTTTAATAAATCAAACTGGTTAAATGTGGAAAAACGAATTCAATA
This sequence comes from Mytilus californianus, assembly GCF_021869535.1. Lineage (NCBI taxonomy): Eukaryota > Metazoa > Mollusca > Bivalvia > Mytilida > Mytilidae > Mytilus > Mytilus californianus. The sequence continues at coordinate 5,234,092 of NW_026262672.1, forward strand.
TCAAAAGGCAATACTTGACAATGTATTTAAATCATTGAAGGACATGGTTCCTAACTATTTACAAGAAAACTTTCATTTTACTGATTATCAAAATTATAATTAACGTTCAGCTGATGAAAAATTATTAAATCTTCCGGAGCCAAAAACTAAGTTTTGGAAGAAAACATTTACATATTTTGGTTCTCAAATATGGAACAGTTTACCACAAGAAATAAAGATGAGTAATACACTTGTATCTTTTAAAACAAAATGTTACAAATTTTTCATAAATTGTGCAAATTAATATGCTTTTTCTTTAATATCTATATACAATTGTATATTGTGTATATGTTACAGTGAATTTGTAAAATCAGGGATTTTGTAAAATCCCTGAAATTTCAGGGTTTTTGTATAATTACTGAACTGTTTAATGATTTTATAAAATCCCTGATTTTGACTAGGGATCTTACAAAATCACTGAAATAATTACGATCTTTTTTACAGATTCCCTGATTGAATTCAGTGAATTTGTAAAATAAATAATTCTTTTTGATTAAACAATTCTTTAAAAAAAATCAATATAAACGTATAATAACAGTTTTTTTTTCTATTTGTATAGGAATGTAATTTTATTAAGCTGAATATGTAATGAAGAATGTCAGGTTGAGATTTTCTGGTACCGATTGAGATTTTCTTGAACAATGTTGGGAAACTTTCAATTAGGTAAGTGTCAATCGGATATGACCGACAAAATTCACGAATCTTCTGTATAGTGGTTGTCATTTAAACCTGTTTCTTGTTTTCGTCTTTAGTTTGTATGGTGCTCTGTTGGTCTAATACAGATAATCAAGAGTGGTTTTTAAAGTCGAGGGAACGTGATGCAGAGTATAGCGATGAAGATTAAAATGATTAATTTATTGTTGGTTACTGAACGCCCAGTAGCGAATATTTTATGCATGATCAGGACGATAACAAATTAAGAAACAGAAATAGGTAATAGGTTATCAAAGGTACTAGGCTTATAATTTAATACGCCAGACGCGCGTTATGTCTACATAAGACTCATCAGTGACGCTCAGATCAAAATAGTTAGAAAGCCAAACAAGTACAAAGTTGAAGAGCATTGATGACCCAAAATTCCAAAAAGATGTGCCAAACACGGCTAAGTTTATCTATGCCTAGGATAAAAAAATCCTTAGTACTTCGAATAATTCATACTTTTACACAAACAGTAACTTTATAAAAATGACCATATAATTGATATTCATGTCAACACCGAAGTGCTGACTACTGGGCTGGAGATACCCTCTGGGACGAAACGTCCACCAGCTGTGGCATCGACCCAGTGGTGAGCAAAGTATGAGCTGCCAATTTTTTATAAGACTGACAGAGTCAAATACACTATAGGCTGTACACATCTTATAACAATGACATAATAACAATGACATATGGTACAAATGCCTGCTGACATCACTAAAAGATTGGTTGCAAATAGGTGCATAAATTTACAAGGAGGAAGAAGTATCAACATGTCTCTTGGTGAGTATGTTGAACTTCTAAATAGAAACAGTAAAGTTGCTGCAACCAGATGCCAAACTAAAGACAGCATTCTTTAAAGGTCAAAGGAATTTCCTCACTTGATCATTTGGTAAAATATTATGATGCAATCGGTGAGAGGCGCACAAGAGAGGTTTTAATCATTCTCCTTCCTACCAAAAAGATGTAGAGAAGGTTGCAAAAGATTTATTTGAAATAAAGGTATTTTTCTATTCACCTGGGAGGACAATACAATTGGAAGAACTTGGTCTGGCCAGACATCCATTCAAAGACTGCGAAGGATTTGTCAACACTAATTTTCCGCCATAGGCCTAGAGTTCCTTTCAGACGACTGAGAGATCATCACTATAAATAAATTTGCACAAACTTTATCAAGCCTGGAACATTCATATTTAGAGGGGGTACGTGTTATTTTCCTTGGAAAAAGTCATAAAAATGAAATATACCTATGAACAAAATTGAAATAAATGAAATATGGTCAAATTTAATTTTTCTTGTACGTAGTATTTTTTAATTCCATAAGCCATAATACTAACATTTACCGAGTTTGCTTCTTTAAATAATAAAATCAGGACAATAAAGATTCAGTGAATTTAATACTTTATTAGTTTTTTTAGGTAAATTAAGTCAAATTAACTCTGTCTTTGGAGCTTGAAAAAAGTAGCCATAGCAACTGTGACGTCATTTCGCAACACAGTTATCGTTATGAAAATTTAAACAAAAATCAGACACACAAATTATTTCCTTAGAAACAAGATGTCGAATTGATTTTTTTTATAGACTTCTACCTTTTTACCTTATATAGATAGCATTGCCAGTCAATACGACCAACAGTTAACAAACCATATTAATATTAAATTGTTTTGTCGTTGGTAGCCGTGGGTTTTTTTAAATGATGAGAGCAAAACAAACAGACACAATTGGAATCCAGCCGACAAAATTGCATAAACATGAACATACAACACAACTTTCTAAAAACTTCAAACTGACATGTTCAGAAATGATATTGCAGATGTAATTAAATTCACCGGCGACCTAAACGTTCATATTAAGTAAAACAGGGATACAAGGGTTAACATAATATGTGTGCATACAGTATATCTGGCACATCTGTTGGATCATTTGACCACTCTTACTTTGGGATTTTGTACTGGTCCTTATTGTCAAATACTTAATTTTTCTCGACATCGTGCCCTCGTGACAACCTCCACACTGTGCTAATGTGTTACCTTTAGTATTTCTTTAGTCAGACTTAAATGCAGGCTGAATCAATACAGGATTGATTGATTGATTGTTGGTTGCTTAACGTCCAGTGGCAAATATTTCATGCATATTCAGGACGAGAACAAGTTCACAATAAATACAATAGGTAGGTTCTGTAATTGATTAAGGGATTAAGGTCGGAGAAATTTAGACTGCCACGGAAAATGAGGGTATATTGGATAGGGACAGAAATTTAGCCTTGCAACAGGTCACCTACGGACCCCTCGAAGAGTTGTTGCAAGGGTTCTTAACGTGCAAAGAGCGTGGCACTCTCTGTACACGAGGCATCGGATTTAACGTCCCCATTCTGACCGGACGTGGCTGCAAATTTGTACATCCCGCACAGCCAAACGGACGCCCCACTTTAGCACGGGTTTTACTGCCGGTCGGAGGAAGACCAATGGTGACCATACTTCTATTCCCCAGTCACCCTTGGGGGAATCAATACAGGAATGACACAGATTAACTTGTAAATAAAGACATGCTTGGAATAGCCTTAACCTACAAAATAATTTTAAGACTTTCTGTCCTATCAACTTACTACCTACGACAAAATTATTTTTTAATTACAAATGTCACCATCAATATTCCCGCATCCGGCTCTCTCCAAACAGAATATCGGATACCGCCCAATTAGGACAGAAGACCATAATTACTTAGATTACATACTGTAACGGCACAATGCGTTAGTTACAGTCCGAACATGATTCATAATCGGCCCCTTCATCATTACGGAGCGAGCATCTATTGAATGGGAAAACATCATAAAACGATGAATCAAACACTGTGATATGGATTTTGAGAAAGTATTGAATTCTTATTGTTTAGAATTACTTAAATGCTTTTTATATCTACTTGGTTTTGTATTTCAATGGTTGGATATTTTATGAACGTCATAACTCAGGTTTTGATGCGGATAAATCCTCGCATGGAAATAATTTTGTCGTTTGTATTATCCAAGGATTTGGACGGTAAACCCGATGTCACGCGCTCTCACTCTATGAACCTTTTGCAACAACTGTTTGAGAGGTCCGCTGTTGATCTTTTGCCAGGCAAAATGTATGTCCGTATCAATTTTACCCACATTTTCCAGTGATAGACGAAATGTATACTACGCTGATACCAGACAACTTTCATTTTAGAACATTCCTTTTGTAGTTATTGTTGATTTTTCTCGTGCTAATCATGCATGAAATATTTGCCATTGTACGTTAAGCAGCTAACACTCCATCAATCGAACCCTTAAACCCTACAATCATGTCTCAAACAAATAAAATTAGTGGGTAGATTTCTAATTCTTAATTGATTTGCCACAGGGGGATTACAAATATTGTTGTAATTCTTCCCTTTGGCAGTTAAATCCTTTCAAAAGTGGGGCGTATGTTTGGTAAACGGACATTAAGTCACAAATTCGATAGGACAAAAAGTCACAAAAAATAATTTAATAACAATTGTTTGAATATATAAGAGAAAGATCTTGAAATATTTTCTTTTTATTACATATATTCATTCTTTAGTTTAGGAAATTGTTCATAAGCCTTGATAAATGGAAATTTATAAAATTGTAATCATGCAAAGGAAAAAGTACACAGTGACGTATGTTAACCAGGGACCATTGAACACACAATAACTTTTATTTGACAGTATGTACTTTTATACTTTGTAGACGTAATCGAAGATAATTTAATTGCAGAAACCTTTATACAAGAAGTTTTAAATACATATTACACTAACTATCCTGACATCAGTTTTGTCCCCACTGTCAGTGAGTTCTTAACGCATCGTAGTTTAACGGGCTTACGACATTGAAGGTTCTATCTTCTGAAATCAAAGTTTCAGCCTTAAAAAAGTAGTAACAGAATAAATCTTTTGAGCTGCTCCATTTTCAATTTATTTGAGGAAGATTTTTAATAACGCAAAACATAATTCCTGGGCAAGGAAATACCGAGTTTGTTTTTCATCCCAAGGAAATGATATAAAATAAAATGGGATACTAAAAAAATTAAAGTGATGACAAAACATATCTTATGTCCTTCGTAACTTTAGTGACATAATATTTCCTTAATTTATCAAAAGGAAGTTTTACGAAATGGTATATATTAAAGTATTGCAGTACCGAGGCACTGACTACAGAGGAGAAGATGACCTGCGGGACAAATAGTCAACCAGTAGTTGTATCGGCCCATTGATATAAATTCCAACCCCCAAGGGTGACTGGGGAATAGAAGTATGGTCACCATTGGTCTTCCTCCGACCGGCAGTAAAACCCGTGCTAAAGTTGGGCGTCCGTTTGGCTGTGCGGAATGTACAAATTTGCAGCCACGTCCGGTCAGAATGGGGACGTTAAATCCGATGCCGTAAAGAGAGTGCCACGCTCTTTGCACGTTAAGAACCCTCGCAACAACTCTTTGAGGGGTCCGTAGGTGACCTGTTGCAAGGCTAAATTTCTGTCCTTATCCAATATACCCTCATTTCCCGTGGCAGTCTAAATTTCTCCGACCTTAATCCCTTAATCTTTTACAGATCCTACCTATTGTATTTATTGTGAACTTGTTCTCGTCCTGAATATGCATGAAATATTTGCCACTGGACGTTAAGCAACCAACAATCAATCAATCAATATAAATTCCAAAGCACAGACTACATCGAGGAAGATACCCCGCGGGACAAATAGTCACCCATTAGTTGTATCGGCCCATTGATCAGAAAATGAAGGACAACACTTGATATACAGTTTGATATTGTCCTTCATATTCGGATATATTTTGTTTGATACGCGTTCATCCATCACTTCTGAACACTACACTGGTACATCTTGAATATAATTGTTTTTTTCGTCCTGTTTATTTGATTGAAGATATTGAAACAGATTTCATTAATTTAGTCTTAATTCGTCCTGTCTATTTGATTGAAGAGATCGAAACATATTTGTATATGTCCTATTCCATTCAGAGGCATTCCTCTTTTTAATCAGAATTACCCCAAGGGTGACTGGGGAATAGAAGTATGGTCACCATTAGTCTTCCTCCGACCGGGCCCCCAAGGGTGACTGGGGAATAGAAGTATGGTCACCATTGGTCTTCCTCCGACCGGCAGTAAAACCCTTGCTAAAGTGGGGCGTCCGTTTGGCTGTGCGGGATGTACAAATTTGCAGCCACGTCCGGTCAGAATGGGGACGTTAAATCCGATGCCTCGTGTAAAGAGAGTGCCACGCTCTTTGCACGTTAAGAACCCTTGCAACAACTCTTTGAAGGGTCCGTAGGTGACCTGTTGCAAGGCTAAATTTCTGTCCCTATCCAATATACCCTAATTTCCCGTGGCAGTCTAAATTTCTCCGACCTTAATCCCTTAATCTATTACAGAACCTACCTATTGTATTTAATGTGAACTTGTTCTCGTCCTGAATATGCATGAAATATTTGCCACTGGACGTTAAGCAACCAACAATCAGTCAATCAATCCTCCGACCGGCGGTAAAACCCTCGTCAAAGTGGGGCGTCCGTTTGGCTGTGCGGGATGTACAAATTTGCAGCCACGTCCGGTCAGAATGGGGACGTTAAATCCGATGCCTCGTGTAAAGAGAGTTCCACGCTCTTTGCACGATAAGAACCCTTGCAACAACTCTTTGAGGGGTCCGTAGGTGACCTGTTGCAAGGCTAAATTTCTGTCCCTATCCAATATACCCTAATTTCCCGTGGCAGTCTAAATTTCTCCGACCTCAATCCCAGACGCCTCTATTACAGAACCTTCCTATTGTATTTATTGTTAATTTGTTCTCGTCCTGAATATGCATGAAATATTTACCACTGGACGTTAAGCAACCAACAATCAATCAATCAATTTTAATCAGAATTCTCCTGAATGTTTCCAGACTACTGCTGTATTATGCGTCAACGTATGGATTGTGAAAACCATCGCTTGGTAGCCGAAACCCATCTGACGAATCACTTGCGCTGTCTGCATTAGTAGGATCTCGTTGTTCGGGTGGTGATAAAATGAAATAATACATTTTTAGCGAGTCGATTTCTGTATTTTCGTGACAACTTCCCCTTCCTGTTGAAATAGTGTGGCTCATTTGAACGTCACGGTCTACGTTAGCTCCGAGGTTATTTACATCTATATTTTGGTAGATTCCTACATTTTGTTCGCCTCGTCTATTTGATTGATGAGATAGATACATATTTGTATACGCCCTTTTCTCTTCAGAGGTATTACTATTTTCATCAGAAATTAATGTTTACAGACAACTGTAACGTAGGCATCAGCGACTGGTATTGTTTAAAAAATACATCGCATGGTGAAACCCATCGGACAAATCTCTTGCGCTGTCTATATTGAAGAGATTGGTACAGATTTCTTTAATATAGTCTTTAATTCGTCCTGTCTGTTTGATTGAAGGGATTGTTACATATTTGTATACGCCCTGTTCTCATCAGGGACATCAACTCTTTCATCAAAACCCTCCTAAATGTTTCCAGACTGCTGTAACGTAAGCATCAGTGACTGAAATGGATTCAAAAACCATCGCTTGGTAGCAGAAACTCAACTGACGAATCACTTGAGTTGTCGGCATTAGTAAGATCTCGTTGTTCGGGTGGTGATAAAATGAAATCTGTCATTTGTAGCTCGTCGATTTCTGCATTTTTCGTGACAACTTCTCCTTCCTGTTGAAAAATTTTGGCTCGTTTTAACGTCACGGTCTACGTTAGCACCGAGGTCATTTACATTTATATTTTAGATGGTTCCTACATTTTGTTTAATGTTTGCTTTTTAACATTTTTTGTGTACAATGTCGAGAAGCTGCACCTTAGATACAAGGATCCACATGTACTATCTCAACAATACAGGCATCTCAAGTTTAATCCTTGTATGACGTAGCCAAAGTTTGCTCAAAATACATAATACTACGTTGATTAATTTCAATAATGTATTATCTGGTGAGAACAATGTCCGTTAATTTCCTTTCATGTACTTGGGAGATGAAGTAACCTTACTTTAATTACTACTAATTCATTTCTAGGATGCATGTGAATTCTTTAAATATTTTTGTTGTGTTTCGGTGAACTTTCTTTTCCCAATGGCTGTTGATTAGTGTGTGCAGTGATCTCTGATGTTTTTCATATAGTTTCGATTTTGATAACTTTTTCATCATCATCATCTATAAAATTAAGAAAGGCAAAAGTTTTTTTCAAGGTGTTTGGCTATGCTACATTTAGACGTGAAGAGGGAATGACTGACGACTAAAATAAAAGTGTTTGTTTTCATATAATACATTGTGTGCATTGTATTTTAATTTAAGAATGGTGATCAATCTTGCGAATATTTCATCTATACACGTTTTGATCGAGCCACTCATACCTACATAACTTGATGCTAAAGATGTTGCATTTAAGCTATTTAATACGATTTTTTTCATTGGAATATACATGCATAGTTTTTCTTAAAAGAAAAAAAAAACCGATTTATTAATTAATTCGACTGAACAGATAACACTAATTATTTTTGCATTTGCATGCAACGTTGTGTAGGAAACCCGACCCGAGTGACTTCTGCATAGTCACTATGTGTACTTGAAATAGCAATACACACCACGTCTTTGATTCTGAAGGTGACACCATTTGGAGTTTAAAAACTTTCTCGCTCCTTTTTGATGAAACAGAAGACATAAAAAATAAATATATATATAAACTTCTTTCATATCGTCAAAATAAAACAGAAATTCTTTGCTACCCACACAAATGGGTATAAATTAAAAATTTAAGTGTCCTGGTTTACATAAGTTTATTAAAAGAATCAGGCCAACTTCCTTTAATTGTAAATTGAAAACAAGATCTTCCTAAAACTGTAGAGTGATCTTTCTCCTCTTTGTGTTTACATAAACCGTCTGCCTGGAATATTGTATCATCCATATCCTATGACTGATACTGACATATATAGATTTATTCACTACTGTATTCTTACGCTAAAGTTTATCAACACTCAATGCTTAACCCTATCCTTATCCTCGGAAGTTACATTGTACTTAACCTAATTTTGATTATTACCCATATCCTTATCATTAACATTTCACTTATACTCAGACCATTAGATAATATTAGATTTTTTTTTATATCTTAATAGTTTCTTCTTATAAAACAAGAGATGTGGTATTACATACGTTATTTGTGTCTTTATCTTAGCCTTTTTCTGTTATTGCTCATAAACAAAGGAAATTAACGAAAATTTACCAGAAAAACATTACGGATTGATAAATTTAACCGAATCTAATAAAGAAAATGAAACTAATTTGAAGATAAAAACATTATAGTGGAAAATGTTGCAGAAAAAAAATGAGAAAACGGCAAATTTCTTCCAACTAAATAAGCATTCAAACTAAGGAAATCGTCAACAGAAAACACAAATAAAAATATCCAACCGAACAGCTGCAAATGATTAGCATCAAAATGATTCAGCAAACAAAACCCGTAGACAGTAAAAAATTTTCTTCGGATTGAAAACATTGTATAGGAAAAGGAAAAACGAAAGCCATATCAAGCTGAAAAAAATAATAAAATTTTGTATGAAACAAAAGAATATTGCTCTTCTTGACAAAAAATTAACAAAGTATAATAATCCTCAACTGAAAAACACCTATATAATTAAGAGTATGTGCAGCAAAGTCATGTATATCTAAATTTTGGTCTTGACAAAAAATCAAAGCAAGAAGAAAAAAAATGATTGGATGCAAAACAAAACAAACCAAATGGCTGATTAGGATCCATAAAAAAACATCAGAAAAGTAACACAGAGGTATAACTGTAGAGAAAGTAAAATAAACAAAAAATAATGACCAATTTCAGAGTTTGTAAAATAAGGAAAAAAATCAAACAAATACAAATTTGGCATAAAAAAATTAATTAAATTAGTTGGCTACATTCTTGCGTTATTGACTACAAGTTTTGCGTTACTGGCTACATTTTTGCAGCATTTGGGGACATAAAAGTATGAGAATCAAAGTCTACTTCTTCCTATCTTATCTGTCTTTTGTTACATTTTCAATGAAACTGCCAATGGGTTAATGGTCAGCGTGCTTTACATCGGGTGCTGAATTTTTCCATAAAACGTTTGCTTCTAATGTTAGCACCTATAAAAGCAAGCTATGAATGTCGGTATGGTACACATCCAAACAATCTAAATAGTATTTCAGTGTTTTTCTTCTTAATTATATGTTATCTTTTTTCTAGTTGATTGATCTCTTCCATGTCTACAAGGGGACTCGGTGGCCGAGTGGTCTAAGTAGTTATTACTGTAATCACTAGCCAGTCAACACTAAGGTTGTGAGTTCGAACCCCGCTCGTGCGGGTGAACTCGACTCCTATCTTAATTGACTAGGATTGTCAGTTTTCCTGTCGAAGGACGTTTTTTTTCTCCGGGCACTCAGGCTTCCTCCACCAATAAAAACTGGCCGACACGACATAGCCCAAAAGTGGCGTTAAAACACCAAAAATCAAATCCATGTCTTCATAGATATGAATACGTATATATTTAAATAAGTAATACTTGCCACTATCTTCTCTGTGTTCTTTTCTTCTCTTGAAGTGTGAGAAACTAAACAATATAAAAGGCAAAGAATAAAACAGAATAAAGATAAACCTAAATAAAGTATTCAGACATAACAAACTTTACAAAGTGAAACGCATTGTCATCGCAATAAAGCCCCCAAGGGTGACTGGGGAATAGAAGTATGGTCACCATTGGTCTTCCTCCGACCGGCAGTAAAACCTTTGCTAAAGTGGGGCGTCCGTTTGGCTGTGCGGGATGTACAAATTTGCAGCCACGTCCGGTCAGAATGGGAACGTTAAATCCGATGCCTCGTGTAAAGAGAGTTCCACGCTCTTTGCACGTTAAGAACCCTTGCAACAACTATTTGAGGGGTCCGTAGGTGACCTGTTGCAAGGCTAAATTTCTGTCCCTATCCAATATACCCTCATTTCCCGTGGCAGTCTAACTTTTTCCGACCTTGATCCCGGACGCCCCTATTACAGAACCTACCTATTGTGTTTATTGTTAATTTGTTCTCGTCCTGAATATGCATGAAATATTTGCCACTGGACGTTAAGCAACCGACAATCAATCATCATCGCAATAAAAAATTATTGCCTAATGTCACGATCTGGGAATACTGCAATATAATTGAAACCATAAAATTGTAAATTCATTTCATTCATTTTATTTTTTGACAAACAGTTAAGGCATCAATAAATTCAAAATTTGACTTAAAAGCAACAAAACCATAGGGATAAACAAAAGGATGTGCAGAATATTGAGAAAATTCCATCTACACATTGGTCTGAAATGATGATTCGGAATAAAGGATTTACTGAGTTCCTTGAGTTATTTATTTCCCTTTTTTAAAAATATCATCGAAATAACACAGATAGAAGGAGGTCATCTAAATCCAAATCTACAAGTGACCGACCTGTTAAGCAAAGTGAGACATTTCCTATGAAGAAGGGAAGTACACAATAATGAATCTGTATAGATAAGATGATGTTGTAAATGCTAAAGTTATGCACTTGAATTAATAAATACTATAGGAATGGGATCTGCTGTGTAGAAAAAAGTCACATGTAGAAATTCCTATCGAAGGTCGGTGGTTTTCTCAATTTTGAATGGAATTGCTTTCATTTTTCTTACATTTGCCATATTTTGCCACTTGCAGAAAAGTTAAACATGTTTTTATACGCCCGTTTTCGGGACGTATTATGGTATACCGTTGTCCGTCTGTCCGTCGTCAACATGTCGGACATTAACTCAAAAATGCTTTAACCAATTTGCTTAAAACTTTGGTGAATTGTTTGTATCTATTGACGTGAGCTCCCTTTCGATTTTTATAAATTTTAGATTTTACGTTGTCGAGTTACAGGGTTTTATTCATAAAAAAGGGGGGGATTTTCCAGTTTTCGGACAAAAACTCAAAAATGCTTTCAGCAATTCTTATGAAACTTTGGTGAATTGTCTGTATGTATTGATGTAAGCTCCCTTTAGAATTTTATAAATTTTACATTTTTCATTTCTGAGTTATGGGGTTTTATTCATTAAAAAAAGGGGTGATTTTCAAGTTTTCGGATAATAAGTCAAGAATGCTTTCACCAACTTGCAAGAAATTGTGGTGAATTGTTTACATCTATTGACATGAGCTCCCTTTCGATTTTTATAAATTTTAGATTTTACGTTTCCGAGTTACAGGGTTTTATTCATAAAAAAAGGGGGGATTTTCCAGTTTTCGGACAAAAACTCAAAAATGCTTTCAGCAATTCTTATGAAACTTTGGTGAATTGTTTGTATGTATTGATGTAAGCTCCCGTTAGAATTTTATAAATTTTACATTTTACATTTCTGAGTTATGGGGTTTTATTCATTAAAAAAAGGGGTGATTTTCCAGTTTTCGGACAATAACTCGAAAATGCTGTCATCAATTCTCATGAAACTTTGGTGAATTGTTAATATCTATTGATGTAAGCTCCCTTTTTATTTTTATAAATTTCTAATATGACATTGAGAATTAATTGAACTTTATTTGTTTATAGACTGACAACAGATTTACTAAGTATTGCACAACAGCAAGAAATCTTTAATTGAATATAAATTCAATTCATATAACCAATTTCAAGATCTTTGACTACATTTATTCAGAAACCTATAATATGTCAAATATTTAATTACAATCCAAATTCAGACCTGAATCAAGCTTGAATATTGTGTCCATTTTTGCCCCAACAGTTCAGGGTTGGACCTCTGCGGGCGTATCTAGCTGCGCTCAGCGAATCAGTTTATTAAATTGCAGATGTAATAAACATTAAAACCAATGTTGGTATTGTTCATGATGTTCAATCATAGTGATGACAGACAACTATATAATCATATTTGCTTGTAAAATATTGGCGTGCTACAGAAAGGATATTTGCAACCAGTCACACTATTCAGTTATCTCACCCTCCATATTGGTGTCAGCAGCCCAGCATAAGGGTACTTTAAATACTGTAAAACACAATAATTTTTGAATCCAATATTTTTCTAAACGGTAAAAGAGACTAGCGTGTTACAGTATAATCTGTTCATATGAGCTTGTGCCTTTTTCCTCAAGTCTTTCAAGACAAGTTTCTGATCTGTACTTTCAGTTCCTACAAAAATTTTGTTTAAAATATTACAACTATCACAGAAAGGCCACTTTAAGTTCGACAACAATTAGTTACACATGAATTTGATTTCCATAAATGAAAGAGCTGATCTGAAAGGTCATCAAAACATTCCTTATTGTTTAAGTTCAGGAATAATCTTTTGTATGGTATGAAATTGAAGTTTAATATTATATGAATGAAATAAACATGTTAAGTATAATATACAAAATAATTATATGAATACAGTGTAAAAATGTTGAAGAGCATGTAGTATATTAAGATGTTTCAAAATGGTGTGTTATTTGTGAACATATTACATGTATGATGTGGATGTAAACATAATTTCTCCAATTCGTTGTCAATTTAACCCATCTTGAACCCAAAAATTTTATCAGGGCGTGGCTCACATTGATCTCAGTTAATGATTGGTAAATGCAACAGGTTCTCCCTGACAAAACTTAGATAATACATAGACATTGACATCTTCTGTTAATTTAAAATTTAAACTTATCTATTTATAGTGGATTGGGAAATGTAACTTCAACTTATTCTTATCCCTCCCCACTTTGTGTGTGTACGGCCTTGTAGTAGCATTATCATACTCTTTTTGAAATCTACAAGGGTGTATTTTACATGCTAAGGGTATTGCTCTCCCTTAAAATAGGCCAGCCATTTAACAGACGATTGTTAATGTTTGTTATTCAGAATATATATAGTTTGCAGATTCATTTGTATGTGTATGATGTAGAAATCAGGAATATGGATAAATCTATTAGGAGAATGAGGTTTTATTAATTAAATAATCATTGAGAAACAAATTCTTACTTACTTACTCCTGGATTATCGAATTAGTATCGAGCTTGATAGTTTAATTATCAAATTTTAACCTCACTCAGACTCAGACTTTAAATTATTAATTTAACTTTCTCTATTGGATAAATTTGATAATCAACTTTTAAAGATGTTTAACTTACATCAAAAGTCAATTATGTAATAAAGTGTTTTGTCATGCTTTAAGAATAGCGGTAAAGCAATGTCTAGTGTCATACTTAAATGTATGCCCAGACAAACTTAAATATGAATTTTTTTAACATAAAATTAGCACAACAATGAAACATCGAACTTTATATTGATATTGGTTAATATTCCTATGCATTCAAATTTTCTAATATACTGCAATTCTCTTCTATTCACAAATTAGGTGTAGCCATTTATTCAGGAAATTATTGTACATGTGAATGATACTAAAAAAATAATGTATTGGAATTTTGGAAAGCAAAAGTAAAATTCGCAAATTAAGTACAAGACTGCAGTAAAGAAACATGAAAGTTAGGCACTATTACAGTATATTTACCAAAAGAATGATTTGAGTACAACTCCTCCAATATTTTAGGACGGGCATTAAAGAATGCTGCAGTTTTTTTTCTAAAAAAAGCTGTTGCCCATCATTTTTATCAATTCCCATAATAACAACATCTACGTTGTACCCTCCAATTTCAACTATCTGAAATGTTCAAAAGTATACTAGTTATATCCAGCAAATATGTTTAACATCACTGCATATATACTATTGTACCTGTCCTAAGTCAGGAGACTGTAGTTTTAGTGGTTGGCACTTGTTGCTATGTGTTATACATTGTATATTTTAAACTATAAGTATGCCCAGGCATTAGATGAGAAAGATTTCCAAATGATTCATATCTTATTAGTATGATCAATAGATAGATAGATCGATTAGATAGATAGATCGATAGATAAAAATTACACATTTACATAACAGTTTCTTAACCTTATGCACCGACCGTGCAAGGGCTTTATAGCCAGTCAAGGTCGTTAAAAAAAATCCGTAGTAGTGGTAGCAATGTTATGTTAACTCTTCTGTAACTTAAATATTAGTGATGAATAAAACTTGGAAAATCAGTTCAGAATTCTTTCAATTGGCTTAACAAAAGTACAGTGAGTCTATATACCTGGCTAACAATTTTCTTAAACAGTTGTCTAGCTGCTTTTGGTTTGTTTGTTGTCTGGTTGGTTAGCACTCTAGCTTTTTCTTTATATTCAAGCTTTTCCTCTGATGAAGGAAAATCACATCCTTACAGTATCACAGCTGATACACAATCTGCCAGTATCTTGACCAACTGACCTTTATCAGAAAGTTTAATTACTTTTACATCCTCAACAGATGCCAGGTAAGCCAACGCTTCTGTTATTTTTTAAAAAGTGATCTGACATTACATCTTCTGTTTAAATTGAAGGTAGAGGAGAACATTCATCTCTTATATATACTTGGAAAAGATTACTCAAATGGGCAATTAATTTTTCCATGTACATTCCTTCTCTGATAAGAATGACAAACTCCCAAAACTATCAAGTTCACCCGACTATCGTCTTAATTTTTTTAAGATCGTACCAATTCAATCTTGAAGACAATTTACATTTTAGGACGAAATTTGATGGGGAAAAATAAAACAACTACTTGTTTCAAAATACGTCTTTATTTGGAAATGCACACCTTTATGGATTTGGTTATGAAATCAATCGGACTCGCCAATATCCCTCTCTCTGTTAGGAATCCCATACTTTTTTCAGTAATGGCTAGCTCCGTGAATTTGTTTGACAACTCTGTGTTACTGTATTTTCTCCGTATTGTGTTCCCCCCAAGGGTGACTGGGGAATAGAAGTATGGTCACCATTGGTCTTCCTCCGACCGGCAGTAAAACCCGTGCTAAAGTGGGGCGTCCGTTTGGCTGTGCGGGATGTACAAATTTGCAGCCACGTCCGGTCAGAATGGGGACGTTAAATCCGATGCCTCGTGTAAAGAGAGTGCCACGCTCTTTGCACGTTAAGAACCCTTGCAACAACTCTTTGAGGGGTCCGTAGGTGACCTGTTGCAAGGCTAAATTTCTGTCCCTATCCAATATACCCTCATTTCCCGTGGCAGTCTAAATTTCTCCGACCTTAATCCCTTAATCTATTACAGAACCTACCTATTGTATTTATTGTGAACTTGTTCTCGTCCTGAATATGCATGAAATATTTGCCACTGGACGTTAAGCAACCAACAATCAATCAATCCGTATTGTGTTAAAGTCCTGTAATTGAAATGACTGCATGCATCTGTCTTAAAAAATACTCGTTCTGTTAATAAACATTTCTCATTTGCATACTGCAATTGCTAGTCATTCAACCAACATCTTCCATTAAAGCAACTTCTGGTTTGTATTTTGATGCAACATGAGTTTGTTTCATTTACTAGTAGTCTATTTCAAAACATTTATTTTAACTACACTTAAAAATGTCATAATCATTTCCAGTATTTCAACAAATCAATCAATAAATAAAAGTAATTCCAAAGTCAGATTTGATTTTTAATTCACCCTCTATACTTTTCGTATCATCATTACTGACGTTTTGACAACGTAGATGCCTTTAAGTATTCCAATACAGGATGGTGTAAGTTTCTTATTGATTCCACTGTTACAACAGTATGTATGGTACCGTGGCCTATAGGACTCTACGCATAAGTCAATAGATTGATTGAGTGATTGTTGGTTGCTTAACGTCCAGTGGCAAATATTTCATGCATATTCAGGACGAGAACAAGTTCACAATAAATACAAAAGGTAGGTTCTGTAAAAGATTAAGGGATTAAGGTCGGAGGAATTTAGACTGCCACGGGAAATGAGGGTATATTGGATAGGGACAGAAATTTAGCCTTGCAACAGGTCACCTACGGACCCCTCAAAGAGTTGTTGCAAGGGTTCTTAACGTGCAAAGAGCGTGGCACTCTCTTTACAGGAGGCATCGGATTTAACGTCCCGTCTGACCGGACGTGGCTGCAAATTTGTACCTCCCGCACAGTCAAACGGACGCCCCACTTTGGCACGGGTTTTACTGCCGGTCGGAGGAAAACCAATGGTGACCATACTTCTATTCCCCAGTCACCCTTGGGGGATATGTCAATAGAGGATGGTGTTTAAAAAAATCTAATTGGGACCACTGTAAGAACAGTTTTTGTGCCACTACGGCCCATAGGAGTCCAGACATAAAGTGCTATATTTATCATTATCCTGGTCATTCGTTGAGAACTTCATCCCACTTTAGTTAATATAAGGTTAAAGGGTGACAAATAAATTAACTATATTGGATTTAAAATTGCACATGGTTTTTTTTCAAAAACGAAAGTCTAATGTAGATTTATTTGAATTATTATTCTGTGTAAACGAGGAAAATGCAAAGTTTATTTACTAGATTGTAAAAATAGCAGAGTGTTATGTTCTGTCCATAAAACACTTATAAATTAGGAAAATAACACTTATCGTCTTTAAACTTTTTACTTGATCAGAAATTATAGAAACTAGAAACAAATGGTATATATGATTAATAAAAAGTTCCATACAGGTTTAACTAAATATCACTTTCCTAATTATGCTCTAGTGTATTTGGAGGACAACTAATTAAATATAACTGATCATCAATATCAATGATAATACATGTTTTCATCATACACACTGCTGGTATAATTCTAAAGTCTCCATAATGTTCAATTCTCTGTAGATGCCCGCAGAAACAAATATCTAGCTGATATTTTAAAGTTTTATTTTTGATGTCTCTTTATCTGAACATCCAGACTAAAGTTCACCGTTAACAATTCCGTCACAATAGCATAACGTTACCCAGCTTCTAAAACGATGACATGATTCATTTTCTTTCTCATTCCTATAAACATAGTTTGCAACATAATCGCTTCGAGTTTTGGCATTTTGATAATCTTTTGAATAGTAAGTTCCCCAAGGGTGACTGGGGAATAGAAATATGGTCATTACAGGTCTTTCATGTCTTCTGCTAATAACTCATAGTAATTCTGGTTGTTTTTCAGTCGTACCTTTCTCCCCAAAGCAGTGCAACCTTTTTGCAGTGTTTTTTCTTCTCTAAATTATAAAAAAAAGATGCTAACCTTTAAATATATACATTAAAAGTAAGGTAATGTACTACAGAATACAAATCCCCAATATCAATCTAATTTATAAAAAATCAATCTTATTTAAATTAGATCTTTCAATTTGCTTATTTAAAACCCCATGTACAAATTGTTATTTTCAGATGTTAATTTTAATTCAGCAAATCATTTCAAGTGACCTAATGGCCCTTTGATTTCAAATTGTCCCTAAGAAAACTTTCATTTTTGAATTTATTTGTTTTTCTAATTTTCTCATTTGAAAAGAGGGTCGAAAGATACCAGAGGGACAGTCAAACTCATAGATCGAAAATAAACTGACAACGCCAGGGCTAAAAATGAAAAAGACAAACAGACAAATAATAGAAGACAAGATACAACATAGAAAACTAAAGACTAAGCAAAACGAATTGTTTCACATGTGTTATTATAGCTGACTATATATAGTATGGGCTTTGCTCATTGTTGAAGGCCGTACGGTGACCTATATTTGTTAATTTCTGTGTAATTTGGTCTCTTGAGAGTTGTCTCAGTGGCAATCATACCACATCTTATTTTTACTATCTGAAACATAATAATGACTATAATAGATATAAGAAGTAAGCCTGGTAAGCTTTAATTACTGAACAAGTTCTAAACCAATTTTGGTAAATAACTGTTTTGTCTTCACATCATCAACATGTTCTTGAAAGTTTTTTTACGATGCCTGACAATGCCTTTGACATACCGGCAGCAACACTAACCTGGTGTAAAATCATTGACATGCAGTTTAAATTGTTTGTCTGACAAAACTGATTTTCAATTTTCCAATTACATGTACTCTTAACTCCTGAGTATTTATGTGACCATTTCGTATAAAACAAAACTGACTATTTTATGCAAAAATATATTATTTCCACAGTTCGCATTGGCATCATACCACATCTTATTTTTATCTTGTTTGACTTTTGCTGCTGTCATTTATATTTCAACAACAGATTCTAGTTTCCTGAAATCTGTTCATTTTAACAATAGAATAGATAGCAAAGAATCTTGTGGAAAAAGGATATTGTTAACTAGACTCCAATATTACAATTCCACAGATGCAATGATGGATAAATACTTAAGTCGTTTTCAAATAATAATAGCAATTAAGTCTATACCCTACCAGTGTGTATGATCTGCAATTGTTCTTTGTCTTCTAGACACAAAGTCAGGAATTTGTATCTTTAGAAATCTTTTTGTCAAGTACTAAGTAATGCAGTCTGAAAAATCTATTTAATCAGATTAAAACAACATTTCTCTAATACATCATTTCATTCCTCCAATTCTTTACCGATTTATCTTTCTCCTGACCAGATGATTTTTTTAAATCCTTGTGTGGTCCTTTGATATCATTGTTTCATGGGTTATATACAATCATGACATCAAAATTTCTTACTTCCTAATTGTAACATGAAAAAAATGGTGAGATGACATCATAAAAAAGAACATCTTATATCTACATCTTTTTCCATATTAATGAACAGAATTTTATCGTAATTCCTGTTATCTCTTTCTATGTATTGAAGTAGAATCTTCTGATTGTTAATGAAGTAGAATCTTCTGATTGTTAATGAAGTAGAATCTTCTGATTGTTAATGAAGTAGAATCTTCTGATTGTTTAATGAAGTAGAATATTCTGATTGTTTATTGAAGTAGAATCTTCTGATTGTTAAATGAAGTAGAATCTTCTGATTGTTTAATGAAGTAGAATCTTCTGATTGTTAATGAAGTAGAATCTTCTGATTGTTTATTGAAGTAGATTCTTCTGATTGTTAAATGAAGTAGAATCTTCTGATTGTTTAATGAAGTAGAATCTTCTGATTGTTAATGAAGTAGAATCTTCTGATTGTTTATTGAAGTAGATTCTTCTGATTGTTTAATGAAGTAGAATCTTCTGATTGTTTAATGAAGTAGAATCTTCTGATTGTTAATGAAGTAGAATCTTCTGATTGTAATGAAGTAGAATCTTCTGATTGTTTATTGAAGTAGAATCTTCTGATTGTTTAATGAAGTAGAATCTTCTGATTGTTAATGAAGTAGAATCTTCTGATTGTTAATGAAGTAGAATTTTCTGATTGTTTAATGAAGTAGAATCTTCTGATTGTTTATTGAAGTAGAATCTTCTGATTGTTTAATGAAGTAGAATCTTCTGATTGTTTAATGAAGTAGAATCTTCTGATTGTTTAATGAAGTAGAATCTTCTGATTGTTAATGGAATAGAATCTTCTGATTGTTTAATGAAGTAGAATCTTCTGATTGTTTAATGAAGTAGAATCTTCTGATTGTTTAATGGTATACCCTGTTTGATAGGAATATTGCCAGACATATATTTAACCATTTCAGCTCCTTGTCAAAAGCCATTTATATTCTACTAGGCGATAATACTACTGCCGAAAAATAAGAAAAAGCAGGAAATCGGTTGGAGATAATCTATGCATCATTTTATGACCTTTATGTATTAGGCAATTGTGGGCTGAATGGTCACAGCTTATGTGCTGTTAGATCATTATGTACAATAATGGAGACCTGGAGTTGTTTTAGGAGTAGGACCAATGATGTGGGTTGGCATTGTACCTGGCACACACACAGAAGAGCCAAAAAAACCTAGATCCTTACTTGGACATACAAGTAAATGAATTGTTAGAACTATGCACAACGTTTTATGCCTACAGAGAAGATCTTTCATCAGTCAGAATCGCAATCCTGCATTACATGTATGATATACCAGCATTCATCAAGATTTTGCATGTCACAAGCCAGTCTGAACTCCGTGATTGTCCTTGATGTAATAAAGTGTTATAAGTATTTCGAAACTGAAAAAAGGTGAAATATAAATTGTATGAAAAACTGGGCGAAATAATTCAATATGAGAAGAATATGCTAATGAAGTCTGACCGCGTCATGAAAACACCCAAATCACAAAGACCATACATATGTTAGGAACAAGTAGCAGAAGAAAATTTATATTCACAAATAAATAAAACCATTACTTTCAAATTAAAACAAAAAATGGTTTGTGACTTTTTGTGGTGAAGTCGGTCCAAGTTAATAGCATGAAGTTCTAACAGAAAGTGGTTTACATTTATAAACGATGCATTGTGACAAATATGGCTACTTTTTAATGTTCTGATCCACTCCTTTCATATTATATATTGCAATTTAGGCCTATTCATATATGCCACGCTGTCGGAATATCAAAACTTGTATGCCATAACCAGATTTTCCGTATTTTATGCCACTTCCCTGGTGTTTATTTTTTGAATTTGTTTGCAAGTCACTCCGCAAAAAAATACAGTGCACATTACACAACATTCAACGCTTTTTTTGCTGCTGAATAAATGGCATGTTGACATTGAGAAGAATACCAGTATTACCGTACACAGCTGCAAGTTGAATTTGTAAGGATGGAGATATGGTCTCTCTTTTTCTTGGTTTGCTGACAATTAGATAAATTATTTGACTTGTATGGCAGGATCCAATGACCTTTGCCTGTATGGTGTTTTTGAGCTGACGGTGGATTAGCTGGTTGGAATTTGTTCCCTTCGTAATAATGTCATGTGTTGCCTATCACTTTAAAATATGGTGCACGGACTGTAGGTTCCAGACCATTTATTTCTTTTATATTTATCGCTGATAAGCTTCTGGCCATTGTTGATGACATCTGATTTAAGCTGTTTCCATAAATGAGATCACAGAAATTTTCCATTTGCAGATTGAAATCAGTAGTTGGACACCAGAGTGGAGATGAAGCAGGGCTTTGGTGAAAGCGTTCATCGGCGTTTTCTGTAATTATCCCTTCTATATCCTCTGCCACTTCTGGTGTTTTGCGTTTAGGCGATTATTTGAAAGACGGTGAAGCAATTTCTTCCTTTTTCTATCCATCAGTTTGGATCCAAACTTTGACGAGACTGAATTGTCTTGGACATTTGGCAACATAGAATGTGTTTCTGTTATTGATGTTTTTGACTGATTCACAAATGTTGAATCAGGGCTGCTGTTCCGTCCAGTTCGATTTTATTGAGCTTTCTACACCTCTTCTTGTCGGCTTTTGTCTTCTCAACTGTGTAAGATTTATCTTTTTGATGAGTCCCCAAGGGTGACTTGGGAATAGAAATATGGTCACTACAGGTCTTTTTCGACCGGTAGTAAAACACTTACCAAAATTGGGCCTCCCTTTGGTTGTTCGGGATGTACAAGTTCGTAGCCACGTCCAGTCAGAATGGGGGCGTTAAATCCGATAACCCGTGTAACAAAAAGGGGCCCTTGCAACTACTCTTAGATAGGTTCGAAGGTGGCTTGGTGCAATGCATGTAGTACGATAAAACGGTTCGGAATGAATGTATGTGTTCCCCAATTCCCATCACCTTCTCGATGTTGGTTTGTGAATAGGTTCTTTCCACGATTTTTACTGCCAACAAATACTGTATGTACTTTCTTGTTCAAAGTATATTTTATTGTTGTATTGTTTTGCTTACATGAAGTGTTCCCAGAAAAAAAGCTTTACAAGCTCGCTCTTTTTCCCCGTCTGTAGTTTAACAGTAGGAATGATTTTTTTTTCTTTTTGTGGTACATCTTTTGGCTTGAATTTGAATTTTCTTTTCTTTTTGTGGTACATCTTTTGGCTTTAGTTCGCTCTACATTTTGGCAAATAAAGTATATCTGCTTTTCATAATGATCCCAACTGATAATAAGTAGTAAAAATCTCTCCTGCTTATCTGTCGTTAACTTTACAGAGCATTTAAATATACATTTGAACAGTGGCGATATTTCATCTTTTTCTTTTCCTGTTAAACTGGTATAAGGCAAACCATGTACTCTGTTAAACTGTTTAGCATTTCATTTTCAAACGTTTTGATTCTTTGTTTTTCTTTCGACATAGTTCTTTCTTTACAGGAATTTTATAATGTGCACGTTTCTTTGGTGTAACGTAGGACGTAAAACATAAAGAAGGAGAACTAATTTTACCCAGGAGAACGTCTACTGGAAAATGTATATTGAATGAGCATGGACCTTGGCCACACTGTACGGAATGTATATTTCTAAACATTTCCATTACAAATCATCAGATAACTAGCAAATGTTAGGCAGGCATGATTACCATAAGGGATCTAGAATGGTGCAGGTAGGAATTTTGACGAGAAAGGTTTAATATTGATTGATTGTTGATTGCTTTACCCCGCATCAGCACCAAAAAGCTATATCGCGGCGATTAAGAAAGACTTAATACATGGGATCTAGAGACTGTTGAAGGAAGTATTCTCTTTAATGCAAAAAGGCGATATTACTCATATTGTAATTGCAGATCCTTTAATACAAGCATTTGGAGATGTTCGGCTGAAGAAGGATGTGGATAAAATAAAAAGAAAAAGTATTATGGTAGTTTTTACATATGGTTGGCCTCAAGACTCTTTTGTGCATTCAAAAAATTATCCCTAACCCAATTCGATGCTTCACTTGTCAAAAGTTTGGTCATAACACCAAACAATGTCGTGGTACGCAGAGATGTTTCAAGTGTTCTGGCGAAGGACATGAGGGAATAAACTGTAGCTCTGAATCTTCAAAATGCGTAAACTGTGGTGAATCCCATTTTTCATCATCTAGGGACTGCCCTGTTTACCTGAAAGAAACAAATATTATAAAAATTAAAACAGAAAGAAACATCAGTTACCCAGAAGCTAAACAGATAGCTTCTGTTTCGAGTGATCCTCTAGTTTCGAACAAACCATCGTACGCCAGCAAAGTTGGCCGCTCATTCAGTCATGAGAATACACAAACTCGCATGACATGGCCAATTGATGCTGAAACTTTTACACTGTTGCCTGTTCAATTAGAAACTTCCGATAAATTAATTATTCCAAGAAAATCAAAGCCTTCTAAAACCAGTACTCAGTCAACTCAATCTTCCTTACAGAGCTCAATGTCATCACCTTCTAAAAAAGAAAAAAAGAAATCAAGTAAGTCAGATGCGGTTGTATCAGACAGTTGGGGCACTGGATCGGTCTGGGATCTTCCCGATAATTCAATCGTCTTAAATAGTTACACTACATCTGCGTCTAATAAAGCGTCTACTAATTCATCTTCTGCTTCTCGTACAAAGCCTACAAAAGCTCCTTCTCCTCTGCGATCTCAAGAACAGAAGGGCGTCTCCAAAACGCAAGCAAATGCGTCCTCTCAGAAGTCTTCTGAAAGGAGGTCGAGGAGGTGTAACATCAGCTGCGTCTAGTCAGAGAGATCAAGGACTCTCCTCACAAAATAGATTTACGATACTGGATGACGAATTACCTGTTGCATTTTGTCTTCAAGAAACTCATTTGAAAGAAAGTCACAAAGTACCTTTAAAAAGATACAACATCTACAGCACCTTTTCTAAGGAAGACGAACGAGCTGCAGGTGGATCAACCATTTTTGTGAAGGACAACGTCATTCATAGAACAGTCCAACTCACTACAGATCTGCAGGCAGTTGCTATTCGTCTATCATTAGATAAAACAATTACATTATGTTCTATACATATTCCACCTAATTCAAATATAGATAAAGCTAAACTAAAAAACTTAACTGATCAATTACCTACACCTTTTATACTTATGGGAGACTTCAATGCTCACAATCCCTTGTGGGGAAGCAAGTCTTACAATGCAAAGGTAAAATCATTAAAGACTTTGTCTCTCAAGAGCGTTTATGTATTTTTAATGATGGATCTAATACTTATCTTCACCCTGGAAACGGTTCTTATTCTGCAATTGATATAACTACTTGTGATCCGTCTCTTCTTCTTGATTATTCATGGCGTGTCCATGATGATCTCTGTGGAAGTGATCACTTTCCAATTATTCTTGAGCATCTTTTTACTTCTGCTCAACAGAGAATTCCTCGTTAGAAATTAGACAAGGCTGAAATGCCCTTGTTTGAATCTCTTTGTCGAACAGAACTTCAATCAAAGATGTTTGAGGCTGTACAAGATCCAATTTTAACCTTTAATACTGTTTTAACGTCTGTTGCTGACCGAACAATTCCAAAGACCTCGGCAAATCCAAAACACCCTAGCAAACCATGGAATGACGACGCTTGTGATCAAGCCATTGATGACCGTAAAAAATCTGAAAGACGGTTTAATCAACATCCTACACAAGACTATTTAAATAATTTTCGTATTGTTCGCGCTAAGGCATGGCGGACTTGCAGGCAAGCCCAACGAACATCTTGGAAAAAATTTGTCTCGGGGATATCATCTGGCACTCCGATGACAAAAGTTTGGAATATGATACAAAAAATAAAAGGTAAAAATTCTAAAGCCACTGTTAAACATTTGAAAGACGGCAATTCTTTATTAACATCTGAAAAAGATATTGCCAACAAGCTTGGTGAAACGTTTGCGAAATCTTCTTCTTCTAACAACTACAAAGAAGATTTGAAAAAGGTTAAAGAAAAGAAAGAAAAAATTAAGCTTAACTTTAAATAAAAAAATGGTGAAAATTATAATTAACCTTTCTCTTTGAAAGAACTTAAAACATCTCTTTCTAAAGCCCATGACACAGCTTGTGGGCCTGATAACATCCATTATCAACTGTTAAAACACTTGCCAGATTCCTCTCTGGAAGTTCTCTTGCAGCTTATGAATAACATCTGAGAATCTGGTGATTTACCATCAATCTGGAAGCTTGCAACCGTCGTGCCTATTCCAAAACCAAGTAAAGATCACACGGATCCTATTAATTATCGACCAATTGCTCTTACTAGTTGTGTCTGTAAAACACTCGAACGGATGGTCAATGATCGCCTTGTTTGGTTCTTGGAATCAAATGGGCTATTAGCCAATATCCAGTGTGGATTCCGACAGGGCCGCAGTACTCTTGATCATCTTGTCCGATTCGAATCATTTGTCCGTAATGGTTTTGCGAAAAATGAACATGTGGTGTCGGTCTTTTTCGATCTTGAAAAAGCCTATGACACTACGTGGAAGTATGGTATTTTAAAAGATCTTTTTGATATGGGGTTGAAAGGCAATATGCCAAATTTTATTTCTAATTTTCTCTCTAACAGACAATTTAATGTTAGAGTTAATTCAACCATGTCTGATCTGTATGATCAAGAGATGGGTGTCCCTCAGGGCAGTATTTTATCTGTGACATTATTTAGTCTTAAAATTAACAGACTTGTTGAAGTTTTAAAAAGTAATATTGAAGGCTCATTGTACGTTGATGATTTTTTAATATGTTATAGAGGCAAAAATATGAATAACATAGAACGCCAATTGCAACTGTGTCTCGGAAGAATCGAAAAATGGGCCTCAGAAAATGGTTTTGAATTTTCCTCATCTAAAAGGGTTGGGATGCATTTCTGTAACAAAAGGAAATTGCATCTAGTTTTTGATAAAAAATTAACCTTTCTCCCCCATATCAAAATGTTAAAATCAAGATGTTTAAAAGCATTAGATATTTTAAAAGTTGTCGGCAGCACCGACTGGGGTTCTGATCGCAACATTTTACTTAATTTATATAGATCTCTAGTTAGATCAAAACTAGAGTATGGCTCTATAGTGTATGGCTCTGCTCGGAAGTCCTACATACAGATTCTTGATGCTGTGCATCACCAGGGTTTGCGTCTCTGTCTTGGCACCTTTAAAACCTCACCAGTTGAGAGTCTGTATGTAGAGGCTGATTAACATTCACTTTTTGACAGACGTTTGAAGCTTGGACTTCAATATGCTGTCAAATTAAAAGCCTATTCAGATAATCCTGCCTACAGCTGTGTTTTTAATCCAATTTATGAAGATATTTTTGCAAAACATGAAAATAAAATTCCTCCGTTAGGTATACGTTTAAAACCACATTAAGCTACTTTTGATTTAAAATCTGTTGCTCAAGTTGAAACTTGCAAATGTCCTCCATGGGAACTTCCCAAACCAAAAATGATATTTGATCTCCGTATACACAATATAAATGAAACAAATCCTCTTTTAATTCAGCAACACTAAGCTGAAATTAAAGCCAATTATTCAGATTTTTCAACTGTCTATACTGATGGATCAAAAGATGGTGACAGAGTTGCATCTGCTGTTGTCTTCAGGGACAGAGCTGCAACTCTCTGTTTGCCATCAGCTGCATCCATCTTTACTGCTGAAGCAGAAGCAATAATTTTGGCTTTGAAATTTATTGCTTCTTCAGATAAATCCAAATTTATTATATGTTCTGATTCACTTTCATGCTTACAAGCTATACAAAGCTATACAAAATACTAAAATTAAAATCCCAACAATTCTCAAAATTTTATATGTAATGAGGAATTTAAAAATTCTTCTTAAAGAAATAATATTTCTATGGGTGCCGAGTCATGTTGGAATCCATGGAAACACAGCTGTAGACCTTGAGGCAAAGAATGCCCTGGGTGACACTTTATCTAACTGTGATATACCATATACCGATTTTAAATCTAATATTAGAGAATATGTTTTTAATATTTTGAAAAATGAACGGAGTAAGAGAGATGGTAACAAATTACATGAAATTAAACCTAATTTAGGTAAACCTTTTACTAATTTAATGTGCAGAAAAGATCAGTGTGTTATTTCTAGATGCCGAATTGGTCATACTAGAGTGACACACAAGTATCTTTTAAAAAATGAAGATGAACCACAATGTGTACCTTGCAACTGCAAGTATACTATTAAACATGTTTTAATTAATTGTATTGACTTTGCTGATATTCGGAAGAAGCATTTCAATGTCAATAATATGTATGATTTATTTAGTAATGTTCCATTTACAAATATTGTTTCATTCTTAAAAGAAATTGGAATATATTATAAAATATAAAAAATGTTGTTATATTTTAAACGATTTTAATTTTTATCACGTTATCTTAGTGTTGATTTTTATTTGTAAATAATCAATTTGCTTTAGTCTAGAATTTTAGTTTATTGAAAGACCTTTTGTCTGATTTTAAAAATATACCTTAAATTGTTATAATATTCGAATTAGCTCTCGCCGCGATATAGCCTTTCTGTGCTAATGCGGCGTAAAGCAAACAACAATCAATCAATCAAATGATATTAAACTTGACACAATATTCACAATTATCCATGTAGTAACATGAGTTAGCAGGTACGTTGTAACGTCTTAAACCTACTGTATAAACATGATAAAGGACATTTTTTTGAAACATGGCATTGTTTTGACAGGAAAAATTAGATACTGACCTCAGCTCTGACTCAGTCAATATTAGTGGTTTTCTTGTCAATATCATACCATACTAACCACTTCAAATATCCAAGATTGTATAATAGCGACGTCTAGTTTATAGTTATATATATAGAATAACCATGCATTGTCTCGAAATATGAAATTTATTTGTACAAGGCTTAGAAACAGGTAGAAAGCGAGTCTGTGCCGAGCATTTCTACCTGTTTTGAGCCGAGTACAAATAAAATTTATATTTCAAGATAATGTATGGTTATTCTTTATATACTGCAACTCCTATAACTGTTCCAAATGAAATAATTAGGGTAAAAACCATCATTGTTTAATTTGAAGAGGACGACGACGTAAAATTCCCGCGAACCTGTATGTTTTATTGACGTCATAAATAAAGCTCTACGGAAACGCATTGTCAACGTCATAAACAAGGCGATATACGGTCAGTGACTGTATATCACATATGAATATACGGTCAATTCTATTTGACTACGCAAATAGCACAGCTGCAGTATATATTGTTATATCTTCTTTTTGTCTTATTTGCATTATAAATCAATTGTTATTTTTAGGTTAAGTAGGCTTCCAATCTATCTCCTGGTGATTTTACTACAACTTTGACATCAAAAATGGATGCAAAAAGAAAGAAAAGAAAGCACTCAGCAAATAAAAATGAAATTACGAAAAGGAGGATTTTCTTAAAGAAAAAAAAATATTTAAACGAAAGGAAAAGCACTGTTAAAGAGGGACCCACTTATGAGACACAATTTGAACTAAACATGGATAACACAGAAAATGTTCCTCAGATTCCTCAGCAAATTATGATTTCTGGTTCAAAAAGCAGAGTTTTCTTTGACTTGGAAACTACTGGCTTAGGTAGGAATTGTGACATAACTCAGATTGCAGCAAAAGTTGGTGAGGATGTATTTCAGAAGTATGTAATTCCAAGGGTTGACATTCAAATTGAGGCAAGCAGGGTAACTGGCATTACATACAGTCAGAGTACCAACATTATGTATGTTCATGGAGAAAAAGTGGAACCTATTTCTATACAGAAGGCACTGTTAGACTTTTTAGAATTTTTATCTGTTTTAGAAAAACCTATTTTAATTGGTCACAATATTTGTAATTTTGATATACCTATTTTAGTCAGGAAACTTAAAGAATCAAATTTATACACAACTTATTGCAAACTAGTAAAGGGGTTTGTTGATACTTTAAAATTGGCTCGTAGAGTTATTGATAAGGAGAGGTTGTGAACTATAAATAACAAACAAACACTTGTTGAAACATTTGTTTATATCTCATCTCTGCTCACAATGCTATTGAAGATGTGAAGTCTCCTCAAAGTCTTTTTGATGTAAAACTGTCATCCTTTTTCAATAATGCTGATGTTTACTCACTTATGTATCACTATTGTGTGGAGTCTTATTCAGAATTTGTTCAGAAGACATCAAGACAGTATACAACAGGGATAAAAAAGGTGTGAAATTTTTATTTGAAGACTATAAAATTTCAAAAAAGATTGTTAATGCCTCAATACTTTTTTGGACGAAGAATGAAAAGAAACAAGATTGAAAATAACCTGACTACATGACATGAACATGGTGTAGTATTTCAATCTTATTAAAAAAGCACATACCAAAAAAGTGGCATATTACTCATTTAAACTAAAATAATGTTTCTCAGGTCACCGACCAAAAATAAAAACTCTACTTCATGTTTTTGACGATACAATTAAATCTGTCTTAATGTATGGCAGTGAAATATGGGGGTGACATTAACTATAACAAACTAAACACTCAAGGCGGTCACTATTTTAAAAAAAATTGCGGAGACCTGGCAGTAGAGAAGGCTCATTTAAGCTTTTGTAAATTTATACTTGGAGTAAGTAATAAAGCAACAAATATTGCAGTTATGGGGGAACTGGGCAGATATCCACTATTCTTGGAGGTTTTATTGAATATGCTTAAATACTATATACGTTTAAAAAAATCTGATGATTTATTATTAAAAGAAGCTTTCAACCTCTCAAAGTCTCTACGTGATGAGCAGAAAAAGAGCTGGTTTACAAGTATTCAAACTTTATTCAAATACTTTAGCATCAATGAAAATTATGCACTTAATTTAAAAACAAAGTTAAAAACCTATTTATGCAAAAAGATGCAATCAAAATATGATTTAAGGATGTTCGCTTGTCATGTTTTGGGATTTTTGTCAGATTTTCGGAATCCTCTGGTTTTATACATTTAAATGCCTTACAATATTTTGCCCATTGACCCCCACTTTTTATTTTATTAATCTTGTACATGTATTATTATAAGCCATCTGTAAAAGTCTTATAAAATCCTTGTTATTTTTTAATAGTTTTTGAGAACTTTAACTAGTCAATGATAAAGCTATGAAAAATCAAGAGAGAACATTTTCCCGCCAAAATTTCAATGGCTATTATCTCGAAAACAAGCACATTGACCTATATATTTGTTTTGCTTTTTTTGTTCCTTTATTTATCCTCTATTAATATATACTAGTGTTATGAAAAGTTTTTTATTTTGAAACTGAGTAGCGAACATCCTTAATATGGCATACTGAGCTAAATAATGATGTCAGAGGCAATAAACTATATGGGAACAAGCTTAGAACTTACAGACTTTTTAAAAGCAGATTTTGCGTAGAAATTTACCTTTTGCAGGGAAATTTCAAATGCAGAAATTACTTAACAAAATTTCGTATCAGTGCTCACGATTTGGAGATTGAGAGGGGAAGGTACAAAATTCTGACAGTATCAGAATGTTCTGTAAATTGTGTGGTACTGAGGTTGAGGATGAAATTCATTTTCTTCTCCAGTGCCATAAACTTTCAAATATTCGTCTTAACTTTTTAAATGAAATAAAACGGTGTAAAAAATGTAGTAGTTTAGATATTAAATCACAATTTATTTGGCTTATGTCTTCTGAAGATATTTTCATACTCCAGAAACTCGGATAATTTTTGGAAAATTTATCCTCTCATAGGAAAGTTTCCTTAAACATGTTAAATGATAAATAGTTGTAGTAATGCCCAGTGAACCCCCCCTCCCTTCCCCTCTATACCCAGTTATATTATTGAAAAAAACTAACTACTGTGCTTGTTGTTTTCTTCTGCTTGTCTTAATAAATATTTTCTATAACATTGTGTCTTAATCATATTGAATCACTTGTAATCATTAGTATGAAATTAATGTTGATTGTTCTGCTCCTTGTCGGCGCTGTGTTTAGCAATACAATATTTGTTTGTTTGTTTGTTGTTAAATTCATTGTAGGGGCATTAAAAAGCAAGAAATAACAAAAAAGATTTCCAATCAAAAATTATGAATTCGAGATTGCTGAAGTCTTACGAAATGCACCTACTATACAGGAGGAGCAAACTTTGGAGGTAATACAAATACTGTTGATTCTTTCTTGTTCATGGAAATATACATCTTCATCGATTTTGTTGGCTATGGTATGGGTTAACAAAGTTCAATCGAGTGTTAATTTCTAAATAGGCTTGTATTGAAATCAAATATCTATGTAATGCACTTCAGAATATTTCACAAGGTGGCTAAAAAAGGTGACAAGCAAATGACTAAAAGAAAACGACGTATTGTCATGATAGGGGACAAGTGTCCAGCTCATCCTCATGTTCCTGGTTTAAAGTCAGTTAAATTGGTATTTTCACCACCAAACACTACTAGTGTCCACCAAACACTACTAGTGTAACTCAACCAATGGACCAGGTGTAATTAGAAATTTGAAACTGCACTCTCGTAAATTAGTTATTCAAATGCAAATCACTGCCACTGACACTAAAACTGAGTTTGCAATAACCATCCTTGATGGAATTCATATGCATAATCGTGTACCTCTCGGGGTAGGGATTACCCCCAATGGTAAACTGTGAAGAGCCTGGCCT
Organism: Mytilus californianus; assembly: GCF_021869535.1. Lineage (NCBI taxonomy): Eukaryota > Metazoa > Mollusca > Bivalvia > Mytilida > Mytilidae > Mytilus > Mytilus californianus. Next base: position 5,266,158 of record NW_026262672.1, read on the forward strand.
TACAGAGACGCAAGGAAAAGGAACGGCAAGCTGAAAATCAAGAAAAATATTCTATTCATATACTTCTGTATCGATTCATTCCATGTAGAATTAACTATGATAATTTATTTTATTCAGACGAACACGTCAAAATTCATTACAAGGTGAACACGTTCGGTCAATCATTGATTGCGTGACAATAAGTATATGTGTGTATTACACTTCAGCACACGTGTATTTTTAAAACACGTTCAGAAAAGATGACAACGGTAGAATACGTTTGTCAGTTTTGTTTTCGATCTATGAGTTTGACTGTCCCTCTGGTATCTTTCGTCCCTCTTTTGTACTCAACAAATTTGGGTAACTTATCAAGTTATGTAATGTTTATAAATTCATTTTTTACTGGAACAAAATTCTGGGCGGCGTCACAGATTGAAGCGAGTTAGATACCTTGCTACTCGGAAAATAATATGATTGACAAAGGAAACAGTCGCAGTATTTATAGCAAGGTATAGCTACGTTATACTCATAGGTCAGTATTTTGACCTATTTTAATTGAGATGCCTCATTGCCAACTGGAAATGAATGCTATGTGTTATTTCGTCGAACATCCGAATAGCGTTATTAGTAGAATAGCAATGAATTAATCGCAAAGATAAAATATGAAAAAGGACATAGATGAGTGACATGATATATATCAGTGTATTTTATGATTTGTAGGTTATCAAAAGTTTTGTCCAAACAGTTCATGTGCAGCTCAAATTCCATAAGATGATATAGAGAATTGCATTTTAAACATGGGAACCTATTTAGTTCATTATTTAGTATTGAGAGACTTTATGTCTCAATATCAGTTTTCAAATTGGCATCGAGTTTTTCCACTCTAAATATTTCTTACAGTGGAAAAACTTAATAACTTAACTTAACTGCCAATATGTTTTAAGTTGCCGGCCTCTTTGTAAAGAACAGAGAGGGAAGGAAGCAATTGTAGTACATAGGGATGACTACACTGCATCTCAACAACCTCGGAGCCAATTGAAACATTCCATCTTCCAATATAAATTGCCATAATGTTAAACAGTAAATTTGTATAAAGAGGTTTCATTAAATCGGTTTTATTAGCTAACATGGTCGAAAGGGTCATTTGAGCTTATGCAATCACCTAACGTCGAAAACTATGACATGGTTATTAAACAAGCCCATCGGTAAAAGTAATTTAATCTGCACGGTTCACGTGATTAGCCTCATATGTAGAGTATTTAGATGACGCAAATAAAGAACATCTAGTCCGTCAGTGAATGATGCACCCTGTGCGTCAAATAGATGCCAATATTTCAATTGAATATGTAATGAAGAAAAATTATGTGTCTCACAGATACACTCAGTTGGACGGCAAACGATTTAATGGCTTCTAAGGTCAGGACATTGGTCACGTGACAAAAGGTCGGAGTTTACGGTTTTTTGGTAAACGTGCATGACTCGTGGTTTTTTGACTCGTATCGTCTTATTTTTACTCGTACATTAATAAAAATCAAAGTGTTCAAATCTTGAGTTAATGAGCTTCATTATTGTTTATAATTATTACTAAAAAGTGTTGTTAAATTATTCTAAATTGACGAGTGAATTGAAACTTTTTTTCTGAAAATTTAGATAGGTCCACGGAAAATCCCTAATTATTCCTTAAATATGTATGGTAACGTGTTGAGGGGTATAAAATATGAAGTAAAACCATTTTTTACACTAGATTTTCAATATAAACGATCTGAAATTCCCCGGACACAAAATTGTGTCAGCTTATTCGTGGCGAAGTGGAGATCAAAGGGAGATAACTTCGTGCACGCATCGTAGGAAATTGCAAGTTCACAACAGTAAATTCGAGTAAAATTAATGATTGTAGTTATATTTCGACACTTTCTTGAATAAACTATTCCATATTTCATGTTCCTTTACTCATGTAACATTAAAATAGTCCTGGAATGGTTGAATATGGCATTTATTCAAGTAATTACATGTTTTTGAAACTTCCAAAGAAAAAAATTATAGATAACTTACTTTTCTCTGAAACTTGGACTTATAAATTGCTATACATTGTATATTCTCAAACACCCTTTTGATAGATGGAATGATACAAGTATTTGTTCTACTTTCTTTGTATCAATATTCTTAGAAAGCACATGAAAATAAACTGTTTATAGAACAGTTTTTTAATATTAATTTCACTCTAAAATTAGACTTTAATTAATTTAATTTATATATATAAAAAAGTATCTAAAATAGAAAGTTTTTACTCTGGTGCACCGAAAATGTTGCATCAGAAATGAGATTTAACAAAGTTATTTAGCCTGAAGAACTTAAAGATTCTTTGTATGCTGGTCATATGGGGAAAAGAGTGATATTATACATTCTAACACAGCATCAATTGTGAAACAATAGTTCTCTCCTCTAGACATTTTAGTTTTCAAGATGCGAGGCTTGCTGATCAATATACATATTTAAGATTTCTCTGTTAAGAGTGGAGAAAAAACTTATTGACAGAGATTTTGTATAGGAATGTTTCTCTCTTGATATTTTTAAACAATACATTTATGTTACCAACTATCTTTGTTTTTCTACTATGATCTGCAAAGAGATTGGTGTTTTCTGTTTGACATCAATGATCGTCAGGCATGATTATTGGTAGCCTTTTTCCTGATGTAACAACGGCAAATCCTGAGAAAAGCAAGAACCTTTCAGCAGATCCAGGTCTTTTATAAAGAGAGGGGGATTATTCCATATAACAAGAACAATATATTTTGATTTCATGCCAAAAATCATGGGGTTCATCAGCAGAACTCGTGTTACAATAGAATTTAAATTTGCATTACATTAAAATACAATATGGATAAAAAGAAAATGTAGACAATACATACTTCAAAATTGTGAACATTGACTTTGAATGAAAAAAAGGCAATTTGCAGTGGACAGAATTATAATTTTCTTTATTATACCTGCTTTAAGATAAGAAACTATATATATCAAGAGAAAAAATCTGAACATCCAAAAAGCCAGAAAGGGATTTAAAACATTATGAATTAATCAACACAAAAAAACCTGAACAAAAAGCTGTAATGCAATATAATATCATGCAGTTCACATTATTTCTATTATTACATGTTTTCTCATAAATTTGAATTCAAAATTCCTAAAAATAACTGTTGAGTCCTTTAATTAAATTATTGATTGAATAATGAATGATTAGTTAAGCTGATCAGTAAATAAAGTCTGAAAATGTTTTTTTTTTAAATAAAAGAGTGTTATTATGTCATAAAATATACTGAATCAACTTCAAATTTAATCCAAATTCATATTTAACTGCTCTAAAATGCATTGGCAATTGAAATACAAAACAAAAACAAAGCTGACTTAAATACAGTATATCCAGAAATGTTTTGAAGAATGGACATAAATGAGATATTTATTATTCTGAAATCAGAAAAAAATCTTCATAGTATCAAATCAAAATGCGAGTATTATTAAGATAATAAATTTAATTATTTACTTTAATAAAAACCTCATGATAATTTCTGAATTTACAGTACTTAGCTTGTCAACCTCTGCGCATAAAATTTAAGTTTCCTAAGCCAAAATGTGGTTGAAATACTGACAATTTTGCTAACTTTTACCAAAAATCTCTTTTTTATGACATAACTGGATTTTTACTATTTCAGAAAAAGCTGCATAAAGTTATATATGTATCACATATCAGAATGCTAGTTTGTATTATCATGATTATTGCAATAAGTTATTATTCAATTAATTAAAAAAAACATCACTTAGCCCGGAATGAGTACATACATTTGTTTTTTTTTATACATCTATATACTATTCACAAGGGAACTTATTAAAATGAATTTTTTGCACAAGACAGTCATAGCAGTTCACTATTACAGGGGTCATTATAAACATAGTGACACCATTTATACAACCAAATTTTGTTGTTGATATATATAAACTGAAATCATTGCAGAATTTTTTTTTCATATGATTTAATGTTTGTTAGTCATTCACTTCAAATACTTAACCTATACTAAAATAAAGAGATGTGGTATGATTGCCAATGAGATAACATTGAAAACTATCCACCAGAGTCCAAATAATGTATCTGTTAGCAGTTATAAGTCATTTTACAGACATCAACAATGAAAACAAACTTTCATTGTTTTTTAGGCAGATTAGGAAAAAGAGGAATTGTAGCTTTTTGGCTTACTACAAGAGAATATAAGAAATATTATAATATAAATAAGGAAATAAGAGGGACAAAAAAGACAGGACTTAGCCACTGGACTATATATAAAATGCTCCCTGACTAATCCTTAGAGGAGCTGCTGTATACATAGAAAAAAAGATGTTGGTGGCTTAGCCACAAAGAACAGCATTTTGGCCAATCTGCCCTATTTGCTCTAACATATTAAAATTAATGCCTAGGGTGGGAATTAAACCCATGTATGTACATATACTCTATTGTCATCTATGTACATACATGTACATACATGTATATGAAAAATATTAAATGCAAAAAAATGCTGTAATGAAAATATGGTAATTTACATCATTACATGCAGCCTCATTTTTTTATAAGGACCTAGTTTAAGAAGTCCCTGGACCTAGCTAGACCTATTTCTTAGGCAAGGTGTATTATATAACTCTTGAAAGCTTTAATATCTGCTGTTAAAAAATAATAACACAATAGTTGTTATTTCTAAGTATTCAGTAACAACAACGTGCAATTTAAGTAAACAAACATCAATGAACGACCAAGTGTTTGTCTGCTGTGTTTGAATTTAAAACGAACCCATAAGCTTTATTTACACGAATTTTTGCTAAGGCAGACAGTTAAACATGTCAGTCTACATTATAAGTTTTATAAAAAATGTATTTGTTGTTATGACTTGTGTATGCATGGAAATATAATGAAGATAACATTGATTTTTACGGTAAAAAATTGAATACACAACATTCCAGAGGTACACACAAAACACATCCCACTTTTGTAACAATAGATGGTAACGTATAGCCACTTATATAACAGTAAATGCCATTGGATAAGCTACCCTACACAATAAATAATATGCAAATTCGTGATTGGACACGCGATTGTGTCACCTTTTGTTGTGATTGAAAAATGTAAACATTGGAATCCGCAATTTTGACCTAGGAAACAAACTAATTTTCAATCTTGGATTAAAGGACATTGCACACATTGCCAGCGTATCCTGCATAACCAGTCATGTGAAAATATATCTTTTAATTTGTTTTCTACACTTACTATTCTATGTTTAAGTTAATTTAATGTTTTAATTTCCTACAGAACGGAACATCGTTCTCAAAGTCACCGTAGAAAAAATTATAGGTGGAGCTGTTTGTGGGCGTAAACATTTTACATACGGGTAGTTTTTGTGTCGACAGATTGACCTTTATCTGTCAGATTCAGGCGTTTGCCGATCAACTGACTAAATTAGATCTAGCACTTTCAGATATGTCAAACTGACAGCTTTTATATTTTGATGAAACTACTCTTGTTTGTGAGAAAATGTTAAATAGTTGAATAGGTCGTTACAAATCTCTCAATTGTTTAGCATTATCTGTGAATGTACATATTTTTAAGTATTATCCTGGTGCAGAATTAGGATCCATGAAATATTTTTGGAAAGCTGCAGAAAATATATCTACCAAAGATTTTTATAGATAACCAAGTAATTCATTATCTCCGTCCAAAGTTGCCAGCATATACCACTAGAAAAATGCATCAATAATTTTATAAATGTATGGAAATGTATCGGGTTTGAATATTCCTCCATTTCTTTTAAGATCAATTCATGCTACACTGACAGAGGATGCTACAGCAGATCAGTGGGTACAAAACTATACACATAGAATACAACAGGGAAATTGATACGGAAAAGTTTGTCTATGTTTATAGTGTTGTTAGGACGTTGGACTAGTGGATTCTAATTCATTCCATTGATCATCATTTTCTATAATACCACAAGTCACATATATCACAAGCAATCCAGTCCTCTCAATCTGGATATACCGAACTACACAATGGATAAATAGTTACTTGTTCCGTCTGGTTTTTTTTGTAGATGATTTCTTTTTTGACCGTCGTCAATTTAGATTTGTGTTTTCTTTTTCAGTTGATACTGAGAAGCAGCTTCATAACCAGTAAAAGTGATTTGGATACATATACGTAGTAACATTCGACATATGCTTCAAAACTACGGCAATTTCAGGCATATAATCCCACTCATGATCAATAAGAAGCATATGTGTGTCACATATTAACAGTTGTATCAAGCATTACATCTGTAAGCACTCTACGTTGTTCACATAGGCTTTCAAGCATTAGCTGAGTCGAATTCAATCGCGTTACAACGTCTTGTACAAGTTCGTTCTGTCGTAGTCCAAACAACTTTTGTCGTTTCCTCATTTCTGCTGTTATCGTATTGGAATGTTTAAAATGTACCACGTGAAGTAAAATTGGCAATATCGAATGTTTCCAAGCATGGTTTGATGCAAAGCTGAATGGTATGACCAATGCACGTCATATCCTAAACGTCACATTTTTCTGATGCACAATTCATGTTTCTGGCATTGTCATGTACAGAACTCACAATTTTACCGTCCAATTCAAACTCCGAAACTAAATAAATTTTAGCCGTTTCGAAAGATTTTCGCCTGTCAACATTTCACATTTGACTGGGCTCTAAAATATTTTGAATTCTTTGTAATACAGTTTCCTTCCAGTAGTTCTCACTTCACATGGCATAGATAGTTGGTGATGCCAATGGCTGCAGTGTCATGTCTCAACCAACCATGCTGTAATACCCTGCATTTTATATACAGTTGTGAATGCATGATAAGCTAAATGGCTATTTTAATTCTAATGTCTCTGAAACACTTATCTAAACATCAAATATAACAAAAACTATTGATTGATTGTTGTTTGATGGTTGCTTAACATCCAGTGGCAAATATTTCATGCATGTTCAGGACGAGAACAAATTAACAATAAATAAAATAGGTATGTCTGGTAATAGAGGTCAACAGGGTTGCACGTCGGGACAATTTGGACTGCCACGGAAAAGTGAGGGTATGTGGGATAGAGACAGAAATTTAGCCTTGCTTTAGGCCACCTACGGACCCCTTAAAGAGTTGTTCCATGGGTTCCTAACTTGCAAAGTGCTTGACAATCTCTCTACACAGACATCGGATGTAACGTCCACATTTGATCGGAAGTAAAACCCTGGACAAAATAGGATAGCCGTTTGATCATGTAGGTTTTATTAATTCGCAGCCACATCAATTCAGAATGGGGGCATTAATTCCGATACCTGAAATTAAGAGAGTACCACACTCTTTCTGTACTTTAAGCATCTTTGCAAGAACATGTTGAGGAGTTTGTATGTGTAAGGCTTATAATACAGACTATCATTGGTACTGTTACAAAACTAAATACGGATTCGGTAGAAGTAAAAAAAAAATAAGACATTGCCAATATCATAAGAAGTTTTCACATAAATAGTTAAGACCCAAGACATTCCAACTCTGTCTTAAAGGAGGGTTTGCTAGTGCCATACATAAATCAGAGGGAATTATTATCAAAGAAATTAGAAAGTAAAGTTTAAGTTCAGATATTTTTTTTAATTATTGTACTGTACACTTAAGAAAAGATAACTCTTTACAAAATTCTGATCCGATTTAGGTCAATATAGCGTTTTAAAACACGCCTAATATTTCAACCTTTTTATTAACTCGTTTACATGGCTGTTATGAGCAGGCGATATCAATGTCAAATTGGAAGAGTGTAAATGAGATGAATTAGGTAAATTGTGAAAGAGATTTCACTTCCGTTTAAACTAGATAACACATACTGTAAAGTTCTCTTTGATTTAGAAACAACAGGTTTTGGCAGGAACAACGATCTCATTCAGATTGCAGGAAAGGCAAAGACAAACAGGTTTAATATATATTTTATCCTAAGACTGGATATTATTATGCACAAATTAATCATGCATGCAACCTCGTCACATTTTCTAGTACCATATATACTGTGTACTCGTACTAAAGAGAGTTTCACATTTCTGCACACACGTAAAAGAACTATAGGACATATGAATTTCACCCTATTTTCAGGTGAGCACATTTAATTTTGTAGGACGTATACATAATTTTCCCATCAAATTCACATTTCAGATTTCAACGAAACTTCATGTTAACATTTGAAATACATGTTTATTATAATTAAGTATTTTCAGTGTGAATATAAGTTGGTTGTCATTGTCATATTCATTTGCTTATTTGGTAAAATTTTAGGAGAAATTTCCTCTTCTGGTGATATAAACACATTTTTGTTAGGAAATTTGCTATAAAGTTCAACCAAATTGATTTTTAAATAAATATATAAGTATACATGATAATATAAAACAAAACAAAAAACCAAAAGAAGACAAACTTATTACCAAATGGAAAAATACACTTCAAAAATTTATTTTTTTTCAAACTCGCATGTTGTTAAAATAAAGGCATACATTGTACCAGCGTTCAATATATAGATTTCGATCAAACCTGATAATATTATTATCAAAACATAGTATTAACCAATCTAGTTCTAATCTTGGTATCCAGCGTTTTAAAACAAACAAAAAATCAAATTAAACAAATATAATCAGACCAAAGAAAGGAAAAATTAAACATTAGATAAAAGTGATTTAAAATCTATTCTAAGTGCAAAGTTTGTGAATCTATGGATTAACTACTTGATTATTGGCTACCTAATGTCCATCGGAAAATATTTAATTCATCAAGATAACATGTTGATAAGATGCACAAGGTCAGAGTCAACAGGCAGACACCAATCAGTATCGATGAATGATATATGTAGCTGTTTACTTTTCGATATATATAGTAAATTAAATATCCGGAAATCTAATGTACGAAAGTATAAAATATATGCAAATATAAAAAAAGAAGTTCAGCAATTTTGACTTAAAAAAAGATGCGTAGGATACCAAAGGGACATCCAAAACTTTATAAGTTCAAAGAGAAACTGAAAACGCTATGGTATAATAATATCTCATACATTTACAGAATTAACAACAGTAAATATCATATGTCTCCGAAATTGGCGAGCCAAGTTTTCTTAGCAGCATTAGGTACCATTCAGACCTATATTAACTGCGTGTTTATCCATATGTGTATAACGACATCAGAGAACTATATATTTTATACATTTGGGTACGTGCAGGCAGTTATATTTTAGAAAAGGTTGACGTATCAACAGTGGGATCGATAACTATAAATTTATGTTAAATATGTGCTAAATTTGTATTAAATTCATGTTGAATTTATGTTAAATTTGTGTTAAATATATTTTAAATTTATGTTAAATTTGTATCAAATTCATGTTGAATTTATGTTAAATTTGTGTTAAATTTATTTAAAATTTATGTTAAATCTGTGCATAACTCTGTTTAAGGTTACAATACACTACATAAAATAGAGTTACATGGGCGCAGCAATGAGAAATCTGAATAAAATACACATCATTTCCCCACGCCTAGCTCACATGAATCTCCACTCCGTTCTACTATTTGTTCTAGATATAGTAACAACACCCAATGAAATTTTCCGCTACAGTTAGGTAAAAGTTGCTCTAAAAGTGTTCAAAAACTACTAGCTAGCCAGGAAGAAAAAAAATCACAAAATAAATAAAAAACAGGTATACAAACTTAGCATTCTATTCAGTATAATGCTAGTTTAAACGTCAAAATCATTCATCCTCAATAACGTTTCTCAAGATAGTCACTTTTATAAATCATTGAAATTTAGGCTGGTTTTTTTTTACAATGTTCTCAGATATCTGTTTTTTCCACTGTATGTGTGTACCCGACTTGTTGACTTTATTATTTAGATCAAACAATTCTGATTGAATACTTCCCTCTTTCTGATTTTAAGGTTTTACTGCCTGACGGTAAAAGTCCAGGGATGACAATATTTCTACACCTCAGTCAACCTTTGGGGTACGGTAAAAGAATAGAGTTTTGAAAACAATCCAATCTTTGTTTAATTGATTATTTTACAAATAGAAATAATAGATAAACATAGACATGGAGGTCTGGATGGGGTCCTTTTTTGTATTCTTTAATTTTTAAAGTCACTTTTCCCTATTCTTTTGTGTGCCTATTATTCTCTATTCTTTTTGTTTTGGTGACTATTTTTCTCTTTTCTTTATATTGTTTGCCTTTTATTCTGCAATTTTTGTCCATTATTCTTTATTCTGTAAACCCCAACCAGACCTTCAGATATAGGTTATACCTCAACGAGATATAAGTTATACGTCAAAGAGATATGGTTATACGTCATAAAGAAATGGGTTATACGTCAAAGAGATATATGTTATACGTCAGTGAGAGTCCTAAAGTAAAACTACATCAAACTAGAAATTATATAGAGCCTGTGTCGCTGACCTGCATCTTCAACAATGGCCATTTTTTTCTTAGAGTAAAATCACCATTATAGAGGACTAAGATTAGGATTAGCATTAAATCTATTAAGATCATTTTTGTGTGTTTTTTAAAAAGTTTCTGTCTATCTATTGTAATGTTCTAAACAATTTTAGACATATTTGTAGATGTTATCCTGCTGATAATTTTCCCTTTTCAAAGTTTCTATTTACCTATTATAGTTTTCAAGAAAATATGCAAAATATGCAAACAATTGTAAAATATAATCATTAAAGGTAAAAACTCCAAAACGAGTCTACTGAAGATTTCAGCCATTTTTGCTCATTTGTAGATATTGTCTTGCTTAACATTTGTGCTATTTTTAGTTTCTATCTATTCATAACAGTTTTCAATATAATAGGCAATAATGGGAAAAATCGTCATTAAAGGGCAATAACTTCAATAAGGTGTCGACTCACTATTTCGGTCATTTTGACTTATTTGTAAATCTTGTCTTGTTGATCATTTTTGAACAGTATTGTTTCTATATATTTATTATAGTTTTTGTCGAGCCTGCGACTTCTATTGCAGAAAGATCGACAGAGGGATAGTAAACCGGCAGCGGCGGCGTTAACAAACTTCTTAAAAGCTTAATATTTCAGAAGGTAGAATACCTGGATCCTTCATACTTCGTATATAGATGCCTTATGTTATGAAGTTTCCGTCTGTCATATTTCCATTGTCATTGACCTCATTTTCAAGGTTCAGTAACTACTTGAAAAAAAGTTAAGATTTTTAGTATTCTTAATTTCTCTCTTATTATGAGTAATAGGATGACTATATTTGGTATGTGCGTACCTTGCAAGGTGCTCATGCCCTCAAACAGTTTTCACTTGACCTCTACCTCATTTCATGGATCATTGAACAAGGTTAAGTTTTCGTGGTCAAGTTCATATCTAAGTTACTATAATCAATTGGTCTACTATATTTGGTGTATGAAATTATTGTAAGGTGTACGTGTCCAACTGGCAGGTGTCATCTGACCTTGACCTCATTTTCATGGTTCAGTGGTTAAAGTTAAGTTTTGCGTTTTGGTCTGTTTTTCTAATACTGTATACAATAGGTCAACTATATTTGGTGAATGAAAATATTTTATGATGTACATGTCAGTCTGGCATGTTTTATTTGACCTTGACCTCATTTTTATGGTTCATTGGTCAATGTTAAAATTTTGTTTTTTTGTCTCTTTTTCTAATACTCTAAGCAATAGGTCAGCTATATTTGGTGTATGGAATGACTGTAAAGTTAATATGTCTGTCTGGCAATTATCATCTGACCATGACTTTATCTTCATGGTTAATTGGTCAATCTGAAGTTTTCCTGGTTAAGTTTGTTTCTTAGATACTATATACAAAAAAGTCAACTATATCTAAAGCATGTAATGATTGTAAGGTGTACATTTCTGTCTGGCAGGGTTCATCTGACCTTGACCTCATTTTCATGGTTCATTGATCATTGTTAAGTTTTCCTGGTTACGTTTTTTTTCTTAGATGTGCAATAGGCCAACTATATTTAAAGCATATTTGGTGTATGGAATGATTGTAAGGTGTACATGTATTTCCAGTTTGGTTTATCTGACCTTGACCTCATTTTCTTGGATCACGTTAAGTTTATGTGATAGTTGTAGTAAAGCTTTAAATTTAGGACTATCAACATAAATCAATGTTTACTAAAAAAGGCGAGACATTTCAGCGTGTGCACTCTTGTGAGAATTTGAGTCAAATCGGTGAACAAGATTTTGACAGCTAGTGCCCCTTTAATATAAAATGTTGAATTATTCGATACGCCTATGTATTTCTACCTCCGGTAAATATTGCCTTAGCCGTATTTGGCGTATCATTTCGCAATTTTCGATTTTTAATGCTATTCAACTTCGTATTTGATTTGGCCAGCCATCTGTGTTGAATCTAGCGTCACTGACGAGTCTGATGTACCAAATTAAGTTATTAGTACGACTTATCAGCACATTTTTAATTTTTGTAAATGAGTAACACGACTAGTGCCACTAGTCGAGAGCAATCGAATTCACCCCTGGTTGTATGTGTGTCGTGTTACTCACTCTTTATTTTTCTGTTTAATGTTTTGTTATTGTCTGTCTTTTAGTCGTTTGTCATGTGACCACGGTTCTTTCAGTTTTTATCGGACATGATTTTGTATTGTCCTCGTTGTATTAGCTCTATTTCTATATCTTATGCAATATATAAAAAATCTAACAAGAATTAAAATTTTCTGTTTTTTTATTGAATTTTGAAGAAATGTTATTAATAAGTGTTTTCTTTTTTCCGTTTTAAATGAATTTAAAATAAATGAAAATTAAGAGAGTCTGCTGGATAGGGTCTTTATTTCTGTTTTGTTTCATTTTAAGGCCATTTTTTCTATTCTTTACTTTTTTTGGCCAATTATTCCCTATTCTTTATTATTCAGCACATTTTTATTCTGTACTCCGATCCTGACCTTGCAGTCATAAAACTTTTGAGTTTGATTATTGTACTCAGACTCGAAATTCAACCAATCAAAATGATGGAGTTCGTGGTTCGAGCGCAAATATTGTACTCCGAGCACTGAGTAAAATTATATGACCGTAGGCCTGATCTTCATGAAAGTAAAACAGTAGTTACCTGCACACAATCTTTCATCAGCAGAATCATCGCAATCTTGAACTCTGTCACATCTTTCTGGTCCGTTTATATGACACACATGTGTATTTCTAATCTTACAGGCATACTCATGAACACCACACAAATCTAAAAAAAACATTATTTTAAATGTGTCGTCAATTTAATTTTACAGTATTTAAATATTAAAAAACTTTTTGACCAAATGGATGTATATAAGGGTTACTTCTCTTTTTTAATTACTGCTTCAGATTTGAAAAATGAAGTGATGCTGCAAATGTGTTTACGTCCAGTGGCAAATTCTACATACATATCAGGACGGGAACATGCTAATTTGGTATGCGTATGGACCCTGCTTTGTAAAAGACAGACACATTGAGACGGTTTATTAACGTGCTAGTTAACAAAGTAACATTCTGCAGGAAGACATATCGCTCTACTCGGACATATATATTCTTACTCCTTAATGCTAGCTTAGCAAAAAATCAGAAACTACTAATCTTGAAGTCTCTGGGTTGATCGTGTCGGGAATTAAACCATCCACCTCCCACGCTCAAAGCTAGCACGCTACTATAAGTTATATGGTTTGTCGCCTATGGATTTTGCTAACCCTCTATTGATCCGTCAGGGGTCAGTAGTGAACCGTATGACGAATTTATCGCACAGGGGAATTTTTATACAATGTTAAAAATAAACAATAAAATACAATAACATAACATAACAAGGAAACCCTAAACACATTTTTTTTTTTATTTTGTTCTTATTCAAGACAGGAAGAAAATAACTTGACTAATCCCAACCCTATTTTATCAGAATTACAATCACAATCAGACACACCATCAAACACTCTATTATCGAGTAACTTACCTGAATAATCAAAATCAGTCACACCATCACAAACTCTATTCTCGGGTAACTTACCTGAATAATAACAACCTATTTCATCAGAATTACAACCACAATCAGTCACACCAAAACAAACTCTATTCTCGGGTAACTTACCTGAATAATCACAACCTATTTCATCAGAATTACAATTACAATCAGTCACACCATCACATAAAATTGAGAATGGAAATGGGGAATGTGTCAAAGAGACAACAACCCGACCATAGAGCAGACAACAGCTGAAGGCCACCAATGGGTCTTCAATACAGCGAGAAACTCCCGCACCCGGAGGCGTCCTACAGCTGGCCCCTAAACAAATATGTATACTAGTTCAGTGATAATGGACGTCATACTAAACTCCAAATTATACACAAGAAACTAAAATTAAAAATGATACAAGACTAACAAAGGCTAGAGGCTCCTGACTTGGGACAGGCGGAAAAATGCGGCGGGGTTAAACATGTTTTTTGAGATCTCAACCCTCCCCCTATACCTCTAGCCAATGTAGAAAAACAAACGTACAACAGTACGCACAGTAAAACTCAGTTTAAGAGAAGTCCGAGTCCGATGTCAGAATAGGAAACAAAAGAAAATAAACAAAATGACAATAATACATAAATAACAACAGACTACTAGCAGTTACTGACATGCCAGCTCCAGACCTCAATTAAACTGATTGAAAGATTATGTCTTCATCATATGAATATCAGGCACAATCCCTCCTGTTAGGGGTTTAGTATTAAACCGTCATAAAATATATGACAAGAACATAACCCGTGTCATGCCAACAACTGGTTTTAGAATAAATATGTTTAATTCCGATGCAAAGACCCTATAAGTGAATCAATATTAAAGCCAAAATATGCAATTTTTAATGACCTGACAACAGTATCGTAACTATATCCCTCCTTAATAAGTCTGTTTAAAGGTTTTGTTAGCTTTTGAGGTGAATACTGACATTTTTGTGCTTTGTAAAGAATATTACCATAAAAGATTGGATGTGAAATACCCGAACGTATAAGATGTCTGCATGTTGAGTTATATTTACGAATGATGTCCTTATACCGATGATAAAATTTAGTAAATGTTTTGACTAGTTTATGATATCGAAAACCCTGGTGTAATAATTTTTCAGTAATATATAAATTTCTCTCGCTAAAATCTAATACGTTGTTACATACACGAGCGAATCGTACAAGTTGAGATATATAAACACCATAAGATGGTGACAAGGGAACATCACCATCTAAAAATGGATAATTAACGATAGGAAATGAAAAATCATCTCTTTTGTCATAAATTTTTGTATTAAGCTTCCCGTTAATGATATAGATATCAAGATCGAGGAAAGGACAGTGGTCATTGTTATTATTAGCTTTATTTAAAGTAAGTTCAGCAGGATAAATTTCTTTAGTATACATACTGAAGTTGTCATTATTGAGAGCCAATATATCATCCAAATATCTAAAAGTATTTATTAAATTTTTGTATCAGATGTTGTTTCGATGGGTCTTTGCTGATTTTAGTCATAAATTGTAACTCATAACAATACAAAAACAGGTCCGCAATAAGTGGTGCATAGTTAGTCCCCATTGGAATTCCGATAACTTGACGATATACGGAATCTCCAAAGCGATCAAAAATGTTACCAAGTAAAAATTCAAGGGCAGATATAGTATCAAAGCATGTCCAATTGACATTTCTCGGGTAACTTACCTGAATAAGAACAACCTATTTCATCAGAAATACAATTACAATCAGTCACACCATCACAGACTATTCTCGGGTAACTTACCTGAATAAGAACAACCTATTTCATCAGAATTACAATAACAATCAGTCACACCATCACAGACTCTATTCTCGGGTAACTAACCTGAATAATAACATCCTATTTCATCAGAATTACAATTACAATCAGTCACACCATCACAAACTCTATTCTCGGGTATACACGTGTAGCCATTGTCTTTGACACACAGAAACTTGTTCCGATAACACAGACCTGTGAGTAATGTCAAATGTAATTAATGCATGTCCTTGGTTGAATTTTCATTTGGGTCTTAATGCCATCTTGGCGCATAATGGTTATATATCGTGAACGCATGTCTTTGGTGATTTTTCTACTTTATCTTGAAAAGAAAACGTTGTCAAAGGTCATATTGCATATTTCAAAAGCTGTTCCAATTACATTTGATGACATTTGAATTTACTTATTTCATATTAACTTACATTGATATCTAGCATTTAATCAACACAGGCGGAAAAAGTTCCTTAAGATAATAGTTGTATTATGAGGTTGTATCTTCAATTAAATGTCATCATACTTTACAGATAGTTATGATCATCGTTGCTTTTACTGGTAACTATTAAATTGGGTTGAAATATTTTTTTTAACTGCATGCGATCATATATATTTTTATTTTAGAAAAAAAAAAGAAATTGAAAGGTGTTATAACATCGCAAAAATTTTCACAGCTACTAGTACACATAAATATTGTACAGTTTTGGTAGTTTCAATTTATATTACGGTGTAAGCAGCTCTAGGTCAGATTAAAAGTTTAAAGTAGAAATTTGTTCATCAAATATGACCGATGATTTTGCCTTTTTTCAAGGGTCCCTTTGGTCACCTACATGTAGCTTCCCATAAACATTTAGATTTTCGAGGGAGGGGGGGGGGGGGGGGGGGAGAAATGGAATAAATTAGCCTCGAAAGAACTGACAATAACAGACTTTGCACAAAACAGGACGCAAAAAAATCATTCCTGGAACATAAAATACAGAATAAATGAAGATACAAATGTGTACAAAAGTGATTATAAATTTTCTCGCGGCGAAGGTAAAAAATCAATCCATGAAAATCTCCCCCATCTGTCCCCCATATCAAATGCTCGTCCCTTTATGGGCGTTCTGGAATACAGGAAGGAGCTGCAGTTGCACTAAATGTATATGGTATTATTTTCATCAACAATTACAACTATTATAATTATAAAAAAACATAAATATTCTTATAATTATCGCACGATGAGTTAATTAATAGCCACATCCTTCGTTTCCTTAATTAAAAAAAAGAGTGAAAAGTTTACATACCTAATCTGTTTGCAAAGGAAGCCATTGTTGAATTCCAGTTCATATATACAACGATAGTTAACAGCCATAGTATGTTTGTTTCACACTTCAATAACTGCTTCTAGAAATGAAAGCATATTTGTAGATAAATATACAAGATACAAATAAATTTTGTAATGCTTTGAACCGATCTGATGAGTTACGCCTTTTTCAACTGATTCTTATAGTTTGTTCTTTTGCTGTACTGTTACAATTTTTCAACCAGATTAGGGGGCGGGTTTGCTACCAGCAAACATGTTTAACCCCACCACATTCTGTACATGCATGCCCCGAGTCAGTGGTTGTCGTTTGTTGCTTTATCATATTTGTTTTTCATTCATTGTTTTGTACATAAATTAAGTAGTTTTCTCATTTGAAATGTTTTACATCTGTCACTTCGGAGCCTTTTATAGCTGACTATGCGATATGGGTTTTGTTCTTTGTGGAAGACGGTGACCATAAGTTGTAAACTTCTACGCCATTTTGGTCTCTGGTGGAGAGTTGTCTCATTGGCAATCATACCACTTCTTCTTATTTTTAAAGAGAAAAGAGTGTTATAAATTTTATAAGAGGTCTCTTATCTACATTTTTAAGTGATTTAATATGTATCCGAATTACATCGATAGCATACAACATGTAACCATTATAAGTTATTAACTAATCCGACCACTTGTTAACACATATATAATGTACAAAAACTTACGTTTTTTGAATCGATAATAATTATTGTTGCAATAAACAAATGGTGTAAAAAAATGTACAATCAACTTACTTATATACATGCAAATTTGTTGAAATGCCGTTTATAGTTTGAAATTAAAAAATTTCCACGTGCGTCAGTCGTTGACCAACCCATTATATCTTTTTCCGGAATGACCTAGCTTAGTTTTCTTTAGCTGCTAAGAAATGTTTAGATGATGCAACTATTCAGTAGATCATTTTCATTGGCTCTCACAATTATAACCAGAGGAGTAGGGGAAATATTATAAGAATGTGGAAATCCATGGGCTAAATATAAACACACTAAATTGTTACTGGAATACTTGATACACTCTTGAATATTGTTATATACGTCGTGAAAATTTAATATTCGCTACTTAAAAGGGATTTAAATATGTGTGTGTGTCCCCAGTACGAAAAGTTGATTAGGGGTAATGTAAACCCCCTATCAGTATCATAGACAGTTATACATATGCTTTCAATGTGGTTGTTGACAAATGCTTTCAATGTGGTTGTTGAAATATGCTTTCAATGTGGTTGTTAACGATTTGATTTTCTGAAATTTTCCACACAAATCCACTGAGTTATTGAGCTTTCCTATTTAGGGTAAAGGGTTTGCGTTTTTAACTGCTCTTTATACACATCTACTTTAGTACAAGCAATCGTGATGTACATTTAGTAAGATGTATATATACTGTACACCTATAAGCTGAATATGAAAATGGTCATCCATAAAGATGCATATAATTTTGAAAATCTATATGAACTGTACATATACAATATTCGTATTGTGTTAAAAAAATATAAAATGTTTTGACGAGCGTTAGAAACAAAGAACAGCCAGGCTCGATTTTTTTTTCGTAGCGAGTACAAATACATTTTATATTTGCCTACACTCTACGAATATTTTTGTTATCCTACAATTTAACATTGAGCTTAAACGTATAGTTTTTTTCCATCCCAATCGTTGAATTTGTTTTTGAGTAAAATCAACATGACTAACACGCGGACCGCAATGAGTACCCCAAATTGATCTGTGATGTAAACAGTAATTTGAACGTAACCGTACGTTCGCCACAGGACCAGGATACCAGGATGTATTTTAGAAGAGGTTCATTAGAAAGAAATTCAGATAAAAGGCAGACAATTCTTTCATTGAACTAAAAATAAATTATGGTTTAAAGCATGATTATATTTAAATGAAAAATAAATAAATGGACGACAAATATAAGGGAAAAAAGAGCGAATTTTTATACCATATGTTATTTATTGATTCATATTACCTGGGAAACAATCTATTTTGAATCGAACAAATTTAGTATCTACATGATTAATATTAAGTTCTTCCTGTTATTTTTACAGAATAAATAAAGTTGAAAAAAAGCGCGTATGTAACGGAAGTCCATAAGAGCAATACAAGTGAAAAGTTATTTTCTGACACTAGGAAATACGTACAGTAGCGTATAATTGTTCTATTAACAGATATTTTAAATATGTGTATTTTCGTCACTTGAAAGGTCAAGTACCACTCTACCTAAATATCATCTAAACGGGATGGATGAATGACCTATAGATAACGTATTGACATTTTGTTCAAATACACGTTTTCTTGTATACCAGAAACAATCTATCTTAAATCGAACAAACTCAGCATCAGGAATGACCTTTTCACTTATTTTATATATATTTTTGCACTTTTTACATTTTGAGGATGAGCGAATCAGTTGAGGATGTGTTCGTTTTATTGTATGTATTTATTCATGTTTTGGAAAACGTTAAATTTCTAGTTAAAACATCCGTCACGACAGTGCTGGAAAACTGTTTGTTTGCATTGTTTTACATTTTGCTCATTGTTGAATACTGTATTGTGACCAGTTGTTGGTAACTTTTACATAAATTGGTCTCTAGATGAAAGTTGTCTCATTGGCTATCATACCACATCTGACTGTTTTTATATTGGTTCCCAAATACTCTCAGTAATCTGTGCCATTACATTGTGCTAAATGTCATCTTGTACACCATAACTCATTATGGTGCTCCTAAAAAGGAGTCTTATAAACACCATACTGTAACCGTTGAAATATTGAATATAGCATTGGCTATGGTCGAACTAGTTTGGGGGACATTTTAACTAGGGTGAGCCGCTATGACACTAAACTATGCGTTAAAATCTTAAAAATATTCTCATCGCATTATATCTTTTGAACCAAACCATCAAAAGGCAAAAACGAAAAATACTTAGCAAAAAATGAGACCAACTGTCCATGAATTGTCTGACACCAGGTCAATACAATTCCAAAAAAGCTTTCAGTATTCTCTAAAATTCACAGGATGACAGCTCCATGTGTGAAACTTATTAGGATTCCACCAATGTTATAGCTTATTTTTAAACATTTGACACTATTATATTATACCATAAGAAATCCCATGACTGTATTTTGATTCGATTTGGCAAGTAAGGAGTACATGTATCTATTCAAGAAAATGTATAGAAAGGACATTTTATCAAAAACAAAACTGTATTTTAAGAAAAATTAAACATGTTGCCGTTCAGATAAAAAAATATTTATTTCGTTTTATATCGATGCCTTAAAGCACAAAACACATGTTAAATTTGAAAGATTGCCTCAATAATGATTTCAACAAAAACCTTTCGAAATTTTTTTGAAAAAAATTGAAAATAGGGGTTAAAAGGGGGGCATGATTAATGTTAATACTGATGCAAATACAAAGTATATTGGAAAGAGTGGGAGGGGAGGATTTAATGCAAATACTGAGTAAAATGGAAAGGAGGGGTAGGATTGATGCAAAAACAGAATAAATTGGAAAAATGGGGGGGGGGGGGGGGATTGAGATAAATACAGAGAATATTGGAAAATTGGGATGTGGAGGATTGGTGAAAATACAGAGTAAATTGTCAAATGATAGTGGAGGGGTATTTAATTTGTTGTTGTCATATTTGACATTTACTTGAGTATTAATTTTCATATCCTCCAAATATGAGAATATTTATTGAAGGTTAACGACAGCTGGTGCAAATCTTCACGCCATCATAACTTGCAATGTAATTTGTTTTAGTAATAGTGTATCTGTCATCCGACGTTTAATATATATTTTAGAAAACCAGTCTTCAAGTATTGGAATGTTATAAACACTTTAAACAAAATTATAATTGATATATAGAATATCCAATTTTCACATTTAAATGTTTGTTATGTGTATCGATACAGAGTAGAACAATAAAAAAATTGGGGTATTTATTTTGCGTCTTTTAAAATGTCTGTTCCGCGGCAACATATTTTTGCATCATATTTCAATGAACATATTTAACTGCAGTATGTTACTGTAAATGTTATCATGAACACATCTGCAACAGTGTCAAGGAGACAACCAAAAAGCATTGTCTATTACAAATTTGATATATCCACCAATACTACAAATAAACTTCGTCAGTTAGCCTTCATTTAAGTAAAAAGCTATTGTTCTATTACATATCGTAAATTATTCACTAGTCCCCTTTTCAGTTATTTGATTCATAATTCCATTATCGTTATCACAAATATGTATCGTTGACACAAAATGTATACCAAAAATCACGGTATTCCCCATAATTTATAAGATAGAAAAGTATCTTTTGAATTGTAGTATTGGGCGGCCTACATTTGCGCGAATTTGAATATGACAAGCATTGCGTTAGAAAAGGTTATACGTTTGCCCGAATTTACCTGAGTGTTTATCTTGGATTTAATCCAGAGAATAACCAGAGGCATGTCAATGAATGTATCCTAGGAAATGTTCTAAGATATGTCTTAAGACTTTATTTAGGATGGTCTTATGATGTATCTGAGACATGTCTAATGATGTAAAACAAAGCTATCTTAGGACAGTCCTAACTACGACTGTCCCAGGACCATCATAACACATTTACTTACTAGTAATTAATAACAATATGCAGAGATTTAAATGAAAAAATTATAAAAAATAAGCAGACAATTAAATGAAATTTAATTAAATGTATTTCATTATATACATTTTGTATGTAAAAGGCGGGAGGTTGCATCTTTTATGAAAAAAAAAATACTGCAAAATAAAGTTTTAACTTAATACTAATTGATACATTATAATGCACTATTTAAAATGATTAAATAAAATTCATACAACAACTAAACTAAATTGTCACAAAACTTTGTTAGTCATTTAGAGCCTATTATCGTACTGCAATTTAAGCTATACAAACTAGTGTTATCCTTAGTTACACTAGATTTCATTACATGTACAGAGTATGGATCAGCCTTAGTTACTAAAGAATATAAAAAGAAGATGTGGTATGATTGCCAATGAGACAACTCTCCACAATAGACCAAATGACACAGAAATTAATAACTATAAGTCACCGTACGGCCTTCAACAATGAGCAAAGCCCATACCGCATAATCAGCTATAAAAGGCCCCGAAATGACAAATGTAAAACAATTCAAACGAGAAAACTAACGGCCTAATTTATGTACAAAATAATGAACAAAAAACAAATATGTAACAAAGCAACAAACGACAACCACTGAATTACAGGTTCCTGACTTGGGACAGGCACATACAGAATGTGGCGGGGTTAAACTAGTTTGAAGGCGCCAACCCCGCCAACACTTCCCCTAACCTGGGACAGTGGTGTAACAGTACAATATAAGAACAAACTATAAAAATCAGTTGAAAAAGGCTTAACTCACCAGATGGATACAAATAGAAATACATCTAACAAAAACACAAAGTGGACGTGGACGGGTATTTCTTTCAGAAACAGAAGTTCAAATGTTTTCAACATTTCACTTATTAATGTACCATTTGGTCAGGTGCAAAAAATGTTGCTAAATTTGATAGAATTATTAAACTTCAAAAAAGGGCAGCAAAAGTGATTTTAAATGAGCGTAATGATATGTCATAGTCAAAAAAACTTTTTGGAGAGCTGCGATAGACGCCCATTTCAGATTATTTTGTATATAGCAAAGCAATTTCACTTCTTAAAGTACTTCACTAAATGACTCCGAAATATCTCAATGTATTTAGATTTGTTCATCAGGTTAGTTCTAGAACAACCAGACAAAGTACTTGTAATATGCTTTTATTTTCTTAAAAATAAAAACTGAATACTATAAACGCTCCTTGTTGATATCTGGAAATATTTTATGGAACAATTTGTCTACAAATTTAAAACAATTGAATCTTTTTAATACATATATTGAAGATTATTTTAGTAGCAGTATTATAGTTTAAAATGTGTATCCGTATTTTTATTATTGAATTTTATACTTTTACGTTGTAATATATGTATATAATAGAGGACCTTATTTAAACTGGTATTCCGACTAAATGTGTCATCCTGTTGAAATTATTATTATAATTAATTTCTGTTTGCCGAAGTAAATAAGCATAGGAGATTTCATTCAATAAGCTATCAAATGTGGCAACGAATAATATTAAGGAGTAGACATGGGGTAGTATAGATCTACACAAAAATACGTTTTTTCAAATACTGACTGAAGGCCATATTTGTTATTTGCATTGCGACTTAGGACATCATAACCTTTAGGATTATCCTAAGACACCTATGCATATATCCTACTTTTAGGACCAAATTTAGGACATATCTTATCTTAGAAGACGTTCGTTACCTGGCTTAGGACTAAGCCGTGTCTCAAGACCATCCTAAGACACGTCCTTGTCCTAAGACAGCTTCGTTGACATGGCCCTGAATTTTACGATTTCGTTTTAGGAAAATGAGTTATACAGTTTGTTGTTTCTATCATATTTGATTTTCGTTTATTGTTTTAAACATAAAATGGCAATCATACTATATCTTCTTATTTCTTAAATTAATAAATATATATTAAAGAAGTCTTTATTTGTTTATATAAACATTAAAAAGCACTACATTTATGTAAAAGAAAGGTTTTGAATAAAATACAGTGAATATCCTAGAAAGACACATTCAAGATATACAGTCATGAATTAAACACAGTATACAAGTATGTGATATCTACAAGAACCATTCATACATCAGTCTTTGTCTGGTACTTGTACTGTAGCGATTTCAGACAACGTTGGCGGGAAATTCCACCATTTTGAAACTTCAAAATTGTTGAACGGCAAAACTGAATATTGTTTTTGCTTTTGTTTAACAAGAGCTTAGTTATCGCTACCCCAACTTTTAATGTAAGTAGTCTTCAGAACTTCAGTATAATCTCAATGGAAGTATATATGCTGGATGAGTAGAAGAAAACTGTTCATTGTAATGACTGTGAAAATACTCTGGTCCATAGTTGGTACGTTTTGTGGCTAAAACATTTTTTTTATAACAGGTCTGCTATTAAAGGGGCACAATTGGTGCCCTTAGGAATACATACAACCAGTCGATAAACTTTATTGCCGAAACGTACATAAATGTTGTCAAGGAGAAAATTTAGTGCTATAATCATCTCATCACACCTTCAGTAAGCATATATAGAATAATTATTTTCTCATTCGAGAAAAAAGTCTTTATATTAGTTGCAGCAAATAAATTTGCAACCAGATTTATCAAATGACCATTTGATTAGATAGGAAAATTTTTGTTTGATTAGATTGTGTGGAAGTGTAGTATAAAGAATGGAAAAGTCAAAACTGTCAACAGAATTAAAAGGACCATCAAAAGCACGTAATTTATCTAAAACATCCAAATAATTTTTTTCACTCCAAAAATAGTTAATTCAAATGTTTTCATATGTTTTATTACAAAAATAAACGACAAGGTCTTTGATAGTAGTTAAAAGCACAGAAAGATAAGTAGTTGAACACTAACTAGAGGCCAAGTTGAAACGATTTTTACAGGATTTTTGTGTATTTTAGGTAACTAATACATAGAAGGCTCTGTGGAGCGTACGGCCTTGAATGTAGTTGAATGTATAATTTCATTATTAAGAACTGCCGTGTAGTATTTACATCATACCAACCCCACATTGTTGGCTGCTTTGTCGGTCGATACGAACACAAAACGCTTTGATAGTATTTAAATTTTGTTTTTAATCCTAGAAATGGACGTTTTAATTACTCTTTTATTTATTTCTAAATTATTTTCGAAATGTGATTAGGGGTGCTTGGAGCCTTCATCAATACAAAATGATAATCAAACTAATGTCAATCAAACAGACAGCATACTGTGTTTTAAGCAAAGCACTTGTTAGAGAACGCTTGTCATTTACAGCTCCGTAATTCTCGTATCAAACCTTTCAGACGTGAGCAGATATTATCAGCGACGTCAAAATGTGTGAGGAGACGTTATCAGCGACGTCACAGTGTGTGAGAAGACGTTGTTATATTAGACAAGCTTGCTTATGTCAAGCGTTAAGCTGTCAAGAGGGAAGGGGGACATTATCAATATTGGAACGATATACATATTATCGGGTTTCCTACGTATAGATATCGTTAAAGAACTTTGCAATCAGATTTAGGTTGGAAATATTAACGATCCTCAATTGAATTATTGTAAAACAAAACGTGTACAATGAAAAGATGGGGGTACACTTTTCTTTATATATAATGCACATAGACGATAACTATTTAACCGCGTTCAATAATGAGTCAACAAACCATTTCGGTCTTCTTTTCATACCATTTTTCGGTTACTGGTTTTGAATTAAAATAATTATGATAACGTTTGATAATATTTTCTACTTTCCACACTGAAAAACTCATGTCATGTTAAGTAAAAGTTTTAAAAAAGATGGAACACACATTTTTTTTTATAATGGATTGCTACAGTTTTCAACCCAGATCCTTGCAACTTCACGGGAGTATGTCACAACATGATTTTACCCGATTGTGACATTTTGACCAGGTGTGCATTTTGTGCAACCGTGGGATTTGAGTGCGCTTCATTTTTAATGAGTAGAAATCAGTTTTAAATCTTAATTTAACACTGTTAAACGAGGAGTATAGAAATATGGTAAACTTGCACTTTTCCAGTTCGGCAATAACTCTAAACCGGCTGGTTTAGATGTTTAACTTCGCAAGTTCGGTCGGAATAGGGAAGTTACACCAAATTTGCATAATGCAGGGGAATTGCAACGCTCTCGTTCCGTGAAAGAACTTTTGAAACACATCTCAAAAGGGTCCATTGGTGGCCTGTTCCAAGGCAAATTTATGTCCCTAAATAGCATCCCCTCATTTATCAGTGGACGTCAAGATTCCCCGCCCGTAATCAATGTCGAAATGCCGTGCTGAACTTACCTTTTGCATTTTCTCATCTTTAGAGCTTATCGTTCGTCATCAAATATCTATACGAAATCATTAATTTGTTGCATGGGTAAAAAACTTGATGAATAAAATACACATGAAAAAGACCAGACTTATTTAGTTTGTTTCACTTTTATCCTAAACTATTCTGAATTGGTGCAAGGTTCACCTACGACCATACAGATTCTAAGACTTTTCAGGGTAAAAAGGAAGACAAGTGGCGTAATGTTGGAGTTAACGCTCGCTATTCGAGTGAATATAGAATCTAGGGTGGTTTTAAAAAGGAATCGAAATAACTGAACGAATGCTTCAGATTTTGCAAAAGATGTCACAAAAAAGACATTTAATGATC
This sequence comes from Mytilus californianus, assembly GCF_021869535.1. Classification (NCBI taxonomy): domain Eukaryota; kingdom Metazoa; phylum Mollusca; class Bivalvia; order Mytilida; family Mytilidae; genus Mytilus; species Mytilus californianus. The sequence continues at coordinate 5,292,629 of NW_026262672.1, forward strand.
GTGCCCCTCCTCCTGCAAACGGTGATGCACTAACATGGGCGTGTGAGGTAAAACAGAGCCAGTTCCGTTAAGTTATAAGTTAAGTCCTATATCCGATCATTTCACAGACAATTATTTTTCGGTTTGAATTGTAATGGACAACAAATAGCTGAAAAATTTAATAAATTGAAATCCTAGTATTGGTTTTACCTCATAGATACTGGCAGAGGTGATTCACGTAAGCCTATCAAAACGGATGTTGGAACCCCCCCCCCCCCCCCCCCCCCCCCCTTTTTTTTTTTAAATTATGTGTACGTTTTATGGTGAACCGGGGGAATGCCAAACAGAGTGAAATGCACCACGCAAATCTACAAAACAAGCAGTTTTATTTTTTCTAAGTATTTGGTGACTAGAGTTTTTAAAATAAAAATGCTATCAGACGTTCTATGGTTTGAACGGAATCCAAATTGGTAACTGGAGAACTGATTTTCATAATGCATTATTTGTCTTTTATTCAAAACAGAGCTATATAATTTTGCTAGACAGTTTAAATAGAAATACCTCTATAGTTACATATGTCTTCTTTATCTCAAGACTTATGGATTAAAACAATAAAAGCTTTCTTCCAGGTGGTGGGGTACATACCAGATGATAAAACAAGATTAAAAAGTTTAACTACGGCTGTAACTGTGACAATGCTACTATATTTTATAATTTCATTAGATATTAATTCAGGTCCAGCGCTTTTCCCTGATTTTAATTCTTTTATACATTTCTTTACTTCTGGTATTGAAAATGAACTATCAGTACAAATATTATGTTCTAAAGTACTCTCAAGCATATTTAAATCTTTTTTTAACTTTTTCTTTAAAAGAGTTATCATATTTTCAGCTTTACCAAGATTTTGAAAATGTTCTTCATAATTATTTAAGTTAATATTTGACCAAGCATCATGTTGGTTAGTGTCTTCATTTTTTATTTGTTTTAGGAGTTCCAAATCTTTTTGGGGGTCATTTTCTTGCAAATTTGTTAATGTTTCATATAAGTTCTTTTTAAATATAATTTTCTTTCTCTTTACTAGTTTTTAAGTTATTTAGCATGTTTGGAAAAATAAGATTTCAGCTCTAAATTAAAGGGTTCTCGTTTGGGTTTAGCGCCTTTTGTTTTGATAGTTTTTGTAAGATTACGTACTTCATGGTCTACCCGTGGTTTTCTGTCTATTTTTTTTTTTTTTTTTTTATTTTTTATATCTTAAAATTTAACAGGATTTATTTGCTAGGCTCTCACAAATATTTGTGATACTAAAAGTTGCCTTGTCAATTCCTGAAAAAGTTTGTTCATACAGTGAGTCTTCGAAATCTCTAATTTGTTGTATAATCAAAATTTTCCACTAGTACTTCAATTATTTTGTTTCTTAATGTATTCTCCTATCTATTACTCGCTCCTATCTGAGTAAAGTTTTTCTGACATTTACGTTCTGTATGGCATATATTACATTTCAGTATTACAGATACAGGGACATGATCTGACAAATATGTTGGTTCACCAATATAAATCTATTCTATAGAGGACATCATATCCATGTCAGACAAGGCATAATCAACAGTGCTGGAACCATTATGCTTATAACATGTTACATTACCAAAAAGATCACCTACGAAATCAAGATCCATTTAGAATTCTGAGCCTAGAGGCAATACATAGTTTTCCATGAGAATTTAATACTTTGTCTAACGAATTTCAATATATATGTGAATCACCCAGATAGTCATCTGGCAATAAAATTAAAAGATCATCATGAATATTATTGTGGTAGAGTGTTTTACATTAATATTTCTTTTCTTTCAGAATAATTAATATTAATAAGTAGTGTTATTATATGTATTTTAAGAGTTCATCAATTCTTCTATTCTCTTATGCAATCTTGTTTTCTTGGTATGTTATATCTTCTTAGTACTGTAGTTCTACTATATTTTTCTGGTTCATTAGTCAGTCAGTCATGTGTCATATTATCTTGTCTTCTATTGGTTATAGTCACTGAGTTCAAAGTTTTACCACACTTTTTGAATATCTTGAGAGAAAGCTATACAATACAGCAGCCATATTTAAATAAGTTATATACATTATATTCTGGATACTAATTCCACATTAATCAGGTCAATTACTAATATTTCTAAGTCTTTAATATTTGCAGTTTTCCTTTAGTTTGAATCTGAGAGAAAATGTATTTCTTAATAAGTCAGCATGATTGTGCATGAATGATAGATATTTTATTTTAAAGAAGTATTTTGATGAACTCAGAGAATTAATATATCATAGATATATTAATGATACATGTATTGGTACAGTTATATTATTATTATGAAAGGTCTAAAGCAATGTCTATTGAACATTATACTTATTGTGTATAAATGATATGCAGATATAATTTCGTTCATTAGACTTATGTAGGTTATATTTGTATTTTTAACAGGACCAGAATATCTCGATGTTATTATGATCTGGTGATGTTTCCAAATAGGAGATAGACCTTTGTACCATATACATGGTAAGATCAGTGTTTTCAATGTGTTTTTAGTTTACTGTATTGTCTGTGTTTGTCTATTTAATTTAAGTTCAGTAAATGTATTGTTTGTGTCTTGTGAATAGTAGTTACCTGTATGTCAATAATTACATGTAAACATTATAGTAACAAATAGTTCATTCATAAATCAGTGTATGATTAACGTAAGATTATTGGACATAATGTAGCTCTTAATCCTGACTTGGTTTACAATTGAGTTTGATTGAATTTATATATTTATAACATATACACTTTAATAGTATTGGTTGTATTCTTATAGAAAAGAGCCAGTTTATCATATATTATACATGTACTTTCCGTTATAAGAATTAGAGTTATATCCCTTTGTACACCGTATTGTCTATGTATTTATGTTTTGTTATTTGTGTACTTTCAGGATTATGTATTTATGTCGTATAAATAAACATCGTTAACATCTATGCCAATCATTTATTCCGTCCAAGAACCCTGTTACATTATTTTCATCAGAAATAAAATCTAAATGATTACTGACTCTTGCGTTAAGATCTCCAATGACAAGAATATTACCTTTGGATAACAGCTTTGAGATTTCATTTTAAAGTAATATCATCATTAAAGTATGTAGACGTCAATGGCGGAATATACCATGTACACATATATATATCTTTTTTTAAACCAAAGAACAATTTATGAAGCTTTAACCATAGCCTGTTGTCAGATTTTGTTACATTTAAAACTTCTGATATACCTTTATGTAAGGTAGATTTATAATATACAATGATACCTCCACTATATCTTTATGATCTTAATTTCTTTTTTCTAGACTTCTGAACATAATTCAAATTTATAATGTTTGTACTTGAATCAGCACCACAGGCACTTGTCTCAGAATTTTTTTTCCTATATACCTTAATTTAACACAAGGTACTTAACTCGCATTTTTGAAAAATGTCACCCGGTCGCGAAATTCCGTTATATTTCGATTTCTCGGTTGTCAACCCCACTAAAACTTGTTATGCCGTAAATCTAAATTGATTTATCTACACAATGGTGTATAACACGCCTACCTTTGTTGTCGGAATCATTCGTAGCAGGCCTATCCAAGTATGTCAACCGTAATTATTTCGTCTACCAACACTCAATTGGAAATATAAGACTCGCAGTAAAAGGTATCTTTCCACTCTCTTTATATATCTCGGTTTCCGATTGGTCAAATTTTATGGGAAAGTCTATTGCTAAAATAGATGTTTCTTTGAGTCATCTCATTTTATATGTAAAGTCCAGAGAGAGTCTGAATGACATTGATGGAATGGGAAAATTTGAGTCTAAAAATAGAAACTCATAACTCATTAGACATACCTCAAATAACACGTGTTAGATTTTTTTCACGGAATCTTTTACAAATTTACTATCTGGATGATAAGTTCTATTCAGACAAAAACTAACAGTTTTTAGACAAAAACTGTGTTTGTTTTTGTCGAGCCTTCGACTTTTGTCGAAAAAGCGAGACATAGCGATCCTACATTCCGTCGGCGTCGGCGTCGTCGGCGGCGGCGTCCACAAATATTCACTCTGTGGCTAAAGTTTTTAAAATCTTAATAACTTTCTTAAACTATCCTGGATTTCTACCAAACTTGGACAAAAGCTTGTTTATGATCATAAGATAATATCCAAAAGTAAATTTTGTAAAAAAAAATTTCCATTTTTTCCGTATTTTACTTATAAATGGACTTAGTTTTTCTGCCAGGAAACATTACATTCACTCTGTGGTTAAAGTTTTTGAAATTTTAATAACTTTCTTAAACTATCCTGGATTTCTACCAAACTTGGAAAGAAGCTTGTTTATGATCATAAGATAGTATCCAGAAGTAAATTTTGCAAAAAAAAAAAAAAAAATTCCGTTTTTTACTTATAAATGGACTTAGTTTTTCTGTCAGTTAACATTACATTCACTCTGTGGTTAAAGTTTTTAAAATTTTAACAACGTTCTTAAACTATCTTGGATTTGTACCAAACTTGGACAGAAGCTTGTTTATGATTAAAAGCTAGTATCTAGAAGGAAACTTTGTTAAAATTTTGTTCCATTTTTTCCTTATTTTACTTATAAATGGACTTAGTTTTTCTTCCAGTTAACATTATATACAGTCTGCAGTTTAAGTTTTTAAAACATTTATTAGATTCATAAACTATCCTGGATTTTTACCAAACTTGGACAGAAGCTACTTACAATCAAAAGATAGTATAGGGAGAAATATTTTTATTAATTTTTTTCCTCATTTTTGTTGAGCCTGCGATTAACAGCAAAAGTAGGCGAGACACTGGGTTCCGCGGAACCCTTACGAATTTTTTTTAAATACTTTGTATAATTAATCATTTACTGCGATTCTTATATTTCCAATCGGGTGTTGGTAGACGAAATAATTACGGTTGACACACTTGGTTAGGCCTGCTACGAATGATTCCGACAACAAAGGTTGACGTGTTATACACTTTTGTGTAGATAAATCAATTTAGATTTACGATATAACAAGTTTTTGTGGGGTTGACAACCGAGAAATCGAAATATAACGGAATTTTGCGACCGGGTGACATTTTTCAAAAATGCGAGTAAAGAACCTTGTGTTATATTAAAGAAAAAAAAATTCTGAAACAAGTGCCTGTGATCAGCACCCTTCCACGTTTCCATTAAAATATTTATGTCATATTTTAGACTAGATAAAAAATAGTCATCTTCTAATTTACCTCCCAAGCCCTGAATTTTCAAACTACCAATCGACAAATTTGTTTTCATTTTAAAATCAATTTCTGGTGTCAAGCAAGATATCAATAAAATTAACTGGGCAAAGGGAAATAACTCTAATTTTCACCACACTTTAATAATATTTGTTCTTTTTTCTTTTTTTCTTTCTTTGATGATACATTAAAGGGGCACTAGCTACAAGATATATAAAAAACAAAATATGATTTTTTTTGTTCAATCATTAATGAAAGTGAAATAGTGAAATAATTATTCGCTTTTCGCAGCCAGTATGGTTCAATTTTGTCAAAATAAGCTAAGAAACATTGATGATGATTTATTCACTTGCAAGTGAATAATTCGACCTCATTGAATCCGTATTCATGTGAACTTCAATTTAACCCCTTAGCTAGAGATGGTTATGCATGAATTGTGCATGTAAAGTTATTTAAAGGAAAAGAATGTCAACATTGAAAGTGAAACAAAGGTAAATCATTTGATTGACTGATTTGGTTCACAAAAAATCCTTCTTATACAAGTAAAAACGATGATAAACATATATTTTTAATCTATAATATGAAATTATACAGACTTAGAAAAATCCAGTTGCACGAGTTCGCCTTATCGATTTATATCTATATTTATGTTTACATCGCTTATATGGTCATCGGAGGACATCGGTGGTCAACTCGATAGTTAATTAGATGGCATCTAGACTAAAATACACACGAAACGAAGCTACATATTATCAAGCCCATGTCCTGTAAATTGTTTATTTAAGACTTTTAATAATTTGCATAAATGTTTTACATGGTTATAAATCAAATATGAGAATTTGAGTCAAATCGGTGAACATGAATTTGACAGCTAGTGCCCCTTTAAGGTAAAATTAAACTATAAAATGATATGTAGGACAAATAAAAATTATCTAGACAAAGGGAATTTTCCCTTTAACCCCTCAATATCATTTAATGAAAATTTAAGGAAACTCATCTTTTTTCCCTTTAAGTAAATATACCAACAAACTTGAAAAATTGCAATGCATGGTACATGAAAACTTTCATAATTTTTTGATTACGAGAACAAATTTAAAAAAATAAAACAAACAAACTCACAATTCTACTCTTATTCAAAAGACTTTCATTGTAAATTTAAACCAATCAATACAAAATGCGATATATAAGAACAGTAAACATAGTGCATGCCTAGAATAGATAGATTCAACAATATTAGCATACAAAAGGCTAATCTGACAAGAGAGGAAAAAGTGGAGTTCAAATAGGTTATATTGTTAGCCATGAACGATTTTACACTTTTGACACTTAAATAACTTCCTTAATTGTATATGATACTTGAGGGTCGATATTGGGGGTGGACCATTTCTGAGGCTATTTTCTCTATTCTTTGTATGTTTATTCCGTTATCTCCATTTTTTTGTATTTAAGCAACCCATTATTCTCTATTCTTTATTTTTTGGTCCAGTGTTCTCTTTTCTTTATATTTTTTTTCTGTAAACCTCAATTCAGACTCTAATACATGTACTCTTATGAGAATCGACGCTGGTCTCTGTTTTTAACAATTAAAAAAGATACACTTAGTTTTGGCATGGTATACTTTTTACTTCCCCACTTTTTCAAGCGGGCGATAAATAGGGGAGAAATACATAATAACTTCACTTCTCCCTTTCAACCGTGTATGGGACCAGCAGTTTGCAATGGCGAAGTTAAGGTAATTGCTTCGGCAACTTTTTTTAAAAACAATCCTTTGATAAATTAAGAAATTATTAAGAAACTAAGGTTCAAACTCCCTCAGGGGAAGTTGACTTAAATAGATGAATTATGCATTTTTTCCCCTTTTGGTCATAAAGCTTTTCGCGAGTTTAGGTCTTATACATTTTTAGCTTTCAAATAGTACCATTTTTTCCATAATTTTTTTTTTCAGTTACCACGGTTTATTTAGACGTTATGCACGATATTGGTGTCTCTTTGGAAATATGGGTTAGATGGCGGGTTATTCAAATTCAAGCTCTTATCCTATACAAAATATATCCATGTTCTGCATATCATTCGTATGGAAATAAACCATAGAAATCAATAACATAGATGATTTTGTGCTTTGTCTATTTTTTAATGAAAAACTTTGATCATTTCGATGACTTTAACGTCATTTTAGGGTGTCCCGCTGTTACAATTTTGTTTTATGTGCGTCTTTGAAATCTTAATGCGGATTAATTAGTAAGTAGAATGTTATATAATTTTACAACTGTATTGTATACCTTTAATGTTAAATGAATTTATAGACGTTTTTGACTGTCAGAGAAGGAAGATCGTCAGAAGAGTTTAAATTAAGAAGAGAAAAAATGTCCCAATTAGCTTGTCAACCAGTACAAAAACTTTCTGTCTTCACTTTCATAAGATATAACGGCTGAAAATGGATTTTAATAATATCAGAAAAATTAAACATGTCCTGCAGAAGCTATCTGAAGTCATCATCATGTAACTGCGGTATTACTTTTAAAACATCGTCAGTTTTCCCGTGTCCAATGAATTGTCCCGATGGACAAAATAACACAAAGAATAATTGTAGGCTTTTTATTAAACAAAATTCTACTATATCTCAAATTTGTAACACCTGTTAACTTATATGAACGGAAAATACATTTAATTTCCTCTAAAATGATATGACATGAACTTTTGTATGAGCTGCAGGTAGAAAAGCCGAAACGATCTAAGATGTCCAATGACATGTCCCCGTAACCGTAATTTTACGTTTGCGTTATAATAACGTTAAACTGTATATGACTTTTCTTGCATATTTGGCATAAAATAATTTCATGAAATGGTCTGATCTATATACAATAAAGTTCTCGTTTCATATGCATTAAAATATAAATCTGCATTGTTTCGAGGATTTAAGATGTCGAAATATTTAACTCGGATACTCCATAAAGACAAGACCCCGGGGCCATAACAATGAGACAACTTTACATATGATCACACTCTCCATACCCAGAAATCAACGCCACTTTGCTTATTTGAATATATTCTAAAGAAATAGGATACGGGTCACGGAAATTATATTGAAATGATAGAGAATTTTGAAAAAAATTTCTGTTTTAACTTTAATTTAAGTGATAGACAGGTTACCGGGACAGAAAATAAATATACACAACAATATACACCATTTAAACAAAACATAATGACAGTCGTTGCAAAAATCAAGGTTCCTGAGCTATTTTAAAAATCGAAGCAAGAGGCTTTTATTATTGCAGTATAAAATACAGGCTAAAATGGCTGAAACGTCAAATTTGCAAACTTCGTGTTGAAAATTGGCTAACAAGGTCATTACAAAAACAGGTTGCCGGGATGAAACTTGAAACTTGAATGTCCAAAGTATAAGCAAGTCCAAACCTTGTATGTGTAGTCGTTGAGCTCTATGTTCCCACGTAAAGTTAAAATGCCCCTATTTCAAGAAGAATAAACTCACAAAAACACGAAAAATTCACTAAATTCGCGTTCATTGTTTTGATTTTGACCGCCTGACAACTTTACGGAAATATCAGAGTGATTATAAACAAGGACTCTGTGACGGGCAACTTATAATATCCGTGTTTTAAAGATTTTAATGATATCAAGCCAGTCCAGTTCAAACTATTATCACGTGGTACAATTCTCATTTACATATTATGAATATTAATTAGCAAAAGTACTACTAATTTCTGGCTATGCACTCTTAGAAAAGCAAGACACATGTACACTGAAAAAGAAAACGCGATCAAAAGTGAGATCTTCTTAATTATTCCCCTTAGCCAGATAGTATCCCTAATTCCTTGCGTTGATATTAAAAGAATCGAAGCTCTATACATATGAATAAAAATTCTCTCAAAAAAATCTTATTAGAAAAAGTACTCCTTAGTAGTGAACATTTCAGTATAAAGTGCAATCATTTTTTTGTCGCAGCGACTCATTTAACAAAAAGTTTTATCAGAGAAATACTCGAATGTCATGAACATTTCAGTATAGTTTACGATCTTTTTTTTAATCTATTGTGAGTAGAACAATCTCTAGTCATCTACCTAGCAACATGTGTATTGAAAAGAAGGTTATACCATCTAGAAGTAATGTGGCAGAATTGAGTTAATTTTCTCGAATCTCTTACAGAATTGCCTGCTATATAGGCATGTGATGAGACTAGTATTTGAAAATTGAAACTTTTCTTTTACATTAATTTGAGAGAGAAAGAAAGAGAGATAAAGAGAGAGTAGTTGTCCGACATATATGATGGATGGCACACGGACATGTAGCAGGCTCCCTCCTTGGTATTAATTTACACACACTCCCAACTCTTTCGATTAAAAATATCAACCAAGTGATCTGCTGTTTGCAAATTTTCAATTTTTGTGTACAGTACTAGTAGAATTTTTTTTTTAATCTTCGCAGAACGCCACAAAATATAGCTTGAATATTGATTTTTACATCGCGATGACCGTGAGGGCATTCCGATGTATTGTTGCCACAGAGATTTTACTTTCGTTTTTGATTGGTAACTGATCGTTTAAATACGCGGACGAGTGTAAAATAACATTTCCTATCGCTTGTTATAAATTCATTTCTTCAATAAATACCCATAAAAATATTTTATTTAGAACATAAATTAATAATATGAAAATATTTTGTTGTTAGAAATATTTATATAAGTAAAAATACATTAATATTTATGCAGACCGTACCTTGACCTATAATGGTTTACTTTTATAAATTGTGGCTTGGATAGAGAGTTGTCTCATTGGCACTCATACCAGATCTTCTTATATCTATACACGTACAGAAAAATTGTATTAACGCATGAGGAAGGATATCACAAGAACGTTTTGCGGGAAAATATGAATACATACTCAAATCCAATCTATTGGTAAAATCGAATTATTACAGAACCGTGTCCAACATGCACTTGCACTGCACTATTATTATAATAGTAAAATACAATGATATACAAATGGATGAAAATTATATATACATGTAACAGCTATATATATACCAATATTAATATAATATATATAACAACAAACCAGAGTATACTGATTTGTATCACTACAATATTATAGTATTACAGCAGTGAGGTTGAATTGTCTGTCATTTATTCATCATCCACGCACGAACTTGTCTCAGAAAAATATATATCTCTGTACATTAACCTCACTTTCAGGTATAGAGGTGTGGTTTTTTTCTTAGACAAGTGCTTGTGACCATCCACAAGATCTTGCGGTCATCCGATGTTCAGTACTTCAATACTTTGAATATACTTGTAAAAACCAAACACATTGAAACCGAAAACTTAAAAATAATCCTTTTGTAAACGGGTTAAAAAAAATGTCAAATAAGATTTAGTGTTAACCGATACTTAGTTATATGTTGAAAATGGAAGCGCTGAACCAAAAATAATTTGTGGTATAAAAAGTGCATGAAGAGTTTTCCATACTTTAACAAATTCTATAATTTCAAACATTAAAAAAAAAGGATGGACCGCCGACCCTTTTTTTTAGGCTTTAGTTTGTGAAAACATATCAGATGAAAGGATAGCTCGTAAAATATGTTTCCGAAAGTATAAACTAAACAATACACTTCGTCAGAATCACCGTTCTTGTATCATAATAAATCACAAAATAGACCAAGTTATTGTAATTATTAAAAGTAAGAAGATGCGGCCGTATGATTGCCAACGAGACAAACTTCTATCAAAGACCAGGTAATAATTTCTATAGGCCACTGTATGGCAATCAACAATGAGCAAAACCCTTACCTCATAGTCGGCTAGAAAAGGCCCCGAAATGACAAATGTAAAACAATTCAAACGAGAAAACTAACGGCACGATTTATGTACAAAATGTGTAAATTCCTTCATAAAAATAATTTTCTTAATTATTTGCCTGGTACATGTAAAACAATCCTGATTTAAAAATTGTAACCAATGAAAATATTTTCTTTAAAAAAAAAATAATTTAGACCCCGACCAACCTTAAAACACTAAAAGTTGACAACGGCAGCATAAGAGCACGTATTTCTTTTTCAAACTTTATGCGCATTTTATAAAGTTTTTCGTTAGGGATTTTAAAAAATATGCTATTTTTAACACTTTCCATAAAATCGTTATTGATGTTCAGATTGTGGACTTATACGATAAAATAAATAATATGAATTATAATGTATGTATAAGCCATTGTTTATGAAAAAAATAAATAAAACGGACTTCTTATGAATAAAGTGTTGATAAAAAATAAGATTATGAAAAGAAAAATATCTGGCGATACACTACCTACTTCTTTCACATAATCAAATCAAGAAGCATTTGAATATTAACGTAAATTGAAAAAATAAGGGAAAGAAATTACCAAATTACAACAAACATGTAATTGGGGAAAAGAGACCGAAACAAGAAACGAAATATTAACAATTTTACTAGCCAAGTTTGGAGACGTCTTCTGGCAGAGAGAACATTGCTAAATTTTAAGAAAGAGAAGAAACTGATAATGCACAAATAGTAAAATACAATTAAGAAAAATAAGACATCGAAGGTTATAAGCAAAGACAGCCAATGTGATATGTTGGAAGCACGCTCGTCCTAAGAGTAAAGAGGTAGCCTAAGATTTTTACTGCATTTGTTTCACACATTGTATCAAACTAAGTTTTAAAGTTTCAAAACATTTTGAAGATAAAAAAACGCTAAAAAATATACAAATCAGACTTTAAATTATATTACACGACATCAAACTTTTATTTTGTGTTATTGTTGGAGACAATTTTTCGCAAAATTAAAAATTGTGCATGTATTTATTTTTTTTTTATTTAAAGGAATTTTGCATTTATACACCGGCTTGAAAAAATAAAAAGATATAAGAAGATGTGGTATGAGTGCCAATGAGACAACTCTCCATCCAAGTCAAAATTTATAAAAGTAAACCATTATAGGTCACAGTACGGTCTTCAACACGGAGCCTTGGCTCACACCGAACAGTAAGCTATAAAGGGCCCCAAAAATTACTAGTGTAAAACCATTCAAACGGGAAAAACCAACGGTCTAATCTATATAAAAAACGAGAAACGAGAAACACTTATGAACAACATCAACAAACAACAACTACTGAACATCAGATTCCTGACTTAGGACAGGTGCAAACAAATGCAGCGGGTTTAAACGTTTTAATGGTACCAAACCTTCACCCTTTTTCTGAAACAATAGTGTAACATCACAACACATAAAAAAGCATATAAAGAAGATTTCTGCAAAATGAATACTTATTTCGGGGTCTTGTATAGCTGACTATGCGGTACGGGCTTTGCTCATTGTTGAAGGCCGTACGGTGATCTATAGTTGTTAATTTCTGTGTCATTTTGGTCTCTTGTGGAGAGTTATCTCATTGGCAATCATACCACATCTTCGTTTTTATATTTTATACTTGTTAGAAGAATGAAAATTCTACGGTCACTTTTAACGACATTTTCACATGAGTAGGTTATAATGTTAACGTTTGGAACATTCCGTGGAACAACGTCAAAATCGTCGTTTTATTGGGAACGTCGTGTAACGCTGAGTGGCACCAATACTGTGCGTAACGTCTTATCATTCTTATTTACACAAAACATATATGTACAGGTAAATTGGCGCAAATAGATTCCGTAAATTGGCGCAATTTGATACCTTTGAAAAATAATATTTGACGCAAATTACATATCTTGAAAATAGTAATTGGTGCAAAAGGACTGCTGCCATAAATAGTTTGTTGGAATATGTCCGTCAGTCTGTCTGTCTTTTCGTCCTACTTTTGTATCCACAACTTCTCCTGAACCAATTGGCATAATTGCGGAACATAATACAAAATCTTACCCATGTGATTTATTTTTGCACCTCTTATTTAATTTTTTCATCTGAATAATTTTTAGTGTTTACTTTGTTCTTACTTAGTTTTGTACACACTATTTCTCATTCTAATTTACATCAACTTATTTCTTATTTTTTAAGAAAATAAAAACATATGTCATAGTGGACTTAGTTTGTTTTCAACTTGTGTGAGATTTAAATGTGTCTTTTTATGTTGTCGCAATGTTTGTATAATTATGAAACAATAATACTGTATTTGAAAACCACATACAAATTAATTAGTGGAGTTGGTGTAATGGCTCATTTATATGTTTCCATGTGGAGCTGGATCTGCCTACCTTTCCAGAGCACATGAGCTGCTCCTCTTTTTTTTTAGTAGGGTTCATTTTGCTCTGTCTGTAGTTTTTATTTGTAGTTTTTTTGTAGATCGTTTTAGTCGTTTTACGTTTTTTATGCCATATTGTTGTCCGTTTTTTCGTCGATTTTTGATTTTTTTCGCTTTTCTCCATTGGATTTTTATTTGCCTTTCCAGTACATTGTTTTTATTGGTTCCTTGGTAGATCTAGATGAGGAGCAAACTATGCTAACCCTTCCGGAGCACCGGATCTGCTTACCCTTCCAGGTACCTGATTTTTGGTGGTGTTCGTGTTGCTCAGTCTTAAGTTTTCTATGTTGTGTTGTGTATACTGGTGTATGTATTTGGTCTTTTCAATTTTTTTTTGCCATGGCATTTTCAGTTTTTATTTTCGACTTATGAGATTGAAAGTCCGTTTGGTATCTTTCGCTTCTCATTTTGTATCTTTACATTTTTTAATTGCGTGTCTTAATTCTTTCATTTCAATGTTGCATTGTGTTTGCTGAAACACTATTTCATTTTGCTTTAGAAATTACTCAGCTTCGGAAATGGTACACACAGTCATTTAGTTTAATTTCAATATTATATTGAACAAATATTAATATATAAAAGTTATAAACTAAACATAGTTTTCATTATCACCAACAATTTCTTTATTAAATTTAAGAATGATTTTCCATATATTTTTTTCTCATTTCTTTGACTTATATTTTGTTTGAAAGAACAACCACGAGCACTTGCTTGACACTCGTCTCAAAGAACAAGTACTTGCTTGACACTCGTCTCAAAGAACAACCACGCGCACTTGCTTGACACTCGTCTCAAAGTACGCATTTGAATCTGTGAAACAGTCAATTTTAGTAAAGATTGAGGGGAATAAAACACAATTACCCTGATGTGAAATAAAGTCAGGGAATATAGGTCCTATCTCTTTTCCATCATTAATAGCTATTTCAATTATCTAATAACTAGAATAAATTAACTATACATGAATTAAAGATGAACACAGACTTGTTATAAGACAATTATACAGCAATCCAACAAGATTTCACCATTAAATTCACCAATAATTCGAAGTATCTATGTAAACAACATGTTAATTGATATAAGTTTGAAAGTTAACTCAGCACCCTCAACTGCCCCGCAAGATGGAAGCAGCGATCACAAGAGTAACGTTATCTACACTCGTATGGAATATGAAGGTTAATCAACGGGTATGTTGTTATAAAATAACTACATCCCAGAAATTTAAAAATGAAAAATATTCAAAAATGACCGAACAAAATATTAATTCGCATAGCGAGTGGCAACAGAGTGAATTATATGATTGTTGATTCAATTCTAAACATATGGAAATTTTATAGACAATCCATATTTGGCAATTCGGTGCTTGATAGATAGAGGATTATTGCATGCAGCGCTAGCAATGATTTCCTTAAAACAAATTTATAAATTTAGATATTGGTTAAAACAAATATAAATATGGACCAATTCAAGTACACCTTCTAGGGTGGACTCGACTTCAGTGACTCAGCACGAGGTGTTTTTTTGGAGTTTAAAGGTTGTTAATGACTCTTTGTATAAAAATAAACGCTAGCACATCATAGAATAACAAGTGAGTAATCTATGTTTAAAATTTTATAACAAAACTCTCTGTATTAAAGTCAGTGGATTTTTGTAGAATAATCTTGGTATTATTTGCCACAAAATCTTCTTTTCTATTAAATGCAATGAAACAGTAGATAATAATGCTTTGCACGAAGTTTCCCCTGGGTATATGTACAAAAAGGCCCATCTCTATTATTCATTATCTTTGCTATTTTGATACTTTTGCAGTTTGAAAATTTCGTAATTCACATGGCTACAGAAGGGGTCATAAACCTTAAGACAAGAAAAACTGGTCTAAATAGCAAGAATATCTGTTATTCAAATATTTAAAGGTCCAAGTACCTCCTTTTAACAAATAAGACGGGCAGTCCGTTCCAAATTTCAGATAAATGAGGACTGTTCATTCCAGTCTACTGTAAAAACACAAAAAAAAATGTCAAATGAAAACCAGCTTCCGTTTACATATAGATCATAAAGAAATGGGCAGGTTAATAAATCATTAATATTTGCAAAATCTACCAACCTGAAATTTTTGGAATTGAAAAACTGAAAACGATATAACATTTTCTTTCAAAATTATAAGGAAAACAAATAGATAGATATATAGATAGTTTATTCTCATAAAACCATGTAAGTACAAAGGTTACAGAGAAGTTAAAAAAATAATATACATAAAAATAGAAATCAGGTAACAGCAAGATCTAAATTGTTCTTGTCCTTTCAAAACTAAAAACACATTAAAGATTTGTATGCATAGTGTTTGCTGCATCAGTTAGCATATACCAAAAGAGAATTCAATAAACTAAAACATAGTTGAGTGGAAATAAGAACAAATACTGATAGTTTAGAACAATCTTGGATCAAGTCCAGTATTTATATCCTCTGATTCATCTGGAAAGTCAGGTGGTGCTGATGGTTTACCAATTACATTGTCGTCATTGTCAGACGAGGAAGTACAGGGTGAAATGTCTATAGGTATAGCTTCTATAGAAGCTGAACTAAAAGATATTTGACAAAAGTGCGAGGAAGCATTCAAAGAAGAATGGATTAAGGCAAATGCAATGGATGGGGTTTCCGAAATAGAGATAATTATTTCACAATTTTGACTTTTTTTCCTCAGAACTATCATAACTTTTATAAATTTGTTTCCGAGTTAGATTACATTACAACAGCATATTAGAAAGCAGAAATGGGGTGGCTCATAAAGATCTGACCTGTCTGAACATACTAATGAAAAGAATAAAAAAATTGAGGATTTAAACAAAACATTTGAACACCAGACAAAGGAAATAAGTATATATGTTTTTAACAAGATTAATGTATAATGCAATATTAAACTACAATTACTTCAAAAAAATTACGCATCAATTGAACGTGCCAGCATGTCCTCTTTTTAAGCAAAATATCAGTAGTTTTGATATTTCAGTCTGGCTCGTACAGTGTATAACAAAAATATTTGTCATCATCAACCAAAACTGACAAAATTTGCACTTTTTTTATTATGTAAAATATTAAATCAGCAAATTTGTTTTTTGTCAGGATGGATTGTTTAGTTTAATACAAATGACAGCAAATGGAACACAATGACAACGGAATTTTGTACAAGTGGTATTTTTATTTCAAGAAAAATTAAGTATTAATAAACAGTCTGGGGAAATGCAATTTATCCTGTGATTGCATTTCCTCTTATCAACAGGCTATTAAGTTACTTCATATCAGAATACACGGTCATTTATGGCAATGAGTTTAGTCTAAGCTTGGAATGTCATTGATTGATTGATTGTTGGTTGCTTAACGTCCAGTGGCAAATATTTCATGCATATTCAGGACGAGAACAAATTCACAATAAATACAATAGGTAGGTTCTGTAATAGATTAAGGGATTATGGTCGGAGAAATTAGACTGTCACGGGAAATGAGGGTATATTGGATAGGGACAGAAATTTAGCCTGGCAACAGGTCACCTACGGACCCCTCAAAGAGTTGTTGCAAGGGTTCTTAACGTGCAAAGAGCGTGGCACTCTCTTTACACGAGGCATCGGATTTAACGTCCCCATTCTGACCGGACGTGGCTGCAAATTTGTACATCCCGCACAGCCAAACGGACGCCCCACTTTAGCACGGGTTTTACTGCCGGTCGGAGGAAGACCAATGGTGACCATACTTCTATTCCCCAGTCACCTTTGGGGGCTGGAATGTCATTGTAAAACATTAAACCAATGAGAAGATTGGGTTTCCTAGTTGATGATGTTGATTGATTGATTGTTGGTTGCTTAACGTCCAGTGGCAAATATTTCATGCATTTCAGGACGAGAACAAGTTAACAATAAACACAATAGGTAGGTCTTGTAATAGAGGTTATCCGGGATGCTGGTCGGGGAAATTTGGACTGCCACTGGAAAATGATGGTATATTGGATAGAGACAGAAATTTTGCCTTGCAACAGACCACCTACGGACCCCTCAAAGAGTTGTTGCAAGGGTTCTTAACGTGCAAAGAGCGTGGCACTCTCTTTACACGAGGCATCGGATTTAACGTCCCCATTCTGACCGGACGTGGCTGCAAACTTGATACATCCCGCACAGCCAAACGGACGCCCCACTTCGGCAAGCGTTTTACTGCCGGTCGGAAGAAGACCAAGTGACCATATTTCGTTTCCCCAGTCACCCATGGGGGGTTGATGATGTTGAAATCTCGGTCCTAATTTTTAAGAGTTATTTAATAAGAGAACCAATGAAAACAGGGCGATAATTTCAAAAATGTCCAATCAGTCAGATAGTTTCTATTGGTTCTTTGTTCTACGAATGCGTCTTAATAAGAATTGAAGCGAATATAGTTGCATGAAACAGAAGCACTTTATTTCTGCAGTTGCAAATTCTTATAAACGCATTATATGTATAAAATTCCGTTTATGGATATATCGTTTTTTATAATGGGTAGAGAAAAAAGAACATTTTTACGTATCCCAGAGTGGTATTTGTAAACTTCAGAAGAAGTGGAAGTAATATCAACGTACATCCTGGAATTTTCAGAAATTGTGCTCACGTTTACTGAACCATTTCTTTGAGTCTGTGCTGCGTGCTGCTATGTTTTTTTGTGTAGCTTAAGATATATGACCCCTTCTGTAGCCATGTGAATTTCAAAATTTTTAAACTGCAATAGAATCAAAACAACAAACATAAATAATAGGGATGTCAACAAGTACTCGAATATTCGAGTATCGCTCGGTAGTACCGAGTATCCAATACCAAAACGATACTCGACTAATCGGTTTCCTGTTGGAATATTGCTGTTTTATATAAAATTGATCTTCTTGAGATCCTCTTTCGGAAAATTAAATAGGCATCACTGATTAATCATACTAGTAAATAAAATACATTTTGTTTCGAATGCTTGTGCTAAATTGTCATTTAAAATGCCTCCGAAAATAAGTGGGCTATACCTAGGCTAACACTTTAAACTAAACATGTCTTAGCCATTCCGTCACATCGGTACCGTCAGAGCAAATGTTTTCGTCTGCAAGACTGTAATTTACAAAGTTGTAAAACCGACTGTCCCCAATATTAGTTGACAAGAAAATGTTTCCAAATAAAATAAATTCGTTGCATCCTCTGATGACCCTCAGCGAATAGTTAAACTTCTAATCATTACGCCTTTGTAAACATTAAATGTGTTTTCTTAACGATTACCAAATACTATTGTTTGATATGGTTTGTCCTTGTTATAATTTTTAAATAGGTGTTCATTAAATTATGTTGATTAAATTATTGTTTTTACTTTATTATTACTTGTAGGTAATGCGCTATTAATTATGGTGTGTAATTCCTTGTCCGAGATACTTATGTAGATGGTTTTTTCGTCCATTGAACAACAAACCATAGAATATAAAGTACGTATTTTTGTGTTCCTGTGTTGTAGATATATTCCCGAGCGAGTACTCGAGTATCGCTCGATAAAACCAACGAATACTCGATTAGTAATTGTTCACCGAGTTGACATCCCTAATAAATAATAATAGAGATGGGCCATTTTGTACATATATCATGGGGAAACTTCGTGCAAAGCATTATCATTTATTGTGTCAAGGCATTTAATATAAACAAATAAAACCCAGATTTTTTTTTAGAAACACAGAATACAGAGTTGTTTCTAATACAATTTTAAACCTAGATTACTCAATTGTTTTTCTATGATGTGCTAGCGTTTATTGTTTACAAAAAGTCCTCAACAAACTTTAAATTCCGAAAAAAAACTCGTGCTGAGTCACTAAAGTCGAGCGCACCCTGGAAAGTGTACTTGAATAGGTCCATATTTATATTGGTTTTAACCAATATCTAAATTTATCAACTTGTTTTTAAGGAAATCATTGTTAGCACTGCATGCAAAAATCCTCTCTCTATCAAGCACCGAATTGCCAAATATGAGATCTCAAGGGGAAAGGCTGAGGGTTTTCTGTAAAATTCCAATATGTTTAACAATGAATCAACACAAGGGTACACAATCCATAACAAAGAATTTGTATAGCGGAATCATCAAGGCTGGAAGTAGTCAGATTCGTTGGGATTTTATAAAACTTTAGATCTATTATGACGGTATATTTATTGTGAGTAACATTATCACGTCTACTTAAATTAATTAAAGACTTGCGAATACGGCGAGAAACGACGACAGCGACCGTGAAGTGATCTTTGATCGGGTGATCGGATTAAGTTGTGGGCATCATATATGAAGTTGAACGAAAACAGATCTTCCGCGTTACAGTACTATTGCATGGATTTGACACAATGGGGGCAATTTCCAACATTCAATATTCCGTAAGGTCAGCTAAAAATTTTGCTAAGGGCGTTAGAAAAATTCTAAATTTGTTTTCAAATTCAGAGTTCATGAATGAAGTTTTCTACTTACCACCCGAGAAATATACATACGGATATTACTTTCCTTACCAGTCCAGACTTCGCAATTAAATTAAAACATCTAGATGACGGAGATACTTCCAACCGGAACTACGTTACCTACATGCTTTACTTTACCTGTACCCCAGTTTTAAGTTTTGCGTCGAAGAGTTCAGACGTTAAAAATATTCAAAGTTATTTAATTTTTCAAAATTTACGATGAGAAGTGAAGGCTCGGATGCCTATGTTGAGATTGATTGATTGATGGCCTATGTTGAGGAAAACACTTCTGTCTTAAGAAAATAATGCAATGCCCTCCGATAAAGTCACTTCCGCTCCCAGGAAGAAAGGTAAGAAGCGCACTTCTACTCGTAGTAAAAAAGACAATTTGTCAGACTTAGAAAGTCGTATGATGGCGAGAATTGAAGAACAGGACAAACAATTTGATTCTACGAGTAATAAAATGGGTAAATTGTTTAATTCACTACAAGGCAAGTTAACTGACACCGGAAATGCAAGTCAACCATATACTTGTTAAACATTCTAGATGATCATAATGCACACTTTTTACATCGCGATGACCGTGAGGGCATTCCGATGTAATGTTGCAAGCAGGATTTCCCTTGGGTCAATTTTCTTTTTCGCCACCTCTTTCGCCAAAACAATATATTTTTCGCCACTTTCAATTTTATTTCGCCAACTAAAAAACATTTTTCTTTTAAAAAAAATTCCTTCTATCTAACCAAACAATAGCAGTTTCTCCAATTGTTGTCTATGATAGTTCTTACATATCTCTTTTTAATCTACATAGTAATGAATAAACACTTAACGGTACTTTTCAAAAGATACTGTTAAATTGTAATATAGATCATGAAATCTGTTAATCATCATTTTTGACTTCTAGGAACACAAGATTCATCTTCAATATTAAGTTTTTCGGATATATATTTTCCCGTCTAGTTGAAGGATAAAGACTTAAAGTCAGAGATTTCTCTTACTATTGAATATATTTCATCGTAGCAATAGTTTAGGACCATCACATGACCATCGTAAAAAGAAAATAGTCGAGACGTAAAACTATTCTTGAAACACGTGCGTCGGCAAAACGATTGTTAAGTACCCAGTCCAAATAAGTTATTTCTATCGGAGATTTTTCTTGCTTTTGAACAGTTTTCGTCATAAGTCATCACAACAGTTTTCTTCTCCGGACCATCGTTAACAGAAAAAGAGGAGTCGTAAAACTTTGCTTCCAACACGTGCGTTGCAAAGTTGTAAATAAATCCTTTTCCTTTAAGTGACATGTGACGCCATTCACCTAATTCATTTCGTAAAATAATGCAATCACATCATTTCGTAAAATAATACAATCAACACATTTATTAATAATAATTAGTCCGTTGTTGCCTACAGCTATAAAATGCAATCAGCTGATTATTGATTTTCTGTCAAAATCGTCACCGGTTCAAGGTGAGTATTGTCTGATCAGGTAAAGTCCGAGAAAGCCGAAAAAAATAAACAAGATGGATGAAATCAAATCGTTATATTTCTTTCGCCAAATTCTTTCGCAAATAATGAATTTTAATCGCCACAATTTTTATTTTTTCGCAAAATTCGAAAATGGCGACCGCCATCGGAAACCCTGGTTGCGAGAGAGATTTCCATTACGTGACTTTCGTGTTTGACTGATAACCGATCTATAATCTATAACTACGCGGACATCATCGAGTGCTTGTTATAAAATAAAATTCATTTCTTCAATGAATACTCCTAAATTATTTTTTAGAACATAAATTAATAATAGGAAAATGTTTAGATGATTTTTGAAAGTGGAGTTCTTCAGAAATATGCTTCATATCTACCATGTAAATTCATATAATGCGGTGTACACAATTGTCCTTTTTTTTTCCCATTGAAAAAAAACTTTTACATTTTTACATTGTTTTCATATTCCAGTTATATTTATGTTATCCCTTTCCTCCATACTGACGCCTTTGTAGTGCCTCAGTTGAAACGTCGTGCCTACGAAAATTCTGTATCAGACTTAATAAAATTTGTATCTAATATAAAAGGTGTAATACCACCATTGATTTTCCCCTATTAGTCTTTGTTAACTTTGCACTTTTCAAAAAATTGTGCAGAATTTATCTTTGTTTCAAATAAAGAAATACTTGACATGAGTTAAATTTATCCTGTCCAGTACTCTAGAAAAAATTTCACATAACAATTCATTGCATACAAGAAAATAACCATCACTGGAAGTTAACCAATAAAATCTTCCCCCTTATTTAACCTGCGTACAAGCTTTAGTAACCATGTAACCTCAAGTTTCCAAAATATTCTATAGAAACCCTAAATAAAAAAAATAATTGTGCTCTGAAATACCCAAGATTTGATTTTTTGATTTTTGGTGTTTTAACGCCACTTTTAAGCACCGCTTTTGGGCTATTTCGTGGCGGCCAGTTTTTATTGGTGGAGGAAGCCGGAGCGCCCGGAGAAAACCACCGACCTTCGATAGGAAAACTGACAATCCTAGTCAATTAAGATTGGAGTCGAGTGCACCCGCACGAGCGGGGTTCGAACTCACAACCTCAGTGTTGACTGGCTAGTGATTACAGTAGTAACTACTTAGACCACTCGGCCACCGAGGCCCCTTAAATACCCAAGATATATGTGTATGACCCAGAAATGTTGTACTGCAATACAGTGCAGGATTAATTACGTACAACTGTCAAATTCAAGGGAATATTTTTTTCGACCTATTTTCGTATGCAACCGGATGTGACGTACCATGATTTGGTGGTATTACACCTAAAAAGGATATTCATGAGAATATCTGACTGGAATTTCATTGATGAAATATTCGTTTTCGTAATGCATTATTACTTTAAACCTGATGATTTTTTTTTTATTGAAAAAATCCTATGCATATCAAGTATGTAAAAAAAAAATCCATTGAGGAAAAGGGTTGAAATATTGTTCGAGTAAGATATGCAATTAATCTAAAAAATAAAGAAATTAAACATTCACTACAGTATAAACTATTCATGATATGATTAATCGTGGTCCTTAGCCACACATCTCATGATTATCATATTTTTAAGGAAACTTATTATATCCTTCCGGTTCTATTTGTCAGAAGGAGAAAAATAATTGTAGAGCAGTTTTTCGCTTTCATGACTATACATTGATTGATTGATTGTTGGTTGCTTAACGTCCAGTGGCAAATATTTCATGCAAATTCAGGACGATCATGACTATACAATCAAATGCCCTACCATTTTAACACATCATGAAAAATTATTGCAGGTCCTGTTAACATACCATAATGATCAATAAGGAAATCTACGGAAAAAAGTGTAATTGCGTTTCATTAAGCCAAGGAAAATTAAATGTTATCTGTATAAATTAAGATATAACCATAATCATAGTCATGTTCAATTTTTATAGTTAATAAAACTTATAATTTTGATTATCTTTTACTTACATTTAAGTTAAGTTAAGTTCAATATGTCAAAATATCAGTAACCGTTAGCATCATTTCAATAAGTGAAAAAATATGTTGTCATATAAGAAATATATATTTATTCATTCTTTTAACAATTATGAAAATAAATTTCTTATTTTTTGTCACTAGGAATGTCTCAGCTTAAGAATTATATTGAGGAACATCATTTGGATATAACATGACTGGTTTGGTTACAAGTTTCCACTCAGATGATATTAAGCTGTACCACAGAAGATACACCCTTAGGTTAGAAAGAAAAAGAAGTCATCATTCATTTAGCAAGTTGACTGTTTTAAAATATACAATGAATAAATACAACTGCATTGGACATTGGCTACCATGTTCAGCATCAAAATTCATAAACGTCATAGATGATACCAAACTATGCAGGGAAAGGAATCGGATAACTGAAACCTATTGACAATTTATGATAAATAAAAAATTGAAAGCAATTAGCAAGTAAAACATAAACAGACATACATTATATATGAACGGCATATAAAAAACTTAAAACTTTTGATAATACAAACTATATCCTGATTTATAAGCTGTTTCCAATGATGTATTTTTTTGTATTGCCAAATAGGCAAAGACGATTGTGATTCAAGTAGAGCACAGTATGCATGCTCTAATTTAATTTGTGTAAAATGGGGACTTCAACAGCTGAGTGGTCTTCGGTAATAATTATCCTGTCAAAACTGAGGCTGTACGTTTGGACCCGGCAAGGTGTGTTTAACTCTGATCCTGCATGTTTGTGGCAAGTAAACAACAGTAATCAATCATCTGAAAAAGAGATACTTCTCTGATGTAATTTTTATAGATAATATTCTCATTAGACAATATTCTGTCCTCAAAAGCTGTTACATGGTTATTTTATAATGCTAGTTTCAAAGAATGAGATTACTGTTTTATTATTGTAGGTCATCCGCGTTCAGACACTGGAAGACGATACGTCAACCTTCTTAAAAGAAATAAATCTAGTATTATGAATTCACACAGAAAATTGATGGCAAAGGCACAAACCTCGACAGAATCTTGCCAGTTACTGGGAACGGTAGTAAACGATATCAACCATAACTCTCACAAGGAAAACAATACTTAAAAAGCCAGGTATAATTGAGATCTTCGGAAATAAAACTTATATTGGTGTTTGTTTTTCTCCAAGAAATACTTGTTGAAATGAGATATAAATTTATCTTTTTATTCAGTTCGCATTATTTTTGAACTATGTTTTATTGGATTTTATTGCAGGAGTAATTGAAGACAAATATTATTGGTTTGAATGTCTATTTCGGTGAGTAAATGAAATAAAAAAAAAAGATGACACTTAGAACCTATTAACTTACTTTTGTTATGCCACTGCTGAGGGGCGAAAGGAGCATTAAGTGTTACCTTTGACCGTCCGTCCATCCAAATTTTATTTCTGCACTCTTTAACTAAAGTGTAACTCATCCAGTTCTTGTGATACTCGTACACAATGCTAAGAACCACAGCATGCAGACAATTGCAAAAAATGAGCAGGTGCATTCTTGCACTCAGACGCATTCTATTTTATTAATGATTCAATTTAAGCTGTTTTCTCTCCCATAGTTGAATTGCTTTTAATAATTCTGAAAATTGTAATGCGAGTTTGCATTGAAAAAAAAATAAAAAAAAAATAATCTTAAATACATTTTAGAGTATCAGATAATAAAAAAAATAATATATAATGTATTGTTGTTTATCAGTTTTACACTACATATTTGTTTTTGATGTATGCTATTAAAGGAGAATTGAGGAAGAAATTACTAAAACAAAATTATTAATGATATCTTAAAAATCTTTGAGACCAGTTAAAAAAAATATATTACAGTTATATAATTTGTTAAATTCAATATTGAATCAAATCAAACAGAATGTTATATTTTCAGTTGTCTGAATTTTTAACCAAGCTTCCGGAGTCTTTCATCCAATTCTTCATACATGGGAAAATACTATTCATAACTACCGCTCTAAAGGAGTCCCTGTTGAAAATCCAGAATATAGATTTGTTTTTGATCCACCATCTAGCTCAGAATACACATTGTATGACCAGTGCAAAAACATTTCCTGCTTTCCAAATGACCATAATTGGAATGAGGGAACCCATGCTCATGATGGCTATGGTAGAATGCTATCCGTCCATGATTCCACTGATAAATATAAGCCTGCTTCTCTTCGTAATCTGATACTTTTCCATCACAGAGAATCCAACTACTCGGCAATATTTCGATTAGTTGACAAGTTTCGTAATCCAGTGTCTTCTCTAGGAAAATCATGCCAGAACATCAATGACGACAACATCAACATTAGGGAAAATCTGCATAATTCGGCTCTGAGACAAGTAAGACCTAAACGAAAAGCTTTAAATGAAGAAGATATTTTAAGAAACCTTAGATCTGTAAATCCTGTCTTTACAACACACAACAGGGCAAATGAAAGCAAAAGTTTTATTACTGCAATAACGTGAGTGGGTTAGTATCTAAATAATAAATTGCGTTCTGATACCTTTTTAATCTGATTAAAATGCAAATCCTGTGTCAAAGCTTTAATTACAAGAAAACAAAGCTTGGACACAGGATCTATAGTTTAATTAGTTTCATACTATTCCTATATCTGTGTGCTGATTTCTCTGCAAAAGCAATACTTTTAATGTAAACTGAATATTAACCCTGCTTAGTACTAGACCGAACCACTAAGCCGGATGTGTTATGACGGACGACTCACAGAGCTTTGAGCAAGCATTCCCAATTGCCAAACATGAAGAGTGCAATGAACGACTTACACTCATAGAAGAGGCGACACTGCTGTAAACTTGAAGATGTTACACGAAAATAAGACATGCTAGAGAGATCAATGAATAATAGTGTTAGTGATCAAACATATCGGGGAAAGGGGAGTACAACCCAATTTGGACAAGGGAATTTTGGAGGAAGTGGTTTGAATATGACGGAAAACCGATCTGTTTATATTGTCATAAGATAGGCCATATTGAGCGGTACTGATTTTCTGAACAAGGTATATCACAACATCAGAGCGGAGGTGAACAGAATGGTTTAAACTAAGATCTGTCTCTTTCATAAAGGCTGTCAATTGTGTAAATAAAAATCCCTCGTTTTCAAAGAATGTAGGACAGAAAGTCACAGGACAAAAAGTCACGGACAATATATAGGCTTATAATGTTTCACAAAATTGTAAATGAAAATATTGCAATTCCATCGCAAAATTTATTACAAAAAAGCCAGTCTACTACAAGATTGATTGATTGATTGTTGGTTGCTTTACGCCGCATTAGCACAACAAGGCTATATCGCGGCGAGAGCTAATTCGAATATTGTTTACAATTTAAAGCATATTCTTAAAATCAGACAAAAGGCCCTTCAATAAACTAAAATTCTAGATTAAAGCAAATTGATTATTTACAAATAAAAATGAACATTAAGATAACGTGATAAAATTTAAAGTCTACTACAAGATCCACCCATAAAGAATCCTACAGACAAATTCATTGTAATAAAGACAGCTATAAATTTTCCTTTTTCTGTCAAAACAATTAAAGACTGGAACAAATTATCCTCTGATATTACTAAAAACACTACTACAGAAACCTTCAAGAGTGCACTCACCCACGATGTGCTCCTTGGTACTTACCCACATCTGAAATAAACAGACATTCTTGTTTTTATCTTATACCAAAAATAAAAAATTAAAAATGTAATATTAAAAAAAACTTAATAAAAAATGCACAACTTAAAAACAGAAAAAATGTAAAAATTGAAAATATGAAAATATATATACATACGACCAAACAAATAGTAATAAAAACAACATCAAACTAAAAAGTTTGTTATTTTATGTTCTGACAAAATTTTTCCTTAAATTCATTTGGAAACATTTACCAGGCATGCGCCGGAAAGTAAACATCAGTACGTTGATGGTTTTCTGTAACGAAAGAAGAAGTAGAAAAAGTCACAATTCAGTTTTGAGATTAGTTTTCTTTGAATAATAAAACACTAATTTTGAAATATTTGTTTTTGTTTTTTCTTGAACTATTAAATATGAAGCAACTTTGTAATTAAAATTTATTCAATAAATATCAATAATGATCAAATTATTGTTATGAAAACAAAATGTCAAAGTGGCTTGGTACTTAAATGGCTTCATTGTGCCAAGAAATATATCCTTTGCATGATTAACATTGAATATATTTTCATCTATCAAGGCGTATGAACAATTTCCTAAACTTAAAAATAAATATATGTAATAAAGAGAAAATATTTCAAGATGTTTCTGCTATATATTCAAACAATTGTCAACAAATTATTTGAGACCGGCTTTTGTCCTATCAAACTTGTGACTTTCTGTCCGTTTACCGTTTTCAAATAGGACTGACGTTCAACATTTTCAAGGTGATTGTGTTCAAAATGTAGATTTTATTATTACGATTTAAGTCCATTCTATTATTTGTGATAATGTGCAAGGAATTAAGATAAGCGGAACAGTTTTCATGCGATCAATTGATACAGGATGTTATTGATCATGCAAAAGAAAAATAATTTTGTCGTTTGGTGGTGCGGAAAGTTAAGTCATAAATGACAAACGCATCTTAAGGAAGATAATGAATATCTCGAACATTCATGATCTATGGAGAGTTTATCCACTTAAAAATATTTAATTGAATTGAACACTACGTTAATTTGAATGAAAACACACATGTGGCAGATAAACACAATTTTAAGATTGCAGAACTTCAAAAGTAAGTATAGATTTTTAGCTGTCTGCTACAGTGACGATGTAATATTGAGTGCCTGATACATGTATCCTATTTCTATAGATTGTTTCTGGAGAGTTGGTCTCAAATATACCTTTCATAGTTATTTTTCGCTCCGAATCAGCGCGAAAGCGCTGTACTTGGATATCAGCTGAAATAAAAAATAATTGTGTCGTTGTGAGTATTAGCGACCTCGTTCTCTGAAGTTCTGTTCAGTTTACAATCAAGAAAAAAGTCTTCATTACGTGTACAACTCGCAACGTTAACTGTCAGTCAACATACTGTTATTACCCTAAGTCTGCTTTGAGGTTCGGGAAAATTGCAAACAAAATCCATAAACTATCAACCACTAAATATAGAATATCAATTTCCATATAGGTAGCCAGCTACGTTAAACAGGTAATGGACAATAATAATGTCGTTGCTAGTATATAAAGTTGTAAGCAATGTTTTCTATTTTTATGGCCGACCGTGCAAGGGCTGTTATAGCCATTCAAGGTCGTTAAAAACTGCCATATAATATATTCTTTTTTTAACATTCTATCCTCAGTCACGACTGAAAGGACGTGCTGGGTCAGCTCCTCTTTATCCGCTATCTACGATGTTGGTTTACTGATAGATGGATCAACGACTTACTACTTTCGATGACAGAAAAAATAAAATAACAAAAATACTGAACTTCGAGGAAAATTCAAAGGACAGTCCCTTATCAAATTGCAAAATCAAAAGCTCAAACACATCAAACGAATGGATAAGAACTGTCATATTCCTGACTTGGTACAGACATTTTCTTATGTAAAAAATGGTGGATTAAACCTATCCAACGCTGTACAGTCTACATTGTTGTCTATGTATATACCCGCGTCAGCAGAGTGTGTATATTTTGCTGGTTGCGGGTTGCGGGCTGCGGGTTGCGGGCTGCGGGTTGCGATCTAATAAGTCAGTTGAACAATAAATAGGGAAGAAAAAAAAATCACCAAAACACTGTATATACTTGTAAAAGGTTATATTTGTGAAATTTCAAAAAATTGTGTAAGAATGTGTATTATTATTAACAGACTTTTAATGATTTATTGCTGGTCATTTATTATACCAATATATCAGAAAATAAATAGAAAATATCAAAACCAAAAATATCACTTATTATAGAATTGATAAAAAGTAAAAATTGTTAACCAGCTAGGCCAGTGCTTTTATCACACAAAGCAATGACACTATTTAAAGTGTACGAAAAGTAACTTTTCAGGAAGAAATTACATAATTTTCTTAAAATTTCCCTGAATTAAGTGTGATAATGAAAATAATGATCATACTTGAACAGAATTTTTTTAATAATTCAAGTAATTTAAAAGTGTCCAAAGATTGCTAAGATTTTATCTTACTATGATTCTAGATCATCTCATATTTGTCATACATTTGGCATACAGACCTTAAACTATTTATGTGCAATAACACATTGCTTTGTGTTGTTATAGATTGTTATATTAAGGATATATTATCACTTTTCTTCCTATTTGTTTGTGTTTCTTCTTTTTCTCCTTTTCTTTAGATAAAACATGATTTTAATTGAAACCTATAGATAATTAGCCAGATTTACCAAATTTTTAAGGTCAGAAATTTATTGTGTGAATCGAACCATCTAATTTTAGGATGGATTTATTGGTTTTAGTGACAGATTCTTCAGACAAAATTTTATATAACTTGTTTGATATTGTTTCAATTGAGGGATTTATGTTCTTCTGTCCAAACTCATTAAATAAAAGTAAAGGAGATGTAATAGTTATGTGCAATTCAGCATCCCTTTGCATATATATAAAAAAGACCTTTCATCCTTAAAATAAAAATGAAATAATTTTATAAAGTACCAAAACTTAATGAAAGAGAAGCCATAGAACATACAGCAAGTGAATACAAAGTGTCTTTACAAGAAAGAAAAGAAAAGTTATCGCATAAGTCAATAGTTATATGTTTACAATTATATATATATATAAGTCTAAATTGAAAACTAAAGGGAGGTTATTTCAATAGATATAAACCAGTCACCAAAGTTTCATGAAAACTGCTCAAAACATTCTTGAGTTTTTGTCCAAAAACTGGTTTATATATATAATTATTATAATTTAATACCAAACAGAAAACAATAAACTTGCGGAAAAGATGGTATACCGCAAACATGAGGTGCAAAAATTTGTACACCATATCCGGATTTCGGCAATTAATGTCTCTTCAGTGATGTTAGGAATCGAAACGGTATTTGGAATATATATATAATAAGTACGTCTGAAGCAGTGACGTGTTGTTTAGACGAATAATATATATATATATTGTCAGATACAATTTGTTTAAGTTCAAAATTTACTATTTTAATGTTTCATTTCTATGGTCAGTCAATATGTCTTAATAAACTGGAGAAACAAATAAAGGTTTAAATCAAAATAAAATAATGTATATTTTTTTTCAAATTTGTGATACAGAAATACTTTTTTTTTTTTATTTTCATCATCTGGACTAAAGTCATCTTCTTTTAATATTCTTTCAATTATTTTTAACAAAATTTGATCATGAGTTTTTTATTTCTTTCCCTTTTTCTTTAACCAATTTGCATGAAAGTTTGGCGAATTGTTTATATCTATAAGTTCCCTTACGATTTATATAAATTTTACATTTTACATTTCCGAGTGATGTGGTTTTATTCATTAAAAAAAGGGGGGTTCCAGTTTTCGGACAATAACTCAAGAATGTTTTGAGCAGTTTTCATGAAACTTTGGTGACTGGTTTATATCTATTGAAATAACCTCCCTTTAGTTTTTATAAATTTCTGATATGACATTGAGAAGTAATGGAACTTTATTCATCGAAAAAGCGACAGGCGTACCATGCGCTCATGCCACAGCTCTTCATTAACGTTAAACCTGTAAAGGAAAATTAGTATTTAGATTTTTATGTAACTTTGTAATTTAATGAAATAGAGCAGCCCGCAACCCACAACCCGCAGCCTGCAGCCCGCAACCCGCAGCCCGCAAAATAGTGATACTGGCGTCAGCATGGGAAGGTGTAAAAGGCAATACAAAGATACGAGATACAGTGTGTAGGCCCACTCTAATTTGTTTTCATTTAGATAGATAAACATGATTAAAAGTTTGAATTTCAATTACTATATCAAATATCTCCTCTGAGAACTTAAAGGGATATTGTCTATCAAAATCGTATTTTTTTAAACATTGAAAACTGATGGGTATTGACGTAGATAAGAGTATAATAATGTTTCCAAATCGAAAAAAGTAATAATATTGTGTAAAATCGGCGTTTTTGTCAAAAAAGATGGTGTTGTTATGCCAGTGGAATCTTATTAATTATGCACTGACCCAGATTCCGGTGACGCTTCCGATAACTGCCGAATGTATTTAAAGACGCTGACCCAGATTCTAATCATGGATGCTGAGGTAGGTACTGTGTGAATATTGATTAAAATATCTGAATTATTACTGCTAAAATATATTCCATGAATTGCATTATTTATATTTTGAACTCATTCATTCATATTTACTGGTAGAGTCTGATTCATCTTCATTTACTGTAATATTTAGTATGTTACGATACGTTTTCAGGAATCGTGTGCGAAAGAGGCCTCACGTGGGGACAACACAATAAATCTCAGACATGTTCTGAATACATTTTCTAGTAACATTTTGAGACTTTTACGTATTGTGAAATGAATATTTATCATTGAACAATAGATGTTACACTGTAGTTATTGTAGTCATGCAGCTTTTAATTATTTCCAAAATATTTCAACATCGTACAACTATGCAGTACTCTGACAGTAGGCTATATTTCAAATAAAATTACGTTTTTTCCACAAAACTATTTTGAGGTAATTTCTGGTTTTATTTTAATCAACTTGGTAACAAAGAAGCAGAATTTTCACGGGCTTGTTTCTCGAGTCTTTTTTGTTTATTTAGTTTCTTATTCTATTTATATGCACCATTTCAGGACTCAAATAGCCCAAGGTCTAGGTCTAGGTCTCCACATGAACATGATGAGAGACATGAAAGTACGGTGAGTGAAGAATTTACACCTGGCAATGCAAGAAGGGCGAGGGGTAGAGGAAGGGGACGTGGAAACACCAGGAGGGGAAGGGAACCAAGAAGAGGAAGAGGCGCTAGAAGAGGTAGAGGAGCCAACCAAGGAGTTGGATCCAACAGGGCAGAGGTAGCTGCAGCTACCTTAGAGGAGAGGAATCGCCAGTTGCAGGTATACAAAACTTCATTCTAGGATATGTTTACCTAAAGAAATATTCATCAAGCATTGGTCTGTGACATAATGGTTCAGCTTTAGTTAGATGTTTTCAAAAAATTTCTTTTTTTTTCACAGCTATCAAAGTATCTTAAAATTGACCTATAAAAACGGTCATTGCAGGTAGAAAATATAATGACGAACTTGAGACTAATGATTTGTTCAACCAAGACTTATAGCTGACATACATGCTTGGTTCTATCGAAATATCAATTTGTTAGACCACTTTAAAATACAATCTTTATGACTTTTTAACCTTTTTCAGGAAAGAATTTCTCGTTTGACGGAGGAAGACCTGAGGGGACTTGTGAGTTCCATTGCCACACAACACCCTGGGTTTGTCTTTGATGTCCTGGACAAAGACGACACTCAACAAGGTGGGCATCATCCTTCGCCCAACAGTTCAGTCCCTGACTGGTGTACCTGCACCTACTGTAGGGAGATGCCAACTGAGGCGGAGAGGCGGTGTTGTGGCAGAACAAGTCTGAACTGCTACTCCCGGATACCAGTACGTACCCAATTCATGACAAGTTATTATATTGCAGAACTGACTGAGGAAATATTGATGTTCTTGTTCATTTTTTACTTCTAGTCCATAAATATTGTTTCAAAAATATATACCCCCCAAGGGTGACTGGGGAATAGAAGTATGGTCACCATTGGTCTTCCTCCGACCGGCAGTAAAACCCGTGCTAAAGTGGGGCGTCCGTTTGGCTGTGCGGGATGTACAAATTTGCAGCCACGTCCGGTCAGAATGGGGACGTTAAATCCGATGCCTCGTGTAAAGAGAGTGCCACGCTCTTTGCACGTTAAGAACCCTTGCAACAACTCTTTGAGGGGTCCGTAGGTGACCTGTTGGAAGGCTAAATTTCTGTCCCTATCCAATATACCCTCATTTCCCGTGGCAGTCTAAATTTCTCCGACCTTAACCCCTTAATCTATTACAGAACCTACCTATTGTATTTATTGTGAACTTGTTCTCGTCCTGAATATGCATGAAATATTTGCCACTGGACGTTAAGCAACCAACAATCAATCAATCAATCAAAAATATATAAAGAAAATATTTATTTTCTATTACAAAAATAGAGGTGTTAGACCTCTTTCTGTACAGTGTACTTTCCCGTTTATGGGTTTTAAAATCATCACACAAGTAAATAGTGGCTTTTGTTCTGTCATTGTAATCGAAGAATAACCAATCATTTGACAATGTTCTAATTAACTGTGGTGACCTTTCTTCAGTATTCAAAATCATTATTAACTGTATATGTAATGTATGACGTGGATAAGAAATAAAATTAGCATAAATATTTCTTTTTTCAGGACTTCTTCTTGATAGTCTTAGATGAGGCAGTGCTTGCTGTGGCAAGAAGGCTTCAGGAGGAGTTACTCATCATGCCTCAGGATGAGGATTTCAATAGGTCAAATCGCTTTGCAGCCTATAGGCAATATATTGTCTGGGTACATGGAAGACTAGGGGCAGGAGATCGTCGAGTGATCCCAAGCTGCTGTGTGTGGAGGATCAGGGATAAATATCCCAATCCATTTGGACAATATAAAGGTTTTGTAGGGGGGAGGTATAATTAAATGTGAAGAAAACCAACATGTTTTTATTTTTGCTTTAAAGTCAGGAAGTTTTCGTAGTGGGTATTCCCATGTGTTGTCAGAACTTAAAATGATAATTCTGGAATTTCTGTTTTTATTTGTTACCTTAGGTGATGTGCTGTCTTCATGTCATTGTCTCATAACCATTTTTTTACTTTCAACATATGACATATAAATATGTGATAAAAGTGAATATTGAAATGATTTATACTTCATTTGAACTCTGGTGGATAGTTGTCTCAATGGCAATCATACAACATCTTCATCTTGTTTTAAGCTCAATTTTTTTTTAATAGACACGAAGTCTAATCAAATATAAAAAAAAATGATAAAAGATTTTTCAAAGTTATAATATTTTATTGCCCCTCAGCAGTCCAGTAGTCGCCACAATGAATGTCTCTTCTTGTTGGATAGTACCAGTACCAAATATGCAGATAACTGCCACCTACAAATATAAACATGATAGTGTCTTTAAACAATACTAGAACATTGTTAATTCAGAAATTACATTTATTAATGAGATTTCAACATGACCAAAATGTGAAAATAATTATTGCTATTTATACAGGAAAAGCTGATTTCAGAACGAGAGATAAATAAATTTTGAATTTACAGTATTTAAAGATGATAAGAACTTTTATTATTGCTATTTGTACAGGAATAGTAGCACACACATGTATGTGTCAGATTTCAGAAAGAGAGTTGTTATTATTGCAATACTCACCCAGTCGCATCATTTGCAATAATAATAACCCTCAAAATAAATTCTGAATTTACAGTATTTAAAGATAAAAAAAAACTTTAATGCCCCTCGGCAGTCCAGTAGTCTATTGTCTTATTTAGATTTTCAAATCTAGATATCTGGGTAGCCACAATGTCTCTTGTTGGTGGGGGTGGTACAGGTGCCAAATGTGCAGATATCCGCCGTGGATCATCTTCCTCCAACTCAAGACGTCGGTTCATTCCTATGCCATCTTCTATTCTGGTGCAGAGAACTTGTCTAATGAGGTCTTGAATGTAATCATAATTTTTTTCCTCCTTCACAGGGTGAACAGACCATCTGGAAGTTTTCTTGTTGTAACTTCTCTGCCACCTACAAATTCATAAATTAAAATTTTAATACTACTGAGGTATCACTTGAATGCAACAGTAACATTCATGGCTAACTTCAAATATTTCAGGTCATCAGTTTACAAATATATGCCAAATTTGAGTACAATGTCATGCAAGTGACTTTTTGAAATTAATATTGCCATCAATTTCCACATTGCAATGTTGTTTGCAGATTTTTAAACATATATTTTTGGTATGTTAGTCACTATGATCTGACTAATGGTTCTGCCATCAAATTCAATAGTGGGGATAGGCAAAATGGGAGAGGGGTGTTTCTGTGAGTTATAAATTTAAAAAATAAGTTAATTTGCACCCCCCTTTCTCTCATTTAGTGCCTCTACCTAATCAGGCTATGAGTTGTCTTTTGTTTGTCTTTTTTTTGGAGGGGCTGGTGTTATCTCTGGTACCGTCCAATAATTTAGGCAATTTCTGCTATCCTTTTTTTGTATAGTTGACAAATCATACAAACCTTAAAGAACCATCTCTGTTCTTCATCACTTCTCGTTCTGCATGGGCATTATGGTCTATAGCTGCCAACCTGTTCCTTGCTCGATACACTGGTGGACTGTAAGAGTGTCTCTTGGAGGCATACATTAGAATAAGATTCTGAAAGTTTTCTGACTCTGATGTGCTCCTAAAATGCAAAAAAAGGCAATATGACAATGTTGTCATTATGACAGAACATTTACAAATAAAATTATCAATACTCTGTAAAAACAAAAAAATGTCATATAGAACTATTACAGAAAATGCATCCGTCCATTTATATCAGCTTTCCATCAAAAATATAACACTTGACCTACATCAAAGGATTATGAAATTTAGTTGACAGTGGCTTGGTTGTTTTCTATTGTGGAGGAAGTTATGATATAAGATAGTTTCCGTACCGACAGTTTAGGTAGTATGGTATGTTGTTAACCAGGTGCTTGTTTATAACAATTTTTCTCAGCTCATTGTGTGGTGGGGACCCTTTCTTTAAATACTCCTTTGACTGTGTTCCATCTTCCAAAACCAATGGTCCATGCTGGCAACAGTTGGCAAATGGCACAAACCACTGGTGTTCATTGACAACATGGTGAAGTACACCATACCAAACATCCTAAAAAAAATTATATATAAATATAGTCATCAAAAGATGAATTTAAAATGAAAAGTTGTGGTTCAATTTGGCAATGTGACAAGTATTTATTACACTTGAACAATGGAAGTCATCAAATATAAAAAAAGAAGATGTGGTATGATTGCCAATGAGACAACTCTCCACAAGAGACCAAAATGACACAGAAATGAACAACTATAGGTCACCGTACAGCCTTCAACAATGAACAAAGTCCATATAAAAGTTTTCTTTCTATCGGTTTCTATCCTATGATTTATAAACATAGCATGCCTGTAACAATTGAATACTTCATTATTCTGAATATATTACAGACATCATTTATTCTGAATATATTACAGACAATGTGTTTTATCAACTTGATTAACAAATATGATAACTTACTTCAAACTTGCTCTTACCAATGTTCACTTTGTCAAACAAGTGGACAAGAAGTTGTACCTTAAGGATGTTCGCTACTGTGTTTCAAAATAATAAGCTTTTTAAAAGACTTATAAATTGATAGTATATAAATAAAGGAACTAAAAAAGCAGATAAAAATGAAGGGTCCGTGTGCTTGTTTTCAAGATATAAGCCATTGAAAATTTGGCGGGAAATGATTCTCTCTAGATTTTCATACATTTAACATTGGCACCTTTTTTCTGTCTAAAAGTATGAAAAAATAACATGGTTTTAATAAGATTTTCAAAGATGGTATTTTAAACTATATTTAATCAAATTATGAAAAGGAAAGTAGGGGTTAGTGGGCAAAAATTTGTAATGGCACTACATGGATAAAACCAGAGGATTCCGAATATCTGGCAAAAATACAAAAACAAGAGGAGCGAACATCCTTAAATGAATCAATGAAAACTTACGAGGAACTCTTCACTGGTGGTAGCAACTTCTGCAGTGTGCCAGTAATGGTTGACAATATCTTTGATCCATACAAGTAATTCTTTATTTTCTTTCTCTTGACTTATCTACAAGAACAAATTTTATTTACATTAATCAAAATTGAAGCTTGGAACATTTGTGCATATATAATAAATAAATTTAAAGCAGATGGATGAGGTGAAAATGAACTACAATTTTAAACCCGTATCTCACGGCTGGTTCGCTACAATTAACATATTTTGCACTTTAATATAAGTCAGAAACCATTTTCTGATTTGATCTTAAAAATTAGTTATGAAGTGAAATTTAGAATCACACCTCAAAAAATATATCCCAAATTGCCACAATAACATCATTCTTAAATTTGAAGATGGAGTCATGGTTTGCATTTCACACATCTTTTACCTTTGTGAGTTTCTTTCCTAAGTTCTTTGTTCCATGCCAGACATCAAAAGAATGCTTGATTTCAGGGAATTCTTTTTCTAAAACATAAAAAGGTTTGCGATTGTCATAAATAGAACATCATTAGTATAATTAAATAATTAATTCTACTGTTTCCCCAAGGGTGACTGGGGAATAGAAGTATGGTCACCATTGGTCTTCCTCCGACCGGCGGTAAAACCCTCGTCAAAGTGGGGCGTCCGTTTGGCTGTGCGGGATGTACAAATTTGCAGCCACGTCCGGTCAGAATGGGGACGTTAAATCCGATGCCTCGTGTAAAGAGAGTGCCACGCTCTTTGCACGTTAAGAACCCTTGCAACAACTCTTTGAGGGGTCCGTAGGTGGCCTGTTGCAAGGCTAAATTTCTGTCCTTATCCAATATACCCTCATTTCCCGTGGCAGTCTAAATTTCTCCGACCTCAACCCCATACGCCTCTATTACAGAACCTACCTATTGTATTTATTGTTAATTTGTTCTCGTCCTGAATATGCATGAAATATTTGCCACTGGACGTTAAGCAACCAACAATCAATCAATCAATTCTACTGTTATCAAAAATAAGTCCTATAAAATGTATTAATATCACAAACTGAAAATTCAAAATTTTAAATTACAACACCACTGGATCTTTGCTCAGTAATGAAGTTAAGGATAAAACTTGATACTTGTTTTTATGGCTCAATAAAGTCTGAATATCTGAGTACTTGTTTATCAAAATGTCTGCCTTGAGAATATCATAATGTTCTTACTCATTACTGAAGCTATTTGGACATGTGCATCTGTCACCACCTCCACAACTTTTATGCCTTTATCTTTAAAAAATTTCATCTCTTTCAGGAAGCAAGCCTTCTCAAGGTTGGTGCTTTTCCTGTCAGTACTTCTCTTATCCATTGTTGTGATGCATAATATCTTCTTGGTGGTATACTCCATAAACGTGTACGAACAGTACTGCGCACAGTGACCTGGACTGTCCATACGTCCATCACCTAAAAAAAAAAGGAAGAATGTGTAGAATTAATTTTTCTAGTTCACTGATTTATATTGCACTGGTAGTTAAAATATTGGGACTTTATTTAAGAAAAATGGAACATGACTTAATCTGAGAAAACTAGAGCAAACCAAGATATCTTTTTAGAACAAATTTATTTTAATTCCTGTTAATTCTTATATTACTGTGAAAAATTAAATGTAAAAAATGTAACATGATTATGTTCTTTTTACTCGCATGTATCTATTTTAAATACTTTACATAAGATTTTGAGTTTGAAATACTTACCTTAAATTAATATTTTGAGTTTGAAATACTTTCCTAAATTAATATTTTGAGTTTTAAATACTTGCCTAAAACAATTACATCGGTGTTCTCAAATTCTCTTAAAGTATCCTCCTGCTTCTGGATCCAAAATCGGTCAATTGATGGGACAAGGTAAGTCTTCTGAATTCTGTGAAAGGTTGAGGAGCTCAGTATTGGAAGTTTCATGAATTTAGACAGAGTTGTTATTTTCTGGAAATTGTTGCCGGACAACAGGATGGCAGAAGCAAAAACTAAATCTCCGGCATGCATTCTTCTGTTTAGAAGGGGCTGTGAACACCACCTATTGACAACATGACCACTTTCACAGACCTACAATATTATAGATAGTACATGATATATCAGAATAAGCAATTAAAAAGTCTTGTACACTAGTATAAATTTATAAAAAAAAATAATTAAAAAATGACAGAATAGTTCTGTGTGACAGATGTTTCTCTACATTCTACAAAAATCTTATGAATGAAATTCAATTAACTGGAATAGGCTGCTTTTGAAAAATACTATTTATATTCACATATACATTAGTATTGATTCAGAGAAATAACTTTACCAAATTGGAAATGGTGACAGAATATTCCATGCTGTATTAATTACTAAATGAGATGTTATCTTCCAGTGAGTATGTACATTGTATGGCGATATCTTCAAAATTTTGGAGATTGCATACTAGTCTCTAAAGTAAATAGTCAGTGTTTCCTACCCATTTAAGATATTTCGCCGAAGCAACAATCTCCACAGCTACACTGATATTTGCATTGCAAACTTTGCAAAGTGAACAGATCTGTGTGTTGGCCAAATCTAACAGGGGTTGCTGGTAGACCATGAGAGGATGGTCATTCGTCAGGGAATCCAAATCATTAATGCTCTTTATGCGGTTGATGTCAAAATCGGTCTCTGTTGCATCTGCAGGGTCATCACCATATTCATCCCATTCATCATCTGAATCCTCTACCGGAAGATGGTCTGCATTATTGTGTCTGTAATGCAATGTTCATAATTATAAACAAGATACTACAATAAAAATAACAAGAGTACATACACTGAAATTTCTCGCATGCTTCTTTTTTCATCATTGAATGTAAGCTGAAATCTGTAACCATGGTAACATGAAGGTTTTACTACAAGTATCACATACACAATAATCTATGAAAATGAAGTCAAGGTCAAATGAGCCATGTCAGGCAGACATAATCCTATAATTTTTCAAAACAATATCATTTACATAACTAGGTTAGGGATCACCTGAAATTATAATAGTAATAAAAACTCTTTTTTTATATTTATGTTTATGTTAATTATAACAAGAATATGTCCATAGTACACGGATGCCCCATCCAGATTATCATTTTCTATGTTCAGGGGACCGTGAAAATGGGGTAAAAACTCTTAATTTGTCATTAAAATTAGACAGAATATATTACAGGAAACATGTGTACTAAGTTTCCAGTTGATTAGACTTCAACTTCATAAAAAAAAAAAAAAAAAACCTCAACCTGAAGCAGGACAGACAGACCAACGCACAGACCAGAAAACATAATGCCCATAAATGGTGCATAAAAATATTAAATTTGACAGACATACAGATGAACGGACGCATAGACTAGAAAACATAATGCCCATAAATGAGACATAAAAATATTACATTTGCCATATTTTTACCTCAGTGGAAAATTAAAACTTGGCTCAAATTCTTCACCAGACGAATCCTCGTCCATCATGCATGCCTCATCCTCATCAATTGTAAGGCTGAAAAAAAAATAATAATAAGGAACTCAATTTTACACAATGAGACAATTATCGTGAGGTATTAACCATTTGCTTTTATGGGTTTTCCCAGAGATTAATTCATTGCAAAAGTATGGTTGAAAAAGTCAATGTCATTTTATATTTTTATTTATTTAATATTTCAAATGAAACAAAAGTATTATAGGTCTTGACTCGAAGTTGCGACACAACATACTGCCATATTTTTATTTTTGCAGTACATGAGTGAAAGTGTATATAAATGTTACATTTGTATATATATATATATGTTACATTTACATTTTAAAATAGAACAAAAAATTTAAAACCTATGTTTTACAGATTTCTTAAACTTAATTGAATACAAGTTTCTGGCAAACAGTTGGCCCATAACAAGATAACTTACTCAAAAGGATTGATGAAGGAAGTAGACTTTTCCATTGTTTTTTTCTTTTCACTACAGATTTCTTCAATACCAGACATATCCGATTCTCTGAAAAATAACACAATGATTACCTTTTGTTTTCAAAAAAATCTGTTCAAATGCTTGAAATGGAACTAAATTTGATCAATTGTTGTCCAGTGACAAATTATGGAGCTAAGACCTTGCGACAATGAACAAACACCTATCCATTTAAGAAACGACTCTATGTTTTTGCATTATTAGTAATTTGGTTTTGTTTGTCATTGGCTTCCTGTATAATATACATACAACCCACATTTTTCTCTATTAAAATCATTTTCTTACGTGTTTCTTCGATTTTTATTTTCTCTTTTAAATGGAAGATGATTTGTTGACACAAACATGTAACAAAGATGTGACAATTTCATCAAAATTACCTTTTGTTCTCTCCAGCTGAAGATATGTCTGAAACATCACATGGGGTGTGAAACAGAGAATGGACTGGTCCAGGTGTTGAGGTTGATGCAGAAGGCATTGAAACTACAGGCAAAGTTTCATTTTCCATTTCAAGATTTGGGGGGTTCTGTTGCTCTATACTGACTGTTTGAACTGTATTATTGGCATGATAACTGTGGAGGAAAAAAGTTTCTTGACATGAGTTGATATTATTTCTGAAAGTATTTTTTTTTTAATTTACACTTAGTATTTGGGCAGCACATGAACAATCTGGACCTCACATACCAAGGATTTTTTAAATAGACATTTGGTCAGACCTTGCATGTGTGCAGTGATGTAACCAAAAAGGAAATTTCA
Organism: Mytilus californianus; assembly: GCF_021869535.1. Classification (NCBI taxonomy): domain Eukaryota; kingdom Metazoa; phylum Mollusca; class Bivalvia; order Mytilida; family Mytilidae; genus Mytilus; species Mytilus californianus. The sequence continues at coordinate 5,334,637 of NW_026262672.1, forward strand.
GACTATTTAGTGCATCTAAAAAGATCTGACAAATGCCCTCAAAATCAAATTGAGTCCATCCAATGTTTTTAAATTTACTTTATCAAAAATGTGTAGATTACTATAATTTACTTATAACTAGCTGTGCAAGTATATGCAGTCAGCATATTTATACTATATGTATAGACAGTATAGTGCAGTGCCAGTTGACAAATATACAAGTGTGTCCTACATTTTGTACAAGTACTTCCTAGAGGAAATTCAACCCTGAAGGTATTATTGCATACCTTAATCACGCCAAAGAAATGTATGCTATATAAAAACTGAATTTATCTGGGGTTGTTGTCTTTCTGTTGCATTTATCATATTTTTATTATAATTTCCCCTTTTAGGGCCTCTTAAATTTACTATATTTACGTGAATTGTAAATCGGACTTTCTAGTCGATCTAGTTCTCTTTTGAACAACGTGTGTCTTGAAATGGTTGAACTGTTGTTAGTTCCTCTGAATTCCATCAATAGTGTACAAAACATAATCTTGAGAAATGCAAAAATAAGTATTTTGAAACATGTGGATACAACTTACTTCTCAATCAAAATTCTCGCCACTTCGGCATGCGTTTGCATACGCAATACATTCTTCAATTCATTCCAGCGTTCAAACTGATCACCTATGTAAATTCTACTTTTGTTCCATCTAGATGATACAGCTGTTCTATTCCTCTTTCTTGCAGAATCCGTTAAAGATCGCTTTCTTCCACGGTTAGATTTGCTATTTTTCGACATTTTTGTTTTTGTTTACCGGGTACTTTGGCCTATAATGGTTTTACTTTTTACAAATTGTGACTTGGATGGAGATACTACTTTTGCAATGTCGATCTAGAGATAAACATGTTTTTACCGAAATTCCTAGCTCATGTTTGATCATAGCTGTATGGCTTTCTTGTAATAAGCTCTTGATATCTTGTGAAACTACGATACTCTTAGGCTCAAAAGACGGATCCTTGTATGGTACACAGTTTTTCTTAATATGGTAATGTACAAACTCTTTCTTAAAAGACATTTTCAGTAACCCTGCTTCATTCACATACTGTCGGAATTCCTTTCTAGCAAGAAATATATTGTTTTGTTCTTCTGGTACCTCCATTGTATGTTGTATAAACTTCTTACCACAACCATAACACACCATTATTCTAGTGTTCATAAGAAAACGAAAAATGTAATTGTCCTGTGCATTTTCATCTACCACAATTCCATCTACAGTTGTCACTGGTGCTGTTGCATTAGCTTTTTTGTGCTTCTTCCAGGTAGACTTTTCATTTGGCTTTTTCCCAGGAGTTGAAGGTAGTGTGCTGTTGACTACTGCTGTAAAGGTAGAATTATTTGTATACCTGTTGCGCCAGGTAACAAATAAGTTCAAAATTCCAATATCTTCTGCTGCAGCAACTGCATGTTGGCATATTTTGTACAGTTTGTATATGCAACAGGCACACGAAACTCGACCTGATTTTCTTGTGTATTCAACATGGTGGCTCGTTTTACTATTATACATGCTAGTCACACGTCGTGAGTCTTGCTGTCCAGGAATCATATAAATAATTTCCATATAGTAAAGCGTAGTATACTAAAGTAATTTTGTCCATGGGAAGCTTAGAATATAGTTGCAACAAATGGCATTTGGACAGAATAAACTCATCATAGATACCAGGATTAAAATTTTGTATTTGCGCCAGACGCGCGTTTCGTCTACAAAAGACTTATCAGTGACGCTCGAATCAAAAAAGGTTAAAAAGGCCAAATAAAGTACGAAGTTGAAGAGCACTGAGGACCAAAAATTCCTAAAAGTTATCAATATGGAATTGTATGAACCCTTAATGTGGGAGATCTGGATTGTTTACAGAGTATCAAGCATCTCCTGCTACGCTGGCAACACCTGTCATGATCCAAAATAAAGTAATCTTAAATGAATGGTTTATAGTGACAACTTAAAATCAAAGTGAATTTTATAATGACCAAAAATCGTAGTACAAAAAACTGTACTTAGAAAAACACGCATAATTTAATACAATTTTAGATTTGGAGGGTAAAAGTAAAACAACAAAAATACCAAATTCCGAGGAAAATTCTAAACGGAATGTCCTTAAGCAAATTGCAAAATCAAAAGCTCAAACACATCAAACGAATGGATAACAACTGTCATATTCCTGACTTGGTACAGACATTTTCTTATGTAGAAAATGGGGAATTAAACCTGGTTTTAGACCATTGTATATTATTTGTAAAGTTGACACGGTATATTTATCAACAAGATCTTGGTATCTTCCGATGAACTTTTTTAGAAAAAGGACGAGACGTTCTTTCACATACCTCTGGTTCATCAACCTTCTGTTTAGACACTGATGTAGCAGCTGTAAACTCTAGAATAACGAATGAGTTTGGAAATGTATATCCCATATGCTGGTGAAGTTGGTATATTGCTACTAAGGTGGGGGAAATTGATAATTCAAATCGTCTCGTTTGTCATAGATTTTGGTTCTGAGAGGACTGCTGATGTCAAATTCGAGGTACAAGTCTAAAAAAGAGGCAGAGGAAGCCGTGCCTTTTATTTTTTTTTAATTTCTAGTTCTGGAGGATATATTAATGGAACCCAATCAGAAAAGTTTGGATTGTTAATGGGCAGAACATCATCGTGAAATTATATGATCAGGCTTCTTTGATCTTCTTGTTTTTGACAAGTGTCTGATGCCGCATTGACAGTGGGGTCCAGACTAAACTGTGGACAGTCTCTGTATGACATAAGTAAGGAATCCCATTTCCATCTCTCAAAAACAACAAGCATTTGCTTGCAGTGCCAGTGATTCTATCCCCAATCCATGTAATCACAAGAAGGCCCAGCATCATTTAGGCAAACTTTGTATGTGCTTTCTGAATCCATGATTCTTACCATGTGAACACAATAGGCTTCTTCGATGATGTATTCGCCAGATATAGGTGTGCAGTTCGGTGGAAGCCGTTCGATGCCATGCTGTACAAACAATTTTGGTCTGTTCTTGAGATTTGTTCTTTAGCACAGCATCATTATATGTCCAGACTTTTGGCATTATATCTATGTACCTTGAATAATAAGAGATAAAAAAGGTTTTATATTCTCTAGGGATTGAAGAAAAATGTTTAAGAAATAGATGTATTGTATTTGCTTATAAATCTTGGTCTATACATAGATTAAAAGACAAATTCAAAAAAAAAAGTCTTAATTTATCCAAATTTCTTAGTCATAGATTTTACATCACTATGTTCATTCTGATCCATTGTCATTGTCTTGTTTCTTCTGATTTGACAATGTAATGATAAAGACTTGTCAGTTCTTTTTCATTGCATCTCGAAGTATGGATTCTGGTCGTGATCAAGAGGAAACATCTTTACACATATTCCTCCACTTGGTCAATTAAAGGAGCAGAAAACCCCAGGGTGAATGGGGAATAGAACTAGGGTCACAATTGGTCTACTTCCAAGCGCCAGTAAAACCCTCGCCGAAATGGGGAGTCCTATTGGTTTTTTTGCTAAAAAATTGTTTTTGAAGCATCTTTTTCCATTGAAACCTCCATTTTTATCGGACTTGAATGTATCATGCCGAAAATAAGCGTCCAAAAAAATAGTTTGGTGAAACTTTCTCATCTTCGTGTCCAAGAGCTAAATATTTTTTTGTCTACAGCCGGCATAAGCAACTTTCTCCTTTGGCTAGGCAAATCTCTGTGCGCATACAACAGCAAATTTAAGGAGTCCAGGGACAGTTTAAACTTTTTTTCCGGTTCTTCCGACCAGTTTTTCTAAGACCTTTCCATTAGGTGGACAACAAGTATCATCCCTTTTACTAGATACCCCTGAGTTGTTTGCAGGGATCTGTCAGCATCTTTGAGACGTTTGGATGTTTCCTTCGAGTTCCACAATACTTTGTTCACCTTAGGAACCTCTAAAAATTCACAAAATTTTCTGGTCGTACATATTTGTCAACTTATTCTTGTACCTCTTTGTTTTTATGATCAACGACAAACTCCGACCTTTGATTTACAATTTTTGCAATCTCGTCACGCACCGGCGATCCTTACTTTTGCTTCTTTGACAAAATGTACTCAATTTTATTTCATTTTTGACATTTTCATAGGAACTTGCATCCTCTTTTCCGGTGGTTCCTCTGTCATTGGCATTTAATTAATAGATATTTCTTATTAATAGTGATAAGCCGTCTTGTACTGATATAGCAGCTATTTGATAGTGATGACAAACTTTGTGTTGGATTATTGGCTGCACAGCATATCATTTCATTACGTTAAAGGAACAGGTCTGTATTGCGACACTGAGGATTATCTGCAATGCTCAACATATGGATATTTTATACAAAAATTTACATCCTTTCCCCTAGTATTCTTATATTTTACAGTTCGGTGCTTGATATATAGAGTATTATTGCTTGCAGTGCTAGCAATGATTTCCTTCAAACAAGTTTATAAATTAAGACACTTGTTAAAACAAATACTAATACAAATAAATTAAATAATATTTGCCTTTGGTGTATGTACTTAAAGGCACATCTTTATTATGTATAATCTTTGCTGTTTTGAAATCATTGCACTGAAACAATTCGTGATATTCAGGGCTATAGAAGGGGTTTTAACCTATAACCATAGGCCAATGCTACAAACGGTAACACACACGTTTATTGTTTTTGAATGTCTGGGTAAATATATTTTAGTGGAATAGAGGTGTCATGGGAAACAAAACGGTTATATTTTTTGCTGGCATTACGATATGCATTTGATGTATATTTACACTGGATTTTAACAACGGAATTTATTTTACCATACATTGAAGTAGATAGTGGTTGAACTGTTAACTCGTATCCAAGGATTGTGAGAAGTCAATTAATTTTAAGTTTAAAGTTCTACGTTATTCGATGTGCGTATAACATTCTATGTTCAACCTTTTTTTGTTCAGAAGGCAAAAAAAAAAAAAAGACTAGTCGCACTAGACAAACATCAGAGTAGTGCGACCAAGAAGGCAAAAATTACGGACGCATAACAGCCAATTTATATGTTGTATAACCCAACAACCCTCTAGGCAGTCGCCAAATAAGTTCAAAGATTATAAGGCGAAACTAGATGGGCATATAAAGAAATATGCTCAACAAACAGCAGAAGCTAGAACTAGGATTCTGACTTGGAACAGCTGGGGTTAACAAACCCTTATAAGTAAGTCTAGAACCGTTCGAAAATTCAACTAGAGGCTCTAAAGACCCTGTGTCGCTCACCTTGGTCTATGTGCATATTAAACAAAGGACACAGATGGATTCATGACAAAATTGTGTTTTGGTGATGGTGATGTGTTTGTAGATCTTACTTTACTGAACATTCTTGCTGCTTACAATTATCTCTATCTATAATGAACTTGGCCCAGTAGTTACAGTGGAAAATATTTTGTAAAAATTTACAAAAATTTACAAAATTTATGAAAATTGTAAAAAATTTACTATAAAGTGCAATAACTCCTTAAGGGGTCAATTGACAATTTTGGTCACTTTGACTTATTTGTAGATCTTACTTTGCTGTACATTATAGCTTTACAGTTTATCTCTATCTATAATAATATTCAAGATAATAACCAAAAGCTGCAAAATTTTCTTAAAATTACCAATTCAGGGGCAGCAACCCAACAGACAGATCTTGACCTAATGAACAATTTTATCCTTGTCAGATTTGCTCTAAATGCTTTGGTTTCAGAGATATGAGCCAAAAACTGACTTTTTCCCTATGTACTATTTTTAGCCATGTCGGCCATCTTGGTTTGCGGGCGGGTCATCGGACACATTTTTTAAAATGGATACCCTAATGATGATTGTGGACAAGTTTGGTTAAATTTGTCTTAGTAGTTTCAGAGGAGAAGATTTTTGTAAAAGATTACAAAAATTTACGAAAAATGGTTAAAAATTTACTATAAAGGGCATTAACTCCTTAAGGGGTCAATTGACCATTTTGGTCAAGTTGACTTATTTGTAGATCTTACTTTGCTGAACATTATTGATGTTTACAGTTTATCTCTATCTATAATAATATTCAAGATAATAACCAAAAACGGCAAAATTTCCTTAAAATTACCAATTCAGGGGCAGCAACCCAACAACGGGTTGTCAGATTCATCTGAAAATTTCAGTGCAGATAGATCTTGACCTGATAAACAATTCTACCACATGTCAGATTTGCTCTAAATGCTTTGGTTTCAGAGATATAAGCCAAAATCTACATTTTACCCCTATGTTCTATTTTTAGCCATGGCGGCCATCTTGGTTGGTTGGGCGGGTCACCGGACACATTTTTTAAACTAGATATCCCAATGATGATTGTGGCCAACCCAATGATGATTGTGGCCAAGTTTGGACCTGAGATCACTCCCAGTTTTTGGTGGGGTTCGTGTTGCTTTGTCTTTAGTTTTTCTATGTTGTGTTTTGTGTACTATTGTTTGTCTTTTTCCTTTTTTAGCCATAGCGTTGTCAGTTCATTTTCGATTTATGAGTTTGAATGTCCCTCTTGTATCTTTCGCACCTCTTTTTTTATGAAAATATCTCATAATTACATTAAGCTGTACCAACTGCACCAATTTGCTCAAATTAAACTGATATTTTCAATGGAATATAATGGGCCACTAGAAGGAAAGCCTTTCATTTAATCAACATAATTAAACATGACTAATATTAAAACAAAATAATAAATAAACTTATGTTTATTTTAAATGTATATCTTTTCATGGTCACATGCATTTTTTACCTCATCCACTGGCTGTGGCCGTGGATATTCACAAAAATTCTCGTTTGACCCCTTCTCTTCTTTAAAAAACCGGATTTCTCACGTGACACTATGTCAAATTCATTAATATGTTTTAACGTTTGCAGTGTCCATATCTGTTTTGAACTCCTTCTCCACATGTTTTATTTTAGTAAAAGTAACAATTTTAAATTCTTGGTGGATGTGGAATATTAGATGGGACTGTCGTTAGAATCTACATTCTTATTTCGATTGTTGTATCGGGTAGGACAACCATTGACTGTGCTTCCAAAGACGTTGCATATAATAAGGAAAATAGTTCGGTACATTGTCTTCATAAAACGCTTGCAAAACATTCATTACATGGAAAAGTAAATATATATTAAGTGAATATTGTCAAAATGAAATGTAATTATTTCATTTCATATATTGCAAACCATCAACAGCAATAAAACTAGCTATGCTGCTATTTAATTTAAGGCAGTCACTTATGGTAAAGTTTCCCCCAAAGGTGAAAGGGTAATAGATATATGATCACTACAGGTCTTTTTTCCTTGCTAAAATGGGGCGTCCGTTTGGCTGTGCGGGATGTAATTAGTACGACCCCCAAGGGTGACTGGGGAATAGAAGTATGGTCACCATTGGTCTTCCTCCGACCGGCAGTAAAACCCGTGCTAAAGTGGGGCGTCCGTTTGGCTGTGCGGGATGTACAAATTTGCAGCCACGTCCGGTCAGAATGGGGACGTTAAATCCGATGCCTCGTGTAAAGAGAGTGCCACGCTCTTTGCACGTTAAGAACCCTTGCAACAACTCTTTGAGGGGTCCGTAGGTGACCTGTTGCAAGGCAAAATTTCTGTCCCTATCCAATATACCCTCATTTCCCGTGGTAGTCTAAATTTCTCCGACCTTAATCCCTTAACCTATTACAGAACCTACCTATTGTATTTATTGTGAACTTGTTCTCGTCCTGAATATGCATGAAATATTTGCCACTGGACGTTAAGCAACCAACAATCAATCAATCAATGTAATTAGTACGCAGCAACGTCCGGTCAGAATGGGGACGTTAAATCCGATGCCTCGTGTACAGGGAGTGCCACGCTAAGAACTATTGCAACAACTCTTTGAGAGGTCCGTAGGTGACCTGTTGCAAGGCCAAATTTCTGTCCCTATCCAATATACCCTCATTTTCCAGTTGCAGTCGAAATTTCTCCGACCTTATCCCACCCAGCCTCAATTGCAAGATCTACCTATTGTATTAATTCGTCCTGAACATGCACGATATACTTGCCACTGAACGTTAAGCAACCAACAATCAATCAACCGGATAAAGTTCAATCACTTGCATTATATATTCTTTTGTGATTAAAACTGATATGATCATTCTTTATTAAAAGCTTTCTGATATAAAATATAATTTATACAAGTAATTCAAGCAACACAAGGTGGTTTATTTTACGAACAAAAATAGATTATAAATTTATCATTAATAAACAAACTTGACCTTGAAACAAATTTCAAAGTATTTGAACTTCCTACTTACAAAAGCAGGTAACATTTTAGATCCATGTTTGACCTACGTATGTGTTTATTTTAAACCTAGATAGTTTATAGGTGAAAAGACCTTTAAAAACAGAGTTGAATCAAAATGAAATCTACACCAGTTGTTAAGATGTGAAATGAAACTTTAAATGTATATCATACTTAAATTGTAGCAATTGATTTTGAAATAATTCTGATTTTTCAACACTGGAAGTTTAAGAAATCTGAAGATTGATTGATTGATTGTTGGTTGCTTAACGTCCAGTGGCAAATATTTCATGCATATTCAGGACGAGAACAAGTTCACAATAAATACAATAGGTAGGTTCTGTAATAGATTAAGGGATTAAGGTCGGAGAAATTTAGACTGCCACGGGAAATGAGGGTATATTGGATAGGGACAGAAATTTAGCCTTACAACAGGTCACCTACGGACCCCTCAAAGAGTTGTTGCAAGGGTTCTTAACGTGCAAAGAGCGTGGCACTCTCTTTACACGAGGCATCGGATTTAACGTCCCCATTCTGACCGGACGTGGCTGCAAATTTGTACATCCCGCACAGCCAAACGGACGCCCCACTTTAGCACGGGTTTTACTGCCGGTCGGAGGAAGACCAATGGTGACCATACTTCTATTCCCCAGTCACCCTTGGGGGGAGAAATCTGAAGATATATTATGGATATTTCTTTTATTTATTGACAAAAATTTTCACTAATAAAGTGTGTTTGGTTTCAAAGGAAATTATATGTGAAAATTATGAATGGAAAATGGCAAATTTTAGTAATTGTAATACAATTGGCTTACTTTTCATTACTAAGTGCAGGCCCCTGTTTTGTTGGCTGTTCCATATCAGCATCTAATATAATAAGTTGTCTGGCTCTTCACTGTAATCACAAAATACAGAATGAAACTATTACAAAATGTGTTACATGTGACCCTGTAGGCTAAATATAAAGCACGTGCAATGGCAGGCAACAAATCTAAACCAGTTTCACTATTAAAAGATATATTAACCTCACATCATGGCTGATTAGCTAACTATGTCACGTACAACACATGACTATTACTTGTGGGTACTTTCCCAAAAATATTGAAGCATTTAAATAAAAAAAAAAAAAAAAAACATACGACTTTTATTGGATAGACAAAAAGCATACTTACTTTGGTTGTAGTTTGTCATAAGTCTCTTTTATCAGTGAATCGTCATCAAGCTTGTCTAGCTATGTGATTTCACCAGTGTTGTCCTACTATGTTTTGTCACCTGTGTTGTCCATCTGAGTGTTGTCACCAGGCGTGGCCTTCTGTGTGTTGTCACCAGTGGTGTCCTCTATGTGTTGTCAACAGTGGTTTAGCATCATCTGTTTGTACCAGAATAGTCTTCGAAAAGAATTCTCATCTGGATTTGTCTTGTATACCTCTTCCTGACAAGTAGGCATCAAATCTTTAACGTTGTAGTTGAGACACGTCTCTGTGGAATGTCTGTTTAAACTGTTCAAAAAGTTAAATCACAAAAATACTGAACTCCGAGGAAAATTTAAAACGGAAAGTCCCTTATCAAATGGCAAAATCAAAAGCACAAACACCTCAAACGAATGGACAACTGTCATATTCCTGACTTGGTACAGGCATTTTCTTATGTAGAAATTGGTGAAATGAACCTGGTTTTATAGCGCTAAACCTCTCACTTGTACGACATTCGCATCAAATTCCATTATATTGACAACGATGCGTGAACAAAATGTCAAAAATAGGGGTACAACAACAACACGGATTGATTTCACGTGCTCCGGAAGGGTAAGCAGGTCCTGCTCCACATGTGGCACCCGTCGTGTTCATGTTATTACAAAGCCGGTAAATAGTCTAATTCGGTAGTTCACATTCGTGTAAAGGGAACGGGATTGTAGTTATGACATAAGGAACATATCCGATATCATCTGTATAACGGATATTCCATAACGGTCAACTGACTCGTGATTGCGTTCGTAAAATTTACGAAGTGATGATTTCAACTTCATCAATTGAAACTTTTGGTTTAAAAATGAAAAGGTCACAATTGGCAATTGGGAAGCTGAAATCGTCTCTTTTGTCGTAAAGTCAACCGACCCTCATAGTCAATTTCCAGATATAAGTCCTAATCAAATGGCAAAATCAAAAAGCTCAAACACATCAAACGAATAGATTACAACTGTCATATTCCTGACTTGGTACAGGCATTTTCTCATTTAGAAAATGGTGGATTGAACCTGGTTTTATAGCGCGAAACCTCTTACTTGTATGACAGTCGTATCAAATTCCATTATATTGACAACGATGCGTGAATAAAACAAACAGATATAATAGGTAAAAAAGTGTCAAAATAGGGGTACAGCAGCCAACACCGTGTCACAATCTTAATCATAACAAAAACAAACAAATATTTAACAAAGAAGCACAAAAAAGCATATATCACATTTAACAACCGCGTTCATTGCTTACTTCTTTTTGTATGCCAAATCAACCCATGAATGATCGAGGGATTTTAAGCACTGGGACCGAATCATAATTTTAACATTATCTCTGGCGTAGAATCGCGTGTTTGACGTTAGAATGTAAACGTCACACAGGTAGAGATTAAAATAATTTTGTTGTTCAAAGTATGCAAAAATTATAATAGAACAATAACACAAAGGCAGGATTTTTTAAATTCCTCATTACATATAAAATTTTGAGAATTATTGGGTTTTTAATTTTAGTATTTTGTATAGCTTGTAAGCATGAAAGTGAATCAGAACATATAATAAATTTGGATTTATCTGAAGAAGCAATAAATTTCAAAGCCAAAATTATTGCTTCTGCTTCAGCAGTAAAGATTGATGCATCAGATGGCAAACGGAGAATTGCAGCTCTGTCCCTGAAGACAGCAGCAGATGCAACTCTGTCACCATCTTTTGATCCATCAGTATAGACAATTGAAAAATCTGAATAATTGGCTTTGATTTCAGCATAGTGTTGCTGAATTAAAAGAGGATTTGTTTTATTTTTATTGTGTTCACGGAGATCAAATATCATTTTTGGTTTGGGAAGTTCCCATGGAGGACATTTGCAAGTTTCAACTTGAGCAACAGATTTTAAATCAAAAGAAGCTAAATGTGATTTTAAACGTATACCTAACGGAGGAATTTTATTTTCATGTTTTGCAAAAATATCTTCATAAATTGGATTAAAACACAGCTGTAGGCAGGATTATCTGAGTAGGCTTTTAGTTTGACAGCATATTGAAGTCCAAGCTTCAAACGTCTGTTAGAGAGTGAGTGCTCATCAGCCTCTACATACAGACTCTCAACTGGTGAGGTTTTAAATGCGCCAAGACAGAGACGCAAACCCTGATGATGCACAGCATCGAGAATCTGTATGTAGGACTTCCTTGCAGAGCCATACACTATAGAGCCATAATCTAGTTTAGATCTAACTAGAGATCTATATAAATTAAGTAAAATGTTGCGATCAGCACCCCAGTCGGTGCTGCCGACAACTTTTAAAATATCTAATGCTTTTAAACATTTCGATTTTAACATTTTGATATGGGTTAGAAAGGTTAACTTTTTATCGAAAATTAACCCAAGAAATTTGGTTTCATCAACCATTTTAATTGGGTTGCCGTACAAAGTGAGTTCTGGATCAAGATGCAATTGCCTTTTGTTACAAAAATGCATCCCGACCTTTTTTGAAGTGGAAAATTTAAACCCATTTTCCGAGGCCCATTTTTCAATTCTTCCAAGACATAACTGTAATTGTCTTTCTATGTTATTCATATTTTTGCCTCTATAACATATTAAAAAGTCATCAACATACAATGAACCTTCAATATGACTTTTTAAAACTTCAACAAGGCTGTTGATTTTAAGACTAAATAATGTAACAGATAAAATACTGCCCTGAGGGACACCCATCTCTTGATCATACAGATCAGACATGGTTGAATATACTCTAACATTAAATTGTCTGTTAGATAGAAAATTCGAAATAAAATTTGGCATATTGCCTTTCAACCCCATATCAAAGAGATCTTTTAAAATACCATACTTCCATGCAGTATAATAGGCTTTTTCTAGATCGAAAAAGACCGACACTACATGTTCATTTTTCGCAAAACCATTACGGACAAATGATTCGAATCGAACAAGATGGTCAAGAGTACTGCGACCTTGGCGGAATCCACACTGGATATTGGCTAAAAGCCCATTGGATTCCAGGAACCAAACAAGGCGATCATTGACCATCCGTTCTAGTGTTTTACAGACACAACTGGTAAGAGCAATTGGCCGATAATTAATAGGATCCGTGTGATCTTTACTTGGTTTTGGAATAGGCACGACGGTTGCAAGCTTCCAGATTGATGGTAAATCACCAGATTCCCAGATGTTATTCATAAGCTGCAAAAAAGCTTCCAGCGAGGAATCTGGCAAGTGTTTTAACAGTTGGTAGTGAATATTATCAGGCCCACAAGCTGTATCATGGGCTTTTGACAGAGATGTTTTAAGTTCTTCAAAAGAAAAGAGTTTATTATAATTTTCACCATTTTTTGATTTAAAGTTTAATTTAATTTTTTCTTTTTGTTTTTTAACTTTTTTTAAATCTTCCCTGTAGTTGTTAGAAGAAGAAGATTTCGCAAAAGTTTCACCAAGCTTGTTGGCAATATCCTTTTCAGATGTTAATAAATCATTGCCATTTTTTAAATGTTTAGCTGTGGCTTTAGAATTTTTACCTTTTATCTTTTGTATCATGTTCCATACTTTTGTCATCGGAGTGCGAGATGTTATCTCCGAGACAAATTTCTTCCAAGACGTTCGTCGTGCTTGCCTGCAAGTCCGCCGTGCCTTAGCGCGAAAAACACGGAAATTACTCAAGTTTTCCGTCGTTGGTTGTTGATTGAACCGTCTTTCAGATTTTTTACGGTCAGCTATTGCTTGATCACAAGCATCATCAAACCATGGTTTGCTGGGATGTTTCGGATTTGCCGAGGTCTTAGGAATAGTTCTGTCAGCAATTGACGTTAAAACTGTATTAAAAGTTAAAATTGGATCTTGTACAGTCTCAAACATCTTTGACTGAAGTTCCGCTTGACAGAGATTCTCAAACAAGGACCAGTCCGCCTTGTCAAGTTTTCAACGTGGTACTCTCTGTTGGGCAGAAGTAAAAAGATGTTCAAGTACTATTGGAAAGTGATCACTTCCACATAGATCATCATGAACACGCCATGAATAATCCAGAAGAAGAGAGGGGTCGCAAATAGTGATATCAATAGCAGAATAAGACCCGTTTCCAGGATGAAGATAAGTATTAGATCCATCATTAAAAATGCATAATCCTTCTTGAGAGACAAAGTCCTCAATGATCTTACCTTTGATATTATGAGACTTGCTTCCCCACAAGGGGTTGTGTGCATTGAAGTCACCCATAAGTATAAACGGTGAGGGTAATTGATCAGTGAGGTTTTTGAGTTTAGCTTTATCGATAATTGAATTGGGTGGAATATATATAGAACATAATGTAATTGTTTTATCTAATGATAAACGAATTGCAACTGCCTGCAGATCCGTGGTGAGTTGGACTGTGCTATGAATGACGTTGTCCTTCGCAAAAATGGATGATCCGCCTGCAGTACGTTCATCTACCTTAGAAAATGTGCTATACATGTTGTATCCTTTTAAAGATAATTGTCACTTTCTTTTAAATGAGTTTCTTGAAGACAAAATGCAGTAGGTAAAAAAGACTGAACTAGAAGCGTTAACTCGAGAAGATTTATTTTAAGACTTCGGCAATTCCATTGGATGATATTAGTCATCATTTGTTAATAGACGGGCGAATGCTATCGAGTTTGCCAGCATTCTTATTTCGCTCACCCTGAGATTGTAATCTTTCGGGTGGCGGAACACTTTCGATTTCCATTTCTGATTCGTCGTTAAGTGTTGAAAATCTGTTGTGTGAGGAGAGTCGTCGATCTCCAGGACCATGCGCAGCTGGTTTTACTCCGCCTCGACCCCTACCCCGCGACCTCGAATCAGAAGACTTCTGAGAGGATGTATTTGCTGGCTTCTTTGGGACATCCTTCTGTTCTGGAGAACGAAGAGGAGACGGGGCTTTAGAAGACTTTGTACTAGATGCAGAAGATAAACTAGTTTTATTAGATGCAGATGAAGGAGGACTATTGGAGATGGAAGAATCATCTATGTCACTGGGAAGATCCCAGACAGATTCACCGCCCCAACTGTCTGATTTAACTGTATCTTTTTTATTTGATTTCTTTTTTTCATTTTTTTTAGATGATGACATTGAGCTCTGTAAGGAAGACTGAGTACTGGTTTTAGAAGGTGTTGGTTTTCTTGGAATTAATATTTTTTCGTTAGGTTCTGTTTCAACAGGCAGCATTGTAAATGTCTCAGCATCAATTGGCCAGGTCATGCGAGTTTGTGTATGCTCGTGACTGAATGAGCAGACAACTTTGCTGGCGTACGATGGCCTGTTCGAAACAAGGAGATCATTCGAAACAGAAGCTATCTGTTTAGCTTCTGGGTAACTGATGTTTCTTTCTGTTTTAATTTTGATAATATTTTTTCCTTAAGGTAAACAGGGCAGTCCCTAGATGATGAAGAATGGGATTCACCACAGTTTACGCATTTAGAAGATTCAGAGCTACAGGTTGTTCCCTCGTGACCTTCGTCAGAACACTTGAAGCATCTCTGCGTACCACGACATTGTTTGCTTCCATGACCAAACTTTTGACAAGTGAAGCATCGAATTGGGTTAGGGATAAACCTGTCAACTCTGATTCCGAAGCAACCTAAAGTAATAGATGGAGGAGGAGTTGGAGTTCTAAATGTCAAAAGATATGTATTTAATTTGATTATATTTCCATTCTTTTTTATTTGAAATCTAACAACATCAGTTACACCTTGGCTTGAAAGTTCCTCACAGATTTCTTCCACGGTAAGGTCACCAAGGTATTGACTTCTGTCTCGAATGATCCCCTTACAGCTGTTCAAACTGTTGTGAGGAGGGGCAGAAACAGGAAAGTTTGTAATTGTTGTCATTGTAAGCAAATTTGTTGATTGACTTTTGTTGGAACATTCAACCAACAAATTGCCTGATCTCATTTTTGAAACTTTTTTACAGTACCAGCAACGCTTTGAATTTGTTTGTGAATCACAAAGGGAGATATTTTGGAAATTGGTTTTTCATCTGTTCCTTTTATTACAATAAATCTGGGCCAATTGTCATCTTCCTGACAGGGCACTGAATCATCACATTTTCTTTTTTTATGTATTAAAGCTGATTTAGAGGGTTGGTTTTGTTGTGCCATAGGAAATGAGAAAGATTCACCATTCTTGTCATCCACCAACCTCGGAGTGCCTACAAGGGCGATGCTGTGTTTCCGTGGCGAGCCGGGGTCAAGTGCTAATGCTGAAAACGAGCTCCAAGTATAACATGTTTAACGTAGCTGGTCCCCAAAATTAGCACCCAAGATCCACTGCGGAAAGCACCAGATGTTCCAAGAATGGTATACTCAAGCAGAGCGTATCCATCAAGCGAAATGAAAAGCGTACCACTTGATTGACCCATGAGCCATCGCCTTCTTCAGTTATCCGAAATATAAATAGCTTAATTTAAATACATGTGTATATAATGAAAATTGTTACAAGAAAGCTTATTGTTGAGGATTAACTGAAGGGCTCGACATGACCAGCCGATTGATCGGACCGGGTCCATCCGACCTCCCGTTTAGATTATTTCAGAGCCAAAGCAGCTTATTGAACTATAGTCTCGTCCGTCCGGGTATTTTCTGACCGTAAGGAGTCTGACTACAGCCCTCATCCGCAAGGATCTCGTCAACCAACGACACGGGTAGCAACCCACGGCCAACGGGTTGGAGAGCCTATTTTATTCAAAACATCGGGCAACTCGTACTATGTTCGGATCACTTTAGTCTGGTCTCTACCCTTCGACCTGTCCAGCATGGGTAACCCTACCAGGAGACGAAGCTCCAGCTGGCATAGCTTTTGGGGTCACTGAGACATGCAAGCCCCCCGACCACGGCAAGGATAGCGATCCACCGGGGGGAGAGGGATCTTTGAAACTGAGGCCTTACTTGTGTATGGAGAGTATAACACCAGGCTATCTGCACATTAAAATCCTTGCTAAATTGAGACGCTCAGTCGGAAGGAAATTTAAATCTGAGGCCTTGTGTATGGAGAGTTAAATACCATTCTTTCTGCAAATCAAAACCCTTGCTAAATTTAGATGTCCAGTCAGAAAGGGGACTTTTTGATTCTGAGGTCATGTGTATGGCGATTGATTGATTGTTGTTTGCTTTACGCCGCATTAGCACAGAAAGGCTATATCGCGGCGAGAGCTAATTCGAATATTATAACAATTTAAGGTATATTTTTAAAATCAGACAAAAGGTCTTTCAATAAACTAAAATTCTAGACTAAAGCAAATTGATTATTTACAAATAAAAATCAACACTAAGATAACGTGATAAAAATTAAAATCGTTTTAAATATAACAATATTTTTATATTTTATAATATATTCCAATTTCTTTTAAGAATGAAACAATATTTGTAAATGGAACATTATTCAATAAATCATACATATTATTGACATTGAAATGCTTCTTCCGAATATCAGCAAAGTCAATACAATTGATTAAAACATGTTTAATAGTATACTTGCAGTTACAAGGTATACATTGTGGTTCTACTTCATTTTTTAAAAGATATTCGTGTGTCACTCTAGTATGACCAATTAGGAACCTGTCATGCTGGTGTATAAACTTGGTCTTAATGTGAATCTGATCCATTTGCCATGACAGGTGGTTCCAAAATATTTTATTGACCACTTGTCCAACTCATTTAACTTATTGGGAAGTCAATCTGATGTTCATCTGTTGAAAGTGCAATCACTTTAAATTCAAGAATCAAACTTCTCTGAGAGTTCTGTAGGTGGTGTTGCAATGTGAATTCAAGAATTAAACTGCTCCCAGGGCTCTGTAGGTGGTGTGGCAATGCATTAATTCAAGAATCAAACTGCTCTGAGGGTTCTGTAGGTGGTGTCGCATTGCAAATTCAAGAATCAAACTGCTCTGAGGGCTCTGTAGGTGGATTTAGTCAGATGGGACTGTATGGAAAGTACCATACTAGGCTTCCTGCACATTAACATCCTCGCTACATTGAGATGTCCAGTAAGAGACACTGAAGCCTTCTTTATGAAGAGTAAAATACCATTCATTCTGCACATTAAGACCCTGGCTAAATTGAGATGTCTAGTTAGAGAGGGGACTTTGAAACTGAGGCCTTGATTGTGTATGGAGAGTATAACACAAGACTATCTGCACATTTAAATCCTTGCTAAATTGAGCCGCCCATTCAGAATAGAATTTAAATCTAAGGCCTTGTGTAAGGAGAGTAAAATACCATTCTTTCTGCAAATTAAAACCCTTGCTAAATTAAGATGTCCAATCAGAAAGGGGACTTTTTGATTCTGAGGCCTATTGTATGGAGAGTATTATTAATACCTCAGGCTTTCTGCACATTTAAACTTTACTAAATTGAGATGTGCTGTCTAAGAATGGACTTTGAATCTGAAGCCTTGTATATATATATATATATATGGAGAGTATAATACCAGGCTTTGTGCACATTAAACCCCTTGCTAAATTAAGATGCCCAGTCAGAGAGGGAAATTTGAATCTGAGGCCTTGTGTATGGAGAGTACAATACCTTAGGCTTTTTGCACATTTAAACTTTACTAAATTGAGATGTGCTGTCTGAGAAGGGACTTTGAATCTGAGATCTACTTTGCAGAACCTGCCATGCTGCTGTATAAACTCGGTGTTGTCTTGAATATTCATGAAATAATTCAGGCTACATTGAATCCATGCCATAGTACAAATCATGTAGGCAACTAAAATGTGCATCTGATCCATTTGCTATGACTAAAAGCTTTTTGACAAAACAATTTTATGAATATTTTTATGGTTACTTCTTTAATAAGAACACCCTGAAAATAAAGGGTTATTTACTTCGATTAACTACCAGCATACACTACCTTAAATTGCTCCAATAGTACCACTCAAGGGTGACTGGCGAATGGAAATATGGTCACCTGGTCTTCTGACTGGCAGTTAAACCCTGTCCAAGGGGTAGGGTGCATGAGCAGGATGAACAAGAATGGGGACCTTAAATGTGATGCCTCTTGCAATATACTTTGAAATCAGGACATTAAGGAAGTAGATAATCAGCGCTGCAAAATTTTGGTTTCTGAACTTATGTTTAATGAAGTTCATATTTTCGCAAAACCATTACGGACAAATGATTCGAATCGAACAAGATGGTCAAGAGTACTGCGACCTTGGCGGAATCCACACTGGATATTGGCTAAAAGCCCATTGGATTCCAGAAACCAAACAAGGCGATCATTGACCATCCGTTCTAGTGTTTTACAGACACAACTGGTAAGAGCAATTGGCCGATAATTAATAGGATTCGTGTGATCTTTACTTGGTTTTGGAATAGGCACGACGGTTGCAAGCTTCCAGATTGATGGTAAATCACCAGATTCCCAGATGTTATTCATAAGCTGCAAAAGAGCTTCCAGCGAGGAATCTGGCAAGTGTTTTAACAGTTGGTAGTGAATATTATCAGGCCCACAAGCTGTATCATGGGCTTTTGACAGAGATGTTTTAAGTTCTTCAAGAGAAAAGAGTTTATTATAATTTTCACCATTTTTTGATTTAAAGTTTAATTTAATTTTTTCTTTTTGTTTTTTAACTTTTTTAAAATCTTCCCTGTAGTTGTTAGAAGAAGAAGATTTCGCAAAAGTTTCACTAAGCTTGTTGGCAATATCCTTTTCAGATGTTAATAAATCATTGCCATTTTTTAAATGTTTAACTGTGGCTTTAGAATTTTTACCTTTTATCTTTTGTATCATGTTCCATACTTTTGTCATCGGAGTGCGAGATGTTATCTCCGAGACAAATTTCTTCCAAGTCGTTCGTCGTGCTTCCCTGCAAATCCGCCGTGCCTTAGCGCGAAAAACACGGAAATTACCCAAGTTTTCCGTCGTTGGTTGTTGATTGAACCGTCTTTCAGATTTTTTACGGTCACCTATTGCTTGATCACAAGCATCATCAAACCATGGTTTGCTGGGATGTTTCGGATTTGCCGAGGTCTTAGGAATAGTTCTGTCAGCAATTGACGTTAAAACTGTATTAAAAGTTAAAATTGGATCTTGTACAGTCTCAAACATCTTTGACTGAAGTTCCGCTTGACAGAGATTCTCAAACAAGGACCAGTCCGCCTTGTCAAGTTTCCAACGTGGTACTCTCTGTTGGGCAGAAGTAAAAAGATGTTCAAGTACTATTGGAAAGTGATCACTTCCACATAGATCATCATGAACACGCCATGAATAATCCAGAAGAAGAGAGGGATCGCAAATAGTGATATCAATAGCAGAATAAGACCCGTTTCCAGGATGAAGATAAGTATTAGATCCATCATTAAAAATGCATAATCCTTCTTGAGAGACAAAGTCCTCAATGATCTTACCTTTGATATTATGAGACTTGCTTCCCCACAAGGGGTTGTGTGCATTGAAGTCGCCCATAAGTATAAAAGGTGAGGGTAATTGATCAGTGAGGTTTTTGAGTTTAGCTTTATCGATAATTGAATTGGGTGGAATATATATAGAACATAATGTAATTGTTTTATCTAATGATAAACGAATTGCAACTGCCTGCAGATCCGTGGTGAGTTGGACTGTGCTATGAATGACGTTGTCCTTCACAAAAATGGATGATCCGCCTGCAGCACGTTCATCTACCTTAGAAAATGTGCTATACATGTTGTATCCTTTTAAAGATACATTGTCACTTTCTTTTAAATGAGTTTCTTGAAGACAAAATGCAGTAGGTAAAAAAGACTGAACTAGAAGCGTTAACTCGAGAAGATTTATTTTAAGACCTCGGCAATTCCATTGGATGATATTAGTCATCATTTGTTAATAGACGGGCGAATGCTATCGAGTTTGCCAGCATTCTTATTTCGCTCACCCTGAGATTGTAATCATTCGGGTGGCGGAACACTTTCGATTTCCATTTCTGATTCGTCGTTAAGTGTTGAAAATCTGTTGTGTGAGGAGAGTCGTCGATCTCCAGGACCATGCGCAGCTGGTTTTACTCCGCCTCGACCCCTACCCCGCGACCTCGAATCAGAAGACTTCTGAGAGGATGTATTTGCTGGCTTCTTTGGGACATCCTTCTGTTCTGGAGAACGAAGAGGAGACGGGGCTTTAGAAGACTTTGTACTAGATGCAGAAGATAAACTAGTTTTATTAGATGCAGATGAAGGAGGACTATTGGAGATGGAAGAATCATCTATGTCACTGGGAAGATCCCAGACAGATTCACCGCCTCAACTGTCTGATTTAACTGTATCTTTTTTATTTGATTTCTTTTTTTCATTTTTTTTAGATGATGACATTGAGCTCTGTAAGGAAGATTGAGTTGACTGAGTACTGGTTTTAGAAGGTGTTGGTTTTCTTGGAATTAATATTTTATCGTTAGGTTCTGTTTCAACAGGCAGCATTGTAAATGTCTCAGCATCAATTGGCCAGGTCATGCGAGTTTGTGTATGCTCGTGACTGAATGAGCGGACAACTTTGCTGGCGTACGATGGCCTGTTCGAAACAAGGAGATCATTCGAAACAGAAGCTATCTGTTTAGCTTCTGGGTAACTGATGTTTCTTTCTGTTTTAATTTTGATAATATTTTTTCCTTAAGGTAAACAGGGCAGTCCCTAGATGATGAAGAATGGGATTCACCACAGTTTACGCATTTAGAAGATTCAGAGCTACAGGTTGTTCCCTCGTGACCTTCGTCAGAACACTTGAAGCATCTCTGCGTACCACGACATTGTTTGCTTCCATGACCAAACTTTTGACAAGTGAAGCATCGAATTGGGTTAGGGATAAACCTGTCAACTCTGATTCCGAAGCAACCTAAAGTAATAGATGGAGGAGGAGTTGGAGTTCTAAATGTCAAAAGATATGTATTTAATTTGATTATATTTCCATTCTTTTTTATTTGAAATCTAACAACATCAGTTACACCTTGGCTTGAAAGTTCCTCACAGATTTCTTCCACGGTAAGGTCACCAAGGTATTGACTTCTGTCTCGAATGATCCCCTTACAGCTGTTCAAACTGTTGTGAGGAGGGGCAGAAACAGGAAAGTTTGTAATTGTTGTCATTGTAAGCAAATTTGTTGCTTGACTTTTGTTGGAACATTCAACCAACAAATTGCCTGATCTCATTTTTGAAACTTTTTTACAGTACCAGCAACGCTTTGAATTTGTTTGTGAATCACAAAGGGAGATATTTTGGAAATTGGTTTTTCATCTGTTCCTTTTATTACAATAAATCTGGGCCAATTGTCATCTTCCTGACAGGGCACTGAATCATCACATTTTCTTTTTTTATGTATTAAAGCTGATTTAGAGGGTTGGTTTTGTTGTGCCATAGGAAATGAGAAAGATTCACCATTCTTGTCATCCACCAACCTCTGAGTGCCTGCAAGGGCGATGCTGTGTTTCCGTGGCGAGCCGGGGTCAAGTGCTAATGCTGAAAACGAGCTCCAAGTATAACATGTTTAACGTAGCTGGTCCCCAAAATTAGCACCCAAGATCCACTGCGGAAAGCACCAGATGTTCCAAGAATGGTATACTCAAGCAGAGCGTATCCATCAAGCGAAATGAAAAGCGTACCACTTGATTGACCCATGAGCCATCGCCTTCTTCAGTTATCCGAAATATAAATAGCTTAATTTAAATACATGTGTATATAATGAAAATTGTTACAAGAAAGCTTATTGTTGAGGATTAACTGAAGGGCTCGACATGACCAGCCGATTGATCGGACCGGGTCCATCCGACCTCCCGTTTAGATTATTTCAGAGCCAAAGCAGCTTATTGAACTATAGTCTCGTCCGTCCGGGTATTTTCTGACCGTAAGGAGTCTGACTACAGCCCTCATCCGCAAGGATCTCGTCAACCAACGACACGGGTAGCAACCCACGGCCAACGGGTTGGAGAGCCTATTTTATTCAAAACATCGGGCAACTCGTACTATGTTCGGATCACTTTAGTCTGGTCTCTACCCTTCGACCTGTCCAGCATGGGTAACCCTACCAGGAGACGAAGCTCCAGCTGGCATAGCTTTTGGGGTCACTGAGACATGCAAGCCCCCCGACCACGGCAAGGATAGCGATCCACCGGGGGGAGAGGGATCTTTGAAACTGAGGCCTTACTTGTGTATGGAGAGTATAACACCAGGCTATCTGCACATTAAAATCCTTGCTAAATTGAGACGCTCAGTCGGAAGGAAATTTAAATCTGAGGCCTTGTGTATGGAGAGTTAAATACCATTCTTTCTGCAAATCAAAACCCTTGCTAAATTTAGATGTCCAGTCAGAAAGGGGACTTTTTGATTCTGAGGTCATGTGTATGGCGATTGATTGATTGTTGTTTGCTTTACGCCGCATTAGCACAGAAAGGCTATATCGCGGCGAGAGCTAATTCGAATATTATAAAAATTTAAGGTATATTTTTAAAATCAGACAAAAGGTCTTTCAATAAACTAAAATTCTAGACTAAAGCAAATTGATTATTTACAAATAAAAATCAACACTAAGATAACGTGATAAAAATTAAAATCGTTTTAAATATAACAACATTTTTATATTTTATAATATATTCCAATTTCTTTTAAGAATGAAACAATATTTGTAAATGGAACATTATTCAATAAATCATACATATTATTGACATTGAAATGCTTCTTCCGAATATCAGCAAAGTCAATACAATTGATTAAAACATGTTTAATAGTATACTTGCAGTTACAAGGTATACATTGTGGTTCTACTTCATTTTTTAAAAGATATTCGTGTGTCACTCTAGTATGACCAATTAGGAACCTGTCATGCTGCTGTATAAACTTGGTCTTAATGTGAATCTGATCCATTTGCCATGACAGGTGGTTCCAAAATATTTTATTGACCACTTGTCCAACTCATTTAACTTATTGGGAAGTCAATCTGATGTTCATCTGTTGAAAGTGCAATCACTTTAAATTCAAGAATCAAACTTCTCTGAGAGTTCTGTAGGTGGTGTTGCAATGTGAATTCAAGAATTAAACTGCTCCCAGGGCTCTGTAGGTGGTGTGGCAATGCATTAATTCAAGAATCAAACTGCTCTGAGGGTTCTGTAGGTGGTGTCGCATTGCAAATTCAAGAATCAAACTGCTCTGAGGGCTCTGTAGGTGGATTTAGTCAGATGGGACTGTATGGAAAGTACCATACTAGGCTTCCTGCACATTAACATCCTCGCTACATTGAGATGTCCAGTAAGAGACACTGAAGCCTTCTTTATGAAGAGTAAAATACCATTCATTCTGCACATTAAGACCCTGGCTAAATTGAGATGTCTAGTTAGAGAGGGGACTTTGAAACTGAGGCCTTAATTGTGTATGGAGAGTATAACACAAGACTATCTGCACATTTAAATCCTTGCTAAATTGAGCCGCCCATTCAGAATAGAATTTAAATCTAAGGCCTTGTGTAAGGAGAGTAAAATACCATTCTTTCTGCAAATTAAAACCCTTGCTAAATTAAGATGTCCAATCAGAAAGGGGACTTTTTGATTCTGAGGCCTATTGTATGGAGAGTATTATTAATACCTCAGGCTTTCTGCACATTTAAACTTTACTAAATTGAGATGTGCTGTCTAAGAATGGACTTTGAATCTGAAGCCTTGTATATATATATATATATATGGAGAGTATAATACCAGGCTTTGTGCACATTAAACCCCTTGCTAAATTAAGATGCCCAGTCAGAGAGGGAAATTTGAATCTGAGGCCTTGTGTATGGAGAGTACAATACCTTAGGCTTTTTGCACATTTAAACTTTACTAAATTGAGATGTGCTGTCTGAGAAGGGACTTTGAATCTGAGATCTACTTTGCAGAACCTGCCATGCTGCTGTATAAACTCGGTGTTGTCTTGAATATTCATGAAATAATTCAGGCTACATTGAATCCATGCCATAGTACAAATCATGTAGGCAACTAAAATGTGCATCTGATCCATTTGCTATGACTAAAAGCTTTTTGACAAAACAATTTTATGAATATTTTTATGGTTACTTCTTTAATAAGAACACCCTGAAAATAAAGGGTTATTTACTTCGATTAACTACCAGCATACACTACCTTAAATTGCTCCAATAGTACCACTCAAGGGTGACTGGCGAATGGAAATATGGTCACCTGGTCTTCTGACTGGCAGTTAAACCCTGTCCAAGGGGTAGGGTGCATGAGCAGGATGAACAAGAATGGGGACCTTAAATGTGATGCCTCTTGCAATATACTTTGAAATCAGGACATTAAGGAAGTAGATAATCAGCGCTGCAAAATTTTGGTTTCTGAACTTATGTTTAATGAAGTTCATATTTTCGCAAAACCATTACGGACAAATGATTCGAATCGAACAAGATGGTCAAGAGTACTGCGACCTTGGCGGAATCCACACTGGATATTGGCTAAAAGCCCATTGGATTCCAGAAACCAAACAAGGCGATCATTGACCATCCGTTCTAGTGTTTTACAGACACAACTGGTAAGAGCAATTGGCCGATAATTAATAGGATTCGTGTGATCTTTACTTGGTTTTGGAATAGGCACGACGGTTGCAAGCTTCCAGATTGATGGTAAATCACCAGATTCCCAGATGTTATTCATAAGCTGCAAAAGAGCTTCCAGCGAGGAATCTGGCAAGTGTTTTAACAGTTGGTAGTGAATATTATCAGGCCCACAAGCTGTATCATGGGCTTTTGACAGAGATGTTTTAAGTTCTTCAAGAGAAAAGAGTTTATTATAATTTTCACCATTTTTTGATTTAAAGTTTAATTTAATTTTTTCTTTTTGTTTTTTAACTTTTTTAAAATCTTCCCTGTAGTTGTTAGAAGAAGAAGATTTCGCAAAAGTTTCACTAAGCTTGTTGGCAATATCCTTTTCAGATGTTAATAAATCATTGCCATTTTTTAAATGTTTAACTGTGGCTTTAGAATTTTTACCTTTTATCTTTTGTATCATGTTCCATACTTTTGTCATCGGAGTGCGAGATGTTATCTCCGAGACAAATTTCTTCCAAGTCGTTCGTCGTGCTTCCCTGCAAATCCGCCGTGCCTTAGCGCGAAAAACACGGAAATTACCCAAGTTTTCCGTCGTTGGTTGTTGATTGAACCGTCTTTCAGATTTTTTACGGTCACCTATTGCTTGATCACAAGCATCATCAAACCATGGTTTGCTGGGATGTTTCGGATTTGCCGAGGTCTTAGGAATAGTTCTGTCAGCAATTGACGTTAAAACTGTATTAAAAGTTAAAATTGGATCTTGTACAGTCTCAAACATCTTTGACTGAAGTTCCGCTTGACAGAGATTCTCAAACAAGGACCAGTCCGCCTTGTCAAGTTTCCAACGTGGTACTCTCTGTTGGGCAGAAGTAAAAAGATGTTCAAGTACTATTGGAAAGTGATCACTTCCACATAGATCATCATGAACACGCCATGAATAATCCAGAAGAAGAGAGGGATCGCAAATAGTGATATCAATAGCAGAATAAGACCCGTTTCCAGGATGAAGATAAGTATTAGATCCATCATTAAAAATGCATAATCCTTCTTGAGAGACAAAGTCCTCAATGATCTTACCTTTGATATTATGAGACTTGCTTCCCCACAAGGGGTTGTGTGCATTGAAGTCGCCCATAAGTATAAAAGGTGAGGGTAATTGATCAGTGAGGTTTTTGAGTTTAGCTTTATCGATAATTGAATTGGGTGGAATATATATAGAACATAATGTAATTGTTTTATCTAATGATAAACGAATTGCAACTGCCTGCAGATCCGTGGTGAGTTGGACTGTGCTATGAATGACGTTGTCCTTCACAAAAATGGATGATCCGCCTGCAGCACGTTCATCTACCTTAGAAAATGTGCTATACATGTTGTATCCTTTTAAAGATACATTGTCACTTTCTTTTAAATGAGTTTCTTGAAGACAAAATGCAGTAGGTAAAAAAGACTGAACTAGAAGCGTTAACTCGAGAAGATTTATTTTAAGACCTCGGCAATTCCATTGGATGATATTAGTCATCATTTGTTAATAGACGGGCGAATGCTATCGAGTTTGCCAGCATTCTTATTTCGCTCACCCTGAGATTGTAATCATTCGGGTGGCGGAACACTTTCGATTTCCATTTCTGATTCGTCGTTAAGTGTTGAAAATCTGTTGTGTGAGGAGAGTCGTCGATCTCCAGGACCATGCGCAGCTGGTTTTACTCCGCCTCGACCCCTACCCCGCGACCTCGAATCAGAAGACTTCTGAGAGGATGTATTTGCTGGCTTCTTTGGGACATCCTTCTGTTCTGGAGAACGAAGAGGAGACGGGGCTTTAGAAGACTTTGTACTAGATGCAGAAGATAAACTAGTTTTATTAGATGCAGATGAAGGAGGACTATTGGAGATGGAAGAATCATCTATGTCACTGGGAAGATCCCAGACAGATTCACCGCCTCAACTGTCTGATTTAACTGTATCTTTTTTATTTGATTTCTTTTTTTCATTTTTTTTAGATGATGACATTGAGCTCTGTAAGGAAGATTGAGTTGACTGAGTACTGGTTTTAGAAGGTGTTGGTTTTCTTGGAATTAATATTTTATCGTTAGGTTCTGTTTCAACAGGCAGCATTGTAAATGTCTCAGCATCAATTGACCAGGTCATGCGAGTTTGTGTATGCTCGTGACTGAATGAGCGGACAACTTTGCTGGCGTACGATGGTCTGTTCGAAACAAGGAGATCATTCGAAACAGAAGCTATCTGTTTAGCTTCTGGGTAACTGATGTTTCTTTCTGTTTTAATTTTGATAATATTTTTTTCTTTAAGGTAAACAGGGCAGTCCCTAGATGATGAAAAATGGGATTCACCACAGTTAACGCATTTAGAAGATTCAGAGCTACAGGTTGTTCCCTCGTGTCCTTCGTCAGAACACTTGAAACATCTCTGCGTACCACGACATTGTTTGCTTCCATGACCAAACTTTTGACAAGTGAAGCATCGAATTGGGTTAGGGATAAACCTGTCAACTCTGATTCCGAAGCAACCTAAAGTAATAGATGGAGGAGGAGTTGGAGTTCTAAATGTCAAAAGATATGTATTTAATTTGATTATATTTCCATTCTTTTTTTATTTGAAATCTAAAAACATCAGTTACACCTTGGCTTGAAAGTTCCTCACAGATTTCTTCCACGGTAAGGTCACCAAGGTATTGACTTCTGTCTCGAATGATCCCCTTACAGCTGTTCAAACTGTTGTGAGGAGAGGCAGAAACAGGGAAGTTTGTAATTGTTGTCAGTGTAAGCAAATTTGTTGATTGACTTTTGTTGGAACATTCAACCAACAAATTGCCTGATCTTATTTTTGAAACTTTTTTTACAGTACCAGCAACGCTTTGAATTTGTTTGTGAATCACAAAGGGAGATATTTTGGAAATTGGTTTTTCATCTGTTCCTTTTATTACAATAAATCTGGGCCAACTGTCATCTTCTCCTCTGAAATACAGGTGAGCGATTCAGGCTCTTGAGAGCCTCTTGTTTAAAAAGGAGCCTAATTTGTAAGTGTCCTGTTTTGTTTCAGGATTGAAAATATGTTTTAATTTATCTATATCATTTTAAGTTATAATATTTATTTTCATTTAAAAATTCTTTTCTTAATTGTTCATTTATTTTACACTAAAAAAGAAATGAAACTCAACATCTAGCACATCACAATATTAATAATAACTTGTGTGTAACTGTATGGATCTCTCTGACATTGTATCATAAGGTTTCATATAACAATGGGAAGGCTTGGATTGAGTTTGGGATTAATTTCCCTGAACATGTAGAAATAAGGGGCCAAAAAGAAGCATTTTTGTCTTGCCTTGACGGAGTCAAAAAGCGAGACATAGGTATGCTGTTTCCGGCGTCGGCGGCGGCGTCAACAATGTATTAGTTTGTGATTAGGTCTAGTTTATGGTGAACCACAAGTGGTAGGTCAATCATATTTAGTATGCAGTTGTATAAGCATTGGCACATCTTATTTCCATGGAGATTATATGGCCCTGCCCCCTCAGTCATGGTCTATTGACTTCGAAACTTTTGCTTATTTTACATGTATTAGTTTGTGATTAGGTCAGTTTATGGGGAACCACAAGTGGTAGGTCAATGATATTTGGTATGCAGTTGTGTAAGCATCGGCATACCTCATTTCCATGGAGATAATTTAGCTCCGCCCACTTAGTCATGGTCTATTGACTTTGAAACTTTTGCTTATTTTACATGTATTAGTTTGTGATTAGGTCAGTTTATGGGGAACCACAAGTGGTAGATCAATGATATTTGGTATGTAGTTGTGTAAGCATCGGCATACCGCCCCCTTATACATGGTCTGTTGACTTTGAAAATTTTTCTGAGTTATCATGTTTTAGTTTGTGATTAGGTCAATTCAAGGAGAACCATTAGTGGTAGGCCAATGTTAATTGGTATTCAGTTGTATAAGCATTGGCACATCTCATTTCCATGGAGAATATTTGGCCTCACCCCTCAGTCACAGTCTAATGACTTTGAAACTTATCTTAGTTTACATGTATTAGTTTATGATTAGATCAGTTTAAGATGAACTGCTAATGTTAAGTCAATGATATTTGGTATGCAAATTTATTGGCATTTGCAAGTATCGTTTCCATGGAGATTATATTGCCCCACCCCCTCTTATTGACTTTGAAACTTTTCTATAGTTTACTAGTTAATGTTTGTATTTAGATTTGGGAACAACTTATGATAAGTCAATGGTCATGATGGTATTTGGTATGCAGTTGAATAAGCATTGGCACATCTCATTTAGATGGAGATTGTTTAGCCATGTAACTCAGTCATGGTTCATTGACTTTGAATATTTTCATAACTTGTGTAAGATGTTAAAAGTATTGCTATTTTGATTTCAACATTTGCATAATCAAAATTACAAAAAGGCGAGACATATCTCTGTGATTACAGTTTATTCTTGTTTACAGACAATAACTTGTGTTTCAGTGTATGGATCTCTCTGAAGTTATACTACAAGGTTTCTTACTACAAAGGAAAGGCTGGAATTGAGTTTTTGGGTTCTTGCTCCAATGGGGGTTTCGATAAGTTGGGGGCCAAAAAAAGGGCCCAAATAAGCATTTTTGTAGTTTCCAGTGAATAACTTGTGTTTAAGTGTATAAATGACTCCTGATATTATACCACAAGTTTCCATACTACAAAGAGATGGTTATGGGGGTTATGGCTCAAATCCTTTAGCCAATAGGGGCATAAAAGGGGGGGGGGGGGGGAAACAAGGGTTTTTCTGGTTAAAGGACAATTTAGACAATTTAAAAGCAGTGTAAGGGAGGTTCTCCAATTCCATTGAAAGAATACTGTTATAGATATGTTTGATTACCTCCCTTACAATGTTTGAAAATTATGTATTAAGAAATGATGATTGTTTTAACAATACTGATATATAATGTATAAGGTGTAAATCAATAGATCAATAAATCAATCAATAGAAAGAAATAATTAAATTTACAGTCTAATGTTTATATTATGATATTCAGGATTTTGGATTAAAATCAATCGACCAAAACTTACCTGTATTATTACTGATCTATGTTTACACCTTATACATTATATATCAGTATTGTTAAAACTTTTAACACTGAGGAAGGCCATTTGTTGAGCCGAAATATTTGCAATTATTGTATAATTTATATCATCTGTTCAGTTTTTCCATCTTTGAGCGATGATATTCAACACTTTTTAGTGTTTTGTTTTCCATCTATTTATCGGTATTGTTACACAATCTTTTAGACTCATATATATATATATATACAAGTCTAAATTGAAAACAACGTTCAAACCTATGATTGCGTTGGATAAAAACCGCAATTTTTATACGTGTGCATGCAAAACAAATTTCTTGTTAGAGGGGTCTAAATACAGCACAAACAACATTTTCCAAAAGACCAAAAAAGTGAAAAGTATATTTAAAATATCGCATTTGACTCACAGGTCGAACAACAGATGTTCTTAAACCCTGCTGACTGCCATTGACGATTGCCAAATAAATTGATCACGAGATATAACATGGATCTTAATTTTTAATTTAATACCAAACAAAAAACAATAAACTTGCGGAGAAGATGGTATACCGCAAACATGAGGTGCAAAAATTTGTACACCATATCCGGATTTCGACAATTAATGTCTCTTCAGTGATGTTAGGGATCGAAACGGTATTTGAAAGGCCATATAATTTACCTCAATTTAGGATAGACTCTTGAATTTTAAAGAGTCGAAATAGGATGAACGGATCATATAAACCCGAAGGCAAATATAATACAAGCCCAAACGAAAAAATATAAACAAGTCTAAATTGAAACCAACGTTCAAACCTATGATTGCGTTGGATAAAAACCGCAATTTTTATACGTGTGCATGCAAAACAAATTTCTTGGTAGAGGGGTCTAAATACAGCACAAACAACATTTTCCAAAAGACCAAAAAAGTGAAAAGTATATTTAAAATATCGCATTTGACTCACAGGTCGAACAACTGATGTTCTTAAACCCTGCTGACTGCCATTGACGATTGCCAAATAAATTGATCACGAGATATAACATGGATCTTAATTTTTAATTATATAATTTATATATATATATATACAAGTCTAAATTGAAAACAACGTTCAAACCTATGATTGCGTTGGATAAAAACCGTAATTTTTATACGTGTGCATGCAAAACAAATTTCTTGTTAGAGGGGTCTAAATACAGCACAAACAACATTTTCTAAAAGACCAAAAAGGTGAAAAAGTATATTTTAACAAAACGCATTTGACTAACAGGTCGAACAACAAATGTTCTTAAACCCTGCTGACTGCCATTGGCGATTGCCAAATAAACGGATCACCGATGTAATAAATGGATCTTCATTTTAATTTAATACTAAACAGAAAACAATAAACTTGCGGAAAAGATGGTTTATATATATACAACTCGTCTTGTTGTCTCGCCTGCGACGAAAGTCGCAGAAAGTGAGACATAGGTATTACTATCCGGCGGCGTAAACTATTTGTATAAAGCTTTATATTTCAGAAGGTAGAAGACCTGGATGCTTCATACTTTGTATGCAGATACCTTATGTTACGAACTTTCCGTCGGTCATATGTCCAATGTCCTTGACCTTATTTTCATGGTTCAGCGACTGCTTGAAAACAAAGTTTAGTTTTTTTGTTATGTAAATTTCTCACTTATTATGAGTAATAGGATAACTATATTTGGTATATGGGTTCCTTGCATCGTCTACATGTCCATCAGACAGGGTTCACCTGACCTCAGCCTCATTTCATGGATCAGTGATCAAGGTTAAAGTTACGTGATTAGGTCCGTTTCTCAGATACTACAAGCAGTAGGTCAGCTATATGTGGTGTATGGAATGATTATAAGGGATACATGTCAGTCTGGCAGGTTTCATCTGAATTTGACCTCATTTTCACGGTTCATTGGTCAATGTTAAGTTTTTGTGTTTTGGTCTGTTTTTCTAATACTATAAGCCATTGGTCAATGTTAAGTTTTTGTGTTTTGGTCTGTTTTTCTAATACTATAAGCCATTGGTCAACTATATTTGGTGTATGGAATGATTGTAAGGTGTACATGTCTGTCTGGCAGGTGTCATTTGTCCTTGACCTATTTTCATGGTTCATTGGTCAATGTTAAGTTTTTGTGTTTTGGTCTGTTTTTCTAATACTATAAGCAATAGGTCAACTATATTTGGTGTATGGAATGATTGTAAGGTGTACATGTCTGACTGGCAGGTGTCATTTGTCCTTGACCTCATTTTCATGGTTCATTGGTCAATGTTAAGTTTTTGTGTTTTGGTCTGTTTTTCTAATACTATATGCAATAGGTCAACTATATTTGGTGTATGGAATGATTGTAAGGTGTACATGTCTGTCTGGCAGGTGTCATTTGTCCTTGAGCTTATTTTCATGGTTCATTGGTCAATGTTAAGTTTCTTTTGTTTGGTCTTCTTCTCAGATTGATTGATTGATTGTTGGTTGCTTAACGTCCAGTGGCAAATATTTCATGCATATTCAGGACGAGAACAAGTTCACAATAATTACAATAGGTAGGTTCTGTAATAGATTAAGGGATTAAGGTCGGAGAAATTTAGACTGCCACGGGAAATGAGGGTATATTGGATAAGGACAGAAATTTAGCCTTGCAACAGGTCACCTACGGACCCCTCAAAGAGTTGTTGCAAGGGTTCTTAACGTGCAAAGAGCGTGGCACTCTCTTTACACGAGGCATCGGATTTAACGTCCCCATTCTGACCGGACGTGGCTGCAAATTTGTACATCCCGCACAGCCAAACGGACGCCCCCACTTTAGCACGGGTTTTACTGCCGGTCGGAGGAAGATGCTATAAGTAATAGGTCAACTATATTTGGTGTATGGAATGTATTTTATTATTTAACTGCTGATTACTTACATTGAAATAGATTATTTTATAAAAATCTTTAAATAACATTAATAATGATAATAAATAATAAAAACTTTTAAGGGATCATTACTAAACCGTGATTAACAAAAACATTGGAAGGTGTGAAAATGTTAAAATAAGGTCACTCATGCATGAATGTTTAACATAGAATACAGTTCACTCCAGTCCCTTCATAAAGATTAATTGGCTGAATATGTACAGATTGAAGAACTTTTGAAATTTTGTTTGCACAACAGAATCACATTTACTGATTTTTGATACATATGAAATGAGATAAGTAAAAAAAATTTTAGCATAGCAACATAAATAGATAAATAGATAATATGAAAATATGACTTTTTACAATATTTTGATCAAAGATTGAAGATAACTTTAGTTTTGTTTTTTTTATGGGGGGTGGGGGGTGGGGGGTCTTTCAGGTTCATCTCAAGGAATTGACAAATATTTATCCAGTTTCTGCAATGCCTTAAAACTTTTCCTTGTGCACAGGTTTGTCTGTACTCAAGAGAAAATAAAAAAAAATGGCCATATTTGTCAATCCCTTCTGATGAACCTTAAATCTAGATGAAAAATTATTTCATAAGAAATTTCAAAGTTTGCTTTTAATAGTCAGTTGACTTAATGTTTCAAAAAAAAATTGCGATTTTATTTACTCAAATGTTGTTGCTATATTTGCCTGTGATTTATTAGCCAAAAGTGTATCCCATGTGATTTTATGATGCTGTTTTTTCTAAAAACATGTTACTCAACATGAATGTAAAAGCATTACAGACCTATATTTAAGCCTAAGGTCAAGGTAACTAAAAAAGACTAAAATTTGAACATAGGTTTCAGGATGTATTCAATGGGATGTTCATTTAATGTAAAGCTTATATAAACTTATTTTTTTACTTTCAACATAAATTCAATTATGAACACTAAAACAGGCGAGACATATCAGTGTGTCCACTCTTGTTTTTTGTTTGGTATTAAATTAAAAATTAAGATCCACCTGGTAACACCTGGCCACCGAATGCTTCATTTTTACGAAGCCCAGGTGGTCGTGTGGTCTAGCGCGCCGGTTACAGTGCAGGCAATTTGGTGTCACGATATCTCAGTAGCATGGGTTCGAATCCCGGTGAGGGAAGAACAAAAAATTTGCGAAAGCAAATTTACAGATCTAACATTGTTGGATTGATATTTAGACGAGTTGTATATACAGAAAGGGGGACATTCTAATAGGTTGACAGAAGAAAGGGGGGCATTCTAATAGGTTGACAGAAGAAAAGGGACATTCTAATAGGGTAACCCGTAAATAAGAAAGGGGGACATTCTGATAAGGTGACACTAAAATAAGAAAGGGGGACATTCTGATAGGGTGACACTAAAATTATAAAGGGGGACATTCTGATAGGGTGACCCTTAAATAAGAAAGGGGAACATTCTGATAGGTTGACAGAAAAATAAGAAAGTTTGACATTCTAACAGGGTGACACTAAAATAAGAAAGTTTGATATTCTAATAGGGTTTCACTAAAATAAGAAAGGGGACATTCTAATAGGGTTCCACTTAAATAAGAAAGGGGGACATTCTAATAGCGTGAAACTAAAATAAGAAAGGGGGACATTCTAATAGGGTTACACTAAAATAAGAATCATGAATTGTCAATTCACTTAGATAAGACATTAATTTTCCTGGTTATTGATTGTTTCAGGTTGATGCATATACTCAAAATATCAACTCCGAGACCTCAATAATAAGAAGGCAGGCAGCAGAGGAAATAGGTAATATAAATCTTCATACTAAAAACAATAGAAAAAATTTCTTGTTTAAATAGTTTTACATTTATCATTTCAGGGCCTTTTAATATGTGACTTTGTGGTATGTGTTTTACTCATTAATGAAGGCTTTAATGTGATCAATTGTTGTTAATTTCTGTGTCATTTGGTACGTCTCTTTTTAAGAGTAAGTAAAATGTCTTTTTGGCAATCGAACCTCATCTTTTTTTTTATATCAAATGATTTTAACAATCATTCTACATATGAAAATATAAGATAAAGAACGCTATGTTTAAATCATAAAAAGGATAATAGTCTTTCAAATATAACCCGAAGCAAAAGATCACTTCTACCAAAAATAATAGACCTTGATCAAAAAGAAACACTTTACGCAGTGACAACACATGGTCTTGATTGCCTGAATTGGAATAGACATACATGTACTGGCAACACAAAGTCTAGGTTGCCTGGCTTGGTACAGACATACATGTTCTGGCAACACATGGTCTAGATTGCTTTGCTTGTTTCAGACATATATGTACTGGCAACACATGGTCTAGATTGCCTGGCTTGGTACAGACATATATATCTGTGTACTGGCAACACATGGTCTAGATTGCCTGGCTTGGTACAGACATATATGTACTAGCAACACATGGTCTAGATTGCCTGGCTTGGTACAGACATATATATACATGTACTGGCAACACATGGTCTAGATTGCCTGGCTTGGTACAGACATATAAGTACTGGCAACACATGGTCTAGATTGCCTGGCTTGATACAGACATACATGAACTGGCAACACATGGTCTAGATTGCCTGGCTTGGTACAGACATATATGTACTGGCAACACACGGTCTAGATTGCCTGGCTTGGTACAGACATACATGTACTGGCAACACATGGTCTAGATTGCTTGGCTTGGTACAGACATACATGTACTGGCAACATATGATCTAGATTGCCTGGCTTGGTACAGACATACATGTACTGGCAACACATGGTATAGAATGATTGGCTTGGTACAGACATATATGTACTGGCAACACATGGTCTAGATTTCCTGGCTTGGTACAGACATACATGTACTGGCAACACATGGTCTAGATTGCCTGGCTTGGTACAGACATACATGTACTGGCAACACATGGTCTAGATTGATTGGCTTGGAACAGACATACATGTACTGGCAACACATGGTCTAGATTGCCTGGCTTGGTACAGACATACATGTACTGGCAACACATGGTATAGATTGCTTGGTACAGACATATATGAACTAGCAACACATGGTCTAAATTGCCTGGCTATGTACAGACATATATATATACGTGTACTGGCAACACATGGTCTAGATTGCCTGGCTTGGTACAGACATATAAGTACTGGCAACACATGGTCTAGATTGCCTGGCTTGGTACAGATATACATGTACTGGCAACACATGGTCTAGATTGCCTGGCTTGGTACAGACATATATATACATGTATTGGCAACACATGGTCTAGATTGCCTGACTTGGTACAGACATATATGTACTGGCAACACATGGTCTAGATTGCCTGGCTTGGTACAGACATACATATAATGGCAACAGATGGTCTAGATTGCCTGGCTTGGTACAGACATACATGTACTGGCAACACATGGTCTAGATTGCCTGACTTGGTACAGACATATATGTACTGGCAACACATGGTCTAGATTGCCTGGCTTGGTACAGACATACATGTACTGGCAACACATGGTCTAGATTGGTTGGCTTGGTACAGACATATATGGACTGGCAACACATGGTCTAGATTGCCTGGCTTGGTACAGACATACATGTATTGGCAACACATGGTCTAGATTGCCTGGCTTGGTACAGACATACATGTACTGGCAACACATGGTCTAGATTGCTTGGCTTGGTACAGACTTACATGTACTGGCAACAAATGGCAACAAATATCAGCCCTCTGGACCTTCGGCCCTCGGGACTGATATTGGTTTCTCGTGGTGATACAGCATGCGATACAGATGTTGCCATGTATTATTCTGTTTATCATATATTTTAATAAAATCAGATTAATGGGAAATCCCTTTTTTTAAATCGCCCGAAATTATAAGCTAGAAAAGAACATTATGATTTTCCTGTTGTTTCTATAGACTTCCTTTTTTGCTTAATATCCTCATCGTAATGTCCTCTATAACCTTATTACATTCTCAATATACGTTAAGGCCATGTTATAAAATGCATCTACTAACGATACTGTCTAGGCTATTATTTCAACAAAAATTACTATTTATCAAATAAATATCGTAAGATGCAGAAATATTTAAATATAAAAAAGAAAATGC
Organism: Mytilus californianus; assembly: GCF_021869535.1. NCBI lineage: Eukaryota > Metazoa > Mollusca > Bivalvia > Mytilida > Mytilidae > Mytilus > Mytilus californianus. The sequence continues at coordinate 5,371,786 of NW_026262672.1, forward strand.
AGTATGATTGCCAATGAGACAACTGTCCACGAGAGACCAAAATGACACAGAAATTAACAACTATAGGTCACTGTACAGCCTTCAACAATGAGCAAAGCCCATAAGTTGTATTATTTATTAAATGGCAATGATATTATTCATGATCATTTTAATTTTCTGACGAGGTGAACAGCAAGAAAAATATTTCTTGAAAAGTTTGCTATTTTTAATTCTAACCAAATTAAAATCGTATTTTGCATTTGTGTTTAATCCATCAGGTAATGAAAACAAACTTCACGAACATTATGACCAAATAAACAATATAACATCAGATATTTCTACATCTTATTGTGTCTTTTATATATATATATAAATCAATTGTAAAGTTACTGGGTATTTTTTTTTTTGGAACTAATTTTTTCCTATGCAAGGAAAAACAGCAACTTAACGTCATAGGTCAAACGTTGACGTCATTCGAATTATGACGTCACGCCAGGTATGCGATTCGGGTTTTGCTATGCGATACGGATTTAGCTGTGCGATACAGGGTAGGTGATACAGACTGGAAAAAAGAACCTTTATTAGATATACAAAATTGCTGTATTTTGCACTAAATATATGATAAATATGGAAATGACTGCTTAACGGACTACACATGGTGACTATATATATTTGGTATAGAATGCTTCGTTCTCACCCCAAATGGAATTTACTGACCCCATAAATATTGTATTAGGTCACTAACACACCACGTAACTAATAATATGCTATTTTCATTTTTTTTTTTCATTTAAATATTTATATCTTGTAGGTCCCAAAATGCTGTATGAACATGCTCTAACATCAGTTTAAATCTTATCAATATACTTTTTAGCTCATATATATATATATCACTACTTGTTTAATTTCAGAGAATATAAAAAAAACATTTTGTTGAAGTAGAAAAAGACCGGGACACTCTAAAAAAGACTGTAAAGAATATGAAGGTGAGAAGATGTTTTAAATTACAGTACAAACAAATTGGTTTAGATATTAATAGAATGCATATCATAGTGTTAACAATCTGTCACAAGGATTAATTGTAAAATTTTGTTATGTTGATTCAACAAAATCTATAAATAAGTCATAGGGACTTGACAATTTTTTAGCCCTCCCCCTTTTTTCAAAATCTGCTCATCCTTGGAGTTCCTGTATGAAATAAGTCAAATGTCCTGTTACCTTATCAACACTTAAATTAATTGAGTCGGTGTGTAATGGGCATTTCCTTGAAATCAATGTCAGGAAATTTATAACAATTTTGTACTTTCATGCAGGCCATACTAATCATTGCTCATAATAAACTCTAAAGATTGATATTATATATTACTTTGGATACTACACAAATATCAGCCTAAATATGTTAATGTGTAACTGTTTAAAAAAACAATCCTTGTGTTTTTGATACATTTTTTTTTTACAGGCTGAGGAAGAGAGACAAACGCTAATATTGGTAATATATTTTGATCTCTTCTAGTTAGTGATGTTTTTACTGTATATTAGATGTGTACTATATATATATATATTTAGATTTCCTCTAATTAATGATGTAAAGTTAACTGTATAGAATTTAAACACTACAAGGTCTACAACTTCAAGGTCTCAAAATATGTTCTGAGAATTTATGGTATTTTACTTTTTTTAAATTCAGAGATTTTAGTGAAAAACTCAACAGGATTGGTATTGTGTTGCATGTGAGAACTCTAAACACCTTAATCTCTGATCATTTATTGTGAATTAAATATCTGATATATCATTGTATTACAGAAAAACAGAATTCAGCCACAGAGAGAACTGGTAATTTTAAATGAAGATGGTCAGGTTGAGGATGTAGAGGTCCCTGAAGCTTTAAACGAGGAAATTGAAAGATGTGAATCGTGTAGACATTAAAAATGAATTTTGTGGAGACTGTACATGTGATGATGAAATTGATAATGAGGAGGATGATAAATTGTTTTAAAGGTCCAATCATCTAAGGGATCTTTAAAACAAGTCCTACAGATTATTGATAGAGATGATTTAAAAATAAAAATATTTTTATTTTTTTTTATTTTTTGTATTAGCAACTAGTCATTTACCAGTAAAATCTCATGAAACATCAATCATGAAAAACATGCTCAGAACCCTATGGAAATGCCAAAGAACACAGGATTTAGCTCGTTAATTGAAAAATTTTAAGGAGGGCAAGCGAATTTCAAGGAGGGCTAGTAGATACATAATTTAACTACGGGCTAGTTTACTTATTTAGTTAAGTGTCAAACCCAGAGAACCCCATAAATTCATTTTTTTTTAACTCAAACTAAATTATATTTTGGACCAACTTGATTGATTGTTGATTGTTGGTTGTTTAACATGCAGTGGCCAATATTTCATGCATATTCAGGACGAGAACAAATTAACAATAAATACAATAGGTAGGTTCTGTTATAGGGGCGTCCGGGGTTAAGGTCGGCGAAATTTAGACTGCCACGGGAAATGAGGGAATATTGCATAGGGACAGAAATTTAGCCTTGCAACAGGTCACCTACGGACCCCTCAAAGAGTTGTTGCAAGGGTTTGTAACGTGCAAAGAGCGTGGCACTCTCTTGACACGAGGCATCGGATTTAACGTCCTCATTCTGACCGGACGTGGCTGCAAATTTGTACATCCCGCACAGCCAAACGGACGCCCCACTATAGCAAGGGTTTTACTGCCGGTCGGAGGAAGACCAATGGTGACCATACTTCTATTCCCCAGTCACCCTTGGGGTTTTTTGAAACGGATCTAAGATTGATAATCATACAAAGTCCGAAAAAACATTTGAAATCCGTTAAAAAATGTAAACAAATGACATTTTGCTAAAAGTATTGAATTTTTTAGGTTTGCAAGCTTAGTGAATCGTGTTATGTTGCATTATATCAAAATGAAAATTGTATAAGCTATCCCCTACTACATGTTCAATGTGCAGTATTTTGAAAAGGTTAATTAAAATTAGCACAATGAATATTTACTTATTGTAATTTGTGGAGTGACGTTAATCTTTAGGCTGCCCTTATTTGGTTCAATTGTGTTTGATTGTTGCATTTGGATCATAATATCCACTTTCTTTGTAACATTAGTTTGATTTTCTTGCACTTTTACCAGTTGTGTTTTCATTAGGATGACTTCATTTGTTATAAAGTGTCAATCTAGAAGAAATAACAATCACTAAAGCATTTGAAAAACATGAAGTTCATCATGTGAAAAACTAATCTAATTCAGAATATATATGTACCTTAAAAAAAAACTAACTTTATGACGGACATCGATTTTAAATAATTGTAAAACAATAAACGAGTTAACCAAATTTAGGGTCAGTGCCCATGAACTTGAAATAGAAAAGGTAAGACATAAAGGAATAACCCCAGACAAAAGATTTTGTAAATTATGTAATGACATTGTTGCGGATGAAATTCATTTTCTTCTTCAATGTCCATCACTTAAAACTAAAAGGTCCAATTTCATTTTAGATTTATCCTCTAAATTTACTTATTTTAAAATTCTAAATGACCAATCAAAATTTGTATGGTTGATGTCAAATGAAGATCCACTTGTTAATAACATAATGATAAAGTTAATAGATAGTTTGATAAAGACTAGAAGAGCAAAATTAAGTGATAAAACATGAGTAGCCCCCAGCTCTTCTTTTAATAATACAACGGTACTGATTGTGTTCACTCACTCATTATCTTTGGGAAGATACTGTGTTTGCTGTCTCCCTTCTCCTACATAGTTTTAGTGTTATTGTCATGTATTGTAATTTCAAATAGTTCAATGAAAAAAATTACCACAATTATTTGTACACTTTAATTTAAACTGTAATTGTACTGCTCCTCGGGGCGTCTTGATTGACAAATAAAAATTGTTGTTGTTGTTAAATGGAAGCCGTCATATTTGACCAACCTGTCAACAGGCTTTCCTCTTGTGGCTAAGTTGTCCTTGTCACACAAGGAGTCGATGAAATATGTTGTCAATTGATTTCTCACAAAATCACTGTCTAGATATACTTTGTGATTAAAGATTTAATGCCTTTTCTAGCAGTAGCAAGATAGATCATGATGATTGATGATTTAAACAACATGCATTATCTTCATATTAATACCGAATTTAAATACTCGCATATTTTGGAAATAAATTGTAGCAGCAATATCTATGTTGTTGTTATACACGATTGAACGATTGACTACACATTTGTTTCATGGGGATACAAACGAAATTTTCCCTCTGAAAATACGAACGCACTACCCCTCATTCAGAATGAGAAAAAAAAATATGTAACTCATTATCGTTATTTTAAGGCAACGTTACGTGTCACAGGTAAATTTAAAATAATTTTGTCGTTGGAAGTAGCACGTAACACAATAATCGTCATTTAAAAATCCATTCGCATCAAGCACTATATAAAACGTTCACATTTAGAGTATGTCATCAGAATTATGCATTAGGTTAAACTTGAATGGTAAACAAATATATGGTTGACATAAATTTCACATGATCTTCAAATTTAATGTCCCAGGGGTGACGGGGGAATAGAAATATTGTCACTTTGGTTGTCTTTCGACTGTCAGTAAAACTCTTCCTAAGTGGGGCGCTCGTTTGGCTGTGCTGGATGTTTTAAGTACCCAGCCACGACCAGACAAAAGGGGGACGTTAAATCCGATGCCTCGTGTGTAGATTGAGAGCCACACTTTATGTACGTTCAGAGTGCCACATGTGGAGCAGGATCACCTGAGATCACCCCCAGTGTTTGGTGGGGTTCGTGTTGCTTAGTCTTTAGTTTTCTATGTTGTGTCATCTATACTATCATTTGTCTGGTTTTCCTTTTATTTTTGGCCATGGCGTTGACAGTTTGTTTTCGATCTATGAGTTTGACTGTCCCTCTGGTATTTTTCGTCCCTCTTTCAGAACCCACACAACAATTCTTCGAATGGCCGTCCATTGACAGTCGAAAATTCCCAGACTTCAACCCGGACGGCCTCTATTACAAGACCTACCTATTGTACATGTATTTATTGCTAACGTGTTCCCGCCCTGAACTTGCATAAAATATTAGCCACCGAACCTTAAGCAACCAACAATCTATCAATCATTCTGATACGTCGTCGATTTCAATTCACCCGAAGGCTTACTTCAAATTGTGTTTGAAAACCAACGTTGACGTCATTTAGTAACTGTGATATTAACTTATGTGGGATTTCAACCGTATTGCTTCTGGGTCGATGACACTGCTGGTGAAGTTTTTATTCCCCGAGGGTATCACCAGCCCAGTAGTCAACATTTCTATTATCATTGATATGGTCATAATTATAAATTAACTGTTTACAAAACTTTGAATCTTTGAAATGCTAAGGCTTTTCTACCTTAGGAATAAATTACCTTAGCTGTATTTGGCAAAACTTTTAGGAATTTTTGGTCCTCAATGCTCTTTAACTTCGTACTTTATTTGGCCTTTTTATTTTATTTTTTTTTTATTCGCGCGTCACTGATGAGTCGTTTGTAGTCGAAAAGCGCGTCTCAAAATTTCAATCCTGGTAGCTAAGATGATAGACATAAAAGATGTGGTATGAGTGCCAATGAGACAACTCTCCATCCAAGTCAAAATTTATAAAAGTAAACAATTATAGGTCTAAGTACGGTCTTCAACACGGAGCCTTGTCTCACACCGAACAGCATGCTATAAAGGGCCCTAAAAATTACTAGCGTAAAACCATACTAACGGGAGTTTATTTTCCTCCAACTAGAAAATGACACCACTTTCAAGTTTGTCCATGTATTTCTGTAAACTTTAACTTTCATTATACTAGTTGTTACTTTTCAGATATGGTTATGAAAGTAGTTTACTTCACCAGTTTCTTTTTTCCAAATGGTGAATCATAGAAGAAACTTTGTACTCTGCCTCCTGATTAGTTATTCAATTCATTTATTTATATAATCATGGAAGAAACTTTGTACTCTGCCTCCTGATTAGTTATTCAATTCATTTATTTATATACCCCTTTTTACGAATTACACTTACTCTTGCTCTACTGGTACCTGGTAAGGATAATGTACCACTTCTCTATATTGAAGAATCTGGTGTATCAGCTATGACTGTCTTCTGAAAAACTGAAGATATGACTTTGTCTTCTCCTCATTACTATTAATGATGTTATCCTTCGCTTAAATTGTGGATCCTTAGGAATGGTATTCTGTACATTGTATATTGTAACTTTCTTTAAAGTGAGTTTCTTGAAGACAAAATGCAACAAGTAAAAACGACTGATCTAAAATGTAAAATTTTAACAAGAAATATAGTGACTTTGGTCTTCTTCCAAACGGCAGCAAAATCCTCGCCAAAATGGGGCAATTTTTGGTCGTTTAGTGGGATGTATCACGCAGTGATGTTAAGGCAATTTCGATTAGATTTGGTCAGGGGCAGATAACCCCGCAGGTACCTCATTATGTATTCATATATTCATTAATGGCGGAGAGTACCCAAGCTGCGTCTATCGATAAAAATGTATGAAATCAAATTACATACATGTCTGTTATTTAAAAACAGGTATCCATATGGTGTAATTTGTTTACTGAAACACGAATATTCTATGTTTGTGCTTTAATTATTATGGTAAACGGTTGCAATAGCTGTTTTTTGTGCCGAAATTGTCGGCTTGTGGACACCGCCTCCTTTTGATGATCAACCAATCAGTAGACGATCGTCGTCGAACAGATGTTTGTAGTTTGTAGAATGGAAAGCACATTGCAGCGGAAATTATTTTCACTTCTACGTGAAAATCTAGCCAGAAAAGTAAGTGTAAGCCACCAAATATGTAAAATTTATGAAACATACGTTGCTTGTTTTGTTAATCATTCGCTTCAGAAGGCGAAAAACGGCACAGTATTAGATCAAACGAGTTCAGTGTTGGCAAGCATGTTATACACGTGGTCAAAACGAAACTAGACTGCAAAAAATATTTGAAATTTGAATAATGTATCGAGTCCCGTCAGTAAATGAACAGAATATCGAATGAAACAAGTTCCCTGCATTATACCAAGAGCCCATTCTCAACATTTACCCTGAAATTCATTTCTAATTTACGTTTTGCAGGTATCCTGGTTGGGAACATCTGTAAAGTTTGCTCCACCGTTGACTTCCGTCCGGAGCCCACGTTGCTGGAGCCATGATCCCTTCCTTCAAATCATGTAGCCCTTAATTTGAAGCTTAGCCTTAGGGCACAAAAACTTGCTCAAAGGAACCCTGAACACGTAATTTGGAGCTCGGTCACATATGGTGTAACCCCCCCCCCCCCCCCCCCCCAAAAGCTCAAACACATCAAACGAATGGAAAACAACTGTGTCATAATCCTGACTTTGTACAGACAATAATATAGTATACTCTGTATGGCGTAAACGTGTGAGTTGTGTGTGAAGTAAGTCGGACAAACCTTGCAAACGGTATGCAAAATTTCACTTAAAAAGACAAAGTTCAACATTTTGTCATTCGTTGAAAATTATACCCAAAAAAAATCTGAGAATATATATGCAACCTCTATATATAAGTAAAACACTCTGCGCAATATAATGGTTCCAGCTTAAAATTGTACATGTAGGAGGAATAAGCCGGAGTCTGTACTCTGCGTGCCTTTATATATTATCAAAATGCCAAATCCAGCAACCTGTCATTTAAAAAAAAAATCTGACGATCTGTGGACCTTTAGTATAAGTAGTAACACCAGGTACACAATTTTAAAGCTGATTCTAAAAAATGTAGTCCTAAGAAATTAGCCGTATAAACCCTATATACCAAGTGCGGGCTGGACGGTCGAACGGACACTGGTAAAACAATATGCTCCTGTCATTTTGTCGAGGGAGCAAAATGTATATTAGCGTATATGATGGTGTTCTATTTTATAAGGCATTTGGTGACAAAATATCTTTTTAAATATGCAGTTCATAGTGGAAATGTAATTTTGGAGATCTCAAATGTAGCAATGTAAGCAAGCTAACATCTACGTCATTTGGCGGAATGTTGACTCATTTGCAACCATACCACATCGGCTTATTTCATATTGGTTTGAGTTTTCTCCTGAAATATAAGAAGTTTAAAGACTTTAACAAATATGTACTAGGAGACTGAAATATGTTACTGGGATAATCAAAATCTGGCTATTATTGTTGTTAACATGTGATGTTATAATTTGATAGATTTAATACTTGCTATACTAAATATACTTATTAACTTTCCAAATAATGCATTAGTCACGATTATCTAGATGTCTTTGGTTTTGTTATCGTTAATTGTCCAGCTGTTGCTGTCTTATTGTATATCCCACATCTCTATTTATTCACACAAGAAATACCAACACTTTTTTTATACACATACTCGTATACGTGTTGTAAAAACTCCTTATAAGACTGTGAATTCCTTCGGGCTTTTTCTGACGCCTATGTTAGCAATATGCCCCTTCTCCAAAAAAGCCAATTTTGTTAATCGTCTTTCAGTCATTTTGTCTCCCCACGTTATGAAATGGTGCGTTTTTTTACTTGTACATTATGTCCAACTCAAACCACCAAAAATACACCCATCCCCGAATACCTGAGCGTAAATTAACACGAATAAAAAATCTAAATGATTTTAAGAACTCGCTGATTTTTTCAGTTTGTTGTCGCCGTTTGAATGATATAGGTTAATGAAACTATCTCCTTATAATTTATTTGCTTTCGAAGCGCTTTTCTGGATGTACTTTCATCAAAGCACCGATTAATCATTTATTGTGGAGCCACGGATTTTTAAATAAGTCGTTAACTTTGCTTTTCTGGATGTACTTTCATCAAAGCACCGATTAATCATTTATTGTGGAGCCACGGATTTTTAAATAAGTCGTTAACTTTGCTTGTAAATTTCAAGATAATAATTTCAGAATGGAAATGAAAAAAAAAATGTAACGGGACTAGTCTGACTAAATCCAGCCCCAAATATCCACTTGCGTTTGTAGACGCAAGTGGATACTAGGGCTATCTTTATTCAGACCAACAAGAGCTGAATTATTTAATTTTATTCGTCCTAACCAAGTGCACATTTATTTCTGAGCCTTTGTTAACTTTCTTCTCATTCCGATGTTGTTGTCCTGTTGTAGACTGCGCTTATACGATTACACAAAGCTAACACTTTATTTTTAAAATGTTTCCAAAACTATATAGGATTTCTTCTGTACAGTCCAATGAATTTCAGAGACTGTTTACACTTGGAACACAGGGAAAGTTGTTCGGCCAAATACCCAAGTTCAACTATATTCTTTTTTTTTCATTCCATGCCAAAAAACTATTTCCTGTACGAGTTTTCAACGTCTGCTTGTATTTTTTTCGCCTAATTCTATCCGTATTCCTTTCCAAATAAATTTCCTTTTTCTATTTTGATAGCGGCTTTTTTTTTTTTGCGATCATTTTAAAACCAATGGATTTCTTAACGAAATTGCATTAATAGTGGTACAATTCCCCGTATTTTCACACATCATCCTGCGCTTCTATTCATCTAATTTCTATTTCAAAATATCATCGGGATACGGCGTGCATCATTAATAAGAATTTAATGCAAAAAAACAACCAAGAATAAAGAAACTCAGTCTGTTATTCATAAGAACATATATAGGTAAATAGTATAAATGCTAACTTATCAATAGAAACAGAATATTTAATAGTATATTTTTAAAGGTAAAGAATGAGCAGAAGAATTGGCGGAAGTCGACGAACCAATCAATGTCATATAATGTATTAAATCAAATCTCTCTGCACTCTTCATCTAGACAAGTTGCAGTTAAAAATGTTTACCAAAAAAAAAAAGGATTTATATTATTTGATCATTTCGTGATTAAAGTACAGAGTAGGACCACATGTATTGTGTGATGTGTTTTTTCTCATTTTTTTCTTTCATTTGAAATGCATCTATGAAAAGGTTTTGTTTTGTAACTGAATATTGTACGTATATATATATAGAAAGCGACGCTAAAATGAAGCCGTATTCTTAATATATAATCATATAATATACTAGTATTCACAAATTTGAAATAAAGAAACACTTATCTTTCAATTATTTTATACTAGACTGAGGCTGATTGTTTGTTTAATTCGTTCTAAGTTATTATAAAGCATGAGGTTTTACGTTTGCCGTTGATTTGATGGATGTCGACAACAACAGGAACGATAACTCGTGGCGTAACGTCGTTCGGTATCGTGTAACCTTAATAAATGTGTTTGATCACGAACAAGTCATTGGCAAGGCATATTCCATAAAGTCACGAAATAAGGATTCGATATCTGTCATTTCAAAGGATATGTCCAATTGCTCATGTAAACCAAATGTTAAAACCAGAAATGATAATGAAGCCATTAAGAGATATTGGTCATACTGAGGAGGGACCTGGAGAAAAGATACAGGAGAATGACAAATTGAAGTCTGTCATTTCAGACATAATCGACCAGGACGGCGAAGACTACATAAAAATGGAAACAGAACACAATGAACAGTAGTATCATCATATTAACCATGCAATACATATTGTTTTAAAGGATTAAACAGAATTTTGCAACCACAAAAGCAGTTTGACAGTTGCTAGTCACTAGAAAGATTGGAGTAGAGAATGACATACTGCGATATGGTGGTAGCAAAAGACATTGGACGTTCCATGTAGAATAATTAAACTTTAAACTAAACTGGGTACCATTTGTGAAGCAATGTGTGAAGAGATGAAATGACACCAGGAGTAATGAAAACATATACCAATAAAATAGACAAATATTTATGCAGGATAAGTGCTTTGAATGCATCAAACCCCTAAGGGTGACTGGGGAATAGAAGTATGGTCACCCTTGCTAAAGTGGGGCGTCCGTTTGGCTGTGCGGGATGTACAAATTTGCAGCTACGTCCGGTCAGAATGAATGGGGACGTTAAATCCGATGCCTCGTGTAAAGAGAGTGCCACGCTCTTTGCACGTTAAGAACCCTTGCAACAACTTTTTGAGGGGTCCGTAGTGACCTGTTGCAAGGCTAAATTTCTGTCCCTATCCAATATTCCCTCATTTCCCGTGGCAGTTAAAATTTCGCCGACCTTAACCCCGGAGCCCCTATTACAGAACCTACCTATTTTACTTATTATTAATTTGTTCTCGTCCTGGATATGCATGAAATATTTGCCACTGGACGTTAAGCAACCAACAATCTAAATAGATACGAGTGAATGTGACAAAAATCACAGCTGACAAATAAATAAAAATCAATTAATCAAGGACGGGGGTATTTAGAATTATACATTGTATTGTCGTAAACAAGTCGTATAAGGTTGAATACTTGTATGTTCTACTTTGTTATCATGTAAGAAATGCAATTTAAAAACAAATATTTCTAATAATTGATAAATCTTTTACAGGAAATGTTAAAGCACCAGCAACAAAGTTTTCCAAAGATGACCATGCAGACCTCCATCTAGCAGTGCCGCGTTTGGATCGCCGAACAGAACAATATCAATCCAGGTACTTAATAATATTACAGTAGAATCTTAGTACATGTATAGTCATAAAGTAACCCAGGAAAAAAAAAAAAAAAAGAAGTAGAAAATTCACATTTACATGATAATTCACAAGAAAATTGTTGAAATGTAACATTATTTTGGGGTCAGTTACATCCTGCTCTGTGGTGTGGGTTAGTCTTCCCCATGGGTCGCCTTCGGCTGTTGGATTTTTCATCTCGGTTGGATGGTTGTCTCATTTGCCGCTTACAAATTTAGAATAGCGTTGTTCCTTTACATTTCATTAACCATCAAATGTATCTTACTTTCAGTTCTGCAAGACTAAAGAGAACCTGTTGACCTTGAAACAAACCTGGCTGACATGGACTTCCAAGCTTTGTCTTCTTCACAGGAACATGTATTAATGCAATCACTTTCCGAAGTTACAACAAATAACAAAACTGCTTTAAGTGACAATTCAGTCAAAACGATAGCGTCAAGATGTGAAAGTACCTCAAGAGTATTAACTGAGAGGAGACTCAATGTTCCCAATAATTTGGTGTTTCATAATGTGAATAATTTACACATTCATTACCATTAAATGTGTATAGCCGTTAAATTTTGAAGAATATTTAATATGTTGAGTAATTTAAATAACAAGAATCATTTGACTTTAATGATCCTTGTTATTTAAATTACTCTGATTTCATGTTCGTTTTATTGAATTTCTAAAGTATTGGTTGTACATGTATGCTCCTTACACCTTTAATAATTCATACAGTTGTTACTTTCATGTGTTTTATTTCTAAGAATTTGTTAGAACTGACTCAGTAGGTAATAAAACAGTTATTGAATGTGTAACAGTGCAATAGATCAAAACATACCGAGGGAAATATATTTTGATCTATTGCACAGTTACATATTAAATAACTGTATATTATTGTCATATAAACAAATTAAAACATGTTTGTGACAAACTAAAAAAAACAAACCAACATACACTCATACATATAATATATATATATATATATATATATATCAATTCTTGCAAATGTATAATATAGTGACAAATCAAAATACAAATTACAACATATTATACCACAAAACTATTAACCATGGTAAATCAAGAGTCCCCTGTCCTCAGTTCCATTGACTGTTTTTTTTTTTGTTAGTGCAACTCATAAAGTCAGTATCTTGAGGATTAATTTCAGAGAAGTAATTATTTCTTAAATTTTTATTTATTTCGTAATGAAAGAAGAAATGAAATTCATCATATATATCTTTAATAGAGCAAACATTACATAATCTAGGATTTCGTGGTACTTTTTTATATCTACCTAATTCAAGTTCCAGATTGTGATCACATATTCTAAATTTAGTAATAAGTTTATGAAATTCAAAGTTTGAATGAGACAAGTAAAATTCTGTCTCAGTATCTGTTTTGAGATCTTTGTAGAGAAAAAGTTTATTATGTTCACATAAGTTATCAATATTAGTTTTATAGAGGTTTTTATATTTATTTATGTAGAATTTTCCTATATGCCTATATATCACCATATTTTAGAAAGAACAAAGTATTTTTATTTAATGAACTCGTAGATTATAGATTTTCTAAAATTTTCCTGTGTCCATTGTTATGTTTAAAATTTAATTTGTTTGTGTTAATTATCCAGAAAACATAGAAGACACAGAACAAATGATTGACGGAGACCGAGAACAGAGTCCTGATTTTCCAATGCTGGAACAAAACACAGTTGTGACGTCTCCTAGTATGGTTTTACAATGCTGATAATCTATAAAGTTTAAAAATGATTTGTTATAGAATTTAAACACATTTCCATGTGTTAAAAAGTAACAATCTGTTGGTAGTTTTTGTTTTCAAGGAAACCTATATCTTCATGTTATCATTGTATCTTGAGATATGTCATGAGATTTACTTTAATAATGTATATCTTAGCTTAGTTCACATGTTATAAACATGCATGTCATTAATATTTTTTTTATTTAGAGAGGAAAAGGGGATCAAAAGGGAAATTTGAAGTGAAACCTCAGAAACACAACAACAAATTAAAAGAACAAGGCGAGACAGGGAAAGAAAAAAAATTGCTAGCACCCTTCAGATCTTCGACAAATTGACGAAGGCTTCAGTTGCTGAGGAAGGCCTATCATAATTTTGTGTGATGCAGAGGAAAAATGGAGAAGTTCATTTTTCAGCAACTGATGACCTGAAAAGGAATTTCATAAACAATAAGCCCATATTGGAATTTAAAGACAATATGATTGAGACAAGAAGGCAGTCTGTAAAACCTTCCCCATCGAAGGGACCATCCTAGATGTCATTTTTGTCTGGCTTAGGAGCTACACAAAAAGAAGAACTACAAAACCTTAAAGTTCAAGGTGAAAACCTAATGGCACTGAACACCGAAAGTTTGGAAAATATTAAAAAAAGAATTTGGGTAAGAAAAAAATCGACAAAACCCAGAAGGGCTCTCCGAAAAACCTAGGAAGATTGTTCAAAAAAAGGAAAGGGAAAAGGAAGGGTGGGGGGGGGGGGGGGGTCCAAGCAAAATTAACAATACAAATGTCTGATTAGATTTATCTTTGTAACTACTTCCGATGTATGCCAATTGATGTTTTGTATATATATAATCTATATGCCATTTGCTCAATATGTAAACTTTATGTTTTATCCCATTGTGTCAGATGGAGTTTTTACTGTTCTCTTCATATCAATATTGTGTGGTTTTTATCTATTTATTATTTAAGTCGAATCAATATTCAATGCTGTTAATTATTTAGGTACAGTCATATATCCACTTCTATCCATATTTTCTATGTTCCACACCAACCTTTGCTCATGTTTATCCATTTCCATTTCTTCAGTGTTTTTTTTTAAATAAATTGTTCAATTGTTGATCATGTTCCTTTAACATTAGGTTTTATGTACTTTTGATAAAAGTTTAACATTCTTGTGTCTTTGTTATGTGTGATAAAATTTGGATGGTTTTTTTTACATTGTTATCACGATATATGCTTTGTTATATATTTTGATATACTTAAGTAAGGATAATTGTTCAGTCATCAAATTATATCAACTTTTGACATGTTTGTTTATATGTTTCATTGTACAAGGACTAGATTTTTTATACAATATTTTTATGACATTTTACATGTATTAATCATGAAAGCATCAACAGCAGTCTGTTATATATTTTGACAATTTTTTAAATGTTTCATGCTGTATTTTCTATGTTTTATATGATATTGAGTTATGGGATTAAGATGTTGTTGGTTTTATATTGTATAGATGAATATTCGTTTTGCAATAAATTGATTATTATGTCCCAATAAATTAATTCCATCCCAAACGTTTTTGGCAGTTTCAAATACTTTTTTGCTTTTTTAATTTTAGGACATTTTTACCTCTTACTTGTTGTTTGTAATTGTTTTATGTTTATTTAAATCTAGCATCATATAATTATGTTGCAGATCAAACATCTGATTACTTCCGGAGGGGATAACGTCAAGCAGAGTGTCAGACGAATTATGGGGACAATCCTGGAAAACTGCATTGCCATGAAATTGAATTGGCTGGGGAGAGGCGATAACACCGCTTTTTCCCGTTTGATCCTTAATTATGTTTTAATAAGTAAGTATTACATCTTGAGTTCTTCATGGCAAATTATACCCACAAATCTTTCTAGTACTATTGAATGGTTGACCATTAGACAAATGACCAATATTTAAAAAATAAGATAAGATGACGGTTATTAATTTTTGTGATCCGTAACTAACTTAACAAGTCTTTTCAGCTGGTTTTTGCGGAGCACTTTAATTCCTCTCAAGTTTATACGTCTTTTTGCCACTGACACTTACAAGAATTGCTCGCTGCTTTTCCATACTCTCAATGTCCTTTGCCATATAACAATGGTAAAATCATTCGGAGTATTGTATTCAATCTTTTGAATTGTCATGGAATTATTATAATCGCCCATTATTAATGTTCACAAAGTATTCTCTTAATCGAAAAAAGTTTTAAATCATCGTCGCTATTTTACGTTGTATATTAGGCTACATATATTAAAGCTGACTCGAAGTAACTATTAATTATTATACAACTCAAACGACCGAACTTCAGTTACAGATTGATCATAATCATAAAATAACTTATCAAATCGTTTAGTGTATTTACGTTAAAATTCTGTTTACATTCCAATTACACCTAGCAGAGATTTCTCAAGAAGACAGGACTCGACTCCTAGGCCTAATCAATTGTCTCACATCACACCTAATAGAGATTTCTCAAGAAGACAGGATTCAACTCATAGGCCTAATCAATTGTCTCACATCACACCTAACAGAGATGTCTCAAGAAGACAGGACTCAACTCCTATGCCTCTTCAATCTTATAGTGGCAGATCCAGGCACGATTCCTCATTTAGTAAGTCTTTGACATGTGTATGATGTATGTATCATTCTCCTAGAAAAATATGGTTATGTAATGATGTGCACTTTTTTAACTCCTTTGAATAGATATTGTTGTGATGTTTAATTATCAGGGAAAATGTGACAGGATTGTGATCGTAAAAATTTAGAACTCACATTTTTTATTAAATAAAAATCACATATTGGTCTAAAAAAAACCTAACTGCAATAATGTATGCAGGCAATTATTTCTAGAACACCATTGTCAGTATGTCTGTCCCAAAAGGTTTGTATATGACATAAAACTTCTGTCCAATATATTTTATTTTTTGTTTGCAAGTACAAGCTATGTAGTTTTCATGTGCTTGTTTAGTACTTACTAGAAGATGCCCGCGAAATCGCGGTACAATTGCGCAAGTGTTTCAACAAATAGTTTTAAAATTTCGCGGGCAGTACGTCGACTGAGCACGCGCGAAAGCGTATAAGACACGGATCGATAACGGTCTCCGAATTGGGTTATTTTCTCAAAAATTGGCGTTTTCTGTGGAAGAAGATTGTTTCAAAACACAAATTAGGAAGTACAAAACACTGCATTTGTACGTCATATCACAAATGGTTTTCCTAATATTTAAAGTATGGGAGATTGCAACTCCCGGTTTAAAATTTTAACTTTTGGTACCATCTGATAGATCGCTTCGCACTTATTCCAAAAATATATGGATCTATGTACTTTTGAATGACAGCAGTCCAGGAAATCACCGTTTCCGGTTTATAAAACGTCACTACCCCCAAGGGTGACTGGGGAATAGAAGTATGGTCACCATTGGTCTTCCGCAGTAAAACCCTTGCTTAAGTGGGGCGTCTGTTCGGCTGTGCGGGATGTACAAATTTGCAGCCACGTCCGGTCAGAATGGGGACGTTAAATCCGATGCCTCGTGTAAAGAGAGTGCTACGCTCTTTGCACGTTAAGAACCCTTGCAACAACTCTTTGAGGGGTCCGTAGGTGACCTGTTGCAAGGCTAAATTTCAGTCCCTATCCAATATACCCTCATTTCCCGTGGCAGTCTAAATTTCTCCGACCTTAATCCCGGACGCCTCTTTTACAGAACCTACCTATTGTATTTATTGTTAATTTGTTCTCGACCTGAATATGCATGAAATATTTGCCACTGGACGTTAAGCAACCAACAATCATTCAATCAAAACGTCACTTCCGCTAACCTTTTCAACGTCATATGTCTACAGACTAATGCAAAAGACCCCATAGCTTTATCCTGTTTAAATATGAATCTATTGCAAAGGTCAAGATCTATAACGTCAAACTTACCTTTGACCTTGATCTTATTTTCAAGGTCATAAAGCAAGGACCTAAAAGAAAAATACCCTTGTCTCCTCTATATGGTTAAAAAATTATTTTAAATGTCAGCGTACCCTTTCAACAAAAATTTAGGTGAAACAACATTTCGCACCTTACAATTTCTTCAAATTTTTTGTCGATGTCATATACAGTTTCCGAGGGAAAGCAAATATAAGCTAAAATCAAAATTTAGAACATGACCTCGACTTTGACCTCATTTTCATTATGGTGGACCAAGGACCTCAAATAAAGACACCCTAGGATTCCTAGCACGGTTACCGAGTTATATTTACGTATCACTTAGGTCAAATACAAAAGGGGAAATAACTCATTAGTTCAGTATCTCTTTGGTTAAAATTGACCCAAGCGTCCTGAAGTTTCAACGAGCCATTTTGGTAAAATAAATTTGTAGATTTCTTGTAAGATTGCGAAGGAGATACCTACACAAATAAAACAGTGTTTGAGGAGATAACCATACCAATTTTAAGTGTTCGGTTCAACAGGGTTTCAGAAGCGCAATAACTGATTGGTTGAAGAAGACAAAATTTAGTAATCAGAACAGATATAATAGGACTTTCCACAGGTGTGGTCTAGTGGTTAAGACCGATGGCTACAGTGCTGAAGGTTCCGAGTGCGATTCTCACTCGAAACGTCGAATTTTCAGTACATCAGTAGGGTGATTTTCACCCTCCCACACACATCTCTGGTATCCAGACCGGAGTTTAAACTAGATTGGATACTTCGGGGGCCTCGGTAGGTCAAAGTTGTTCCCAGCTTGACCTGGAGATCAATCTTCTGAAATCTCTTCGGGTTGTCTGTTCCCGCCGAGAAGCCCGGTGGTTCTCTCCGAGTACTTCGGGTTCCTCCACCATAATAACAGACTTCCCGGTGTCCTACTCGCTCCCTTGGGCGGTGTTGGGGTGGGGATTGTTCTGGTGGTGGGTTAATATTGTAAAGGACACATCTCCATTAATCCTTAGGGAGTGTACATGGATCCGCTGTACCCTTGCTGTCAATCAAGGGGTGCGTCTACACTGGCGGAATCTCGAAGTACATACATACACAGAAAAGTTTACCTAATAAATACAACAGGAATATTCTGTAATGAAAGCTATCCGGGATCAAGGACGGGAAAACTTTAATATTCACTGGAAAATGAGGATAATTAGATAGGAGCATACATTTAGCCTTGCAACAAGCCAACTACGAACTCATCAAACAGTTATTGCAAAGGTTCTATATGTGCAGAGAACGTGACATCGGATTTACCGTCTCCATCCTTGGGTAATACAAACGACAAAATTATTTTTTGTGAGGTTGGCTCAAAACCTGAATTAGTGAATTTAAAGACGTTCATAATAGGTACAACCAATACGATACAAAACCAGGTAGACATGTTAAATTAAGTTATGCTAACCAATTAGAATTCGATATTAACCAGAAACCCTGATCAAAGTGCAATGAATTATAACTATTTGTTCATCGAAAGTTTTCCCAATATTCGGTTGCTCTTTTCAAAGTTATGGGCCGAATATGTTTCCTATCGCGAGAGCAGCACTAGAAACACATTATGCTGTTCTGACATGTTATCTTAATATGACCTTTCATATCCGATGTACATCGGAATCCGATATTCCGTTGGTAGTTATAAAGTTATTTTGTCGTTGGTAGTACGCTAGATTTCATAGCTTGTGTATTTTGACAGTTGTATTTATTATTACAGCAGAAAGTAAATTTCATACACTATTCGTTAAAATAACCAATTTTTGTATACCCAATTTTCATTTCAAATAAGTATTTTTTTTCAGTTACCAAGCTATTGAAATAACCAAATTTTGATGATGGTTATATATATGTCAACACCAAACAACCACGAATGCCAACGACACGTCAGTACTTTTCGTTCCTTATAGCAATCTAAGATTCGCCAAGTAAGAAAATTTCGGTAGATACTTTCTTTCTGTCAAGAATTAAATCTGATAAAACAAAGTACATATTGACGTTTATGAAATACGGATTAAAAAAATCATGTTTATTTCATAGCCTAAGTGTTGCCATACTGATCCTTTTTGCGTCTTGTCAAACATTTTCCTCGTAAATCTGATAGATTCATAAAGTAAGAAAAAATTTGATAGATACTTTGTTTTTGTCCAGAATAAATTTGATATAAAAAAAGGTATATTTATATTTCTGAACTACTGATTATTTTAAAATTATGTGCTATGGCATATACCGGATATAAAGTTGGTTCCGATCCGGTACCGGTGATTACACAATGTCGTTCACAATAGAAATCGCAATTTTCATGATTTTCAAATTTTTTTTTTACATTTTTCTTCAGAAATTACATTATTTCCTGGCAAAAAATACAATTACAGTAATTAATGGAATTGTATGCGCCTGTCGCACAAGGTAAAAAGACAGAAAATCAAAAATTTGATAGGACAAAAAGTCGCAAAGAATTTGTTGGTAATTGTTTGAATATATAATAGAAAAATCTTGAACTATATTCTTTTTACTTCATGTATTCAGTTGAATATGCCTCAACATTTCTATATGTTAAATATATATACATATCTGGGGTTTTGCTTTTTCTTTTGTGTTTATTTTTTCTCTATTCTATATTTTGTCATTATATATCATTAAGAATTAATAATAATCATTGTAATAAATTATTTGTAATTATACTGCTCTCTTAGGGCGTCCTTGATTGACAATAAAAATATTGTATTGTATTGTATTGTATTCATTTAACAGATTAACCTTGTGTATAATTTATGTTATGTTCAAGATATTCATCATCTCTTGTCATTTGAACTTGCTTTGCATGTTCTTAACTTTCAGCAGCACAAACGACAAAATTATTTTGCATTAACATGTGTCACGTGACATTGACTGCCAAGATAATTTAGATTTGATAACGTGACGATATCCGCTTCTCTCTCGACAACTAATACAATCTCTCTCAAATATGCTAAAAGAAGTCAAAGTGAGATTGTTGTTCAAAAGACAAATGTCGTTTTCTCTATGTAACAAATGTCTAATCGTAGAGATTTAACGGGGAAATATCAGAATCGAGGTCGTAGTCCTGTGTCTTCTACTCTCTAGTCACGACACGATTTGGTCCCTAACTCACTATGGAACAGTCAGTTAAACAACAAAAGGAAAGGTTAAATAACTTTTCATATGAAATATCGCGATATCAAATGTAGGGGTTTCAGGTGAAAAAAATGATGCCACTATATGTATAATTTTATTGCATATTTGGAAAGAACTAGGAAAAGGAGTCAAGAAAAACTTTACTTGAAGGAATATTCAAAAAATAGACTGACCTACGGTTATTTCAACTTCAAAAATTACCAGAAAATTGTAACCAATATCTCTAATAGTACTATATATACATAGGCGGTACCAAATTGCTGAAAATATTGACAAATTTGGGAGGTTATTATAAAATATCTATTGAAATATTAATTCAAGAGTATATAAACTATATTTTCTGAAAGGTATTGATAATGAACACAATTTTTAGAAATAATAAAAAAAAATCCAATATCGCCGCCAACAAATGGCGTCCAAAATGGCCACCGTTTCTGGAATAACATGATATAATGGTTTTAATTAATTTTTAAGTTATTTTCAATGAGTGTAAATGGTTGCAAATGATAAAATAAATTGTTTATACATTATTTTGCCTCTTTTAACCAAATAATGCATGAATATTTGGTAAATTAGTCCCTTTTTATTATAGTTTCTGTAATTTTTCAGCTGAATTGAAATATTAATTCAAGAGTATATAAACTATATTTTCTGAAAGGTATTGATAATGAACACAATTTTTAGAAATAATAAAAAAAAATCCAATATCGCCGCCAACAAATGGCGTCCAAAATGGCCACCGTTTCTGGAATAACATGATATAATGGTTTTAATTAATTTTTAAGTTATTTTCAATGAGTGTAAATGGTTGCAAATGATAAAATAAATTGTTTATACATTATTTTGCCTCTTTTAACCAAATAATGCATGAATATTTGGTAAATTAGTCCCTTTTTATTATAGTTTCTGTAATTTTTCAGCTGAATTCAGAATTCAAAATTTGTTGCCACGGACAAATGTTTTAAGCTGCATTCCTTATTGAAAATGTTAAAGACCCAACACAACAATTAAAGTACAATATGAACTTACAAATGTTTAGTATCATACTTGGTGCACTAACCCTGGCACCACCTATAACCTTGTTCCTATTTGTGTCTGACAGCTTTGAAAGCCAACCTGAGGTTTTGTTGTTGGACCACATACTTAAAGCGTCATAAGTTACAGTTGTAGCCGAAGGTTCAAGCCTAACTAACATGTCAAACTGGATTCTCCGACATTAATCCCTTAATCTTTTACAGAACCTACCTATTGTATTTATTGTGAACTTGTTCTCGACCTGAATATGCATGAAATATTTGCCACTGGACGTTAAGCAACCAACAATCAATCAATCATGTCAAGCTGGGCAAAATCTCTCTCTAAGCATGTATTTGTTGTAGGTACAGAAATACCGTTGATTTGATCCCTAAAAGGTGGTTCATTGAATTTACCACCAGTCAATTGGTCTTTAGCTTGGCTTTCTAGAATAATAAGCATACCACCTGCACAAAGCTCTAATGCCATCTGTGTGGGTTTAAGTAAATGAACATATTATGAGTCATAATTTTCAAAAATTACCTGTTTCAGATTATACACTTGCATATTGTAGAGTCTATGTTGAAATTAAAACAATTGATGGTAGTTTTATTTTAAGCATTACAAATTCTTGCTTAGTTCAATCACAGACTTCATCTTTCCGACCCCCAAGGGTGACTGGGGAATAGAAGTATGGTCACCATTGGTCTTCCTCCGACCGGCAGTAAAACCCTTGCTAAAGTGGGGCGTCCGTTTGGCTGTGCGGGATGTACAAATTTGCAGCCACGTCCGGTCAGAATTGGGGACGTTAAATCCGATGCCTCGTGTAAAGAGAGTGCCACGCTCTTTGCACGTTAAGAACCCTTGCAACAACTCTTTGAGGGGTCCGTCAGTGACATGTTGCAAGGCTAAATTTCTGTCCCTATCCAATATACCCTCATTTCCCGTGGCAGTCTAAATTTCTCCGACCTTAATCCCGGACGCCTCTATTACAGAACCTACCTATTGTATTTATTGTTAATTTGTTCTCGTCCTGAATTTGCATGAAATATTTGCCACTGGACATTAAGCAACCAACAATCAATCAATCAAACATCTTTCCGAAATTCAACAATACAATTGGAAACCTTGCACAAATGCTTCAATGTATAATAGTAATACTTTAATATATACTAACTTTTCAAAAGATAACTTTGTGGGCTTACCAGTTGTGTATTAAATTATTTGCAAGGTCTTGTGATATGAAATCTTATGTATATAATATATATATATACTTTTTATAACTTGAAGATGATGATAACAGTACATGAGATGAAGAGTTTGACAGAAAATCTTTGCATGCCATCGACAAAATTAACTGTACTAAATGTAAGCCATATTGAAAGCAGCGATGGAAACAGCAAATTCTACTCTATATTGGCAGATGAAACTGGATTTCTCTCGCATCCATATAAATTTACCCCATACAAGTTTTCTGAGGTTATTGCTGAAATGAGAAACGAGATCAAACGCACAGCATGTAACTAAAATTCACAATTAGGGAATAACCCGTCATAAATGTCATACGACTATCATAGTACATGAATTGTTCAAGAAAAATTAATTTCTATTTTTAATAAAGCTATATCGCCCCCAAGGGTGACTGGGGAATAGAAGTATGGTCACCATTGGTTTTCCTCCGACCGGCAGTAAAACCCTTGCTAAAGTGGGGCGTCCGGTTGGCTGTGCGGGATGTACAAATTTGCAGCCACGTCCGGTCAGAATGGGGACGTTAAATCCGATGCCTCGTGTAAAGAGAGTGCCACGCTCTTTGCACGGTAAGAACCCTTGCAACAACTCTTTGAGGGGTCCATAGGTGACCTGTTGCAAGGCTAAATTTCTATCCCTATCCGATATACCCTCATTTCCCGTGGCAGTCTAAATTTCTCCGACCTAAATCCCGGACGCCCCTCTTACAGAACCTACCTATTGTATTTATTGTTAATTTGTTCTCGTCCTGAATATGCATGAAATATTTGCCACTGGACGTTAAGCAACCAACAATCAATCAATAATGAAGCTATCAATCAGATGTGCAACCCTCAATGGTGATCGGGGATAAGATTATGGTCACGACAGGTCTTCTGTCGACCAGCAGTCCTTGCCAACGTTGGGCGTCCGTTTGTAGAATGTGGATGTAGATTGCGGATTGTAGAAGTTTTCTGCCACGTCCGGTCAGAATGTGGACGTTAAATCCGATTAAGTGCAACGCTTTCTAGACACCAAGAAGTATTGCTGTCCATTGGTGGCTTAATTTCGGCGATGCAGATCAAAATCTTACCTTGACAATTTCATAATTGTAAGGTGCATTTTTAAGTACATCTGCCGCTTCAAAATTGTAAACCTGCATATTGTTCTCGTCTTTTGCGGTTTTCTCATGGATACCGTGTACAAGTAAAAGATAATAAATTGCTGTTAGTGTATGGATATTATTGTATGCCTTATCGTCTCGAACGAAAGATTTATATCCGTGTGTTTAATTTTTTTATATATTGGTTTAAAAATATCGAATCTTGAACAATTCGTTAGCACCGTTGTCAACCCACACAATATATTAAAATGAACGCATTATAAAATTTCTGCATCAATAGTGACACAAGCAACAGTAAATATATAAAATAAACTTTATTGCAAAACATGAAACCCTGGCGGGTTAAAATGCAAACATAGTACATTGTATACACAAGTGACAAGAAACATAATACATGATAAATGTTTTAAACAAGTCAAGTTGATATTAATATATATAATAATAATTGACCAATGTGGACCCTATTTTCGCAATTCCATAGATTGCTTTATATAGTCTACAACACTAGACAAAATATCTTTATTGGGATCTAGAATAGTTTTAAGTTTAGAGTTTGAGTCAAGCTGGTTAAAATTAGGATAATGGGTTTTAATTGCATTTATAAGGGAATGTCTTACATTACTGTTAATTTGGAAATAAAGGAAAAAGTGTTCCTCATCATCTAAAATTTTACAAACTTTGCAGTCTGTGTTCTTTTTGAATTTACAACATTAAAAGTATCAAATTTTCTGCACCAGATGCGCATTTCGACTTTATATGTCTTTTCATAGATTTGGCCTTTGAAATAGCACATGGACCATACTAGATAAAAATAAAGGCAATAGTAGTATACCGCTGTTCAAAAGTCATGAATCATTGAATGAAAACGAATCCGGGTAGGCATATGTTCGTTGTTATTCGGCGGTTAACATGTTGTAACGACTATCATATTATTTATTTGTGCGTTTTTCTGTGTTATGTTGTTCTTTGTGCTGTATTCCTGTCACATAGTGTTGTCATTTAAGCGATATTATCAGTTGTTATCAAATAGTTCGCCTCCAAGGGTGACTGGGGAATAGAAGTATGGTCACCATTGGTCTTCCACCGACCGGCAGTAAAACCCGTGCTATAGTGGGGCGTCCGTTTGGCTGTGCCGGATGTACAAATTTGCAGCCACGTCCGGTCAGAATGGGGACGTTAAATCCGATGCCTCGTGTAAAGAGAGTGCCACGCTCTTTGCACGTTAAGAACCCTTGCAACAACTCTTTGAGGGGTCCGTAGGTGACCTGTTGCAAGGCTAAATTTCTGTCCCTATCCAATATATCCTCATTTCCCGTGGCAGTCTAAATTTCTCCGACCTTAATCCCGGACGCCCCTATTACAGAAACTACCTATTGTATTTATTGTTAATATGTTCTCGTCCTGAATATGCATGAAATATTTGCCACTGGACGTTAAGCAACCAACAATCAATCAATCAATCAAATTGTTCCTTTCTATGTATGTTTGGGAGAATTTTTGTTCCACTTCAGTGTTTCTGTTGTTTTCCTCTTATAGTTGAGCCCCCAAGGGTGACTGGGGAATAGAAGTATGGTCACCATTGGTCTTCCTCCGACCGGCAGTAAAACCCTTGCTAAAGTGGGGCGTCCGTTTGGCTGTGCGGGATGTACAAATTTGCAGCCACGTCCGGTCAGAATGGGGACGTTAAATCCGATGCCTCGTGTAAAGAGAGTGCCACGCTCTTTGCACGTTGAGAACCCTTGCAACAACTCTTTGAGGGGTCCGTAGGTGACCTGTTGCAAGGCTAAATTTCTGTCCCTATCCAATATACCCTCATTTCCCGTGGCAGTCTAAATTTCTCCGACCTTAATCCCTTAATCTATTACAGATCCTACCTATTGTATTTATTGTTAACTTGTTCTCGTCCTGTATATGCATGAAATATTTGCCACTGGACGTTAAGCAACCAACAATCAATCTTATAGTTGATGTGTTTCCCTAGGTTTTAGTTTGTAAGCCGGAATTGTTTTCTCTTAATCGATTTATGACTTTTAAATAGCGGTATACTACTGTGGCATTTATTTAATATCAACACTTTCTATTTAATTAAAAAGAGATCATTTAACTTGTCAAAGGCGTGTTTCTTATCTATACCAAATTTTTTAGCCGGTTTGTCTCCGATCTGACGATTGTCTGAAATATAATAATAAATAGTGTATGTAATGTACTTTATAAATTCATATAGTAATTGCTTTTATTAGCGTAGCTTAATTAATTTAACCCATAATAAAGTTCCGTAGCTAGTTCCTTACAGTCTACGTTTTGAAAGCAGTCGGAAATGGTTTTGTATTCAATTTTTTCAGAGTCTGTCTGACAAGAACGAATAAATTCTGAAATGAAATACAGATAACCACAAAAAAGACGAGAGAAATAAAGCATGTATCCTTTGTTAAATGTGGGTTTTTGTTCTGGAGTAGCTGTTTTGCCGAAAATTTCTTTGTTTATTTGGATGGCCTCTCGCAGGTGAAACTTATAGTCTTTTTGACACTGGCGTACCTTCAGTCCATCTGATTTAGCAGTTTTCATATCCAGAATGTTACTGATGACATCTGCTAACGTGTGCATGCCATTTGGTTGCATTTGATGTACTCGGTCAAAGTATGGTAGGAGATGCAGTAGATGCATCCTTATGAAACCACTTTCCTTTTGCAGCTTAAGATTTTGGGTTATTTGTTTTGTTTGTCATTCTCTTGTCTTTACTTTCATTTTTTTTTCTTCCCTTGAATATGAATTTGGTTTGGGAGCCAGGTCATCTGTCTTCTTTGCAAATAAGGTTATGTCTTGTAAAAACTATGTTTGATATGTGTAAAACTGTATTCACTCAACTGCTTTGGACACCAGTGTCTTTGCAAAAACAAGCACGAATAGCTGTCTGACCCGATTAGTGTAACAGTTTTGAAAATACTGGAATTTCACATACATAGTGTAGCAAAGCAATCGTCACATTTACCGGTGCATCAATGTAGGCGTCATTCAGGTTGCATTCAATATTTGCACAATTCATCAACTAGCACGTTGATATAAGGGTCGAGTGATTTGGATTCATTTCTACCATAGCCTGGAACAATACCTTATCGTTTCTAGAATATAACGACGCATTTCTTGTGATAGTGTTATCCAGGTGATGATAAGAGGCCATATCGACTTCTGGACTGTTTGGTTTTTATTTTGGTTTACACCATCAGCAAAAAGAGCCAATGCTGTTGGCTATCTTTGGAGACACCATTTGCCATCTGTTGCTTAAATATATTACTATCTGTATAGCTGCTTATCTTACCAGTTGTATTCAGCTTGTTGGCATGAAGAATCTTTGCCAGGTTCATATTTCCGTATGAAGCCCAAAAATGATTTACAATTTAACAGGAAATAATTTTAGGCATTCTAGAATGGTAACAATATGTGAATATTCTATTAACAGTTAAATTCCAATAACTCTAAAACGATTCTGAGATTTTTTTTAGTAAAAGTCTCAAAATTGGTATATCCCCACCTTTTTATAGAAAAAAATTCCTGGAACATAGACAAAGAAGTACAAGCACAAGATGCTACCCAATTTAGGTGAACAAGTTACTTAGTCCTTCTTGGATGTTTTGCCATTTTCTTTGCCTTTTCCTGATTTGTCTTCTGATGTTTCTCCTTTGTTTGTTTTATCTGTTTTGAATAGGCAAATGTGGATTTCTCTATCGACTTGTACTCACCGACACTGTCTGATTTTTCCAATGGAATGGTTTCCAAATTTCGTTTTTGTTATTGTCCTGGCAATATATCCCTTACAATATCGGGGATTTTTGAGGGTGATGGATCTGGTGATTCCTCAACTGATGCCAGTTTAATCATAACTCTTGACATGTTAATTTTGTGCATGTCTTTCTTTTCATTTTAGTCCAAATTGTCAACAAGGACTTCCTGCTTGAAAAACTTTTCTTCAAATTCACTGTCTGTACCCCACAAACTATTTTCTTCCTATCCTTTGATCGTAAAATTACTATCCCCGCCCACTGGGTGTCAATTTTTAAATGTAGCATTTATTTGTAAATGGCACTTCTCCTTCTGTGGTTAATCCCATTGACTCTGTTGGCTTTCTTTTTCGACTTTTGGAACTGTCCCTTCGTTTTTTTCTAGGTAATGCAGCCTTACTTGTGCTTGGTTGAGGTGTACATGGCGTAACATAGTACACTATACATATGGGTTTTGATGGCATTTCTTGACAATAGTAATTTATACAACATCGCTTGTTTCTATATTGTTCTTTATGGTAATGGTTACTGAAACTGGTAACATGTCCAGTAATACTTTCTTCTGCCTCCCGAGCGAATGTCGTTCTAATGATATCTTTTGAAATTGTATAGTCGTGGTATGTCTCATGGTCTTCTTCAGTGATTGATTGTTGTTTGCTTTACGCCGCATTAGCACAGAAAGGCTATATCGCGGCGAGAGCTAATTCGATATATTTAAGAATATTATGACAATTTAAGGTATATTTTTAAAATCAGACAAAAGGTCTTTCAATAAACTAAAATTCTAGACTAAAGCAAATTGATTATTTACAAATAAAAATCAACACTAAGATAACGTGATAAAAATTAAAATCGTTTTAAATATAACAACATATTTATATTTTATAATATATTCCAATTTCATTTAAGAATGAAACAATATTTGTAAATGGAATATTATTAAATAAATCATACATATTATTGACATTGAAATGCTTCTTGCGAATATCAGCAAAGTCAATACAATTGATTAAAACATGTTTAATAGTATACTTGCAGTTACAAGGTATACATTGTGGTTCTACTTCATTTTTATAAAATTCTAAATTCTCAGAAGTCTCGTAACATGAGACATAAATATCAAAACGCTTTCTCATTATGAAATGTAAGCACGATTTGATTCAAATGTGTATGGATCCCAGTCCTTTTCACATTATCCTGCATCTGATGTTTTTAATAAATTCCTACAATTTTCACATGTTATAGTTCATGTGCATTAAACTTTTGTAACTTAAATCATGTTAAATAATAAAATAAAAGAAGAATGTGTCTAAAGGATACGGATGCCCCATAGCCTAACTAAAAAACATACATTGGATCTGGGTGCGAACTTGATCTGTGTTTTATGGTATTAAGCATTGTGTATAAGTTTCAAAACATTTGGTTGAGGCAAACTTAAGTTAGAGAGAAACCATCACAGTAGGATTTTCCGGATTGTTCCTCACAGTAGATTTATGTTGATTCCTGCAAAACAGTCATTGATTTTTTTTAAAAGTTTATGTTATGAGTATTTGAGATTTTTCTCAGTCATTTAGTTTTTTTTACTGAAAACCCCAAAAATGCAAGTGCAACGTTTTCTTATTGCCCATGTTCTAAATTAATAAACTGTTCACAGCCAAATCTAAATCATGTATGTGAAACTTTGATTGTTGAATAGGGAACAACATGTTCTGCATTCATAAATTATACCTGATCTCTCACATCAGGGGAATGCATATTCATATCTTCCGCCATTTTGACAATTACGTCCTAATGCGCATGCCTCTTGTTATACGTCACTGTTTTGAGTATTCCGTTTTGACACTTTTTTTGTCCACTTATATACCTCATCTGACGATTTCTAATAAAGACGACGAATCAGGTTGATCAAGTTCTGTGTTTTTAAGCACTTCTAGCTCAGAGTGACATTTTGTGACATTGAATACCTATCAAAAGTCATTGTATTTTCATGGATTTTTCATAATCCAAATACAAATTCTGGTGTCTTTTTCTGAACAACAGATGAATTAACCAAAGACAAAATTTCCACTAAATGTTTCCAAAGTTTAACTGTCAGATCATGAGTATTGTTATGGATAGCAAACATAAGTTTTTCGGGAAGGTTACGCTGGATCTTTTAACATCGTCTCCGCGAATCGAGGTCCGGTCTCTTTTCCATTTTCCAGTATTTGGTTTCAAAATATTAAAACTCACACCGCATTCGTTGATTTTAGTAACAAAGGAAGCCAAGTAGTCAGTTTTCACCTCCTTAGCTGTAGATTGGTCGTCCTTCTCAGCCGCGTCTTCAAAATGTCAAAAATTCGCATTGTAAGATGTAACTCATCTAGAACTATATTCTCTGGTTCTATCTCGATAAGAGGAGAGTGTTTTATACTGAATGGTTTTTAAGGTTTCATACTTCCTTCCTTAATTTCGGCAATAATTCTGCGATGCTCCAGTTGTTGGTAATAGTTCCATTCTTTTGACATATCACTTCGATCACTTTTGGTACCTTACACCAGGGACATGCGTGTTCAGCGATAGCGCTGCTTAGTCCAAAACATAACTGTATAAATGTATGTCCCCACCGAATAGAACTTCTATTTCGTATGTTTTTCATCAGCGGTAATGTTGCTTACCTTGTAAAGTTCGTTTATTTCATTAAACAGCGAATGCAGTGCTTTCTGGAGATTTTCATAGTTTTTGCTGCACTTTATGATTCAATCAATAAGAAAACGTTGCACTTGCATTTTTGGGGTTTTCAGTAAAAAAAACTAAATGACTGAGAAAAATCTCAAATACTCATAACATAAACTTTAAAAAAAAAATCAATGACTTTGTTTTGCAGGAATCAACATAAATCTACTGTGAGGAACAATCCGGAAAATCCTACTGTGATGCTAAAATTGAAGACAGAAAATTAGAATGTAGCAAATGACAACAATGTAACACCAGCTGGAGGATATGAAACTAGCTTTAGATGAAAGTGCGGGTGTTGCAGGATGTCAAGTTGTTGTAGTAAATGTAGATCAATCTAAATTGCAAAAAGTGAAGCACAAGTAAAGTGGTGTAAAATCTATAACCAACCTTGAACTCCATAATCAGTCATTGACACCGTATACAGCCTACAGCATAGGCAATGGCACAGTTATAGATAAGGTCAACTCCGTGTGGCCAACAGATTTAATTTCAAGCACTCGCATGTCTTAACTATCATTCAACATTTTACTACATCAAAAGCCTTAACTGGAAATATCTAAGAGCCAAATAAAAACTCAGTCCTATCATCAGACTTGGAACAGATGTTTTTTTTTCTGTACAGAGGTAGGATGCATTTGTTCATTCAATTCTTTGTCCGATTTTCAAAGACACACGGACGTGTTTATAAACTTGAGAAAATGTCAACTAAAGGTATCGTCAATATAAAATGGGCTGAACAATGCAAGCAAGAGAACATTGCCATTTCACTTAGCAAGACTCATTTTGCTGGCAGTTATACAAACTAGAATTGCCACACATTTTTTCTGATCTTGGACACAAATATTAAGTCGATGGGGAGGAATTGAAGACGGTAGGCACACGAGTGAACATTTACTTCATCTCATTGAAACAGATGATAGATTTATTCATGAAGAGATGAATTTTCTTTAAGTTGGTGTACTTTTTATTGACAAAATATCTATGATCAGTTCCAAAATTTGTATTATTTGAAGAAAGGTACTTTCAAAATTCTGAAAGATAAAAGTCATCAAAATTTTTCATGAAGGCTAAGAAGCCCCAACCTACATGAAATAAACAAACTAAAAAAAAAATTAATCAAACCACATATTCACAGAAAGATAAAATTGATAAGATAAACACTTACCTAAAACTATACTCCCCCCAGGGTGACTGGGGGCATAGAAGTATAGTCACCATTGGTCTTCCTCCGACCGGCAGTAAAACACTCGCCAAAGTAGGGCGTCCGTTTGGCTGTACGGGATGTACAAATTTGTAGCCACGTCCGGTCAGAATGGGGACGTTAAATCCGATGCCTCGTGTAAAGAGAGTGCCACGCTCTTTGTACGTTAAGAACCCTTGCAACAACTCTTTGAGGGGTCCGTAGGTGACCTGTTGCAAGGCTAAATTTCTATCCCTATCCAATATACCCTCATTTCTCGTGGCAGTCTAAATTTCTCCAACCTTAATCCCGGACGCCTCTATTACAGAACCTACCTATTGTATTTATTGTTAATTTGTTCTCGTCCTGAATATGTATGAAATATTTGCCACTGGACGTTAAGCAACAAACAATCAATCTAAAACTATACATTATAGTTTACTTTTATTACATGTAGATCTAGAGATGAAAATTATCTAATAGAAGGACGAAATGTACAATTCACCTATTCCACAGCATACTAAAAATCACATATACGACAGTGTCTAAAAAATCTATATTAACTCCGAAAGAAAAGGTGGCACATCATCAAGAAAACCTGCATTCAAATCTTAGTAGTATATTTACAGAGCTTGAAACTCTTGATACTAGACCTACTATGCGAACCAGTGCTGTATCAAACTTAATTTTCCTTTGTCAGGTAGTCAATTATGTCAGATAAAATGCTGTGATATGATGTATAAAACATGGTATAACCATTTATCTTTTTTTTTATATTAATCTGTAAGGGAAAATTTTTATTTGTGATTAAGACAGATTTCAACATCTATGATAATAAAAATTAGACGTGTTAAATAAGATGTGGTATGATTGCCAATGAGACAACTTTCTATCCAAGGCCTAAAGTACTACACATAAGCATGTAAAGGCACAGTACGGCTTCAACGTGGAACCTTGACCGTCCTTAGCAATAATCTGATATAAACAACTTACTTCCTCTTTCTGGGAAGGGCCTTCTTTCCCTTGGACTTGCCTTCTTTGCATCAATTCTGAAATAAAATTAACCTTTATTAATTCATCTCAAACATGTGTCCACTAATAACAATTATAATCATATACATGTGTCATACACATGAATAACATGATAAAGGTCTTTTTTATCTAGTAAATAGTATATGAATGATGTGCATTTTATACAAAAACATGTACATTATCATGATGATGTATACCTGTGTGTAAGCCCCGGATGATTCAATATTAAAACAAGATGCTCCTAGCATCCTTAAGTCGATCACCAAACTTTTAATGCTTATCTATGAAAAAACAAGGAGCAAACTACAATTTCTTATTCCATAGGGTTTCTATGTAAACTTTAACCTTGCTGTTGGCAATTTTGACACTTGGCTATGGTGACTTACTCGACTTAAAAGTGTAATGCCATCCACAACATTGGAAATATTTATATATCGAGATTGATATTAATTAGATATGTTTTTCTTCGTGCCTTCTAATTGGTCTACTTTTATCTTCTAAGATGATCTTTCATCTGGTTAGGCTAACGTCTTCTGCTTCTTTTTTTGATGTTCGTGGACTTTGTGTTACTGAAAGACAAGTTGGGAACTAAACAACCACATTAAAACCTAAATATTCAGAGGATGATTATATGGTCTCAAAAATGATTATAAACCATCATATTCTTCATATTCTTCAAGTTTTTTGTTAAGTTTGTTTTTACTTAAGGCCCTCTTGGTGTATCTAATTTACACCCCCGATATTATGCTAATGCAAAAATGAAAGACTATAAATGAGGGAGCAGCAATTTTCCCTTATTTTATGGGAAAGAATGATAAATGCAGGGTATCCAACTACATTTAACGACATTCTTGTGTAAATAATCAAAGCTATATGGCTATTGGCATTAATCATTGATTTTTTCACATGTTGGCATATCTAGCATTGTCTAGTGGCTATCATTTAGTAGATGGGCATAATTTGGTCACTGTTTGTTGATATTTGTCGAATAAAAAATCCTAGGATATCTTCTTAGTCTGAGTTAAAAGAGGGACGAAAGATACCAGAGGGACATTCAAACTAATAGAACGAAAACAAACTGACAACGCCATGGCCAATAATAAAAAGACAAACATACAAATAATAGTACAGATGACACAACATAGAAAACTAAAGACTAAGCAACACGAACCCCACCAAAAACTGGGGGTGATCTCAGGTGCTCCGGAAGGGTAAGCATATCCTGCTCCACATGTGGCACCCGTCGTGTTGCTTATGTTATTACAAATCCGGTAAATAGTGTTATACAATAAACTATACCAATAGCTGGATAAGTCAATAAAAAACAAATTAAAGATTGTACTTTTCCGAAATTAAAGAAAAATGAGAAATGACACTATTTACATGATTTAGGTTTAAATTTCTTGCATTACCTTGCTTTTTCTGTAATTTTGACTTCAATTTTGTAGTCACTTTCCCCTACTTGAATTAATTTGGATATTGTTCATGTCGTCTTTCTGTTTTTTCAGCTAGTGTCTTCCCAGCTGAAGGAGCAAAGGGGTACACATACTTATTGGGTGTTAAGAATTGTACCCCTTTGTCCTTGTTTATACATAGCTGCTGGCATCCCCCTTGCGTTCAACAACCTTCTTCGGAGGGATGCCAGTTGAAAGTAGTTAACAATAATTTCAAACCGATTGAGTAGAAATCCTGACCCATCGTATTTGTACTATTTTGTGGTCTTTTCATAAACAACAAAGAGGACATCTACTGGTTTAAAAGGCTGTTCATGCAACAGTTTGTGTTTCAATTTTTTTTTTAACTTATTGATAGTCCTACTTTTAGACATTCTTTTCGCTTGTAATTTGTTCAGTATTTTCTTTGATACTTGTATCTGTAGTCCTTTAAGTTTTCCAAGGCATTAGGCTAGTGGCTGCTAGTATGGCAAGCACTAGTTTCAGTACAACTTTGTTATTCATCGTGGTATATATGATGGGTTAGTTTCCGAGACTTTGATAATACAGCATTTTGTTACATATGTCACCTTTTAAATTAATTGTTGTCCCACGCCACTGTCGCCACAACACAGAAGTCTTAGAAGAAGAAATAGAAATACCAGTGTATGTCCGTCACACTCAACTTTTTGGACACAACTCATCAGAGACCCCTCAACGGATTTGTTGTAGGATTGTTAGTCACCATATGCGCAGCAATCTATTATTTTGTTCACATGTACTTAAGGATTGATCGTAATTTTTGCGGTTACGCAAAGTGTGTGCAACGTGATTTAGGTTATTTCGAATGAACCGAACAAATAATTTCGATCAATTCTTGTAAATTAATTCAATTTTAATTAATAAGAAATCATAAAAAAAACTCTGAAAGCTCTTAAAGATAGATTGTAATAGTTTTAAAAGAACGGCTCTCCAGCTGTGGGCCTCTTTAGAGTGACGTCACGTGATCACAGCAAAATGTTGGGTTTATTGAAAAAGAACGTAATGTTTTTAACCAATCAAATACAGGCAATGATTACAATTAATCTATATGCTTATATTTTTTATTATCACTGAAAGAAGAATTTATTTTCAGATGATAAAAAGAAACTCAAAGGTCTGTCCCTTCAGTTTACCTTCAAAAAGCGTAAATCTTGCAAGTTTTTCAGCTGTGCATGTCTACAGAGTATATACTTGTACACATTGTCCATAGACCATAATTATTACAAACATGGATATATTAAAGAATGAAAAATGGGGGAGCTCTGCATATACTTGTACATTTGTTTTGTAAAATAAAATAACTCTTGGCATGCTAATCACGAACATTGTTGCACCGATATCCAGAGTCCATGCTTTGGATAGGGTCTAATGGCAATTGTATATCACAAACAAAAATTGTAATATGTTATTGTGTCGTTGTTGTCCGTGGAAAGTTGGGTTTCCGTGTTGTTTCAATGTTTGTTAATTATGAAATTCTGATCGACAATGTGTAAAGTAGTCTATACAGTTTAGACGATTTCTCCTGTCACACGACATTGCTATTTTTCCTCAGCTAAATTCAATACTAACGTTGTATTATATAAAAAAAAATGCTATTTAATATAAACACTGAAGTTATTAATACCCTATTAACTGCTTTTGGGCCGTTTATGCTTTACAAAGAAGGAAAAACATAAATTGCATCAGAATCAATTAATTTGATATGTACAGCCTAAGAAAGTAAATTATTTAATACAAACAAAACAAAACATAGCCGCTTTATATTTGACACTAATAGGTGCATATAATTTTAGATGATCAAAGTAACTCAAATGTAACCAGCTAAACAAAAGAAGGCAAACAATATTCCTGCAATTTATATACTGCTTATTATAGACAGCAACTATGAACTCGGAGTGCACTGGATGAGAGAGTGACACACAGTTCAGCTCTCTGATAAAATTTAAAGTTCAAAATTATTCTATTTGATACGTTAGAACGCCAATATCCTTTCAGTGAAATTTATTGATTGATTGATTGTTGGTTGCTTAACGTCCAGTGGCAAATTTTTCATGCATATTCAGAACGAGAACAAATTAACAATAAATACAATAGGTAGGTTCTGTAATAGGGGCGTCCGGGGTTAAGGTCGGCGAAATTTAGACTGCTACGGGAAATGAGGGAATATTGGATAGGGACAGAAATTTAGCCGTGCACCAGGTCACCTACGGACCCCTCAAATAGTTGTTGCAAGGGTTCTTAACGTGCAAAGAGCGTGGCTCTCTCTTTACACGAGGCATCGGATTTAACGTCCCCATTCTGACCGGACGTGGCTGCAAATGTGTACATCCCGCACAGCCAAACGGACGCCCCACTTTAGCAAGGGTTTTACTGCCGGTCGGAGGAACACCAATGGTGACCATACTTCTAATCCCCAGTCACCCTTGGGGGTACAGTAAAATTGATGTGAACCAACTAAAACAATAGAAGAAACTGACATACCGATCCAGACACAGTATCCCCCCTCCCCAGTCCCTACTCCTGAGGTGCAGGGCATTAAAGTTTTCAATAAAGAGACT
Source organism: Mytilus californianus (assembly GCF_021869535.1). Classification (NCBI taxonomy): domain Eukaryota; kingdom Metazoa; phylum Mollusca; class Bivalvia; order Mytilida; family Mytilidae; genus Mytilus; species Mytilus californianus. The sequence goes on from NW_026262672.1 coordinate 5,408,343, forward strand.
AAAACATCTTTTGAAGTTTAATCGGTTTTTGGCTTCCTATAATAATAATTTGAGTTTTCCACAGTAAAACCTTCATGTACATGTGCAATTTACCAGTTTCACATTATTTGTTATTTTATAATTCAGAGGATGATGCAAAGACTCAAAGATAAATGACGATGGAGATATTGAGAAGTCCTTGTCAAGAAAATGAGTAAGTTCATTAAAATCTATTCACATCAAAACAGATAAAAAAAAAGATTAGAGCATGGATTAGAATTTTTAGAATGGGACTTTTTCTATTAACTACAGAATTTCAACGGGACAGTCTTTTTTAAATATTCTCTGATTTTTATGGGACATTTTCAAGTATGAATGTGATAAATGGCGCATGGCTCCCTCTTATGCTATACATTGTTAAAGTATACTTTTAAATCCAAATCTAACACTGGTCTCAATATTCGATCATGCTGATGAATCCTGTAAAATACTCAAACAAATTCTGTCAGTCTTTAATTGTTCAATGTCTGCTGTAAATCCAGTATCATCCTTCAAATTCCCAGCCATAGGTCTGCACCCAAAATTTCAAAGTTGAGACCCAATGGGCCTGATCAAAAGTAACACACTAGTGCCACAATAAAAAAAATCATTGTTTCCTCTAACCACTACCCAGATTTTTGCTTTTGGGTAGGTAGGTAGGTAGGCGATTGTTTTTTTTATATTTTTGAAATTGTATTTTAATATTCCAAGTTACAACAAGCAAGTACTTATAAAGATGTAATAAAAAATAGGTTTGTTTCCCCTAACCCCTACCGATTCAGTTGACAAATAAACATGCATTGAAGCTTCATTACTTTTTATCACATGAATTGTAATTCATTAATCATGTTAATGTGGCACTTCGTTAGAACATTTACAGATGTTAGACAGATATGATTTTAGGTTTACAGTGACATCACTGCTTAAACCAAATGTAAAATGAGTATTCAGGTTTTCAAAAGTAGTTTCTTGCATCAATGCATGAAGGGGAAGCTTCCATCATTTACACCAGAATTCTCTACCTCATGATTTTACCACAATAGAAGTGTGGCATTCATCACTCAATGAAGAAACGTATATATTTTTTCTACCCCTCGAACTCAACCTCAGTGTTGACTGGCTAGTGATTACAGTAGTAACTACTTAGACCACTCGGCCACCGAGGCCCCTTAACAAAAACGAGAAAGAGGATATCAATCAGACAATCTTTATTGCACATTACAATCCTTCATTGGCAATAACACAAAGATATGAGAACACATTACAATCCTTCATTGGCAATAACACAAAGATATGAGAACACATTACAATCCTTCATTGGCAATAACACAAAGATATGAGAACACATTACAATCCTTCATTGGCAATAACACAAAGATATGAGAACACATTACAATCCTTCATTGGCAATAACACAAAGATATGAGAACACATTACAATCCTTCATTGGCAATTACACAAAGATATGAGAACACATTACAATCCTTCATTGGCAATAACACAAAGATATGAGAATTACAATATTTTTATGAACAAGTATAATAAACTGTAAATTTATTCATTCAATCAATTTAAACAACAATGCTCAAGACTTCAGAGTTATGTAACAACAATGTTCAAGACTTCAGAGTTATGTAACAACAAATAAGTACTATAAAAACTATAATCATTCAGGAGAAAAAATACATTACAGAAGATGGTGTAGTTCTACGTCTGAAAATGGTAAACAGTAATTTTAAATCGTTCGTTATTAAAATAAAAGAGAAAACACCACTCTAGGAGTTCATGTTAAAGCACTGTTAAGCCTATGTAAAATACTTGACAGAGAACTGGTTTGTGCCTCTTACAAGTGACCATGATTGGTAAGCCTATGTAAAATACTAGACAGAGAACTGGTTTGTGCCTCTTACAAGTGACCAAGATGCATTTTAAAGCAAACAATTGGATGTCGAAATGTGCATATGAAATAATGCTAGTATTGTGGTTTTTTTTCAGAACAAGAAGCACCCGAGGAATTCTATGCTCTGTTTTTCTATACTTATTAATATATTTTTAGATTGTAATCCCTGTCTACTGCAAACATCATCTTTCAATCAGTTTAATTGAGGTCTGGAGCTGGCATGTCAGTAACTGCTAGTAGTCCTTTGTTAATTCATGTATGATTGTCATTTTGCTTAGTTTCTTTTGTTACCTATTCTGACATCGGACTCGGACTTCTTTAAAACTGAGTTTTACTGTGCGTATTGCTATGTGTTTCTTTATTCTACATTGGCTAGAGGTATAGGGGGAGGGTTGAGATCTCACAAAATATGTTTAACCCCGCCGCATTTTAGCGCCTGTCCTAATTCAGGAGCCTCTGGCCTTTGTTAGTCTTGTATGTTTTTTTAATTTTAGTTCATTTATATGTTTTGGAGTTTAGTGTGGCGTCCATTTTCGCTGAACTAGTACACAATTTTATTTAGGGACCATGCTGAGGACCATCTCCGGGTGCGGGATTTTCTCGCTGCGTTGAAAACCCATTGGTGGCCTTCGGCTGCTGTCTGCTCTTTGGTCGGGTTGTTGTCTTTGACATATTCCCCATTTCCATTCTCAATTTTACTTCTTTCAATAACAATAATATAAAACAATGAATCTGTACAATGCAGGTTATCTAACCAAAAGGTTATGTTGTAGGGACTGAAATTTAGCCTTGCAACCTGTCACATATGGACCCCTCTAAGAGTTGGTGTGTGACAGATGCAGTTACCACGCTCAGTTGATTTTTAATTTGGAAAATATATGTAAACATTTCATAAATTTGGTTGCTTAATTCTACATGTTTTCACTAAAAATTGTCTCAATCTTTGATATAAAATTGACATGCTGCTTTTGTTGACATTTTCTTTTTAATTTAGCGATAAAAATAACGTTTGATACGAAGATTTTGATTGGTTATTCCGTTAGATAAAGATGTTCATTCATAAAATGAACTACACAAAAATTTTTATCACCCCTTTTTATACCAGATTCACATAGAGAATAATAATTGAGTACCTTGTGTATATATTTATATGTATTTTGATCATTTTATTAAATAAAACTTTATCACAGAATGTCTGATAATAAAGAAATACAGGTAGCTTCATTTGTAAATCTACATAATACACCACGATATGATCCGAAAGATATTTGGCCGTCATCTGACATGGCTTATGAAATGTTGGGCTGTAAAAGTCCTGTTTTGAAAACCCTTGCCAAATACTCAGCACATTGGAGGTAATTACTTGTGAAACTGAGCAATATATTTTCCTGTCCACATTCTGATAATACTATATAGGTTAGCAGGAGCGAAATATTTCCGTAAGCTTGATACTTCCAGTGGATTCTGGATCATACAATTGGACGACGAAAGTTCAAACCTATGTGCGTTCAACCACCATTCGGAAAAAGTTTTTGAGATTGCCGTTTGGAATAAAATCTGCTAGCGAAGTGTTTCTCAAAGCCGTATGTAAAATTCTTGAAAGATTAAGTGGTGTCGAATTGATTCGATTCAGTTTTTTTTATTCTATTGCTTTTTATTTAACATGTACTAAGAAGATCATCTCAAATGATAGTTACATATGGAGTCACAAACATTTGTAACATGATTAATTACAAAGCTTGAATGCGCATGCCTATACCTTCACTTCAATTATCTAGCAACGACAATACTATTTACTTGAGGACTGGCAACGACAAAATCATGTACTTGGAACTAGCAACGTCAAAATAATTAATTTGAGCACTAACAACGACAAAATAATTTACCTACGAGACATTGCAGGGGTCGTACTATTAAATTTTGCCATTGCCAGATTCCTTCAACTCTTATACCTTACCTTTATTTGATCAAATGCAAATTCCGGGCGGCAACAGATAACACAAGATAAAGTCAAACCAAACGTTGAAATCATTTTAATTTGCATATAGCTCTAACAATTAGACAAAGGAAGGTACAAATATACTTCTGAAACATTACAACAATCAAAATTATGCTACACAAATATTTCCCATGCTTCACCGCGCAGGTAAATGAAATTAGTTTGTCGTTGTTAGTACTTAAGTAAATTATTTTGACGTTGCTAGTATGGAGGATTTTGTCTTGATTTGGGTCTCTCATGGAAGCAATGATTACATTGGATATACAAAAGCACTTTTGATTACAGATATTTAATACTTGCTCCTCCAGTGAACATATCTGCTGCATACTGAACAAACGGTTACATATTACAAAGGCGGATGATATTGATACATGTGGACATTCGCGGTACTATTGACAAAATTATTTTAAAAGTATTTGCGTGACCGAGAGGTTAAACTTATTATTGTTGCCATACAGTATTAAAACAACCATTTAACTAAGATTTTTTTTCTTCTAAATGTTTTTTTTGTAGAGAATAAAAATATAATGGTCAAGCAGATAATGTGTTGTTCGGCTCGTGGAAAGACTATTGTCCCCTGAATGGACCCGACCTGGACTAAAGATGTGTACAGGTGCAAGACTTTACACTATAATATTACCTCTCAATTCGGGCGTAAAATCTATGTATTCTAAGTACGCCTAGTACAAAGGATGACCATACACAAGAGTGCGCAGATTCCGTCATCAGCTTCATCCACCAAGAAGCTCACTGGTGTCGATTGTCTGCTGCTAGCAGGGAGAACCCCGGGCTTGGGGTAAAAATACAATTTTTAAAGTAAAGAAACAACTGAAAGTTCCAAAAAAGGCATGGCAACTGAAGATTCCTGTAATGATAAACAGTCAAATCCCTTAATCATTTACATAACCAACAAATGGGTTATCTAATCCAGCAAATATAATGAAACTTACTGTATAAAATCCACCCCCTGTTTCCGTGGGTATGGGGGTTTTAAAACATAATCGTCCTAAATATTGATCGCATATAACAATTTATCAAAATCACATCAAACAAAAAATACTTCCAATAATCAATATATTCATAGATATCTTTATAACTGCCAGTTCATTAACCCCACCCCCCTGAATTTCCAATAAACTAAGCTATGTACTACTATTACTACTTATATCATAAAAACACCTGTTCCAGCATGGAACAAAAGGGAAAACCATGACCATAAAAACCAAGGAAACACCACTACCGTTCTTCTATATGGTGAAAATACAAAATGTCAAATTTTACGCTACTATATCTTCAACTTTTACACTGGCCTGGCTTCCAAATTCCTGATGAAATCAACGTCAAGACAGGAAGCGGAGGCTTAATCCAAGAAGTCCTCTAAACTAAGTTCCAAGCTGCCGGATACTAATAAGCTTATGACGATCACCACCAACTTTACATTGTGAGTGACCTCTGCTCCCTGGTAGGTCAACACCACCTCCTCATCTGCCAGGTCGAAGAGATCACAAGCCCTCTCGATGGCGCTCTGCACGATGGTCACAGTGATCATCTTCCTAATATTGTGGCAAACCAGAACCATTACGGATTCCCTAGCGATGGGTGCTGCCACTGCAACTAGTGGAGTAACCCTTTCCGTTGAATTGGGCTGTTCCACAGGCACGACAGGCTGGACAACTGGAGCGGAATGCCTGGACTGAGCCATGCGGGGCGAACTCGGGAACCGCCAATTCATTTGACACACAGCATCATATGATGGGCCGTTTCTTCCGCGGCACACAAGCCCTGTTGGCATGGTTCAGGTGTATGAGAACAGAGAGTATTGCCCGCCAGTACAACAAAATCACAGGGCTATTCACTGGATGCAAAAATTTCATGGAGATCATCAGGAAAAAACTGTGTATACAAGTTGGGCTCAAACTGTCCCCTTTTTAATGTCAAAACAGGCAGAGCGTTTATTATCTATTTTAACTGATGATTCACAACACTTATATGTATCTTTAATTACTTAAAATATTTTCGCTATTGTTGGCATAATGCAATGTTTCTCTTACCGAAGTATGATGAGAAACATTTATTCAAGATTATATTAGTACTTACAAGTTTCTGGTTTTGTTATGCCAGTTTGAGTTTTCCCAGTTGTCATCAGGTGTGGTGGATCACATATGAAATATATTCTGCTTCCAAACTTGTATCTGTTCTCAGAATAAAAGGTCAAAACTATCCTGCTGAACACCATGAATTCTATAAAATATTATGTTAAGCGTTGCCCCATCACTGACCAAAGCACGAGTATTTCCAGCCAAGCTGGGGAAAAATCTGCATCAGTTTCAAATCCATCAGCATCAACCATTATTTTTGAAGTACTGAACATCGGATGACCGCAAATTCTTGTGAATGGTCACAAGCACTTGTCTCAGAAAAAAAATCAGATCTCTATACCTGAAAGTGAGGTTAATGTACAGAGAAAAAAAAAAATTCTGAGACAAGTTCGTGCGTGGATGATGAATAAATGACAGGGAATTCAACCTCACCGTAATAACTATTATATTGTAGTGATACAAATGAGTATACACTGGTTTGTTGTTATATATTATATTAATATTTATATATAACAGTTACATGTATATAAAATTTTCATCCATTTGTATATCATTCTATTTTACTATTCTAATAATAGTGCAGTGCAAGTACATGGTGGACACTCTTCTGTAATAATTCGATTTTTTTGATAGATGGAATTTGAGTAGGCATTCACATTTTCCCCGCAAAACGTTCTTGAGATATTTGTCCGCATGCTTTAACACAATTTTTCTGTACCTGTGCATATATATTAATGATTTTTACCTATATATATATTTCTAACGACAAAACATTTTCATATTATTTATTTATGTTCTAATAAAAAATATTTTTATGAGTATTCATTGAAGAAATGAATTTATAACAAGAGACAAGGAATGTTATTTTGCACTCGATAATTTCCGCGTATTTATACCATCGGTTACCAGTCAAAAAACGAAAGTCAAATCTCTGGGCAACAATACATCGGAATGCCCTCACGGTCATTGCGATGTAAAAAAAGATCCAATTAATTATTATTTCAACTTTATACTAACTTACTACACTTCATTAAGATTAAAACCATCTCTGAAGGCGCCCCAATGGTGATTGGGGAATAGAAATATGGTCTATACAGGTCTTCTTCCGACCGGCAGTAAAACCCTTGGCAAGGTGGTGCGTCCGTTTGGCTGTGCGGGATGTATCAAGTACGCATGTCAGGTTCATAAAAAAATTAACTACTTCCATCTGACATTGAAAGCCAATGTTTCTCAAACCAATCTCTGATTTTTTTTATAAGTGCACTTTCCTGCATAATGATAAACAAAAAAATCATTGACCGTACATGTAAGATTTTTTGAAGTGAGCATAATAAACAAAATAACTTAATTGCCTTAGATAAACTCAAACCTTTTGTCCCTTAGTGAATGATGTTTTTATGGCAGATAATATACTCTCCCGCCAATTTTTCACAATTATCTAAAACTGAGTTAATAGGAGTGACATATTGTTATAGGCAGTTGTACACGATTGAGAAAAAAACATGACGATAATTTTATGTATGGCTCTTTTTGATGTAAATAAAAGTTCTGAAAACGTTTGAAATTTCGACAATCGTACAGATGTGTACGCCTTAAACATTTAAACCTTGCTGTATGGTTTCTGTGTTACTGACTTATACAACACAAATGCTTTCTGTAATACTCATTCTTGGAGTACTTTTATGAATTTTTTGTTGTTGCTTTTATAACAGGAATAATTATCATTTTAAATTTGTGAAATAAAGATTGGAATAATAATATATATCAAAATCCAATATGATATGAACTTGCACCTTCAGCTTATGTTTTGCTTCTTCAAATTCCATTTCGGTCGATGCTGAAGCAATATTTATCAGCAAGTCAAGAATTTGAGGTTTTTAATGCTGTACACCATCGTGGCCTGCATTTAACCACCGATCCCTGTTCTGGATGGAAATCACACAAGTAAACAAAACTATCTGAAAATAAAGACAACATTGTAATTTTGTTATGAGGCTATATTATTACAAATAGATATAGCCTGTTATCTTTATTTTTTTACTGTATTAGTATATATCACAGTGCACAACATTATTTCTGTTGTATGCCACTACCACGGAATAGAAATAAAGTGTTTAGAAAAAAGCACATGCTCATATGTAACTTGTTTTATTGCAACTTTTGATATTATCATACGATTCATAATTTGTCATGCAACTACCTTTGCAATATAGTATATAATGCAGTATTTTCTAGGATATATTTCCAGAATCAAAAGTATCTATAAATTTTAATATCAGGAAAAACGGACTCGATTGCATTTATTTCCTCTAGCATAATCACACATAAAGAAACTGGGATTCCATTGTGGATTCAACTTCTGTAGCTCTAAAAGGACTTTCTCTATGGAATCACTATCCCCAGTCTCAGTAAAAACATTTAAACACCAGGTCTTTGATTAATCCTATGTGCATGGGAGTGAATTCTAGCTGGAAAATTTCTCTGGAAGTTAATATCTTTAGGATTATACTTACTATATCCACTTTTTGTGGCTTTACATTATTGGGTACTTGTACCAAATCGCGTTTTCTCCAAGTTCTTTCTTCCGAATATTATGTTCATACAGTTACGTACTAAGTTTTCATCATCTTCTGTCATGTATAAGCATCTGACATCTTCAGGCAAGAATTCTTTTCCCAGAAATCAGATTCTGTCCCTTAACACATATAATAGACGCGGAATATATCTCTACAATATCCAGTGTAGCAGTCAATAATACAAACTGTTACATAACTTAGTGTATTTACAAGATTATCCAATTACCAAGCAGTCTCCTTGATAGCACCGTTATGTCACGTAGTGAACCTGTTAGGTAAATCCAAGGAAGATCGAATCTTCTCACGGTTTACTTAGTGCTATCGACTACAAAATATTTAACTTGAGTACCAACAACGACAAAATAATTTCAGTTGTTCGTCTTTTTTCAACTGCTGGATGTATTCAGGTAAGCTAATAAACACTTCACTACATCTTAAAAGTAATTTTGTCAACAAATAATATATTAAATGGAATTCCCGAGTTATTGAAATGAGGCAGTTGCACTGTCGATATTCTATTGGCTGTATCAAAAAGTGATCTTTTATTACAAAAAAGGAAATCAATGAGTAGCCTGCATGTGATATATATATTTTTTTCTAACGATTACATGAAATGCAATCAACAACCTATGATACTTACATGATATCCAAATTTTCCAAGGATTATGCTACTTTTGAGATACACAAAATATAGTGCATTAATCATAACACAAAATATACTACATTGAAGATTATATTCTGAACATCCTATTAATGAACATTTATTAATGAAATATAATGCTTAAATAATTAAATTACAAAATGATGTTAAACTTGTCAAGAAAATTACCGAACTTGTGCACGGTGCAGGCATCTAATATCAGTTCTTTAATTATCAATTATGTAATTGTTAAAGTAAACTTTAAAATTGGAGTTCTCTTCCTTCGTCCATATTTGTAGCTGAATTGGCTACAACCAATGGTTTTACAATGCAATGTTTAATTTCACTTTCCATTGATAATTTAAAGCAATATTTACCCTTCAGTGCTTACAAGCACTTTGATTATTTCTTGACGGTAAATATGAAACTATGCAAAATGTATACTTTGGTTTAATCTCTATCCATAACAATGCTTTTATATATACATTTTAGGTATGCAAAGGGTGCCTTTAAAGTGTAGCCTATTAAGATAAAGAGTGCCCTCCGAAAAATATTACCCTGCCCTTTCCCAAAGCTCCAAGAAACGAGAGAGTTGGTTCCTATTGATGCAGTGTTAAACACTTATGATAGATGCAAAATCAATTTGTAACTGATGATGTTTATATTGCCCATTGTTCCCTGAATATACAAATATATGAGTATAGGTAATGGCAAGTGACATAGTTAACAATGGCGGGGGAAAGTTTCCAATACTTAAACAACTGCACACCAAAAGTCATTGGCCTACCACTAATTGTTCCTTTTCCACTGACTTTATCACAAGCGGATACATGTTAATTGTTGACACTGCTGGTGGATACACCACACCTATGATCTCGTTTTCTGTTTGATCGAGGCGATGCAAATATCTGACCTTATGTCTTTGAAAAACTTAAAAGACTTTGTCTTCTCTAATATGAATTTTAATTGAATTATTTTGAAAATGTTTAGGAACTAAAATGTGGATAGTGCAACCTAAATGTGACCGACTTTACGAGCAAACCGATTTGGCTTCAACTCTATGATAAGAACTTGAAACATTAAAATACTTAAAAAGTAAACATACAATGTGTGTCACTTCCCCATTGTTGACTCTGCATTTTATGAGAGTCACCTCCGTGAAGTTTGATGGGAATAGTCTTCTTAAAATGTCTTCTGATAATGTGAACATTCCCTCATCCTCGATATAGATGGATTGCTCATCGCTGAAAAAAGGTAAAGACTTCTTACAACATGTTTTTAATCTTTTTTTTTCTTGAGCTCTTTTCAGAAAGGCATTAATAAACTTTTTAGGAGATACATGTATGTTGGATAATGTCTCTTTGTGACCTAACATTGTGGATATCACATTCATTAGTCTACATTGTATTTGATATTAAAGATACAAAAAAGAGACACCCATTGTATTTAAGATAAAAATAGATTACATGTAATTATCATAGCTTTACTGCCTAGATGTCTAGTACATTTTAAAATATTTGTTTCCAAATACATTTTACCAACCCTATTTTCTGTACCAGTCGGAAAACAGACAGGAAAGCATTTTGGCTTAATGTTAAATGTAATAATTACTTTAAGAAAGAAGCCCCAATTATTAAGCCTTCCACTGTCTCTTCAAATTATGTGTCGTTCTGCAATATAATTGAAATTGAGTTGTATTGACCAATAACACCTCGACATGTGGGAATAAGCCTCCACAGATATTTGTGATCTAGTACGCACAAACCTTCATAAAATTGAAAAATTGCAATTGAATGGAAAACATTTTTTCTCTCTTTAACTTCAGTGTTTGGTTTAGTTTAATTAAGTTAACTCTATAATTAAAAGCAGGAATTTATTACATATAATTGGCTAAATACTACAAAAGTTTTGCTTAAAATGTGTTTTAGTATGTGCATTAATCATTCATACTGATGCAGGTTGTGTGCCCCCTGGGTGACATGTTTAAAAATGCAAAGTAGTATTTTTTGTAGATATTTATCATTTAAACATCAGTTAAGAGTTAATTCTTTTTAGAGTATATATAATGATTGATTGATTGTTGGTTGCTTAACGTCCAGTGGCAAATATTTCATGCATATTCAGGACGAGAACAAATTAACAATAAATACAATAGGTAGGTTCTGTAAAAGGGGCGTCCGGGATTAAGGTCGGAGAAATTTAGACTGCCACGGGAAATGAGGGCACATTGGACAGGGACAGAAATTCAGCCTTGCAACAGGTCACCTACGGACCCCTCAAAGAGTTGTTGCAAGGGTTCTTAACGTGCAAAGAGCATGGCATTCTCTTTACACGAGGCATCGGATTTAACGTCCCCATTCTGACCGGACGTGGCTGCAAATTTGTACATCCCGCACAGCCAAACGGACGCCCCACTTTAGCAAGGGTTTTACTGCCGGTCGGAGGAAGACCAATGGTGACCATACTTCTATTCCCCAGTCACCCTTGGGGGTAGGGTATATATAATAGGTAAGTGAAATATTGGATAATTTGAAAAAGATAACAGTTTGTTTTTTTCTATACATTTTATAGGAGTGGAGGTCTTAAAAAATGTTTGTATCCGACATAGAATTCAGGAATATAGATCCCCTGTATTCTGCTATCTTCAGGTTTTTTACAACAACCTTGTCGACCACTGTTGGTCATGTTGGCCTTTTCCCGCCAAAGTTTGATTTTGAGGGAGCGGGATCTCAAGATGGTATTAGAGACCCTCAGTGCCCTGTAAATGTTGTCCTCATCAGACTCCAATGGAATCTATTTTATGATAAATAAACAATGTAAATGTTATATGTATGGAAAAGGTTGATAACTGAATAATAAGACTTCAAATCTGCTGATGTTACAATGCTGACAACTGCTTCATTTTCTTTCATATCAGTTAAATAATCGACCTCTGCCATTTCCGCTTCTCCTTTTCTTTGATTATATGGTTTGACGTTTCAAGCTTGATGAAGGCTGATTTGGAAAAGTACGCGCAGAGGATTTGTGCGTAAATTGTATGAACAATTATCTAGCTTTGTCGAAAACAATACATCTTGTAATATTCAGGTTCTTAACATTTCGGGCAAGAACGTTCTTATTAGTATTTTTCCAAGATGTGTTTGTATTACAGCTGACTTTGAGAATGTTTGCTCGGATATCATGTCTTATCCAATTGTAGATGTGAAATTCTGGTGTTGTTTGCCCTTTTGGTCTAGTTGCTGCCATGAAGATATCTAGAGTTAAAGCTGTACTTTTCACCACCTGATATTGCAGTGGTCTTAAATTTTACCCCTGTAAATTGAACAGTGGCATATTTGATGTATTGGTGTATTGTGGTATTTCTGTAACATGAAGTAGGATTATATCATGAAGTGTAAGGTATTCCTCTAATTTGTGTGGTTCAATACAAGGTATGCATAATGAAAATACCTTTTGAAGCATTATTCTGATACTTGCAGATTTCAAATAGTCTGTTTCTATGTATGTTGGCGTTCGATTTTGTAGCGGTTCAGTGTTTCTGTTGTTCTGTTGTTTGCATCTTGTATTTGTTATGTTTCCCTCGGTTTTGGTTTGTGGCCCGAATTTGTTTTCGATTTATGACTATTGAACAGTGGTATATTACTGCTGTCTTTATTAATTTTGATACGCACTTGGTAAATCGGACTGTTGGCGTTTATGGTGTTTCTTTTACTCTTCGTTTGGTTTTAAATAGGCTTTATATGAACGTGTCTTGTTACTAAGGCAATATGTACAGATACCAGCTTCATTCAAAATCTTCTGGAATAGACTATATGGTCTTTCGCCAAAGCATACAAAAGTCCAGTCTCTATCATTGTCCCCCCCAAGGGTGACTGGGGAATAGAAGTATGGTCTCCATTGGTCTTCCTCCGACCGGCAGTATAACCCGTGCTAAAGTGGGGCGTCCGTTTGGCTGTGCGGGATGTACAAATTTGCAGCCACGTCCGGTCAGAATGGGGACGTTAAATCCGATGCCTCGTGTAAAGAGAGTGCCACGCTCTTTTCACGTTAAGAACCCTTGCAACAACTCTTTGAGGGGTCCGTAGGTGACCTGTTGCAAGGCTAAATTTCTGTCCCTATCCAATATACCCTCATTTCCCGTGGCAGTCTAAATTTCTCCGACCTTAATCCCTTAATCTATTACAGAACCTACCTATTGTATTTATTGTGAACTTGTTCTCGTCCTGAATATGCATGAAATATTTGCCACTGGACGTTAAGCAACCAACAATCAATCAATCAATCTATCATTGTCTTTACCGTAACGTTTAATACCAGCTTGCATTCCAATGTTTCGTAGTATCATTGCGACAGATTCACTACTATTGGGATTCTAAAATGTAGGCATTCCCATGCTTACTGCAGTCAGCCCTCTATATTTGGTGGGTACATACGAAAATCTTGAATAGTGTGTGTGTTTTCTTTTCTCTCGGTGGAATTGGAATTTAGCTCTTCTGTCAACAGGCTTTTCTTTTTTCTGCTTGTCCAAAAATATGTTAACAAATTGGGAGCATGCTGCAGAAGATGATAATGATGAGAATTTGAAGAAAAAAAAAATTATATGCAGAAGTAAAGGCAATTATTTCACACTTGATCTTTTGTTTAAGAATGATAAAAATCTGTTAATGCCACTTCAAACATCCACTTTCATTTGAATGTAAAGACTTTTGTGGTTAGTTGTATCATTGGCAATCATACCACATCTCCTTATTTCTATAAACACATTGTACAAAACCTATGTACTCACTTCCTTGTTAAAATTAGTACTGAAGCTGTAAGTAGATCTTGATTCAAGAATGGATGGCGATTGGCAATCTTCGAATGCCGGTTAAGTATCATTGATATATTGACCGTCCAAAGTTTCAAAATCTTCCTCAAAATCTTTTTGTCCTGCCTGTTTCTGCAATAAAAAATTATCTTGGATTTATTAATATATACAAATAAAAATACATCTTTTTTGTTATATTTGAATTAATACATCAGAATATAAAAAAAACGAAGGGATCACTCGCACAAAGATTTGATAAGCCTAGCATTATGCAACAGTTTTATGGCCATTACTTACCTAAAATTTGAAAAAGGGCCAAAATACAAAAATTCTAAAATATACAGTAGTTGGTGATATTTGAATGATATGAATTTATGTCAAGGTGACAAAATGGTTACAATGTTAAACAATATTTTACCAACTATTATACATGTGTTTGGGAAAAAAATAGTAATAATTTTAAGTTATTTAGAATTGAACACCAAAATATCCAGATTTACAGTGCTCAGTCTGCAACTTACATATGAGGTATTTTTTTGTCAAAATAAACACATTCTTCGCTAGTTTTAAATTTTCTTGTTCAAGTTCCAACCTTCCCGTAAACGTTCATTATCTAAAATTAAGTTTTCGTCTTCAAATTCTGCCAGTCATTCTGTTGCTGCTTCCCCTTTTTATGTTTCCTAGTGACATGAAATATAAATTTAACATAAGGTTGTTATCATGTTATATATATATATATATATATATATATATATATATAATATGTACAATTACAGGTGATAAAAAACATGTATCTAAGAATTAAGTTATTGGCTGTAATTATGCTTTTAAAATATTTTCTTATTAGGAAGGATAAGTTTTTAAACCCAATTCAGTTTTACACAGGTTTACTGGTTTTCGACCACCTGTTCCTGAAATCATAAAGATCACAATTCTGTCGTTGGAAACTTTTTATCGCATTTTTTTTTTTTGCGTCTATCATAGGTAATGAAATGTGGAAAACATTTTTATTTTATGATTTGTTAATTATTTTTTTCAGTTACCTCACATCAGACATGTATGACCAGACCCCCCAAGGGTGACTGGGGAATAGAAGTATGGTCACCATTGGTGTTCCTCCGACCCGCAGTAAAACCCTTGCTAAAGTGGGGCGTCTGTTTGGCTGTCAGGATGTATAAATTTGCAGCCACGTCCGGTCAGAATGGGGACGTTAAATCCGATTCCTCGTGTAAAGAGAGTGCCACGCTCTTTGCACGTTAAGAACCCTTGCAACAACTCTTTGAGGGGTCCGTAGGTGACCTGTTGCAAGGCTAAATTTCTGTCTTTATCCAATATACCCTCATTTCCCGTGGCAGTCTAAATTTCTCCGACCTTAATCCCGGACGCCCCTCTAACAGAACGTACCTATTGTATTTATTGTTAATTTGTTCTCGTCCTGAATATGCATGAAATATTTGCCACTGGACGTTAAGCAACCAACAATCAATCAATCAATCAATTAATATATAAACATCCTACAGAGTTTAAAGCTCTGCGTCAAAAACTGTAGTGTAGGAGTAGTTGATTACACAAGATTTTCCCCGCCCTCCCGCCCTTCACCATACTATAAGCCGACTTCACTTCGGAGAATGTCAGCTAAAAATTAATGTGGGCAAAAACTCTTACAATTGTGGACAACGCTGCCGCCAGAAAAGCCATCAATTTGTCTCGCCGTTTGTGACTTTTCGTCGCAAGGGAGACAAAAACTATTAAGGCTACAATTTTGCAGCTTATGCCTTACGTAATAAAGTAAGTACATTTAGGGGAGAATGTGACCCCATCCCCTTAAATCATTTACTGGCCAAGGAGTAATTCTCGCCACCCGATTTTTTGACATTTTGTGTGAAAAAATTTGAAATAAATAAATAAGAATTAAAAACAATTTTGATGGAAAAATAAGCCTAAGATCAGCAAAATGGCGAGAAATGTTTCTGTACAAAAATTGCGAGATCTACTCCCTGACCAGTAGGCACAAACCATTTCTCCCCAAATAGCTGTCAAAGTCAATTTTTTCCCAAGTGCCACAGGAGTTGAAATAATCTTAAATATATCTATGTGTACATTACAAAAGTATGCATTGTTTTACTCATTAGGTGCTCCTGCTACAGTTTTTTCAGCAACTAATACAATTTTTTTCATAAAAAAATCTCAGCTCCACTCCCAAGGTGAAAACCAAGTGTTGGTGCCTTAACAAGCCATAATACATAATCTGAGGATCAGGCATGGTCATGATGATATAAGGATGTATTGTTTGTATGTCTAGATCTCTGTAAAGATCTCAGTCAATATGTGCGGGATCACTGCCCTGTACATCTTTCCTTTGTACTTTGTCTCGATGTATTCCCCTTCCTCGTACTTTTCTTTTTTCGGACTACGCACGTTGGCCAAATCGATTGTATAAAGATCAGACCATTGAATAAGAGCGAACATTTTCCCGGATTGATTCTTCTGCGACATCTTCTCTTCGTATTTGGCCCAATTTGCAATTCCTTTGTAATAACCAATCATCTTTAGGTTTTCGGACGCTGAAATCTCATTTCATCCAATCGTATTGCGATTTTGAAATTTTCCTTGTATTTCGACCAATCACGCGAAGCGTAACCAGAGATATCTCGGCAGCATCAGCAACATGGCGACATAAGTCGAAGTTTTCTTTTGAAAAAGGATAAATCTAATTATAACTTGCCACAGAAAATGATAGACGTTTACGATGTAATTTCAAACTAGATACATGTATAAGACCATAACCATTTGATTCTGAGGGGGAAGGGGTGCATAGCTGATTTCGACCTATCAGAATCATTTATTTAAGCAATTAAGGTTCATCATAACAAATGGACAAAAATGGCTGTGTTTACGTCTCGAAATTTACTCTGAGTACAGACAAACCTGTGCAGTTGGAAAAGTTTTAAGGCCTAGAATCCACTAGATATACAATAGTTAAATGCATTTTGTGTTTCAGAAAGATAAATTTTTTCTTGGATTTTGATGGACATTTTTGTTCATCAATGCATATGATGATAAAATAAACAAACACCTGAGTTACATTTGATACTGTCCACTCAGTTAAATCACCTATTGTTGTGTAGATATATATTGTCCTATTGTCCATGGGATATCAATCAATACAATACAATACAATTGTTACCTGAGAGGGTGCATCTCAAAGATTTTATCAAACTTAGTTTATTTTTACACCTTCTGCAGGAACGAAAAAAATGACCATCAAAATCCAAAAAAGGTGTGATCTTTCTAAAACACAAAATGCATTTATTTTTAATATATCTAGTGGATGCTAGGCCTTAAAACGTTTCCAACTGCACATTTTTGTCAGTAAATTATTAGGTGTAAACACAAGCGATTGTTGTCCATTTGTTATGATGAACCTTAAAAAAAATATAAAATAAAATACAAAGAGAATGAGAAAGACAAAAATATTTTTTTAGCGTGACCAAGTCACCTCGCCCTTCAGTCAGCAATTGTTTATTTTATTGATAAAGTAATCTTTGAAATTGTTCTAACTTGGCTGATGTATAATATTTTAAATGAGATCAAATTCATAGTTGAGCTATTGCTTATAGTATACAAGAAACAGATTAAACCATGAAAACTTAACATTCACCAATGAACAATGAATTGAGGTCAAGGAAAAACGACACAGCCAGACAGACATGTACAACTTATAATCATTCCATACGCCAAATATAGTTGACCTATTGCTTATAGTATTAGAAAAACAGACCAACAAACAAAAACTTAACATTGACCAATGAACCATGAAAATGAGGTCAAGGACAAATAACACCTGACAGATAGACATGTACACCTTACAATCAATCCATGCATCAAATATAGTTGACCTATTGCTTATAGTATTAGAAAGACAGACCAGAACACAAGAACTTAGCATTGGCCAATGAACCGTGAAAATGAGTTCAAGTTCAGATGAAACCTGCCAGACTGACATGTACCTCTTACAACCATTCCATACACCACATATAGTTGACCTACTGCTTACAGTATCTGAGAAACTGACCTAAACACGTAACTTTAACCTTGATCACAGATCCATGAAATGAGGTCAGGTGAACCCTGTCTGACGGACATGTAAACGTTGCAAGGAACCCAAATACCAAATATAGTTATCCTATTACTCATAATTAGTGAGAAATTGCACGGCACAGGTGATGTAACCAAACAGTGTTTACGTCTAGGGGAGATTGAACTGAAGTTAAGATAGATCTTAATTGTATTCAGAAATCATAATTTTGGGAACATCTTGGCAAATCAAAAACGCAAGCTAAATTGTGGTCATGTGGTAAATCTTTTGGGAATGTTTATGTAGCAGGTCGTTTAACATCATCCTCAGATCTTCCAGAAGGTGCTAAGGAATTATTTCTTGAAATCACTGATGCTCAATCAATGGAAAATGTCAAAATTGGACTGCGAATTAAATCTAAGGAAGAGAAATTTTACTCTCAAGAATACAATAGAATGGAAAAAAAACCGCATTTGTCATGAAATCCGAAATGAAAATGGAGAAATCAGGAAGTTACTTTATTTTGTTGTTGATACTATCGCTCAAAGAGTTTTTGCGTTCACTCAAAAACTCGAAATTCATGAGCAAAGTTTTCTTTGTGACACCATTGCAAAACACATCGTTAGAGTCATTGAAGCTATCGATCCAGAAACACATGTGATTCCAGTAGAATGTATTGTTGATAAACTTTTCTTGATGCAGATTAAAGGAAGGTCTTATATTGCATTCAGTCCAAATACGATAGGACATAATGTGTTCAAGTGAAGTGTCAAATTAAAATTTAATGTGTTCACATTAAGATAAATTCAGTCTATTGATACACATTGATAAACAGAACTTGGATTTATTTATTCTGTGTTAAGCTTTTCCTATTGTTTACCTAATACACAATGATCAAAACCTCAGATGATAATACTGAACAACAAAAGTGAGGCCTCTTTTCAGTATAATTATCAGAGATTTTCTGATCATTGTGTATTAGGTAAACAATAGGAAAAGCTTAACACAGAATAAATAAATCCAAGTTCTGTTTATTACTGTGTATCAATAGACTCAATTTATCTTAATGTGAGGGGAGTAGGTCTGTAATTTTTGTCTGAGCAGAATTAATTTTACCTTTGCATTGTTAGGTAGTACTTTTATAATCCCTGCTGTCTATTTGGCGTCTTTCCCATATTCATATTTATATAAAAACAAAGATATACAAGTGTACATTAACTGTCAGATCCATTACTTTTTTATACATGAAATAATGTCACCAACATACAGTAACACCTCAGGTCTGATGCTTTATTCAGCCATGATCATAATAATATTTAAGTAATAAGATATCTTATGTTCATACAAAATTAAAAAAGGATGACTAGAATAAATATGTGTTTGACAGAAAAGCATGAACCGGTACATTAGATGTACAACACTTATATTATAATTAAAGTTTAATATTTTTATTTGCTGTATGACAATACATGAACATACATGTGAAAATTACCAAAATTACTTTGAAAAGGTGATAACAAAACTGTGAATAAGTATCTTTAGTTATTTACATTTTTTATATGTATATATTACCAACTATATGTTGACCATGGTCCGGTTAAGGTTTTTAGTTCACCTGACTAAGAGTCAGGATGAGCTTTAGCCATCACATTGCGTCCGTCGTATGTCCGTTAACTTTTCCCTTAAAAATCTTCTCCTCGGAAGCCACTGACGGGATTTTTACCAAACTTGACCCCGATGTTAATTAGAGTATCTACTTTAAAAAGTGTGTCAATCATTTTGATTCGTCGAAAACATGGCCGCCATGGCTAAAAATAGACTTAACACCTGTTTTTTGGCAAATAACTCAAAAACAGTTCCAAATATCAAAATTCTGGTTTAAATTGATCAGCACGTAAAGATTTACTTATTCTAAAAATTTGAAGTCAATCGGAAAACCGGTTTAGGAGTTATGGCCCTTAATTTACATTTTTTCAAAAATTTCCTTATTTTTTTATTATCTTAAAAATCGTAAGAGCTAGAGCCTTAATTTTAATTGCAAATAGTTTATATTGATTGATTGTTGGTTGCTTAACGTCCAGTGGCAAATATTCCATGCATATTCAGGACGAGAACAAAAAAACAAAAAAAGTTAAAAATAAATACAATAGGTAGGTTCTGTAATAGGGGCTTCCTGGATTAAGGTCCGAGAAATTTAGACTGCCACGGGAAATGAGGGTATATTGGATAGGGACAGAAATTTAGCCTTGCAACAGGTCACCTACGGACCCCTCAAAGAGTTGTTGCAAGGGTTCTTAACGTTTCTTAATTTATTGTTAATTTGTTCTCGTCCTGAATATGCATGAAATACTTGCCACTGGACGTTAAGCAACCAACAATCAATCAATCAATCAATCAATCTATGAATATACCGACGGATAGTGCTGTCTAGATATTCATATCTGTTATGTTATACATTGTAAGCATACAGTTTATGCATTCTGCCACCTTAAACAAGACGGGGAAAAAAACCGTGAAATGCCTTATACCACCATTATCTTTACATAACCCCATTAAGTTCACCCAATCAATAACCCAGCAAGTATGGTAAGTAAAGTTATGGTCCCGTAATTAGTGCCCATAGGAATACCTACAACTTGTCGATAAACTTTGCTGCCGAAACGTACATAAATATTATCAAGGAGAAAATTAACAGCTTCAATCATCTCATCACACCTCCAGTAAGTATATCTAACATAGTATGATGGTATGTATGAAACTGTAGTTTCAGTGGATCTAAATGTCTACTTTGTACAAATATTCATTGATTGATTGATTGTTGATTGCTTAACGTCCAGTGTAAAAATATTCATATGTAGAAACATATGAACATACTTTTTATATATATATATCAGGGTTCAGGTTTGTTAAAGAGACTAACAATAATTCAATGATGCATTCAATTTTGTTCTTACATCAACAAGGTATTTGTGACCTTTATTTTTTTGAACAACATTTGCAGCAACCATATAACCAAGACTTCCAGAACTACCACAATGTTTCGTTTTTGGTGATTTTGAAGGCACTGTATTATTGAAGCTCTTATTGCCTTGGGTACTCTCAAGATGAGCTAGCTTTTCAGTCTGTGTAAAATAGTTACTGAACAAGGTACTCAAAGAGGCCTGCAGTTGTTGGTCTTTAAGAGGTTTACCATACGGCAAAGAGCGAAATTTCATACGAGTCATCAAAAGACTGGCACCAACCGGGATTGCAACTGCTGTGGTCACCAAAGGGGTGTTTGGATAGTGCGGGTATATTCTTCTCTATTTCTTCTGGTTTTCCTCTATCTTGTGCAATCAAGAAATTAATGCATTTTATCAAATAATAAATTATCTTTGCTGTAAGGCGAGAATGTTTATTTCTCAGAGCAAAAACACTCTTTCCTAAGTTTTTTTTTGATGTGATTGCTATCTGAGAGTTTTTTAATGGATTTGTCAACTTTAGTTCTCACTCTGGCTATTGTTGTAGCATCCTCATCTTCAACTATTGTCATAATATTTGTACCTCTTGCTCTTGCATCTGCTACCATTCGTACAACCATGTCAGATTCCATTGTTTTGGAACTTCCACTGTAATTCTTTCTACAAACATGCACTTTTGGTATCTTGTTCATCCTTCTGGCAGTTACACATATTCTGCATGTTCTTGATCTCAAACTGTAGTCTAAAGTCATTCCTGTTCTAATGCCAATCATTGAGCAAGGACCTGTACAATATTTCATACAATAAATCAATAAGTTAAAATTAGAGAATATATTACTTTTTATGAAACTACAGGCTCTAGAGAGCCAGTGTCGCTCACCTTGGTCTATGTGCATATCAAACAAAGGACACTCTCCAACATTGTAGACAAGAATAGACTTCATGACAAAAATCTCTATTTTCTTGATCTTCTATTACTGATCTTTTAGTCTGTTTAGTTTATCTCTATCTTCTTTAGTTTTTGCTCAAAACACAAAAGAGGGTAGAAAAAAATCCTCATTCAAGGGCATTAATGACTTCTATGAAGAGTGACAG
This sequence comes from Mytilus californianus, assembly GCF_021869535.1. Lineage (NCBI taxonomy): Eukaryota > Metazoa > Mollusca > Bivalvia > Mytilida > Mytilidae > Mytilus > Mytilus californianus. The sequence continues at coordinate 5,430,515 of NW_026262672.1, forward strand.
TCTACTAACTATATCGGCAAAATTTTACTTTTTAATAGATCTTGCCTTGTTGATCATTTTTGTGATTTACGTGTTTATTTATCTATTATAATTAATATCATATAAGGCTTAACGGGAAAAAAAATGTTTCTCTCTAAATATCATAGTATTCATGATAATAGGCAAAAATGAAAAAAATGGTAAAATTGGTTATTATGGGCAATAACTCCTATAATAATTTGTCTAACAGTTTTGACGTATATGGACAATTGTTAGAGCACATTATTCTGAACATTTTTGCTTCTTTCAGATTTTCTCTATTTATAACGGTTCAAAAAAAAAATAGACAAAACTTGCATTTTACCCCTATGTTCTATTTTTAGCCATGTTGGTTGGGAGGCGGGGGTTATCGGACACATTTTTTAAAATAGATATCCTAATGATAATTGTTGCCAAGTTTGGTTAATTTGTCTCCGTAGTTTTAGAGGAGAAGATTTTTGTAAAAGATTACAAAAATTTACAAAAAATGGTTAAAAAATTACTATAAAGGGCAATAACTCTTTAAGGGGTCAATTGACCCTTCTGGTCATGTTGACTTGTTTGTAGATCTTACTTTGCTGTACATTATTGCTGTTTACAGTTTATCTCTATAATAATACTGAAGATAATAACCAAATCATGCAAAATTTTCTTAAAATTCATGGGCAACAACCCAACAATGGGTTGTCTGATTTGTCTGAAAATTTCAAAGCAGATAGATGTTGACCTGATGAACAATATTACCCCCATGTCAGAATTGCTCTAAATGCATTGGTTTCAGCATAAAACCTACACTTAAACCCTATGTTCTATTCTTAGCCATGGTAGCCATCTTGGTTCGCGGGCCGGGTCATCGGACACATTTTTAAACTAAATACCCCAATGATGATTGTGGCCAAGTTAGGTTAAATTTGGTCCAGTAGTTTCAGAGGAGATTGTCAATAAAGTACTTCAATGGCAACATGATTAGAATTAGTTTCCAGACCTATGTGACGGCAACATTTCTATGTTTATTTCCCTTTGAAGCTTAACGTGTTTAAAACTGTGTCTGACCTTTTAAAATTATATTATTTATAAAAAGTGTTCACTTTAGCTGGAAAATAACGTTGCAAATTAGATAAATATTACGCTAAATGCCAGTCTTTCTAGGGAACCTTCCACAACTAACAGAAATTAAAAAAAATATAAACGGTAAGCTGATCTATGTCCTCGTCCATCGCTCATTTTGTTGCCTGTTTACTTAATGCTGGTAGCAAATGTATCATTAGTAAGAAATATACGGAGCTTACAGTCAAAATTTAAGAAAGCTTTGAACTGTATTTCCTTATAAAAAAGCAACAAAAATATCATACATAACTTTTATGTGTAAGAATAATTTTATTCATAAGTGAGAACGTATCACATGAAAATAAAACATGCCGACATGAAGCCAGCTGCAGTTTCAGGAGGCTCTGATTTGCAGATCCTGAAAAATGCGGATAATATGTTATAAGAAAGAGATGCGTTAGACAGATTACATTGACGGGACGGAAAGTAAACCAGTGTACCCCCTCCTTCAGATGATGTATAAGGTGTCATCTAGATGTGCTTCTATAATTCCACAAGACCCCCCAAGGGTGACTGGGGAATAGAAATATGGTCACCATTGGTCTTCCTTCGACCGGCGGTAAATCCCTCGCTAAAGTGGGGCATCCGTTTGGCTGTGCGGGATGTACAAGTTCGCGGTCAAAATTTTTAAACTTGACCAAATCATGGGCCAGACACAATTGCTTCTATTATGACAGATTTAAACATTTTAAATTCTGTTAAGTTCAATAGCAGCGTTGACAGGTTTATCCCTAACCCAATTCGATGCTTCACTTGTCAAAAGTTTGGTCATGGAAGCAAACAATGTCGTGGTACGCAGAGATGCTTCAAGTGTTCTAACGAAGGACACGAGGGAACAACCTGTAGCTCTGAATCTTCTAAATGCGTAAACTGTGGTGAATCCCATTTTTCATCATCTAGGGACTGCCCTGTTTACCTTAAAGAAAAAAATATTACCAAAATTAAAACAGAAAGAAACATCAGTTACCCAGAAGCTAAACAGATAGCTTCTGTTTCGAATGATCTCCTTGTTTCGAACAGACCATCGTACGCCAGCAAAGTTGTCCGCTCATTCAGTCACGAGCATACACAAACTCGCATGACCTGGCCAATTGATGCTGAGACATTTACAATGCTGCCTGTTGAAACAGAACCTAACGATAAAATATTAATTCCAAGAAAACCAACACCTTCTGAAACCAGTACTCAGTCAACTCAATCTTCCTTACAGAGCTCAATGTCATCATCTAAAAAAAATGAAAAAAAGAAATCAAATAAAAAAGATACAGTTAAATCAGACAGTTGGGGCGGTGAATCTGTCTGGGATCTTCCCAGTGACATTGATGATTCTTCCATCTCCAATAGTCCTCCTTCATCTGCATCTAATAAAACTAGTTTATCTTCTGCATCTAGTACAAAGTGTTCTAAAGCCCCGTCTCCTCTTCGTTCTCCAGAACAGAAGGATGTCCTAAAGAAGCCAGCAAATACATCCTCTCAGAAGTCTTCTGATTCGAGGTCGCGGGGTAGGGGTCGAGGCGGAGTAAAACCAGCTGCGCATGGTCCTGGAGATCGACGACTCTCCTCACACAACAGATTTTCAACACTTAACGACGAATCAGAAATGGAAATCGAAAGTGTTCCGCCACCCGAAAGATTACAATCTCAGGGTGAGCGAAATAAGAATGCTGGCAAACTCGATAGCATTCGCCCGTCTATTAACAAAACATGACTAATATCATCCAATGGAATTGCCGAGGTCTTAAAATAAATCTTCTCGAGTTAACGCTTCTAGTTCAGTCTTTTTTACCTACTGCATTTTGTCTTCAAGAAACTCATTTAAAAGAAAGTGACAATGTATCTTTAAAAGGATACAACATGTATAGCACATTTTCTAAGGTAGATGAACGTGCTGCAGGCGGATCATCCATTTTTGTGAAGGACAACATCATTCATAGCACAGTCCAACTCACCACGGATCTGCAGGCAGTTGCAATTCGTTTATCATTAGATAAAACAATTACATTATGTTCTATATATATTCCACCCAATTCAATTATCGATAAAGCTAAACTCAAAAACCTCACTGATCAATTACCCTCACCATTTATACTTATGGGCGACTTCAATGCACACAACCCCTTGTGGGGAAGCAAGTCTCATAATATCAAAGGTAAGATCATTGAGGACTTTGTCTCTCAAGAAGGATTATGCATTTTTAATGATGGATCTAATACTTATCTTCATCCTGGAAACGGGTCTTATTCTGCTATTGATATCACTATTTGCGATCCCTCTCTTCTTCTGGATTATTCATGGCGTGTTCATGATGATCTATGTGGAAGTGATCACTTTCCAATAGTACTTGAACATCTTTTTACTTCTGCCCAACAGAGAGTACCACGTTGGAAACTTGACAAGGCGGACTGGTCCTTGTTTGAGAATCTCTGTCAAGCGGAACTTCAGTCAAAGATGTTTGAGACTGTACAAGATCCAATTTTAACTTTTAATACAGTTTTAACGTCAATTGCTGACAGAACTATTCCTAAGACCTCGGCAAATCCGAAACATCCCAGCAAACCATGGTTTGATGATGCTTGTGATCAAGCAATAGGTGACCGTAAAAAATCTGAAAGACGGTTCAATCAACAACCAACGACGGAAAACTTGAGTAATTTCCGTGTTTTTCGCGCTAAGGCACGGCGGACTTGCAGGCAAGCACGACGAACGTTTTGGAAGAAATTTGTCTCGGAGATAACATCTCGCACTCCGATGACAAAAGTATGAGCATGATACAAAAGATAAAAGGTAAAAATTCTAAAGCCACAGTTAAACATTTAAAAAATGGCAATGATTTATTAACATCTGAAAAAGATATTGCCAACAAGCTTGGTGAAACTTTTGCGAAATCTTCTTCTTCTAACAACTACAGGGAAGATTTTAAAAAAGTTAAAAAAACAAAAAGAAAAAATTAAATTAAACTTTAAATCAAAAAATGGTGAAAATTATAATAAACTCTTTTCTCTTGAAGAACTTAAAACATCTCTGTCAAAAGCCCATGATACAGCTTGTGGGCCTGATAATATTCACTACCAACTGTTAAAACACTTGCCAGATTCCTCGCTGGAAGCTCTTTTGCAGCTTATGAATAACATCTGGGAATCTGGTGATTTACCATCAATCTGGAAGCTTGCAACCGTCGTGCCTATTCCAAAACCAAGTAAAGATCACACGGATCCTATTAATTATCGGCCAATTGCTCTTACCAGTTGTGTCTGTAAAACACTAGAACGGATGGTCAATGTTTCGCCTTGTTTGGTTCCTGGAATCCAATGGGCTTTTAGCCAATATCCAGTGTGGATTCCGCCAAGGTCGCAGTACTCTTGACCATCTTGTTCGATTCGAATCATTTGTCCGTAATGGTTTTGCGAAAAATGAACATGTAGTGTCGGTCTTTTTCGATCTAGAAAAAGCCTATGATACTGCATGGAAGTATGGTATTTTAAAAGATCTCTTTGATATGGGGTTGAAAGGCAATATGCCAAATTTTATTTCGAATTTTCTATCTAACAGACAATTTAATGTTAGAGTAAATTCAACCATGTCTGATCTGTATGATCAAGAGATGGGTGTCCCTCAGGGCAGTATTTTATCTGTTACATTATTTAGTCTTAAAATCAACAGCCTTGTTGAAGTTTTAAAAAGTAATATTGAAGGCTCATTGTATGTTGATGACTTTTTAATATGTTATAGAGGCAAAAATATGAATAACATAGAAAGACAATTACAGTTATGTCTTGGAAGAATTGAAAAATGGGCCTCGGAAAATGGGTTTAAATTTTCCACTTCAAAAACGGTCGGGATGCATTTTTGTAACAAAAGGCAATTGCATCTTGATCCAGAACTCATTTTGTACGGCAACCCAATTAAAATGGTTGATGAAACCAAATTTCTTGGGTTAATTTTCGATAAAAAATGTTTACCTTTCTACCCCATATCAAAATGTTAAAATCGAAATGTTTAAAAGCATTAGATATTTTAAAAGTTGTCGGCAGCACCGACTGGGGTGCTGATCGCAACATTTTACTTAATTTATATAGATCTCTAGTTAGATCTAAACTAGATTATGGCTCTATAGTGTATGGCTCTGCAAGGAAGTCCTACATACAGATTCTCGATGCTGTGCATCATCAGGGTTTGCGTCTCTGTCTTGGCGCATTTAAAACCTCACCAGTTGAGAGTCTGTATGTAGAGGCTGATGAACACTCACTCTCTAACAGACGTTTGAAGCTTGGACTTCAATATGCTGTCAAACTAAAAGCCTACTCAGATAATCCTGCCTACAGCTGTGTTTTTAATCCAATTTATGAAGATATTTTTGCAAAACATGAAAATAAAATTCCTCCGTTAGGTATACGTTTAAAATCACATTTAGCTTCTTTTGATTTAAAATCTGTTGCTCAAGTTGAAACTTGCAAATGTCCTCCATGGGAACTTCCCAAACCAAAAATGATATTTGATCTCCGTGAACACAATAAAAATAAAACAAATCCTCTTTTAATTCAGCAACACTATGCTGAAATCAAAGCCAATTATTCAGATTTTTCAACTGTCTATACTGATGGATCAAAAGATGGTGACAGAGTTGCATCTGCTGCTGTCTTCAGGGACAGAGCTGCAACTCTCCGTTTGCCATCTGATGCATCGATCTTTACTGCTGAAGCAGAAGCAATAATTTAGGCTTTGAAATTTATTGCTTCTTCAGATAAATCCAAATTTATTATATGTTCAGATTCACTTTCATGCTTACAAGCTATACAAAATACTAAAATTAAAAACCCAACAATTCTCAAAATTTTATATGTAATGAGGAATTTAAAAATTCTTCTTAAAGAAATATTATTTCTATGGGTGCCGAGTCATGTTGGAATCCTTGGAAACACAGCTGTAGACCTTGAGGCAAAGAATGCCCTGGGTGACCCTTTATCTAACTGTGATATACCATATACCGATTTTAAATCTAATATTAGAGAATATGTTTTTAATATATTGAAAAATGAATGGAGTAAAAAAGATGGTAATAAATTACAAGAAATTAAACCTAATTTATGTAAACCTTTCAATAATTTTATGTGCAGAAAAGATCAGTGTGTTATTTCTAGATGTCGTATTGGTCATACTAGAATAACACACGAATATCTTTTAAAAAATGAAGTAGAACCACAATGTATACCTTGTAACTGCAAGTATACTATTAAACATGTTTTAATCAATTGTATTGACTTTGCTGATATTCGGAAGAAGCATTTCAATGTCAATAATATGTATGATTTATTTAATAATATTCCATTTACAAATATTGTTTCATTCTTAAAAGAAATTGGAATATATTATAATATATAAAAATGTTGTTATATTTAAAACGATTTTAATTTTTATCACGTTATCTTAGTGTTGATTTTTATTTGTAAATAATCAATTTGCTTTAGTCTAGAATTTTAGTTTATTGAAAGACCTTTTGTCTGATTTTAAAAATATACCTTAAATTGTTATAATATTCGAATTAGCTCTCGCCGCGATATAGCCTTTCTGTGCTAATGCGGCGTAAAGCAAACAACAATCAATCAATCAATTTTGTCTGTGACTTTCTGTCCTATATTCTGACCGTTATCATGACCAGGAAAAATGACTTTATACCTATTTATATGTAATAGGCTTTGCATCAAATTTATAGAAACACTTAGATTGAACCATTAATTTTATCAAATAAGAATATATAAAATGCTTTTCAAACATGTTAGCAAACGATAAATGTATTGACTTTCGAGAACATTTGGCATACCTCAAGTTAAGTCGTTGAATATGTTTACTTATATTTTATTAGAATATTTTAAACTACCAAGATATCTTGCATGCAGGGGCTCGGGCATACCTCAAGTAGTCCGCGAAATGTTTATTTTTTTTATGAAAATATTTAAAACTACCAAGATATCCTACACAAGGCTCGGGCATACCTTGAGTTGTACGTGGAAATAATTATTTACTGTTATGACAATATTAAAAAAACAATCATATTGGATTTATCAACTTACATGTATTTTTGACCTACTTCACACCTTTTGTGTGTTACTTTATATTTGTGATCAAACGTGTCAAATTATAACCGGTAATATACAACATAATTTACAACACAGTAAAATACAATAAACTACTCAATACCATAAAAAGTTTAAATAACCTGATGCCCGTCACAGTACCCTAAACTGTTTTTCCCAGGGTTTTTTTATTTTTTGATAAAGACTTTACCATTCAATCTTAATGGGTTTTTTATATAAACTTTAAGCAAATCCTATAAGATATAAATAGGTATTATGTAGTACAACGATCAGGATACAGTCAACGTTGGTCATGTCAAGTTTTTTTTACCCAAAAACATATATTTTCCCCCTTTTTTTAATGATATAAAATAACACAGAAATGTTCATCGGTTAGGTCATTGCTGTTGTTGGTCAGGTCATTGTCAACGTTAGAAGGGTCACGTTATCGGAATTTTTCGGAATTTTTTAATATTTTTTTCTATATTTTTTCATATAGTTATATATCAAATGATCAAATTTTATTATATTTCAAATTTAACATCAATCCTTTAAGAAATAAAAAAGTAATGAGCATTTTCATTTGGTCCTGTCATTGTCAGCGTTGGTCAGGTCACGTTTTATGATTATTTAAAAGTTTTCTATATTTTTTCTTATATTTATGTATTAAATGGACTTAATTTATAGCAATTCAAATTTGACAAAATGTTTAAAAAATAAAAAAGTTATTAACATTTTCGTTTTGGTCCAGTCATTAGTGTAACCCGTCAAAGGGAGATAATTCGTATTGTGAGGAATATTGCACAATGACCATTTTTTAGAAATTAATTTCAGATGTTTCCAGGTAGATTCCCCTTACCTTTTTTTGATTTTTGATAAAAACAAGGCTGAAATTAATTGTTTTTGTGTTTCCGCATAATTTCACAACACTACACCAAATATTGTATTTTTCTCAAAATTTGCAACTTTCTCCGCTGTTACCATGGTAACCAACCAATATATATATCGGTTGGCATTATTTTTCTGACTAGGCTAATAGGATATACATATTAGCCAATTTTCAGAAAGATCGGTGACTATGTGTGCCGAAAAAGTTTAAGTGGTTACAGAGAATGAGTATTAATCATTAAGTCGAAGAACCCCTCCACAGGAGGCTTTATAATATAGTGTATACTGTGAAACAGATGTAATAAAGACATGACACCGATTTATTTCAATAGATCACGTATCTGAGATAACCGACGGTTTCTTATATGTCCATGTTTCTACCCGGCAGGGTACCTACACATATTTCTTCAAATGCTAAACATGGAGACTTTTGTATATTATCATATAGATGATAAAACAAACACGCCAGTATACCTTGAATTCAACAATATGACATTGATAAATACTATCTCTACTATATCCCATGTAGACTTATGTTGAAGTAATTAGTGATAAAAATAAAGACAATAAGTCTCTTCATTAATTAAACAAAAGTGCTGATCAACTTGGTCAGTTTCTTCAGTCTGTAAAAAGACTAGCTACAACGTAGACCTATATGCACGTGTAGTTAATAAATTAAAAAAAACTGTTATGAAACAGACAAACATCTATCTAAGATATTAGATATGAAATAAATACATAAAGGTCGGCCTCTGATGAGGGTTTACCTGGGAATACTCCCGAAAGAACCCGAAACATTGCATATTAAATTCTAAAGAATTAAGCAATAAACATTTTTTTCCCTTCGGGTTGTCCCTCATATCTGTAAGATATTTGTTGCCCTTTCATATAAAATTTTCGAGGTATGTCCTCTTTTATGCTGTTTGCTACTACTGTGACTATCCCACTTGCGATGTTTAGAAATCGTTAAAAGTGTATACTTTATTTTAGCAATATCGACATGTTTTTGCAATTTGTTTCCTGTATACTAGTATTGGGGTTTAATTTGTATGGTATACCAAATAAAGTTATGTCGACGGTTTTTCTCCATTGTAGAGGTTCTGCTTGTGTTATGTTGAAATTAAGCCCTTCAACCGTGAAATGTTCTCTAAATAGCTCTTTTGAATGTTCATCTCTGAAAGATGCTGAATACTTATTTGGGCCTGTGCTTTGAAAGTACCCTATAAGAGCAGAAACATCTAATTGGAGTTGACTGTTTATAAAGTGTAGCATTTCTGTTGATGGTATTTTAGGTGTTTCGTATTCAGATTGAATTGTTAGGGTACAGGGCCTAGGAATTATTTTTACAATTTTGATCCCTTCTTCGCCATCTGAGGCGGTTCTTGGATATATATAGCTCCTATTTATTTATACTACACAAATGTTTATCAATAATGTGGTGTGGAAAATTGCAGGTACAGGTGTGCTACGTATACTTAAGTCACTATTTGCTTTATTACTCCTTTATTGGTTCTTTGTGAAACGTCAAAAAACGTTGATCACACAGAGTTATTTATAATAACTTATTTTATATACACAAACAAAAACATAGACACTGACGATCAAAACAAAACATATATACACTTTATATACACATTGAACGAAATATTATCTGATTCGACATTTTAATTTTTAATCCATTCTGACATCTTGATTACTTCTGTGTAGTTCGGTAGAGCAAAATTGTTACTACTGTCACTATCACTTGGGTACCTTGCAACCTATTCTTTTCTTTTTCTTAAGATTTATTTTCTAAAATCAGCTTGTCCATTTTGAAATTAAAACTCTTTTAGATCAGCTTTGGCGATGGCTTTTTTAAACTGAATAGTAGAAAGGTAACCGCACAAGCTCATTAAAACAAAACACACTCTCGTTATTTCTTTTTATAATTTATTCATAATTCATTCATAATTCATTCATTCTTGATTATAATTCATCATAAATCATTACAGGAATTAGAAATGCAAGTTAAATGCTCAAACTAAATTGGGCATCATTCCCTGAAATCCTTCTAGTCTCCACTTTTTATCACATTGTCTAAGATGCTGATTTGCATATTATGAGTGGTACAACTTATCTTCTTTAGAGGGCCTATCTCCATTCGGCATATTTTCATTTCTTTCATCAAGGAATATATTTCAATGGCAACATGGTTAGAATTAGTTTTCAGACCCATGTGACAGGCTAGATTTCTATGTTTATTTCCTTTTGAACCTTGAATTGGTTAACGTTGTGTTTAAAAGTGTGCCTGACATTTTAAAATTATATAATTTTTAAAAAGTTTTTACTTTAGCTGGAATATAACGTTGCAAATTAGATTGATATTACGCTTAATGCCAGTCTTCCGTAGGGAACCTTCCACAAAATACAGAAATTAAAAAAAAAATCAAAGGTAAGCTGAACTATGTCCTCGTCCATCGCTCATTTTTTGCTGTTAACTTTATGTTGGTAGCAAATGTATCATTAGTAAGAAATATACGGAGCCTACAGTCAAAATTTAAGAAAGCTTTGAACTGTATTTCCTTATAAAAAAGCGACAAAAATTTCATTCATGTTTTATGTGTAAAAATAATTTTATTCATAAGTGAGAACGTACCACATGAAAAAGAAAACATGCCGACATGAAGCCAGCTGCCAAGTTTCAGGAAGCTTTCATTTGCAGATCCTGAAAAATGCGGATACTATTTTATGAGAAAGAAATGCGTTAGACAGATTACATTGACGGGACGGACGAAAGTAAACCCTCCTTCAGATGCAGTATAAGGTGTCATCTAGATGTGCTTCTATAATTCCCCAAAATTTTTAGACTTGACCAAATCCTGGGCTAGACACAATTGCTTCTATAATGACAGATTTAAACATTTTAAATTCTTTTAAGTTCAATGGCAGCGTCACTTCGAAAGTACAAGTTGATACACTAGGGTTGCGTTTTTCCTCTGTAAATCCTAGAATAAACCTGCATGCATCAAAACCCCCGGGTGACACTTTACTACATCCTGTTACAAATTTGAGAACATCTTCTATCGTCACCTTCCCATCAGTATAGCAGCATTTGCCATCTGTAATTAAGATAATAATACAATAATCATAAAAAAAAGTGTTTGCATTAACACTATTTTGCAAAGAAAGTGCAACGAAAAGCAGTATCTAAATGAAAACCTGATTTATATAATTAATTGTAATTTACACATGTGAGTCATATATATGGTTCACTTTAATCTAGATCTCATTGTGAGTTTAAAGATCTAAATGATTCCATTGGAGAGGTTTTATCATTTAAATCACTGTTTACAACCACTTTATTAATGACTAAACAAAACAGGAAAGAACCATTTCTTTTGATTTAATATTTTCTTACATTGCTTAACATGTGAACATTCTAAACTCTGAAGAGTTTAATATGAAATGAGATAATTTATTTATCAACAAAGAAAGTTCTAGGCAATTTTGTATTGATGTTGATGACATATTTTTATGGTCTCTTTTAAATTCATCCTCGACTTTCTAGATTCAACAATTCAGACTTTGACCTATTGTGCGTTTACCTCTTTTTTGTATTTTGTCTTGTGTTGTTGTCTCATTTATGTATACCATATATCTCATGTTATTGATAATAATTGTCAAAGTAGTATCTTATTTTAATTTACCTTCACAATCATGAACAAAACTTTCAAAGTTATGTGCCACCTCCTCACTCCGATTTCTATTATTGCTGCCTTTTCTACCATACTTTGTTATATCTAATAACTTAATTAATGCTTCGGCACGGAGTGTTTCAGTAGATCCACATTTGTAGCATAGAATCTTTTCTAGCTGACCTGAAAATGTTAACATATCAATTTGTATCCTCTTTTAACGTGTACCCTGAAGCAATTAATTTTCCATTTAGACATCTGAAGTTCACTATTTATTATTACCCCCCCCCCCCCCCCCCCCCCCCCCCCCCCCCATTTCAATGGACTAATATTTCTAAACTTCATTCCAGATTAAGCCATGTTTTACTTTCTTTTAAATCAAGTAAGTGGTACTTGTCCTAAATATTTCTTGACTATTTACTACTAAACTTAAAAGATCCAGAGATGAAAAATGTAAAACCAGAATAACACATTTGAAATTATTGTCATTATTCCGGTATTAAACTAAATGCAATTAAATCAAGAAATTGCCGGATATTGGAACAATTGCACGTAAAGCAGTGTCGATTTAACGACGACGGAAAAAATGCCATATTTTGTCAATCACAAGTGTGATACCTTGATTTTCAATCAATAACGTCCTAAAGGATAAATGTTCTGCCCCTTTCCAGAACTGTTCATACATGGGTTGTTTTTTGTAACAATTGAGCCATGCATGATGAGTCCTTTAATTATTGATTTTTTTGGTGTTTTCGTTTAATGTGTACGAAATTCCTGCATCTGCAATCATGTTGTTTATGGCATCATCTTCCATTAAATTTGTCAGGTCGTCACTGTTTATAAGCTGAAAAAAATATGTCAACGATATTTTGATTGACTAATTGATTGTTGGTTGCTTAACGTCCAGTGGCAAATATTTCATGCATATTCAGGACGAGAACAAATTAACAATAAATACAATAGGTAGGTTCTGTAATAGGGGCGTCCGGGATTAGGGTCGGAGAAATTTAGACTACCACGGGAAATGAGGGTATATTGGATAGGGACAGAGATTAAGCCTTGCAACAGGTCACCTACGGACCCCTCAAAGAGTTGTTGCAAGGGTTCTTAACGTGCAAAGAGCGTGGCACTCTCTATACACGAGGCATCGGATTTAACGTCCCCATTCTGACCGGACGTGGCTGCAAATTTGTACATCCCGCACAGCCAAACGGACGCCCCACTTAAGCAAGGGTTTTACTGCCGGTCGGAGGAAGACCAATGGTGACCATACTTCTATTCCCCAGTCACCCTTGGGGGTAATTATATTTTGTGTATGAAATATAACGAAACAAATGTATTAATAAAATGATAAGTTGCAAAGTTTTTAGTTGAATCTATGAATCACAGATTGTTCCCAAGAATCGAAATATTGAATGAAGTCTGCTCTCGACCAATTTAATCTTTCATCATGTACAGTCGTATACGGTTCTAGATCTGTGTTTCTCTTGTTTCTACCTTCATATAGGTTTCTTACATTTAAATAATCAAAAACAAATGTTCAAAATTCCGATGAAGTTCACTGTCTCAATCATATAACCTCCGTACATCATTTTAAGGACATTATTCGAGTTGCATCCGAGGTGAAATAAAGTGTTCTTTCGCTATCTGAATACGGATTGTTGGTGTTATAAATAAATTCATTCACTTGTCCATAAATGTTAAAGAACTTCTTAACTGCAGATTCACTATCACCAGTAGGAAAAAGATCGTTAAGTTGAACAAAGCTGGTCTCTAAGATACGTATAGCCTTCAATATAACCCCTGTTCTACAGCTAAAGTGATAAAGCTGAACATGTTTTCATCAGATTTATTAAACTTCCTTACAGAAAATCTAAAATTAGATCTGCGTGTAGTAATGGAAGATGTTGAAGATTATCTCTTGGAAACAACAAAACCTGATCATTACATACAACTCCCAACACCAAGATTGTTTTGAAGTTTCATAAAACAAGAGCACCAAAACATACGCTATCTAGTTCAAGGTCAAGGGATCAACAGTGTACCATGGTTTCAAATATATTATGTCTCCTTTAACTGAAAATCAACACATAATGTATCTAAGAAGGCTTAAACTGTGTCTTGTTCTCAATCAAAACATGCTAAAGTACATTTTTAATTCTTTTCTTTATAACCAATTATTGTATTGGTAAACCTATGTATTAGGGATAATGGCTTGTTTTGCGTTATTATGAATGCAGAAGGGGGCCTCGGTGGCCGAGTGGTCTAAGTAGTTACTACTGTAATCACTAGCCAGTCAACACTGAGATTGTGAGTTCGAATCCCGCTCGTGCGGGTGTACTCGACTCCAATCTTAATTGACTAGGATTGTCAGTTTCCCTATCGAAGGTCGGTGGTTTTCTCCGGGCACTCCGGCTTCCTCCACCAATAAAAACTGGCCGCCACGAAATAGCCCAAAAGCGGTGCTTAAAAGTGGCGTTAAAACACCAAAAATAAAAATCAAATCAATGATTGCAGAAGCATCAAATTCATTGTTAATGTCTATAGTGATAAACATTTTTTTAGGATTAAACCTGGTATTATAGCTAGCTAAACCTCTGGCTTGTATGACAGTCGCATAAAATTCAAATATATTGATGATTTACTGATCTTATTTGTAGTTCTAGTTCATGCTCTATTAAATATATTTATAAAATAAACGAAACCCCATAAATCGACTTAGTCCGAGATTGCGGTGACGTCAAACGGGTGTTTTGCCAGACAGGCTGTGGATGTGGGACGTCAGAGCTCGTCCCATATCAAAATGATATTTGCCCGTCCAAACTGGATGCGCCGTTTTGTTGCTTTTTTTAGACGACTGACAGCCTTGGATCCATATAAATCGGGCCTCAATTTGTTAATTTTTCACTTATCTATTCATGTATGCAAGTTTCATCTACCTGCCAGCCTTAATTCTCTAATATTTGGACAGTTTTACTGTGCCTCATCGATTCCTTTCATTTTGAAAGATTGTCACGTGACCAACGGGAAAAAAGTAAGGCGCAATGCATTAAGGGAGCTGATTTGTGCAAATGACTAGATCAATTCGAAAACATAATCTAATTACATTAAAAATACAAGTACAAGTGAGAGGTTTAGCACTATAAAACCATGTTCAATCTACCATTTTCTACATTTGAAAATGCCTGTCCCAAGTCAGGAAAATGAGAGTTGTTGTCCATTCGTTTTATGTGTTTTATCATTTGATTTTGCCATTTGATTAGGACTTTCCGTTTTGAATTTTCCTCGGAGTTCAGTATTTTTGTGATTTTATGATGAATGTGCGATTATTCTGTGTTGTGTGCAAGGACAGATTGTGAAATATTTCTATACTTGTGTTGTATTATATTGATTGATTGATTGTTGGTTGCTTAACGTTCAGTGGCAAATATTTCATGCATATTCAGGACGAGAACAAATTAACAATAAATACAATAGATAGGTTCTGTAATAGAGGCGTCTGGAATTGAGGTCGAAGAGATTTATACTGCCACGGGAAATGAGGGTATATTGGATAGGGACAGAAATTTAGCCTTGCAACAGGTCACCTACGGACCCCTGAAAGAGTTGTTGCAAGGGTTCTTAACGTGCAAAGAGCGTTTTACACGAGGCATCGGATTTAATGTCCCCATTCTGACCGGACGTGGCTGCAAATTTGTACATCCCGTACAGCCAAACGGACGCCCCACTTTGACGAGGGTTTTACCGCCGGTCGGAGGAAGACCAATGGTGACCATACTTCTATTTCCCAGTCACCCGTGGGGGGTTTTGCTATTGTAAGCTCAATTTCTGCATTTGTTTGTTTTTTTGGGGGGTTTCATTTATAGTTGTAGGCTTTTTCGTTTGGTCAAAGTGAGTAATCTGAAATAAAATAAAATGTCTTAATTCATCTTAACTTCTAGATTCAGCAGATAATAACATGATAAGAAGTACATATACATTTTGAATGTTGGTGTTAATACAACATTTTAACTGACGGTATAATATTTTGGTATTCAAAGTTTTCGGTTTTGAAACATTAACCAGTCAAGGGTTTAACTACAGAATCAACCCATGTGCAAATACTTGTATTACATGTAAACATAGAAGCAGAGTTCTTCCGTATTTATTAGCGCCATAGAAGGTGCTCCTGTATTTTGTGTAATTCTGTTAGTGACAAAACTGTAGACTCAAAACACATTGGGCCTTCAGGATCCTTTTTTCTTAGATCCTGTTGTTTTCAGTGTTGGTCACAATATCGTGGACTACGTCATCCATGTCACGCGTATAAATTACAGTTTTCAAACCAATGCTATTTTCACTGTTTTTGCAGAGTGTTTGTATCACTTCATTTAGAACAAACAGCCTGACATATTTATCCACCGCACAGTTTCCATTATAGTGACTCCCGAAATCATAATTTTGCTGTACAGACAATCCATGGCACCACAAGAAGAGAAGTCTCCCTGCTTTAGAAATAAGCCACTCTTCATAAGGTCTAGAACATTTCAGATTCCTTAGTTTCAATTGAGCACAGGAAGAGCGTAAAGTTATACAGCCGGTTAACGAAATCGGATGGCGCAGGATGACCCAAAGGATTCAAATACAAAATTCTTGTTTTGTACTTGTACATCCAACAATAGCCAGTGATTTTAGTGTTTACAGGTATCATGACAAACTTTATGTCTAAACAAGACATGTAACTCTCTAACGGGTTAATACCAAATGGAGAATTTTTTACTGAAACAATTCTGCTGGCATAATCAAATAATTGAGATTTTTCATTTTAAATTGTCATGAAGAAGCAATCGATATGTTTGTCTGAAATGTAACCAGATATAAATGTCAAAAATTTCATCCCCATCCATTTGAATCTTCTTCAAAAGAGAAATACATCCATTTCAAACCAGAAATTTAGTTGGTCCTAATTCTGAAAATAATCGCATTGAATCCTGGAATCGAGTGGGCTTTTAGTCAATATCAAGTGCGAATTCCAGCAGGGCCGTAGTATCATGCATTATGTATGAGGAACACTACTTTCATACTTGAAATTCTGTTTTGGACATCAGGTCACATGTGATTCTATATCTCTTTTGTATTTTAGTAATGTCCATGAATACTTGTATTGTTATTTCACTTGTAATTTCTTCACGCACGTCCCCATTGGTGATTAAGAGGTTCTCAATTGTTTGTAGTATTTGATCTCGCAAGTAATTCCAAGCTTCACATTGTAAAAACAAGTTGTATAATGTCTCTTCTTTACAATCGCAAGCTAAAGACTGATCTTAGATCTGCAGTGGAATCCGTGTACACTCCCTTTCGGGATTAATGGAGATGTGTCACTAACGTATTTACAACAATATTTACAAGGACAATCACAACCCCAACACAAAGGGAGTGTTTGGACACCGGGAAGTCTGTAATTATGGTGGAGGAAGCCGAAGTAAGCGTCGTTATTAACTGCAAATTGTCTCTATTACATTTTGCCACCTATCTATCAACTTCCTTGTCATCATTTGGACATGGCAAGTCAGTCAAGTATTCCTGTTTCATTGCAGTTACCACTTCGTCTTTTATCTTTCCCACAAGGTAGTTTCCATAGAAAATTGCCTTCAGCTCTTCCGGGAATATCGAATCCAAATGTTAAATGATATAGTCAATAAACGGTAGAAAGAAGTTAACACGGTAATGCTCTTCAATGCTTTCGACTGGAGCATTTGCCGTTGCGTGCTTCTTGATTTTGTTGGTACAACCTCATTTTCAGTTGCGATTGATGCGCTCCTCTCGTAAATATCGTGAAACTTAGCATCCGAATCCGACCTTATTCCTTGAAATATCATAAGAAGATCTCTAGCCTCCTGATAAGCTTTTACTAGATCACAAGCCTCAGACTGAAGCAGAATGGACAACGGTCTGAAATAGCCTAGGGTGTATTGTAACATTACTGTTACAAGGATGAAATCAAATTTGAGTAGCACTGCATGATATGAAGAAGCATCGGCTGCGGCCTAACCTTTAGAACTTGACTGTACATTTTCAAGAACATTTAGGAGAGACAAAAGCCAAAACAATGTGTCTACCCTAGACGTCCATCTCGTCTCCGATAGTTTCGGCATCATGGTCTGTCTCATTGCAGCTTCAAACAGGGCTTCTTCGTTGTCATAGAGTAAGTCGAAATCTAAATCTGTGTTCCCTTGTTTAACCTCTTTCATTAAAATGGCTTTCCGTTTGCTCACGCCACATATGAACCATGTTATTTTATCAAGTATGGTTAGTGCATTTCTAGCTTCAACAACTTTATTACACGTGTTCACTATCACCAGATTAAGACGATTTGAATTGCAATGTACGAAATATTTAGCTTCCGGCCATGCATCTTTAATTCTTTTCTGAACTCCAGATATAGCACCAGTCATTGTGGCACAGCCGTCATTACCCTGTTCCCTCAACTTCGTCAAGTCAGAAAAAAACCATTCCTGTCCAAGATTGTGCAAAACTGCATTACAAAGGGTTTCTGCGTCAGTTCTCTCAACTTCTACAAACCCTAAAAAATCTTCATTAACCTGATACCGATCTCTCTCCTTATTGACATATCTTACACAAATCGAAAACTGTGCCTTTTCCGTCACATCTGTGGTCTCGTCGACCATCACACTGAAAAATTCCGACTCTCCACAACGATCCCTGATAGCATCACGGATTTCTAGTTCACATAAATGAATAAATTCGTTCTGAACGTTTGGCGATAAATATTTGTGCTGTGCATGACATCATCGAAAATTGCCTTCCAGTCAATAAAGTATTGAAAATTACCGTCTTCTTTTCCTTCATCTTTGAGCCAATTACCACGAAATGCAATGTTCCTATGTCCTAATCTGATAACTTCATCGATTATTGACATTAAGCAAGCTCGGTTTCTCCGAACCTTTTCCTGGTACGCTTTACTGATGCTTTCTGTGACTGGGATACTCTCTCCTTTGACTGTCATCAAAACATTTCACTCTTTTTTTGGGATAATTGATGTCTTTCAGATTTTGAATGTTTTTCCAGTGCGCCTCGTTTGTCTCCTGTGGCATTTTTCCAATCTCTAAAGCCAATTGTTACAAATTCTGGATGTGTCTTTGATACGGCGACCGGAAATGCAATACAGCAGGCACAGAATACACTGTCATTTGATGGCGAATAACGTAACCATGGCCGCTTTGCTTCCCATTTAAGGTTATACCTTCTGCCCTTATCGTTCACAGGATATTCAAACTTATTGTCCGGTACCCATTTCGTCTGCCGAATGGGTTTTGTCGATGCCTTTTATTGGGTCTACTTTATGGTGAAACGGAAAGGAAATGACTGAACTAGATGATGTAGATTGAATGTTCGTTAATATTGAAGTTGAAGGAGCATCGGATAAAGAAGGTTGAGTGGATTCTTCTGAGTCTTCGCGGCTACGTGTAGTTTTACCGAAAAACGTCTCAACTTTCGACTGTTTAAACGACATAACTGCAAACATAAATAATTGTTATCTGTATTTAAAGATATTTTTGTTAGAAATCAAACTGGTAAAGTAAAAAAATAAATATATTTTAAGCAAAATCATAGAACGCAAGATATTTTTTTTTATCGAGGACATTTAATTTCAATATTGTTGAAAGCTGAACAGACATGTATATAACTACGACGAATGGGGGTGTTTTACTACTAAGGCACTGACCATAATGTTCTCGTACGATCGGGAGACATACTGTCTGACTAGACACGTTAAAAAAATGATCCAACAGCTGATTCAGCCGGTAATGAATTTCCGATATTTTAAAAGATTCACAATACAAAGGGCACTTCCTCTGCTTACTCGAGCCCCTAAATATATGTGAATAGTTAAGTTTTATTTAAAATTGTCGAAAGCAAAGTTTCATGTGTGTTATCGTACGACATAGGAAATACTGAATAACAGACGGACGGCCACACGAAAAAAAAAACTAAAACAAATACTGAAATAGGGAATTGCAAGGCCATTTCATGGCAGGCAGGCTGGTCTGAGGGATATGTTTAGATCTGAGCGAACAGTTCACGGACTTCAGTCTGGTAGATTTTGTCTCTTTGAAACATTTCTTGTTTATCATAATTATGGTTTATCTGTTATGTGTTTGAC
Source organism: Mytilus californianus (assembly GCF_021869535.1). NCBI lineage: Eukaryota > Metazoa > Mollusca > Bivalvia > Mytilida > Mytilidae > Mytilus > Mytilus californianus. The sequence continues at coordinate 5,450,437 of NW_026262672.1, forward strand.
TTACCTTTGTAACTTAATTTTAAAACTGCAACTTTTCCCCGGGAAGACTTCAAGAAGATAATAATTAAGCCAATGCCGGTTTACTTTCGATCAAAAATCCGGAAAATGACAGATATATCACGTATCATGATAACACTGTTAAAAACTGTAAACTTGTGTTGTTTATCATATAAATTCAAGTTATTCGTGTATATATTGTCAATATTTCATTTTATTACTTAAAAAAAAAAATTTGGTGTAGAAAATTCAACGGTAGTTACGGCCCTGGCAAAGAAATCCAACTAAATCCACACAGGAAAATACTGTTATATGTTGTTTGACTCATCGTTAAATCCTTTTTTCCTGGATCACAAAATGTTCGTTTTTCATGTTATCGGCAAAAATCATGACATTAGAAAAACTGGTAAATAAAAGATTGTGACTTGGACGGAGTTGTCTCATTAGCACTTATACCACATCTTCTCACATTGGTACCAGTGGATAATCGGGTTTATCCAATCCGAGCCTGGGCTAGGACTTTAAAATTGACCATTTAACTATCGAGATTGGATAAATCAGATAATCCACGAGTAACTATTCAAGAATCTGTTTCTTTAATGATTATCAAATTAATTTTCAATTTTTGATAAACGAAAATCCCTTCGAGTGCCTTCCACATTTCACAAAGTTGTCAATTTCATTAACACCTGTTAGCACATTTTGATTCATTCAGTGACACGACAAAGGTTATGACCCGTAAACTCATTCAGTCATCTTCTGAGATCATCGACAACCGCACGTGAATATAAATATATCAGCTCTTATAATGCCACATCTGCGTACTAATTGGCAAATAATAACAAATTGTCCGACACGGACATCATCTTGAAACTTTATAGTCTTTATCGAAAAAGAATAGAATGTAATATCAGTAGTATTATCTGCTGAGTTATATAGCATAAATGTGTGTAAACGAATTCCATGTTATGAGATAAACTAATTATTAATTCCAGATATTTTATCACTAGCCGTGTCCATAAATTAATCCAGATTTTAGGATTGATTGATTGATTGTTGGTTGGTTGCTTGCTTAACGTCCAGTGGCAAATATTTCATGCATATTCAGGATGAGAACAAATTAACAATAAATACAACAGGTAGGTTCTGTAAAAGGGGCGTCCGGGATTAAGGTCGTAGAAATTTAGACTGCCACGGGAAATGAGGGTATATTGGATAGGGACAGAGATTTAGCCTTGCAACAGGTCACCTACGGACCCCTCAAAGAGTTGTTGCAAGGGTTCTTAACGTGCAAAGAGCGTGGCACTCTCTTTACACGAGGCATCGGATTTAACGTCCCCATTCTGACCGGACGTGGCTGCAAATTTGTACATCCCGCACAGCCAAACGGACGCCCCACTTTAGCACGGGTTTTACTGCCGGTCGGAGGAAGACCAATGGTGACCATACTTCTATTCCCCAGTCACCCTTTGGGGGGGGGGGGCAGATTTTAGGAGAAAAGCTAATATTCCGCTATCATATATATTGCATAAAATTTATGTCATAATGTTCCATGTGTTTAAATTTAAGCACTGAATGAGTTCCTGTTACGTAAGTGTAATTATAAACAGTGTTGTGTTAATATTCGAAGTGGCGGCGTTTTCCTCTGAACGATCATCTGATGTTTCTGTTGTTCCTATTGTCTGTTATACTGTTCTTTAACTCCCCCATTTCTCTTCTGAGTTTTCTGTTTCTTCTTCCCTCTGGGGTGGGGGGCAGGGATTAACATTTTGTCCTGCATTTTTTTCTAGTTGTAATCTCTGTCCTACCTTTTTATTTTTCACTTTATTCGGTCCTGCGCTTTTTTTTATTGGTTTATCCTGAATTTTTATACATAAATTGTCATCCTGAATTTTTTTTTGCGAAGTTGCTCATCCTGCCTTTTTACTCAAAACTCTTGTCTTGCCTCCCCCCCATAAAAATCAAATGGTAGCTGCCTAAGTTTGCATTTTTTCCGAATGTTTCGTGGCGGTTTGTAGCATAGCTTCCGGGAAACTTGTTCTTAGGTTTTTATTAAAGTTCTGAAGTTTGCCTAGAAAGAATAGTTCAGTGTCACTAGATCCTAGTTGTGGATTAAATGATGCCTTTTGTATCCTGGCATAGTTCGGCAATTCATCTTCTTTGAAACATCTAGGGTCCCTTGTCAAGGAGGCGGTGATGTGTCTCCTCGATAGCATTTCGTTGAATTTTCTAACACAGTTATTTATTTCTTGACTGCCATTGTCGTTCTCAAATTCTTCATCAAGATTCCCAAGATTGAAGTTAATTGGTATCATCTGGGGTAGAGTTATTCTTTGTCCCGATGGTATCTCGTCATTCATGTTCCCTAATTCTAGGTCGGAATCTGTGTTTGACATGTTCTTCTGGTTACTAGGTTTTTTCTTAAAGATTCAGTTTGCTTCTATCTATGTGAATTCAGTAGAGTAATCTGTCAAGATACAGCCACTGTCTAAGCGTATTTGTATTGCATCAAGGGTTTCCGCTGCATAGCACAAAGGACATTTCCTAAATAGTTTCACAGATTCCCACTTATACTGTACCCATCAATAAATCTACATTTGATACTTTTTAGCGGTAGGCATACATAACTTTGCAAGTATGTAGCGCGAAAAATACGGAAATTACTTAAATGTTCGGTCGTAGGATGTTTGAACCGTCTTTCAGATTGTTTACGGTCATCTATGGCTTCATCACAAGCGTCATGAATTTACCATTTATAGCTATACCATGAACTTTAACCCCCCAGTGTATACCAAGCCTTTAATGACCATAACATGTAATTGATGAGTAAAATAGATGCAGGAGGTAATACAAATTTTAAAGTATTAAGTGTTTTACTATAATACAGACTATGCGTGAAAAAAAGAAACACGACTACATCTAATCAGAAATAACAAAACAAAACCCTTTATATAAAACATTAACTGAGTCAAATGTTCAACATCTAAATGCACATTCTACTAGTCTTGGTCTGTGTCTGGTGTCGGCCCCGCATTCTTCCTTAAAAAGTATAAAAAAGGTTATAAATAAATTGAATACAAATTTGTCTCATTGAATAGTTTCAGAAATAATCGTTACATATTCAAATGTTTTCGTTCAAGCTATAATACACTTTCCAACTGAAATTTGATTAACTCAAATGCTTTTTAACTGAAATTCATAATGAACAGGTCGCAACTGTAAATGACCACAGATGTCGAATCCTGAACATTTGTAACAGACATAAAAAATCACTTTTACCAAGATTGATACCGCTTTAAATTTCGATTGTGATTACATATTTAACACACCATATGTATCTGATATCTGAAATCGGAAGAAGTGTAAAACAGTCTATCTACTTTCTCATGTTTTTCACCTTGTCCCTAAGTTGGGACAAGGTGAATTCACTCTGCTGAAATACAATCTCGTTTATTCCTTTTCGAGTAATTTCCGAATTCTACATGTGTAAAACAGTCATCAATAATCGAAAATACAATATCATTTGTACACAATTCATTGAAAAAAAAAAAAACTTCATAACAAATACACAGCAAAAAAAAACTTCAGATTTTATATTTTTCTTTTGTTATCTTTTCTTCTTTTTTCTTCTCTCTTTTTATTATAACTAGCTACTTTACTAAAAAGCAAATTAAGGGCTAAGAAAAATTTAACTGTTATATAAATGCTAAAAAAAATTGTCAAATTAATAACTATATGTCTGTAATGTGGAAATGCAATCATCTCTATTAAAAATGTCAACATATCAATTAAACGAAGTAATTTCAAATGCTGTATATAGTCCATGAAGAAAATGTAACATCATCTATACGTCTTAGTCTATAACTGGAGGTGGTCTTTTTATCATAGATTGTTCTGCGGCTTCATTTAACTGTCGCATTTTGTACAGGTTCACCTTTATATTGCACTAAATATTCATAACATTCGCTCCGTTTTCGTTGAGCCAAAATGCGTTTGACTTTGTAAAAAATATTGTCAATATAAAAAAGATGTGGTATGATTGCCAATGATTGATTGATTGTTGGTTGATTAACGTCCAGTGGCAAATATTTCATGCATATTCAGGACGAGAACAAGTTAACAATAAATACAATAGGTAGGATCTGTAATAGATTAAGGGATTAAGGTCGGAGAAATTTAGACTGCCACGGGAAATGAGGGTATATTGGATAGGGACAGAAATTTAGCCTTGCAACAGGTCACCTACGGACCCCTCAAAGAGTTGTTGCAAGGGTTCTTAACGTGCAAAGAGCGTGGCACTCTCTTTACACGAGGCATCGGATTTAACGTCCCCATTCTGACCGGACGTGGCTGCAAATTTGTACATCCCGCACAGCCAAACGGACGACCCACTTTAGCACGGGTTTTACTGCCGGTCGGAGGAAGACCAATGGTGACCATACTTCTATACCCCAGTCACCCTTGGGGTTTGATTGCCAATGCGACAACTCTCCACATAAGACCAAATGACACAGAAATTTTACAACTATAGGTTACCGTACGGCCTTCAACAATGAGCAAAGCCCATACCGCATAGTCAGCTATAAAAGGCCCCGAAATGACAAATGTAAAACAATTCAAACGAGAAAACTAACGGCCTTATTTATGTACAAACAAATGAACAAAAAACAAATATGTAAAATATCAACAAACGACAACCACTCCTGACTTGGGACAGGCACATACATGAAGAATGTGGCGGGGTTAAACATGTTAGCGGGATCCCAACCCTCCCCCTAACCTGGGACAGTGGTGTGACAGTTCAACTTAACGAATTATAAAAATCAGTTGAAAAAGGCTTAACTCATTTCAGTCTGTTCAGATGATGAAGTATCGGCTACTGTACTTTCACTTATATTGCATAGTTCTGATCGATACCGCATTGGCTTACGAATTTGTCTCACGGGCCTTGTTCGTTAACTATTAACTGAGGGTTCACTATTTGGTTCGTCAGAGACGACATTACTAGTAGGTTCAGAATTAGTGATAACTCCTTTTTCTATTTCATTCAAAGTTACTTAGGTTGAAACTTTTTTCCTGGTGCAACTACTTCTTTCAACATATATACAAAATCACCAATGTTAAGTTTAAGCGGATTTGTTTTTTTGTTTTCGCGTTCCTTCATAATTTCACTTGTTTATTGTGCATTAACAACTGCTTCTTCTTGGATTAGTTTCAGTTTGTCTAATTGTTTGTTCATATAACTATGATAATCACTATGAAGCGAATTAAGGTCTATTCCAAGTTTTGAAGCGGAGAGAGGAAATATTGGACGAAATCCGTAGACCACTTTGTACGGCGAATATTTAGTTGAGTCACTTGGCGAGATATTAAAAGAAAATGTTATTGCAGGTAACATATTGTCCCACTGTATTCCCTTTTTAGTATAAGGTGTTAACGTTCTGCAACAGTCATATGTGTACGTTCGCACAATCCCAAGCAATGGTGTATAAAACTTGGGGTACAATTTTGATTTACTTCTAAGATTTTGTCAAGCTAATCAGTGCATTGTGAAATAAATTCACTAACTTTGTCACTTATAACGCAATCACACACGCCAAAAGTACATACTAATTGAAAAAGTGCATGCGACACTGTAACTGAACTGAGTAACGGAACACAAAATAATAGTTTTGAAAACATATTAACTGCTGTGAAAACATATGCGTTCCCTTTTTGTGTTATTGGCAATGGTCCAAACAAGTCTACCTGCCATGTTTGAAATGGTTCTGTAGGCGTTCGAAAAGAAATTAATTCGGACTTCGTATGAGCTTTTGTCATCTTTCGTTCCTGACAGTCGTGACAAGAACGAACATAACTTGACACTGTTGATGGTAAGTTTTGAAAATAAAATTGTTCTGAAATATTGTCCACTGTTTGTTGTATACCCGTATGACCTGTTAAAGGTGTTTGGTGGTACGTTTCTAAAACTTTAGGTATCAATTGTTTAGGAATAACTAACTGAACTTCTCCCATTGTTTGGGTGCGTTTCGACTTTGCAACACGCGAGTGAAATACCAAGTCATCGATCATGCTGTAATCAGGTGCTTTTAATAACAAACGACGAGCTTCCTTCTTTGTAAATGTGTAATATTTTCTCTTTTAAAATCAATTGGCTGATCACGTGACTTATCAGCTGTGCCAACAAATTTTATATCCTGTACATTTGTGAAATCCGTATCAAATCCAGATTTATGTAGATGTAAATATAAACTATCACCAGTTTCATCACATTTAGTTCCACACAAATCGATCAAATCAATAGGATGCCATTGTAAAATAGGAGTTAAATCATCAATGCGTATGTTATCAGTCACATTTTCATATTTACTTACAAACAAAGTATCACAAGCACAGTAAGAAACGCATTCATTTCCACATACATCGAATAAATCCGTCGGGTGCCTCTGTAAAAAAGAATTGTTTTCGGAAATATCTACGTCACACGAACTATCGATAAAAAGTGAATCGTTTTTATTAGTAGTTCGGTTATCATCAGGGTAAATCGAAGTAATCCCACTGTCGGCTAAAGTCACTGAATTGCACGGTAAAGACGAATGTCCATCCATACTTTCTTGTTTGAATGTCAATTTACTCGACTCCTCCTCTGTATCTGCTGTATAACCTGTTTCGATTTCGTCAGTACTGAGTATTGCAAAATTAACAAACGAAATTTATCCAAATTTTTCGACTTCATACGGAAAATGGGGGTCATTTTCATAAAGTGATTCTTCCGCATTAACGTCCAATGTGGCGCATTTTCGACTCTTGAAAGTGCATCGGGAACTTGCATATCGGCGGCATGCAGGCTTGTAATTGATATCAAAATTAAGTTGTTGTAACAGCTAACCATCGGTCGAAAATTGCTCTTTTAATCTGATTTTGAATTAACGATCACGTAAATAACTAGCACAGTCAACTATACTTGTAACAACTCCTAGTAATTCCAATTTGGTTGGTCCGTATGATTTCTGCCATGAGTTCAATGATTTGGACCCAAACCGTACCACTCGGATTTGTTTACCTGTATTACATAGGCGTTTTTGATAAAGCATGTAGCCTGTCGCTGAACTGTCTACTGCTAGGGAAAATTGTAAATCAAATCTAGGAAATGCCAAAACTGCTGATGTTAACAATGAATTTGTATTCTTGTAAATGATGTTTCCTGTTCCTGTGACCACACAAATTTATCAGATTTCTTTAATAATCGAGTAAGCGGTTCGGCCGCTGAGCTGTAGTTTGGAATCAATTTCCGAAACCAATTGAATATACCTACGCACGACGTACCTGGTTAACATTCTGATGCAAATGTTAGAAACTCCTTGAAGATATAGTTCACCAATAATATAAGAACAATGTTTAATATTACTTTACATCTTTTATCTTAATGCACATAACAAATCGAAATTCTCAAATCTCAAGAAAAAGTCCTCCGCAATGACAATAAAACTTGTACGTAAAGTGTATGAATTTATAATGCATTTCGAGATTTTAAGATAAATGTGGGGAATAACTCAATTGGAACATGCAGTGGTGTGAAAAAGGGGTGATATTTATTACAATGTTTTATACCTACTATACATTTGAATATGATACACATGTTTCATCATTGATCGAGATAGAGGATCAGTATTTGAGCATCCCAAATGATATGTTTATGACGATTTTTCCTGCCGGTCTTATTTGCCTCAAATACTAACATGAAGGAACAAAGAAAGAGGGACGAAGTTGTCGAAATGTAAGTATTTTTTTACTTAGTTTGTTTCTTTCCACACAAAAAATTGGACCACACAACAGTTTAGGTCACACAAAAAAGACTGCTCTCTTTTTATCATTATGGCGTCGATAAAGATTGCTAAAATTTTTATAAATATTGTTTTATGTCATTCTTCTGTCATCTTGTTAACAAAGCTACATGAAGGTAAAGTATATGACCAAAGATGTTCAGTGTATGAAATGATAGCATGGTGTAGATGTTGGTTGGCAGGGTTCATTTGACCTTTACATCATTTTAATAAATAATGTTAGGTTTATGTGATACTTGTAGTATTTTACCTTACACACTCATAACATGAATTCACTCATGACAGGTAAAGCAGGCGAGACAATGTTTTAATTATGATTGATTGATTGATTGTTGTTTGCTTTACGCCGCATTAGCACAGAAAGGCTATATCGCGGCGAGAGCTAATTCGAATATTATAACAATTTAAGGTATATTTTTAAAATCAGACAAAAGGTCTTTCAATAAACTAAAATTCTAGACTAAAGCAAATTGATTATTTACAAATAAAAATCAACACTAAGATAACGTGATAAAAATTAAAATCGTTTTAAATATAACAACATTTTTATATTTTATAATATATTCCAATTTCTTTTAAGAATGAAACAATATTTGTAAATGGAATATTATTAAATAAATCATACACATTATTGACATTGAAATGCTTCTTCCGAATATCAGCAAAGTCAATACAATTGATTAAAACATGTTTAATAGTATACTTGCAGTTACAAGGTATACATTGTGGTTCTACTTCATTTTTTAAAAGATATTCGTGTGTTATTCTAGTATGACCAATACGACATCTAGAAATAACACACTGATCTTTTCTGCACATAAAATTATTGAAAGGTTTACATAAATTAGGTTTAATTTCATGTAATTTATTACCATCTTTTTTACTCCATTCATTTTTCAATATATTAAAAACATATTCTCTAATATTAGATTTAAAATCGGTATATGGTATATCACAGTTAGATAAAGGGTCACCCAGGGCAATTTTTGCCTCAAGGTCTACAGCTGTGTTTCCAAGGATTCCAACATGACTCGGCACCCATAGAAATAATATTTCTTTAAGAAGAATTTTTAAATTCCTCATTACATATAAAATTTTGAGAATTGTTGGGTTTTTAATTTTAGTATTTTGTATAGCTTGTAAGCATGAAAGTGAATCAGAACATATAATAAATTTGGATTTATCTGAAGAAGCAATAAATTTCAAAGCCAAAATTATTGCTTCTGCTTCAGCAGTAAAGATCGATGCATCAGATGGCAAACGGAGAGTTGCAGCTCTGTCCCTGAAGACAGCAGCAGATGCAACTCTGTCACCATCTTTTGATCCATCAGTATAGACAGTTGAAAAATCTGAATAATTGGCTTTGATTTCAGCATAGTGTTGCTGAATTAAAAGAGGATTTGTTTTATTTTTATTGTGTTCACGGAGATCAAATATCATTTTTGGTTTGGGAAGTTCCCATGGAGGACATTTGCAAGTTTCAACTTGAGCAACAGATTTTAAATCAAAAGAAGCTAAATGTGGTTTTAAAGATACATTGTCACTTTCTTTTAAATGAGTTTCTTGAAGACAAAATGCAGTAGGTAAAAAAGACTGAACTAGAAGCGTTAACTCGAGAAGATTTATTTTAAGACCTCGGCAATTCCATTGGATGATATTAGTCATGATTTGTTAATAGACGGGCGAATGCTATCGAGTTTGCCAGCATTCTTATTTCGCTCACCCTGAGATTGTAATCTTTCGGGTGGCGGAACACTTTCGATTTCCATTTCTGATTCGTCGTTAAGTGTTGAAAATCTGTTGTGTGAGGAGAGTCGTCGATCTCCAGGACCATGCGCAGCTGGTTTTACTCCGCCTCGACCCCTACCCCGCGACCTCGAATCAGAAGACTTCTGAGAGGATGTATTTGCTGGCTTCTTTGGGACGTCCTTCTGTTCTGGAGAACGAAGAGGAGACGGGGCTTTAGAAGACTTTGTACTGGATGCAGAAGATAAACTAGTTTTATTAGATGCAGATGAAGGAGGACTATTGGAGATGGAAGAATCATCTATGTCACTGGGAAGATCCCAGACAGATTCACCGCCCCAACTGTCTGATTTAACTGTATCTTTTTTATTTGATTTCTTTTTTTCATTTTTTTTAGATGATGACATTGAGCTCTGTAAGGAAGATTGAGTTGACTGAGTACTGGTTTTAGAAGGTGTTGGTTTTTTTGGAATTAATATTTTATCGTTAGGTTCTGTTTCAACAGGCAGCATTGTAAATGTCTCAGCATCAATTGGCCAGGTCATGCGAGTTTGTGTATGCTCGTGACTGAATGAGCGGACAACTTTGCTGGCGTACGATGGTCTGTTCGAAACAAGGAGATCATTCGAAACAGAAGCTATCTGTTTAGCTTCTGGGTAACTGATGTTTCTTTCTGTTTTAATTTTGATAATATTTTTTTCTTTAAGGTAAACAGGGCAGTCCCTAGATGATGAAAAATGGGATTCACCACAGTTTACGCATTTAGAAGATTCAGAGCTACAGGTTGTTCCCTCGTGTCCTTCGTCAGAACACTTGAAGCATCTCTGCGTACCACGACATTGTTTGCTTCCATGACCAAACTTTTGACAAGTGAAGCATCGAATTGGGTTAGGGATAAACCTGTCAACTCTGATTCCGAAGCAACCTAAAGTAATAGATGGAGGAGGAGTTGGAGTTCTAAATGTCAAAAGATATGTATTTAATTTGATTATATTTCCATTCTTTTTTATTTGAAATCTAACAACATCAGTTACACCTTGGCTTGAAAGTTCCTCACAGATTTCTTCCACGGTAAGGTCACCAAGGTATTGACTTCTGTCTCGAATGATCCCCTTACAGCTGTTCAAACTGTTGTGAGGAGAGGCAGAAACAGGAAAGTTTGTAATTGTTGTCAGTGTAAGTAAATTTGTTGATTGACTTTTGTTGGAACATTCAACCAACAAATTGCCTGATCTCATTTTTGAAACTTTTTTTACAGTACCAGCAACGCTTTGAATTTGTTTGTGAATCACAAAGGGAGATATTCTGGAAATTGGTTTTTCATCTGTTCCTTTTATTACAATAAATCTGGGCCAACTGTCATCTTCCTGACAGGGCACTGAATCATCACATTTTCTTTTTTTATGTATTAAAGCTGATTTAGAGGGTTGGTTTTGTTGTGCCATAGGAAATGAGAAAGATTCACCATTCTTGTCATCCACCCACCTCGGAGTGCCTACAAGGGCGATGCTGTGTTTCCGTGGCGAGCCGGGGTCAAGTGCTAATGCTGAAAACGAGCTCCAAGAATAACATGTATAACGTAGCTGGTCCCCAAAATTAGCACCCAAGATCCACTGCGGAAAGCACCAGATGTTCCAAGAATGGTATACTCAAGCAGAGCGTATCCATCAAGCGAAATAGAAAGCGTACCACTTGATTGACCCATGAGCCATCGCCTTCTTCAGTTATCCGAAATATAAATAGCTTTATTTAAAACACATGTGTATATCATGAAAATTGTTACAAGATTGATTGATTGATTGTTGGTTGCTTAACGTCCAGTGGCAAATATTTCATGCATATTCAGGACGAGAACAAGTTCACAATAAATACAATAGGTAGGTTCTGTAATAGATTAAGGGATTAAGGTCGGAGAAATTTAGACTGCCACGGGAAATGAGGGTATATTGGATAGGGACAGAAATTTAGCCTTGCAACAGGTCACCTACGGACCCCTCAAAGAGTTGTTGCAAGGGTTCTTAACGTGCAAAGAACGTGGCACTTTCTTTACACGAGGCATCGGATTTAACGTCCCCATTCTGACCGGACGTGGCTGCAAATTTGTACATCCCGCACAGCCAAACGGACGCCCCACTTTAGCACGGGTTTTACTGCCGGTCGGAATTGTTACAAGAAAGCTTATTGTTGAGGATTAACTGAAGGGCTCGACATGACCAGCCGATAGATCGAACCGGGTCCATCCGACCTCCCGTTTAGATGATATTGGAGCCAAAGCAGCTTATTGAACTATAGTCTTGTCCGTCCGGGTATTTTCTGACCGTAAGGAGTCTGGCTACAGCCCTCATCCGCAAGGATATCGTCAACCACCGACACGGGTAGCAACCCACGGCAAACGGGTTGGAGAGCCTATTTTATTCAAAACATCGGGCAACTCGTACGATGTTCGGATCACTTTAGTCTGGTCTCTACCCTTCGACCTGTCCAGCATGGGTAACCCTACCAGGAGACGAAGCTCCAGCTGGCATAGCTCTTGGGGTCACTGAGACACGCAAGCCCCCCGACCACGGCAAGGATAGCGATCCACCGGGGGGGTTTTAATTATGAAATATCTGTGCAAGATAAACACCTTTCAGCTTTGCATTTAAAGATATCATTACATTTGCAATTTGATGACAACTTTTTTCCTTGTTTGACCTCAACGCACAAGAAGCACGAGAAGATTGATGCTGAAAAACTTTAGGGTAAAATAATTCCAGAAGAAAAAAAACAATGGTTTGTAGTGACCACAACTAGACAACTGTATTGCCTATGAAATCTGCATAACGGCACATAGGAGCAACAGGAAAGCGAGTAGAAAAAAAAGTAACATATCATACCACATTTAACAGGTACAACATCATCTTAGTTGATATCAATCAACGATATTGGATTGTTGAGGCATGCAATGTCGTCTACCAGAAATACTAAAAAATATGTCAAAATTTATCATGTCCGTAAAACCATTAAGCCATTTTAACAAACTTATCAAACACAGTTGGTGACAGACCAAATGAAATGTAAAACGAAAAAAATGGCTTTACTACATACTTTACTTTCTGGAGAAAGGTACAGTCATTAGACGATCGAAATATTGAAAAGATGATTACAGCACTGAAAGAACAATTTCCGGAATTATTGCAATTGGTGATTTGTATAATGCTGCCGAAATAAAAGAGGTCTTCAGACATTGCTCTGACAAAAATACTTCTTAGGCTATCAATATGTTTCTGTTTGACGTGACTCGTTATTTTAAAATACGTCAACACAAAGACAATTTATGGTGTAGATATATGTAAGCCAAGGTTTATCAGGTCTGGAGGAGGCACCGATTTTAATTTATTTCAACAGCAAAGTAGTGACTTAGTTTTAACGGTTTGAACGCAGCCAATAGTTCATTGGAAAATTGGTTAAACACTGGTTCTTGGTTCTTCCCGTAACATCTGTCTTCTTTAATATTAATTGTACTGTTTAGCTGAAGATGCAATAAGAGACATTAACAAGCTAAACAAACACTGATATCCATTGCTCACACTTGTGTCTGTGATGAAATATCAAAGGAAAAGTAACACACGAAATGGAGTCCTAAATGTGTGATGCAAAGGACGTGTTGGTCCAAAAGAAAATAGTGACATTTCTAACAGCATAGACAATGCCATTCAAACTTAATGTGAAGATCTGGACACAATTATGACGTATTTGGCAGAATTAAGTTTTCAAGCACTTGACAGTTTAGATGATGAACATTTGGAAGGAATTATTCTTGAAAACTCGAAGGATTTAATTTCTAAAACAGATGTTCTAGAAAACGCAGTTGATATTGTAGATAAGACTGATAACTTAAAAAGAGAAAACAATGATGAAAATTTTGATAAAAATATGAACAATTTGTCAGATAATGAAACACTGGAATTTGATGATGATAAACTTTTTGCAGTTTTTAAAGCCGACATATATGTCAGAAAAGTTATGAAATCGCTAGAGAAAAAATCAAATCAACCTAAAAAGAAAGGGGATAGAGTGTACAACTTATATCATGCCTGCCTGTTTTGCAAAAGACTTGTACAACATATTCAAATTCATGTTAAGGCAAAACATATTAAAGAAATAAAGAATATGAGCAAAAATTATATCAGGGTTTATGGAGTTAATAAACACAACTTGCAAGTTGTAAAAGACGGGAAAGGAGAACTGTTAGTATCCCGAAGGCCAGTAAAACCATTCAATGTAAATGACTATGGTCCGTGCCCTAATTGTTTTGAATGGATGTTGACAAACACTCTTGGCAGGCATCAATCCAAGTGTAAGGATACAGAAAAGAAAAAGCAGTCCAAGAAATCTGTTATTTTGGAATCAAACATTTTAAGTGGCAACTTGAATGTTGCACAAATTTCAAAATTAATGCTCAAGGAAATTTTTCCTACTATGACAGCTGACATTTCATCCAAAATTGCACAAAAGGACCCAATAATTTTGGGCTTAGGCGAATCATGGCTGCGTCGCTCATATGACAATATTCTTAAAAGAAAGAACACAACATCAGGAAGGATGCGTTTATGTAGTCGCTATCTTCAAATTTAGAGAAGTCAGAAAGACGTATAATAATAAGTAATATAGAAAAACAAAGTGAGAAACCTTATGCCCAATCTTCAGAAACACCAATGTAGGAGTTTTTAAAACCTGAATATTTCGAGCAATTGGCATCAGCATAGCCACTTCTAGATGATGAAGAAGAGTTAAAATCACCATCAAATGCTATTAAACTTAAATATGACCTTGTAAGAATGGTAAATATTAAATGGTCATACCTGTTAAATAATGCAAGTTCTTAAATAGAAAAGAAAACATGTAAAGAACTTCTTCAACTTATAAATGTAGAATGGTCAGAGAAAGTGACAAAAATTGCAAGAAGCGTGTTAACGACAAGAAAGCTGACTCACGAGAGAAAGATTCCGGCTCCAGAAGACATACTAAAAATAAAATAATAAATCAACTCGAAAAAACTGAGCTTCAAGCTTTCGCCGACACATACCGAACAGTTACAACCTTAACTGAGACATGACTTCTTATGTGTAACAAAAGACGATCAGGGGAGATCGACTCTATCAGGTAATTTAATAAGGCATTTGTTAAAAACTTCTATAGTGTTGAACAATAGTGAGTACTGTCTGCAGTACTATAAAGAGAAACAATATATTACTTATTGTCAAATTTTTCGATTTCGCCTAGCATTTTGAATTGCAAAATGTGATATTAATGATCTATATTGATTGGCTTATCTTTATTAAAAAAAGAGCACTGTTTTGATTTACCAATAATACATTTTTGATTTTTTCTTAAAATTTTACATTCATTTTATTCCAATACATTATAACCACCACCAGGGCGTACTTGGTAGCATGCTCACCTAGAGTGCTGCAGACTGGGTTTGATCCCAGGTCGAGTCAAACAAAAGACCTTTTTCAAAATTGATACTTCTTGCTTTCCCCCTAAGCATGCTGCATTATAAAGATAGATTGATTGATTGATTGTTGGTTACTTAAAGTCCAGTGGCAAATATTTCATGCATGTTCAGGACGAGAACAAGTTAACAATAAATACAATAGGTAGGTCCTGTAATAGAGGCCGTCCGGGATGAAGGTCGGGGAAATTTGGACTGCCACGGAAAAATGAGGGTTTATTGGATAAGGACAGAAATTTAGCCTTGCAACAGGTCACCTACGGACCCCTTAAAGAGTTGTTGCAAGGGTTCTTAACGTGCAAAGAGCGTGACACTCTCTTTATACGAGGCATCGGATTTAACGTCCCCATTCTGATCGGACGTGGCTGCAAATTTGTACATCCCGCACAGCCAAACGGACGCCCCACTTTAGCACGGGTTTTACTGCCGGTCGGAGGAAGACCAATGGTGACCATACTTCTATTCCCCAGTCACCCTTGGGGGATGGAATGAATGTTATGTGTATATGTCTGTCTGACAGGTGTCATCTTACCTTGACCTCATTTTATGGTTCATTGGTCAAAGTTCAGTTTCCTCAATGAGATTTGTTTCTAAGATACTTTAGGCAATATATGTTAAATAAATTTGGTGTATGGAATGATTGTACGGCCTACATGTTTGTCTGATAGGATTTATCTCACCTTGACTTCATGTCGGAGGAAGACCAATGGTGACCATACTTCTATTCCCCAGTCACCCTTGGGTTTAATGACTGAGCTGGAAAAGAATACCAAAAATAGCATTGATTCGGTTAGGGGGGGGGGGGGGGGGGGGGGGCAGGACCTTTGTCGAAATACAAAAATACACGCTCAACAATCTGCCATTGAGAATAATACCAGCTGAAGTAAATGTGCAAGTAAAAAAAATATTTTGAAGCAATGCTACACAATAAAAATAATATTCAATTAACACTTTCCTACGTTTTACATTATTCTGGGGAACACATCTATTCGAAAAACTGATTGTATATACAATAGAAAAAAAGAGTTCCGAAACCGATAATCTTCTGACGATCGAAAGAGTTTCATATCTTTCGAGCACTGATTGTGGTTGGCTCTTTGTTTGCCAAAAAATGTAGTGAAATGCTTGATGATAATGTTAATTTTCCAGTCGTAATGCTGGATCTTCATACTACATTAAATGTTTTGTTAAAAATATGTGACAGAAGTGTATTCATTGAATTTTACTTTATATTATTTTTTTCAGATTTATTGATTGTACTCTTATAGATTTCTTGTGCAGCAGAAACATTATTTTAAAAAAGATATCTCCAGGCGACGAACCCAAAACTTCTGGCAGAAGCAAGCCAGACGGACCGAAAATGGGGTATTTCGTACGGGGAGGCTGACCCAAATTCACAGGATCCGAAAATGTGGCGAGGATTGATTGATTGTTCGTTGCTTAACATCCAGTGGCAAATATGTCATGCGTATTCAGGACGAGAACAAGTTTACAATATATACAATAGGTAGGTTCTGCAATCGGGGCTTCCGGGATTAAAGTCGGAGAAATTTATACTGCCACGGCAAATGAGGGTATATTGGATAGGGACAGAAATTTAGCCTTGCAACAGGTCACCTACGGACCCCTCAAAGAGTTGTTGCAAGGGTTCTTAGCGTGCAAAGAGCGTGGCACTCTCTGTACACGAGGCATCGGATTTAACGTCCCCATTATGACCGCACAGCCAAACGGACGCCCCACTTCAGCAAGAGTTTTAACTGCCGGTCGGAGGAAGACCAATGGTGACCAGACTTTTCCCCCAGTCACCCTTTGGGGTATGTGGCGAGGAAGGAACCTTCTTGGGAAAGCGTTGATGGAGGTTTTGAGAGAGATTGATTGAGTGAATAAGCGTAAGAAAGAGGGTGACAACTTAAAAGTAATTGTTTCGAAAAAGTTAGATATATTTATGCATTACATTTTTGTCTCGCCTGCGACGAAAGTCGCAGAAAGTGAGACATAGGTATTACTATCCGGCGACGGCGGCGTAAACTATTTGTATAAAGCTTTATATTTCAGAAGGTAGAAGACCTGGATGCTTCTTACTTTTTATGCAGATACCTTATGTTACGAACTTTCCGTCTGTCATATGTCCAATGTCCTTGACCTTATTTTCATGGTTCAGCGACTGCTTGAAAAAAAAGTTTAGTTGTTTTGTTATGTAAATTTCTCACTTATTATGAGTAATAGGATAACTATATTTGATATATGGGTTCATTGCAACGTCTACATGTCCATCAGACAGGGTTCACCTGACCTCAGCCTCATTTCATGGATCATGGGTCAGTGATCAAGGTTAAAGTTACGTGATTAGGTCCGTTTCTCAGATACTACAAGCAGTAGTCAGCTATATGTGGTGTATGGAATGATTATAAGGGATACGTCAGTCTGGCAGGTTTCATCTGACCTTGACCTCATTTTCACGGTTCATTGGTCAATGTTAAGTTTTTGTGTTTTGGTCTGTTTTTCTAATACTATAAGCCATTGGTCAAGTATATTTGGTGTATGGAATGATTGTAAGGTGTACATGTCTGTCTGGCAGGTGTCATTTGTCCTTGACCTATTTTCATGGTTCATTGGTCAATGTTAAGTTTTTGTGTTTTGGTCTGTTTTTCTATATAAGCAATAGGTCAACTATATTTGGTGTATGGAATGATTGTAAGGTGTACATGTCTGACTGGCAGGTGTCATTTGTCCTTGACCTCATTTTCATGGTTCATTGGTCAATGTTAAGTTTTTGTGTTTTGGTTTGTTTTTCTAATACTATAAGCAATAGGTCAACTATATTTGGTGTATGGAATGATTGTAAGGTGTACATGTCTGTCTTGCAGGTGTCATTTGTCCTTGACCTCATTTTCATGGTTCATTGGTCAATGTTAAGTTGCTCTTGTTTGGTCCTCTTCTCAGATACTATAAGTTATAGGTCAACTATATGTGGTGTATGGAATGATTGTAAGGTGTGCACGTCTGTCTGACAGGTTTCATCTGACCTTGAGCTTATTTTCATGGTTCATTGGTCAATGTTAAGTTTCTGTTGTTTGGTCTTCTTCTCAGATGCTGTAAGTAATAGGTCAACTATATTTGGTGTATGGAATGTATTTTATTATTTAACTGCTGATTACTTACATTGAAATAGATTATTTTATAAAAATCTTTAAATAACATTAATAATGATAATAAATAATAAAAACTTTTAAGGGATCATTACTAAACCGTGATTAACAAAAACATTGGAAGGTGTGAAAATGTTAAAATAAGGTCACTCATGCATGAATGTTTAACATAGAATACAGTTCACTCCAGTCCCTTCATAAAGATTAATTGGCTGAAAATGTACAGATTGAAGAACTTTTGAAATTTTGTTTGCACAACAGAATCACATTTACTGAATTTTGATACATATGAAATAAGATAAGTATTGAGATAAGTAAAAAATATTTTAGCATAGCAACATAAATAGATAAATAGATTATATGAAAATATAACTTTTTACAATATTTTGATCAAAGATTGAAGATAATTTTATTTTTTTATTTTTTTTTGGGGTGGGGGGTCTTTCAGGTTCATCTCAAGGAATTGACAAATATTTATCCAGTTTCTGCAATGCCTTAAAA
Organism: Mytilus californianus; assembly: GCF_021869535.1. Lineage (NCBI taxonomy): Eukaryota > Metazoa > Mollusca > Bivalvia > Mytilida > Mytilidae > Mytilus > Mytilus californianus. Next base: position 5,469,171 of record NW_026262672.1, read on the forward strand.
CTTTTCCTTGTGCACAGGTTTGTCTGTACTCAAGAGGAAATAAAAAAAAATGGCCATATTTGTCAATCCCTTCTGATGAACTTTAAATCTAGATGAAAAATTATTTCATAAGAAATTTCAAAGTTTGCTTTTAGTAGTCATTTGACTTAATGTTTCAAAAAAAAAATTTGTATAATGCGATTTTATTTACTCAAATGTTGTTGCTATATTTGCCTGTGATTTATTAGTCAAAAGTGTATCCCATGTGATTTTATGATGCTGTTTTTTCTAAAAACATGTTACTCAACATGAATGTAAAAGCATTACAGACCTATATTTAAGCCTAAGGTCAAGGTAACTAAAAAAGACTAAATAGGTCTTCTATATTTGGTGTATAGAATGATCGTAAGGTTCACATTTCCAACTGGCAGATAAGTGATAAGTTCATAAAATTTTCTGTATGGAATGAATGATTGATTGATTGTTGGTTGCTTAACGTCCAGTGGCAAATATTTCATGCATATTCAGGACGAGAACAAGTTCACAATAAATACAATAGGTAGGTTCTGTAATAGATTAAGGGGTTAAGGTCGGAGAAATTTAGACTGCCACGGGAAATGAAGGTATATTGGATAGGGACAGAAATTTTGCCTTCCAACAGGTCACCTACGGACCCCTCAAAGAGTTGTTGCAAGGGTTCTTAACGTGCAAAGAGCGTGACACTCTCTTTACACGAGGCATCGTATTTAACGTCCCCATTCTGACCGGACGTGGCTGCAAATTTGTACATCCCGCACAGCCAAACGGACGCCCCACTTTAGCACGGGTTTTACTGCCGGTCGGAGGAAGACCAATGGTGACCATACTTCTATTCCCCAGTCACCCTTGGGGGATGGAATGAATGTTATGTGTATATGTCTGTCTGACAGGTGTCATCTTACCTTGACCTCATTTTATGGTTCATTGGTCAAAGTTCAGTTTCCTCAATGAGATTTGTTTCTAAGATACTTTAGGCAATATATGTTAAATAAATTTGGTGTATGGAATGATTGTACGGCCTACATGTTTGTCTGATAGGGTTTATCTCACCTTGACTTCATGTTCATTCATCATTAAAATGTTAATTTAATGTAAAGCTTATATAAACTTATTTTTGTTACTTTCAACATAAATTCAATTATGAACACTAAAACAGGCGAGAGATTTCAGTGTGTCCACTCTTGTTACATATTCCTTGAAACCAAAATTTGAATAACACCGTAACAATCAATCCTAACATAATGTAAGCTACAAATGTGATAATTTAAACGGGAAATATATTTTTGGTGTACGAATACTTATTTATCACTCTAAATTTCAACATAAATGTTTTAAAAAAAAAGAAGACCAGAAACAAAATCTGTATTTTTTAAAAATTATTTCATATAGTTTCATTTTGGAAAACCATCATCAAGGAAAAAAGACTGAACAAGTTGGTTCGGCTGTACCAGAAGTTGGCGATATTTGCGGTATGGAAATAGAAAAGTATTCGGATTTCTGGTCGCAGATCGGTGAATTCAAATCAATTAAGGGTACCTGTGTTGATCTGGTTTGGTTTAAAGGAGCAAGAACTTCTGTTTGGCGTCCATATTGAATACAAATTAGAAAACAAAGAAACCATGGACAAAAGATGTACAACTTAAAGACATTGTTTTTAATAAAGTTAAGATAACAAATAGTGGAAAACATTCTCAAGAGAGCGTAAGAATGCTCGATGATTGATTGATTGATGGTTGCTTAACGTCCAGTGGCAAATATTTCATGCATATTCAGGACGAGAACAAGTTCACAATAAATACAATAGGTAGGTTCTGTATAAGATAAAGGGATTAAGGTCGGAGAAATTTAGACTGCCACGGGAAATGAGGGTATATTGGATAGGGACAGAAATTTAGCCTTGCAACAGGTCACCTACGGACCCCTCAAAGAGTTGTTGCAAGGGTTCTTAACGTGCAAAGAGCGTGGCACTCTCTTTACACGAGGCATCGGATTTAACGTCCCCATTCTGACCGGACGTGGCTGCAAATTTGTACATCCCGCACAGCCAAACTTTAGCAAGGGTTTTACTGCCGGTCGGAGGAAGACCAATGGGGACCATACTTCTATTCCAAGTCACCCTTGGGGGTTATTAACTAGGAAGAAAAAGCAATTGTAAGTGATGTAGAATCACAAACACTGAAAACACTTCCGACTTTCATCAAAGCAGCGATGTAACTTTTGGTTTTCCTATCTCAAAGTGCATGCATAACACAGATCTTGCCTGGATAGGAAACACTGGAACAAAATAAGTAGAACAGCAAAGAAATGATTCTTATTTAATGAATAAGTTTAACAAAAATATCGTACTATCAAAGAGTAAAATCACAAATTACCGAACTCCAAGGAAAAATCACACAAAATTGAAAGTCCCTAATTAAATGGCAAAATCAACAGCTCAAACACATTAAACATGAAGTCCATAAAAACTGACGAAATCAAAATTTAGCATCAACAGACCAAGTGAATAGATACTGCCATAATTCTGACTTGGTACAGGAATTTTAGGAAGAAAATGGTGGGTTAAAGTTTGTTAAGACAAAGAACCGGTTTTACTTGGACATTTATACTCGGAATCTTGAACTCTATACAATTTTTAAATAACACGAATTTAATTCTCATGTTGGTTTCTATTCAAGATTTTCATATCAAAATATTTCTTAGTAATGGGAAGACTTGTAGCATTAATATAATTGTTCAGATTTACGAATTACCCATTTCGTCGAAACGGGACCGAATCGTATTCTTTCTATGGTGTGCCCGACACATGGCTACGTTCTCGAATCTGACTCGATTTCTATGTCTATAATTATTTATTAGTTTCATGGGGAAAACCGACTGTTTCCGACTAAATAATCATACTTGCAGTGATACTAGTTACGATATATATACACATATTGGAGAGAGAATTGTATCTGTTGCAACGTCATACAGGTGAATGAAAAATAAATTTGTCGTTGGTAGTACTAATAGTTGTGTTTGTGCATGCTAATCATTCCAATCCCTATCTTTAAACCCATCACTAGTGGACTAATCATTATGATTTCTGAAACTTCATCTGGATTACAAAATTGTTTTGACAATTTAATGGATTATTGTAATGAATGGGGACTAGAAATTAACATGAAAACCAAAGTGTTAATTTTTAATAACACAGGAAGGGTATCAAAGGAATAATTCACATTAAAAGGTCAGCTTATTAATAATGAGAAAAAAATAATTATCTTATTCACTGTCTCTGGCAGATTTACAGATGCTAAATTCAATCTATATAATAAAGCATTAAAAGCCTTTTTTTCAAATTTAAAAGATATTTTTCTCATTTTTAACCTAATATTAAAAACCCGTTAACATCTTTTTGACCACATACTGAAGCCAATTTATTAAATGGCTCAGAAATTTGGGGCTAATTCTCTCCAAATAAGTTACAATCAAAAGGAAATAACTATTTTTCCAGATGTGCAAAGATCTAGTTATTGAAAAATTACATGTTAAATTTTGTAAATATTCTCTACTGGTACCTAGAAAATCAACTAACCTAGCAGTGATGGAAGAGTTTGTGCGATATCCCCTATCGCTTGAGGTTATTCTTAATATGACTAAATTGTGGGTCAGACTTTCAGAACAAAATAACTCCCTTATTTAAGAAGCTTTTGAAGAGTCAAACATTTTATCTAAAAAATGTAACGACAATTGGCTGGTAGCTTTTATTCATTATTTAAATATCTTAGTTTAACCCAAAATATTTGATCACAAATCTAATATTAAGTCAACTATCATTTAAAAACTCCGAATTAAATATTATGAAATTTGGCTTAATCAATAAAAAATAATGACAAACCTGGCATGGCGCAAAGAAATAAACTAAGAACTTATAGACTATTTAAAAATGATATTGGCCTTGAAAATATTTACTGTTGAATATTTGTAAAACAATAAATGAGTTACACTATTTAGAATCAATGCCCATGAACTTGAAATAGAAAAGGGAAGACACAAAGGAATACCCCCAGACTAAAGATTTTGTAAATTATGTAACAATGACATTGTTGAAGATGAAATTCATTTTCAAATGAAGATCCATTGGTTAATAACATAAAGATAAAATTGATAGATAATTTGATATAGACTGGAAGAGCAAAATTAAGTAATAAAACATGAGTAGCACCAGCTCTTCTTTCAATAATACAACGGTACTCACTGTGTTCACTCGCTCATTATCTTTGAGAATACACTGTGTTTGTTGTCTCCCTTTTCCTATTTAGTTTTTTGTCGAGCCTGCGACTTTTGTCGCAGAAAGCTCGACATAGGGATAGTGATCCGGCGGCGGCGGCGTTAGCTAACTTCTTAAAAGCTATATGTTTTAGAAGCTAGAAGACCTGGATGCTTCATACTTTGTATATGGATGCCTCATGTTACGAAGTTTCCGTCAGTCACATGTCGAATGTCCTTGACCTCATTTTCATGGTTCAGTGACTACTTGAAAAAAAAGTAAACATTTTTTGTAATGTTAAATTCTCTCTTATTATAAGTAGTAGGATAAGTATATTTGGTATGTGCGTACCTTGCAAGGTCCTCATGCCCGTCAGACAGTTTTCACTTGACCTCGACCTCATTTCATGGATCAGTGAACAAGGTTAAGTTTTGGTGGTCAAGTCCATATCTCAGATACTATAAGCAATAAGTCTAGTATATTTGGTGTATGGAAGGACTGTAAGGTGTACATGTCCAACTGGCAGGTGTCATCTGACCTTGACCTTATTTTCATGGTTCAGTGGTTATAGTTAAGTTTTTGTGTTTTGGTCTGTTTTTCTTATACTGTATGCAATAGGTCTACTATATTTGGTGTATGGAATGATTGTAAGGTGTACATGTCTAGCTGGCAGGTGTCATCTGACCTTGACCTCGTTTTCATGGTTCAGTGGTCAAAGTTAAGTTTATGAGTTTTGGTCTTTTTTTCTAATACTATATGCAATAGGTCAACTATATTTGGTGTATGGAAATATTTTATGATCTATATATCAGTCACGCAGGTTTTATTTGACCTTGACCTCATTTTCACGGTTCATTGCTCAGTGTTAAGTTTTGTGTTTTGGTCTGTTTTCTTAAACTATAAGCAATAGGTCAACTATATTTGTTATATGGAAGAATTGTTAACTGTACATGTCTGCCTGGCATGGTTCATCTGACCTTGACCTCATTTTCATGGTTCATTGGTCAATGTTTAGTTTTCTTGGTTAATGTTTAGTTTATGTGACAGTTGTAATAAAGCTTTATATTTAGGACTATCAACATAATATCAATGATTAGTAAAGAAGGCGAGACATTTCAGCGTGTGCACTCTTGTGTTTTATTGTCATGTATTGTTATTTCAAATACTAGTACTAGTAGTTTTATAAAAAAAAAATCACCACAATTATTTGAATACTTTAATTTAAACTGTAATTGTACCGCTCCTCGTGGCGTCTTGATAGACCAATAAAAATTGTTGATGTAAGATAAAATGCCAAACACAACAGAACGTATTTCCACATTCAACTCACCAATAGATTACCAACCCAACTGTGTCATTCAGCTTTCTGTTAGTTTAACATTCAGTTATTGGTTAAAATAGTGAACTACAACTTTAAAATGTTGTAAATGTTATTAATAGTATTTCCATTCTTCTGAAAAAATGTAAGAACTTGGTCTTATATACTAAATGGCCACCCGATCTGCAAATACAACAAGTCTACTATATTGTTTTTAAAGTTTGTAACGATAAGAAATGACATTCATTCCATGATGATGATATAGAAAATAATGCTGCCGCAACTTTAATACCTTTTTTTTTTTTTGTAAACTTGTAGATACAATGGGATTTCCTTCCATTTTTTTTTCCAAAATAGTGGTGAAAACAAGATGTGGAATACATACCCCACATCACCATTACTTTGGATAATACATTTATTGATGTCATTAAGACATAGGTGCAGTTTAGTCTGCATCTCTCCATAATCTTTGCTGTATTGGAAATGACTATTTTTTCCGGGACAATCTTTTGTTATTTCAGTCTTTGAGGCTCATGCCTGGAACAGTAAAAGACGCAGACCACATCAATTCCTGACAAAACATTTGGAATTTTTAATGGTGGCTTGAAAATTAAAAATAGTTTGATTTTCATTAAAAATTAACTCATCATATTTTCTCTCTTATGCCACCATACTTTTCGTCAGTTTTGTGGGGATATTGGTAATTCCAGCAATAAAATAAACCACATTCTTCCCAGTTTTATCTTTCAGGTCATCATATGCATAATGAGCTAGTTGCTCAATGGTGGCTCCACGCAAATAGTTCATCTCAGCTGACTCTAAAATGAGACCAGACCCTCTACTGCTGGGTAATTCGTTCTGCAAAAAAATGATAATAGATATTACGCAAGCAATCTTACAAGTCAAGTGGCCAATAAAGTGTCTGTATTTTGTTTGTTTGTTTGTTTGTTTGTTTGTTTGTTTTTATTTTCAACTTTTCATCTTCACTGTTAACCAGACTCTCCTTTTTAGCTCACCTGGCCCAAAGGGCCAAGTGAGCTTTTCTCATCACTTGTCCGTCGTCGTTAACTTTTACAAAAATCTTCTCCTCTGAAACAACTGGGCCAAATTTGACCAAACTTGGCCATAATCATCATTGGGGTATCTAGTTTAAAAAATGTGTCCGGTGACCCGGCCAACCAACCAAGATGGCCGCCATGGCTAAAAGTAGGAACATGGGGGTAAAATGTAGATTTTGGCCTATATCTCTGAAACCAAAGCATTTAGAGCAAATCTGATATGGGGTAAAATTGTTTATCAGGTCAAGATCTATCTGCCCTGAAATTTTCAGATTAATCGGACAACCCGTTGTTGGGTTGCTGCCCCTGAATTGGTAATTTTAAGGAAATTTTGCCGTTTTTTTGTTATTATCTTGAATATTATTATAGATAGAGATAACCTGTAAACAGCAATAATGTTCAGCAAAGTAAGATCTACAAATAAGTCAACATGACCAAAATGGTCAGTTGACCCCTTAAGGAGTTATTGCCCTTTATAGTCAATTTTTAACCATTTTTCGTAAATTTTTGTAATTTTTTACAAAAATCTTCTCCTCTGAAACTACTAAGACAAATTTAACCAAACTTGTCCACAATCATCATTAGGGTATCTAGTTTAAAAAATGTGTCCGATGACCCCGCCCGCGAACCAAGATGGCCGACATGGCTAAAAAATAGTACATAGGGTAAAATGCAGTTTTTGGCTCATATCTCTGAAACCAAAGCATTTAGAGCAAATTTGATACGATAAAATTGTTCTTTAGGTCAAGATCTATCTGCCCTGAAATTTTCAGACCAATCACCCAACACGTTGTTGGGTTGCTGCCCCTGAATTGGTAATTTTAAGAAAATTTTGCCGTTTTTGGTTATTTTCTTGAATTTATTATAGATAGAGATAAACTGTAAACAGCAATAATGTTCAGCAAAGTAAGATCTACAAATAAGTCAACATGACCAAAATGGTCAGTTGACCCCTTAAGGAGTTATTGCCCTTTATAGTCAATTTTTAACCATTTTTCGTAAATTTTTGTAATTTTTTACAAAAATCTTCTCCTCTGAAACTACTAAGACAAATTTAACCAAACTTGTCCACAATCATCATTAGGGTATCTAGTTTAAAAAATGTGTCCGATGACCCCGCCCGCGAACCAAGATGGCCGACATGACTAAAAAATAGTACATAGGGTAAAATGCAGTTTTTGGCTCATATCTCTGAAACCAAAGCATTTAGAGCAAATCTGATGAGGATAAAATTGTTCATTAGGTCAAGATCTATCTGCCCTGAAGTTTTCAAACCAATCAGGCAACACGTTGTTGGGTTGCTGCCCCTGAATTGGTAATTTTAAGAAAATTTTGCAGCTTTTTGTTATTATCTTGAATATTATTATAGATAGAGATAAACTGTAAAAAGTTATAATGTACAGCAAAGTTAGATCTACAAATAAGGCAACATGACCAAAATGGTCAGTTGACCCCTTAAGGAGTTATTGCCCTTTATAGTCAATTTTTAACCATTTTTCGTAAATTTTTGTAATTTTTTACAAAAATCTTCTCCTCTGAAACTACTAAGACAAATTTAACCAAACTTGTCCACAATCATCATTAGGGTATCTAGTTTAAAAAATGTGTCCGATGACCCCGCCCGCGAACCAAGATGGCCGACATGGCTAAAAAATAGTACATAGGGTAAAATGCAGTTTTTGGCTCATATCTCTGAAACCAAAGCATTTAGAGCAAATTTGATACGATAAAATTGTTCTTTAGGTCAAGATCTATCTGCCCTGAAATTTTCAGACCAATCACCCAACACGTTGTTGGGTTGCTGCCCCTGAATTGGTAATTTTAAGAAAATTTTGCCGTTTTTGGTTATTTTCTTGAATTTATTATAGATAGAGATAAACTGTAAACAGCAATAATGTTCAGCAAAGTAAGATCTACAAATAAGTCAACATGACCAAAATGGTCAGTTGACCCCTTAAGGAGTTATTGCCCTTTATAGTCAATTTTTAACCATTTTTCGTAAATTTTTGTAATTTTTTACAAAAATCTTCTCCTCTGAAACTACTAAGACAAATTTAACCAAACTTGTCCACAATCATCATTAGGGTATCTAGTTTAAAAAATGTGTCCGATGACCCCGCCCGCGAACCAAGATGGCCGACATGACTAAAAAATAGTACATAGGGTAAAATGCAGTTTTTGGCTCATATCTCTGAAACCAAAGCATTTAGAGCAAATCTGATGAGGATAAAATTGTTCATTAGGTCAAGATCTATCTGCCCTGAAGTTTTCAAACCAATCAGGCAACACGTTGTTGGGTTGCTGCCCCTGAATTGGTAATTTTAAGAAAATTTTGCAGCTTTTTGTTATTATCTTGAATATTATTATAGATAGAGATAAACTGTAAAAAGTTATAATGTACAGCAAAGTTAGATCTACAAATAAGGCAACATGACCAAAATTGTCAATTGACCCCTTAAGGAGTTATTGTCCTTTATAGTCAATTTTTTACAATATTCCGATGGATAAATCTGTTGTAGAGTTGTCACTGGTTCAGACGTACTTATATATATATATATATATATATATATATAGTTTATAAAAAGGACCAACCAGCAAATTTACTATGTACCGGATCGTCTAGCATAGACGATACTGTGCAGATAAGGAAAAAATTATATAAAGCTAGAGATTTGCACAACGATACTAATATAAGATGGTATTATACGAAGATGTTGTTATTAAATCGTGTAGACAAATATTGCGGCTTAACAAATAGCCTTCCTCAGTGTCAATAATTTTAACAATACTGATTATATGTATAAAAATAGCTCAGTAATACAGGTAAGTTTTGGTCTATTGATTTAATCCAAAATCCTGAACATCATAATATAAAACAAAACTCAATACTCAAATATACGCGACTGTGTATATTTACATCCCAAAATGATTTAATAACAACATCTTCGTATAATACCATCGTATATTAGTATCGTTGTGCAAATCTCTAGACTTATATATATATATAAACAAGTCTAAATTGAAAACAACGTTCAAACCTATGATTGCGTTGGATAAAAACCGCAATTTTTATACGTGTGCATGCAAAATAAATTTCTTGTTAGAAGGGTCTAAATACAGCACAAACAACATTTTCCAAAAGACCAAAAAGTGAAAAAGTATATTTTAACAAAACGCATTTGACTAACAGGTCGAACAACAAATGTTCTTAAACCCTGCTGACTGCCATAAGCGATTGCCAAATAAACAGATTACCGATGTAATAAATGGATCTTAATTTTAAATTTAATACTAAACAGAAAACAATAAACTTGCGGAAAAGATGATATACCGCAAACAAAAGGTGCAAAGGTTTTTGTACACTATATCCGGATTTCGACAAATAATGTCTCATCAGTGATGTTAGGAATCGAAACGGTTTTTGGAAAGCCCAACAATTTACCTCAATTTGGGATAGACTCTTGAATTTTGAGGAGTCAAAATAGGATGAACGGATCATATGAACCCTAAGGCAAATATAATACAAGCCCAAACGAAAAAATATACACTTATATATATATATACACAAGTCTAAATTGAAAACAACGTTCAAACCTATGATTGCGTTGGATAAAAACCGCAATTTTTATACGTGTGCATGCAAAACAAATTTCTTGTTAGAGGGTCTAAATACAGCACAAACAACATTTTCCAAAAGACCAAAAAAGTGAAAAAGTATATTTTAACAAAACGAGGGCATTACACGTTTATCCTCACCATCACCTAGCAAACCAATAAGAAAACGTGTAAAACGTATTATAAATTCTGATTCGTCAGATCTGGCTACTCCCAATAAACGGGTCAGCCGTCCCGCAAAGCCCAAGCTCCGGCAATCGAGGTATCTGACATGGAGGACGATACGGACGCTGACGAGGACTTTGAAACGTCATATCCTTCACAAAGACGCGGGACAAAGACGAGTTGGAATTCATCCCAATCGTCCTAAGGCAGTATTGTACGACCATCTCGATCTTAGTATAACCAAAACGTATGTAGGGTTTTGACAAAAATATGCCAACATGGAGAGATATAAACAAAAAAGAATATCCTTTGCCGCACACCAAAATTCTGTTGTAGGCAATTGTAAGAGCCCTAAAACTCTGGCCCAATCCCCACAGACATACCAACAGGGCACTCAATGACATAATGTGAGCAGAACTGGCTTTTATAGCATACCGTTACAATATAGCCAACTTCCCATCTTTGTTCAATTCCATGCTTTTTTTTATAGACTACCAAAAAAAAAAGAGACGGTGACTAAACGGGCAATTACAAACTACGTTAGACAGGTGACAATGGTCCTTTGGCAACTTGACAAACATAACACCACTATAATGATTGATTGATTGTTGGTTGTTTAACGTCCAGTGGCAAATATTTCATGCATATTCAGGACGAGAACAAGTTCACAATAAATACAATAGGTAGGTTCTGTAATAGATTAAGGGATTAAAGTCGGAGAAATTTAGACTGCCACGGGAAATGAGGGTATATTGGATAGGGACAAAAATTTAGCCTTGCAACAGGTCACCTACGGACCCCTCAAAGAGTTGTTGCAAGGGTTCTTAACGTGCAAAGAGCGTGACACTCTCTTCACACGAGGCATCGGATTTAACGTCCCCATTCTGACCGGACGTGGCTGCAAATTTGTACATCCCGCACAGCCAAACGGACGTCCCACTTTAGCACGGGTTTTACTGCCGGTCGGAGGAAGACCAATGGTGACCATACTTCTATTCCCCAGTCACCCTTGGGGGGTACACCACTATAAAAGAGGGACGCAAGATACCAGAGTGACATTCAAACTCATAGATCGAAATCAAACTGACAACGCCATGGCAAAAATAAAAAGACAAACAGACAAATAATAGTACAGATGACACAACATAGAAAACTAAAGTCTAAGCAACACGAACCCCACCAAAAACTTGGGGTGATCTCAGGTGCTCCGGAAGGGTAAGCAGATCCTGCTCCACATGTGGCACCCGTCGTGTTGCTTATGTTATTACAAATCCGGTAAATAGTTTAATTCCGTAGGTCACATTCGTGAAACGGTTATTTCATAACGGTCATCCAACTCGTGATGGCGTCCGTAAAATTTACGAAGGGATGATTTCAACTTCACCATTTGGAACTCTTGGTTTAATAGCTTCCTTGTGAGCAGCAATCCTCTATCAAGGAAATCATGATAGGAAATACAAGCCCGGGAATATCGTATCAATTGGGAGATATATACTCCGTATGCAGGCGCTGCTTGAATGTTGCTACATAGAAATGGAAAGATCACATTTGGGAAGCTGAAATCATCTCTTTTGTGGTAAAGTTTTGTTTTCAACCGACCCTCATTGTCAATTTCTAGATGAAAGTGACGATATGAGGCAGACTTAACTGTATCTGTAGTATCCTTTATCTCTAGTTCGATGGGATAGATTCGTTCAACATAGTCACCAAATTTTGTATTATTTAGTGAGAGAACATCATCTATATAGCGGAACGTAAAGTTAAAGGATATTGCTAACTTCTTATCTTTCTTCCTAACGCAAGAATTTGACAAATGTCGCTATTCATCAGATGTTTGATGGCATGCTAAAACATGAGTATAAGGCCGCCACACCTGTAGGGTACTGCAAAAATCTGAAAAAAGTTTCGGGACTTTCTGACCACCTGGGTTGACGAATTGACGACTGACGAAAGGGCACATATTAAAAGGTTAAGAGATGCCATCAACCAACTACAAAGAGGGTACGACGGTATGAAACGGACGGTCAATAGACATACGCGGTGCAGTGAAGTCGCAGCCCGCAACGCACCTAGTATCACCGAGGTCACAAAGGTTATTCCGCTAGCAGAAAAACCTGCCCTTAAAATCCTTAAAATCCTACAACATGCAGAGGACAATTATTATAGGATTTCTAATTCAGACTTAATGTTCTTAAATTCCTATTCATTGCAAAGCACCCCCCAAGGGTGACTGGGGAATAGAAATATGGTCACCATTGGTCTTCCTCCGACCGGCAGTAAAACCCTTGCTAAAGTGGGGCGTCCGTTTGGCTGTGCGGGATGTACAAATTTGCAGCCACGTCCGGTCAGAATGGGGACGTTAAATCCGATGCCTCGTGTAAAGAGAATGCCACGCTCTTTGCACGTTAAGAACCTTTGCAGCAACTCTTTGAGGGGTCCGTAGGTGACCTGTTGCAAGGCTAAATTTCTGTCCCTATCCAATATACCCTCATTTCCCGTGGCAGTCTAAATTTCTCCGACCTTAATCCCTTAATCTATTACAGAACCTACCTATTGTATTTATTGTGAACTTGTTCTCGTCCTGAATATGCATGAAATATTTGCCACTGGACGTTAAGCAACCAACAATCAATCAATCAATCATTGCAAAGCACTGTCTTGAAAATGCCCAGAGGGTCAGCATGCTCACCAACATGCGGCTCTCTGAATTCTATACTGCCTTCAAAACCACAAAAGTCAGTCGGGACATGACAGACGGACATGGGAATGTTATTACCGATGACGAGGGGAATGTTCAGCAGGAAATAAACTACGTTATTTGTGTTGCCGAACACAAAACAAAGGAGTCATATATAGGTACTCTGACTATAAGTGAAGACCAGGTCCAATTAATTAACACCTACATTAGATAAGGGCTAGGGTACTGAAATGCTGTTCGTAAATTCTGAAGGAAACGAAATTACAAATGGGTCTGACCTTATCGCAAGACTACAAAAAAAAGTGGGCATAAGAGTGTCATACAGCGTCACACAAGCACGAAAGGCCAGTCAGACCCTGGCAGACTCTTGTCCAGACATGGTAAAAAAGAACTTGACGAGATTTTTAGGACATTCAGAACAGATTGCCGACCAGAAATATCGTGGACTGAACACGGACAAAGCTGTGGACGCATATGAATTTATGTCCCATCCTAACAAAAAACCAACTACAGCAAATCCATTGCTGGAAATTTCAGCAACCAAACGTGTCAGACTACCACCAAAAAGGTCGATAACACCTAAACGACCGACACCCACGATTCCATCCATCACGTCATCAGCATCCTCTGATGATGTACCCTGATACAATTACAGGCCAGTACATCTACCCAGGTAAGCCCATCTGTGAAAGCCCAAAAAAAATCTTAGCACCCTATTCAAAAAGGTCATTCCATCGACCAAATCACAGGACACTAAACAAATAGATCCGACAAAAATAAATGACCATAGTGGCGACCATATTAAAGGCCAACCCCCATCATTGACGGTCTCATTTCCTAGTAAGGACCAAAATATGCAGAACTTTCCAATTTTAAAGGTAATGAAAAAAGAGGTTAAGGGTATTTCGGAAAGGTTAAGGGAGAAAAAAAAGGAATTTTGCCCATACATACGTGGCGGATAAAATTCTAAAAGCTAATGCCAAAGAACTGAAGAAGCCATCACCTGCCTTCTTAACACAAGCGCCACCATATCCTTCCGAGGCAAAGTTGAAGGTGTACCAAAAGGAGGTAGGTATAGCGATACAGGAGGGCATATTAAAGGGTCGAATCGAAACAAATGGAAACAGAACACAATGAACAGTTGTATCATCATATTAACCATGCAAAACAGATTGTTTTAAAGGATCAAACAGAATTTTGCAACCCCAATAGCAGTTTGACAGTTGCTAGTCATTAGAAAGATTGGAGTAGAGAATGCCATACTTCGATATGGTGGTAGCAAAAAACATTGGACTTTCACCTGTTGTGATGGCGTTCCATGTATAGTGATTAAAAATTTATTGCAAGAGTCAATCCCCAAGGGTGACTGGGGAATAGAAGTATGGTCACCATTGGTCTTCCTCCGACCGGCGGTAAAACCCTCGTCAAAGTGGCGCGTCCGTTTGGCTGTGCGGGATGTACAAATTTGCAGTCACGTCCGGTCAGAATGGGGACGTTAAATCCGATGCCTCGTGTAAAGAGAGTGCCACGCTCTTTGCACGTTAAGAACCCTTGCAACAACTCTTTGAGGGGTCCGTAGGTGACCTGTTACAAGGCTAACTTTCTGTCCCTATCCAATATACCCTCATTTCCCCGACCTTAATCCCTTAATCTATTACAGAACCTACCTATTGTATTTATTGTGAACTTGTTCTCGTCCTGAATATGCATGAAATATTTGCCACTGGACGTTAAGCAACCAACAATCAATCAATATTGCAAGAGCCAGTTATTTGTGCATTTGCTGATTGCAATAAAGTATTTATAACACTTGATGAATACAATAAGCATGCTCAGGAGAGCACAGGAAATATTTCGGAGATTGGTTATACTTCAAGATTGGACTTGGAAATTATGTAATGAATTTGGTGAAGTCTTTCTTTGAACTAAACTAGGTACCATTTTGTGAAGAGATGAAAAGATGATTTAAATTTTGATATTACAGATTATGATAATATTAAGATACAGTACTACCCTCATTTTTGTTTATTTTTATGTTTTTTGTAAAAAAATATTGAACTCTAATGCATTTTTCTGTTATAAGATACTTTTTGTATGGTTAATTGCACTGTTTAAAAAATATGTACTTTTGCTTTTATTGATGTTATGTTTACTTTATTTGTTATTAAAAATTCCCTGTTGTTTTTTAATCACTTCTGCCTTAAAATGAGCTCTTAATGTATTTTTGTGTTACTTTATACATTTGGTATTGTCAACAATGTCCGTAGACAATATATGCATCACTAATATCACGTACATTATTTTTGCTGAATACGTTATTTAAAATTCCCAAAAATCCTCATTTTTTGGTTATTTTTAATGATTTTAGTCTCAAAAATGACTTATAATGCATTTTTATTTAATTGGATAACTTTTGCTTTCATTTATGTAATGTGTCTTTTATGTGTTATTTAAAATTCCCAGAAATCCTCATTTTTTGTTAATTTTTAATAACTTTTGCCTTAAAATGAGCTCTTAGTGTATTTTTGTGTTACTTTATACATTTGGTATTGTCAACAATGTCCTTATACAATATATGCATTACTAATATCACGTATATTATTTTTGCTGAATACGTTATTTAAAATTCCCAGAAATCCTCATTTTTTTGTTATTTTTAATGATTTTAGTCTAAAAAATGACTTATAATGCATTTTTAAACGGATTTTCGAAGGACATATCGGTTATTAAAATGGTGACATACGGCGGGCGGCTGCCAAACAGCTTGTCAGCAGAATAACATGAAAACGCTTTCACAAATTTTTTTCAAATTTAAATATGTTGTTTACTGGGACTTAATGAAGGACTAGTTCAATTATCAAGATATAAGTATATCTCCTTTGTGAGTTATCGCCATTTTTTAATATCCAAAAGTGGAATTTTTAAATATTTTACTCTTGTTATCTTTTTTATGACTAAGTATAATGTCTTATCTCACAACAAAATATTGGAGTGACAGATTTATTTGAAAATAATCTATTTCTAAGTGGTAATTATTATAAGCTATATTATTAGACATTTTGAAGTTAATCACATTATTAATTATTAATTAGATCTGGGTTATATCTTAGCATATAATATCATTAGAGTGACAGATTTATTTGAAAATTTTCTGTTTCCTGATAAGATCTGTAGGACTGTATGTATAAAGTTTGAAATTTACTAGTAGGACTGTATAAATGAAATTTGAAATTTACTGTTCATTATTAGACATTTTTATAGATAATTAAGTCTCCCTAAACCATATATATTCTTACCCCAACCCCCTTTCAATTTGAGAATGTGCTTTTATCTTGTAAACGGTTGAGATCCCCACCCCTAAACAATATATATTCTTGTATGGGACAATAAAACAAATCAAATGAAATATTTGGGGAGTCCCCGGGTTTACCCCCACCCCCTACTTTTTGAAAACTTGTAAAAGGTCAATATCCCAACCCTGAAACCATACATATTCTTGTATGTGACAACAAAACAAATCAAATGAACTAAAAGGAGAGTCCTCTGGAGTCACCCCAACCCCCTCCTTTTTGAGAACTTGTAAACGGGCCAGATCCCCACCCCTAAACCATATATATTGTTGTATGTGACAATAAAACAAATCTAATGAAATAAAAGGCGAGTCCCCTGGGGTCACCCCACCCCATCCGGTTTAAGAACTTGTAAACCGTCGAGATCCCCACCCCTGAACCATATATATTCTTGAATGGGACAATAAACAAATCAAATGATATATAGGGGAAGTCCATGGGGGTCACCCCCACCCTCCTTCTTTTTGATAACTTGTAACCAGGCGAGATCCCCACCCCTAAACCATATGTATTCTTGAATGGGACAATAAAACAAATCAAATGAAATTTAGGGGGAGTCCCCTGGGGTCACCCCCACCCCCCCCCCTTTTTTTTGAAAACTAGTAAATGGTAAAAATCTCCACCCCGATACCATATATATTCTTGTATGGGACAATAAAACAAATCAAATGAAATACAAGGCGAGTCCCCTGGGGTCACCCCCACCCCCTCCTGTTTAAGAACTTGTAAACAGTAAAGATCCCAACCCCTAAACCATATATATTCTTGTATGGCCATTGGGACAATAACACAAATGAAATGAAATATAGGGAAAGTCCAAGGGGGTCACCCCCACCCCCTTTCATTTTGAAAACTTGTAAACGGTCAAGATCCACACCCTGAAACTATATATCTTCTTGTATGGGACAATAAAACAAATCAAATAAAAAAAGAATTAGGGGCCAAAAATAAGCATTTTTGTAACTTCAAAACATAATTTGTGTGTTAGTGTATGGATCTCTCTGACATTGTACCACAAGGTTCCATATCACAAAGGGAATGCTGGGATTGATTTTGGGGGTAATTGCCTCCAATAGGGGCCAAAAAACAAGCATTTTTCTAGTTTCTGGACAATTACTTGTGTGTCAGTGTATGGATCTTTCTGAAATTGTACTACAATGTTCCAATATCACAAAGGGAAAGCTGGGTTTGAGTTTGGGGTTAATTGCCCTTAACGTTTAGGAATTTGGGGCCAAATAAGGGCCAAAAAACAAGCATTTTTCTAGTTTCCAGACAATAACTTGTGTTCAAGTGTACGGATCTCTCTGAAATTTAATTATTATTGAGTGATTGTTGGTTGTTTAACGTCCAGTGACAAATATTTCATGCATATTCAGGACGAGAACAAATTAACAATAAATACAATAAGTAGGTTCTGTAATAGAGGCGTTTGGGTTTGAGGTCGGAGAAATTTAGACTGCCACGGAAAATGAGGGTATATTGGATAGGGACAGAAAGTTAGCCTTGCAACTGGTCACCTACGGACCCCTCAAAGAGTTGTTGTAAGGGTTCTTATCGTGCAAAGAGCGCGGCACTCTCTTTACACGAGGCATCGGATTTAACGTCCCCATTCTGACCGGACGTGGCTGCAAATTTGTACATCCCGCACAGCCAAACGGACGCCCAACTTTGGCGAGGGTTTTACCGCCGGTCGGAGGAAGACCAATGGTGACCATACTTCTATTCCCCAGTCACCCTTGGGGGCTTAAAGGCATTATTATATTATTTTTATAACTTGATAGCTCTAACTGTAGTTTTGAACAATATATGCACCATTGTTGTCATTTTAATTATGTTTATTTAATTTGTAATAAAAAAAATCCAGAAATTCTCAGAAATTCTCTGTATTTTATTGTTTTCTCCCAAAAATGATGAAAACTTGAAAAAAATGATTAAAAAATTACATTTTGTGTCAAAGTGGTCGTCAATAATGGTCGTGATAAACAAATTGATGACGACACGTACGATTATCTACGCCTAGATGAAACTTCCACAACCTGTCGATTTTATATACTTCCAAACCTCCATAAAAAGGGATTTCAGGGAGACCTATAGTATCAGCTAATGGCCAACCTGCCTATCTCATATTCAAGATACAACTGACAATTTGAAGAAAATGAATTCCTAAATTCCCTTACCTAACAAACAATTTTGGTTTCAATGGATGTGTACTCTATATACACTAATATTCCAAAAAATGAAGGAATAACAGCGTGTGAAAAAGTATGGAACACTCGAAAGGATAAACATCCCCCAACTGACTGTCTAGTTAAGTTTTTTAAGTTAGTGCTTGAAAATAACAACTTTATTTTCAACTACAAGCACTCTTTACAGATGATGGTACTTGTATAGGAACATAAATGGCACCTTCTTTTGGCAACATGTTCATGGGGATCTTGAAGAACGCATCATTTTGAGTGTGCCATACAAACTCATCACTTGGAACCGTTTTATTGGTGACATTGATATGAAATGGAACGAAACTGCAGAACATCTACAAGATTTTTTAAATCTTTTTAAAAAGTTCCATCATTCAATAAAATTTATATCTGAATTTTCAAGCGAGAACATTGCGTTTCTGGACACCACCAAATTTGTAAAAAATATTATTCAGAAAACAAGCTGGTGATTGACCTGAGGAATATTGATCTTGACATTGATTTTAATGATGCCAATATTATGCTTCCCGAAAGGACAACAGCAGACCATGAGAATATTTTCCTAGGCATATTTTATACTTGAGAAATATTGACAGTATTGTTATGTTTTGTCTTTTTTGTTGAAGATTATTTTGTTACTTTTATGCCAAGGCAGGTGATTTTATTTAATATATGTTTATATATTTTTATACTTATGTAATTTTTACTTTATGATAGATTTTTAAACCATTAAAGTTTTTTTTTCGTTTTCGAGCTGAGAGGGGGTGCTTGGTAATGTCAATTCATAAGAGGTCGGAAAAAATAAATCGGTTGTTAACGTTTAGCACAAATGTACAATGATTGATTGTTGGTTGCTTAACGTCCAGTGGCAAATATTTCATGCATATTCAGGACGAGAACAAGTTCACAATAAATACAATAGGTAGGTTCTGTAATAGATTAAGGGATTAAGGTCGGAGAAATTTAGACTGCCACGGGAAATGAGGATATATTGGATAGGGACAGAAATTTAGCCTTGCAACAGGTCACCTACGGACCCCTCAAAGAGTTGTTGCAAGGGTTCTTAACGTGCAAAGAGCGTGGCACTCTCTTTACACGAGGCATCGGATTTAACGTCCCCATTCTGACCGGACGTGGCTGCAAATTTGTACATCCCGCACAGCCAAACGGACGCCCCACTTTAGCACGGGTTTTACTGCCGGTCGGAGGAAGACCAATGGTGACCATACTTCTATTCCCCAGTCACCCTTGGGGGTTAAATGTACAATGAAATATGTCTACCATGTTCGCATTGTACATTCATCCCAAGCTAGACGACGAGGACGTAGTCAACAAACTTCAATGATCTTTGCCTGGCGAAGAACAATGACTTTTGTTTGAACGTTCCACCAAAGGACAGCTTACGCGCGCGTTTTTTGTTTATAAGAGAACTTATTGCGTATCCGAAAGAATTTTTTTTTATTTATTTAAGATAAATGTTCATTTTAAAAACTTTGGTAAATATTTAAAAAAAAAAATCACTGAACGTTCGTAATTGTTTTAAAAATTATTCAGCATTTATTACCAATTTAAAATCATAAACTATTAAAATACCAACTATTATTTTCCCTTACATTCTCGAATGTCATATTTAATCTGTAAAGCCCAGTTAATAACTTGCATGTTCATTTATAGTTAGCCTAACAATGCACGCGTGGTTATTTTCGATTTCATCAGGCCCTACCTGAACGAATCGAAATAATCACTTGTTTAATTTTATAGTCCATACTTTTATTTCGATTACGTAGAGTAAGGTAATTTTTATCCCGTTAACGGTATATCTATACTTTCTTTTTCATTAGCTAGGCAATGGCTCTTGTTAGGTAGCACACGTATAGTTTTGTCCTCCGGTGTTAAGTCTTTGTGTAGAAAAATATTTTTCGTTTGTCTTTTTTTCCCCTTTGCTACCGTTGTTTTTTGGCCTTTTCGGTACCGGAAATGCATTTTCTCACTATACTTCATTTTTATATTACCCCCAAGGGTGACTGGGGAATAGAAGTATGGTCACCATTGGTCTTCCTCCGACCGGCAGTAAATCCCTTGCTAAAGTGGGCCGTCCGTTTGGCAGTGCGGGATGTACAAATTTACAGCCACGTCCGGTCAGAATGGGGACGTTAAATCCGATGTCTCGTGTAAAGAGAGTGCCATGCTCTTTGCACGTTAATAACCCTTGCAACAACTCTTTGAGGGGTCTGTAGGTGACCTGTTGCCAGGCTAAATTTCTGTCCCTATCCAATATACCCTCATTTCCCGTGGCAGTCTAAATTTCTCCGACCTTAATCCCGGCACCCTTTTTCAGAACCTACCTAATGTATTTATTGTTAATTTGTTCTCGTCCTAAATATGCATGAAATATTTGCCACTGGACGTTAAGCAACCAACAATCAATCAATCAATCAATCATGTTTATATTCATTGACTATGTGCTAACTATGTACCCACACCTCACAGTGAACTTTTTAAATACTTATCGAAGCCCCTAGGTAGCGTTCAGTGACAAATATTTCAATAATCTCATCTTATATTAAATATTGCATGTTACATATTGTTATTGTGTAAAAACAACCGAATTGGTTTGTTACGGGTAAGAAAGGCAAAGATCAGGGTAAAGGTAAAGGTTTCATTAGTAAGTCATCTATTGTGGTTGGCATAACAAGTCTCTAACTGAACTATTGTTCAAAGGGGGGAGGTTCTTTGGTTCACCATTTTGGCGTCAATTTGTTGTCAGAATTTGACAATTTTTAAGAAATTCTAAATCATTGCAGCCATCTTTTTCGTTCAACTCTTTGGTGTTAACTTGTTGTCATATGACTGTCGAATAAAATTTAGTAAACAATGCAACCGCCTGGATTTCATTTTAGATAATTAACAACTAACCAGCATACACTCCTTTTACTCGCCTATGTTCTTCTTTAGCTGGGTACATGCTGGAATCAGGGAGGTAAACACTCACATACGAATATCTCTTACTGAGATGACGGTAAACCAAATCAGCATAATAATAGCCCTCTTGAAATAAAGATTATTATTATGCTGATTTGGTTTATATACAAGTAGTCTCAAGCATCGTTCGAGTGGAAGAGATGATGGCGCTTCCATTGCACGATTCCTAACAGCTTAACAGGCATAATAAGAGTAGAAGGCACCTTATTTTCATGTTACTAACACTTTTTAACTCCATACATGTTCAGTAAACCACCCATTGACCTCGTTCCTTTTTTTGCCTTTCAGTAAAATGTCAGATGTACAGCGTAAAATCATTGCCAAGGGTTCTGATTGCGTTCTCTATAATTTTTTACCCCTGTAAGATTCGTTATGAGGGTATAGAGTTTCGTAGTATCGAGCACCTGCATCAGTGGTCAAAGGCTCGTTTTCATAAGGATCCCACCCCAGTCGCTCTCATTCTACAGTCAGCATTGCCTTCCGATGCTAAGATTTATCTCGGCGTATTACAGTATCTCCCGAGTGGGACGTTCATCGCGTCGATCTTATACGTCGGCTTCTTAAGATGAAAGCTCTTTCTGTCCCCGAGTTCAAGTTAGGTTTATTGGCTACTGACGGTTATATAGATCACGCCGTTCCCGATACCTTTTGGGGCACAGGTCCTGAAGGTTTAGGCCAACATATGTTTGGCTTTTTCTGGCAGAATTACGCATCACACTCCGTCAGTAATTTTGGTTTTTTCAGGTTTCAACTGGATTCAACTGCAATCCAGATATATCCTTTTACACAATAGTCTAAGCTTTACTCAAGTAATCAAATCAATTTGGACTATTTTCTAAAGTAACTTTATCATAATATAATCCATTCTTTTAATTACAATATAGTATTCAATTCAATTTTTACAACTTTATTATCATTCTTATTTTATTTATTTTTCCATTTGATTCACTTGGAGCCTTGCAATTTTCTAAGTCATTTTTTTTTACCAATTTTCTTTTTTTCGACATTGACAATGAAGACGTAGGTGTCCCAGTTACACTCTCCATTATTGGTGCCCCATTATGAGTGAACCAATAAAGGACAACCCACCAAAAAAAGAAAAATACTAGAAGTAAAGTCAAAACCCCAACTAAATTTGTTACTGCAGAGGCTTCAGTCAAAAGTGTCCCAGTAAGCCCCATCTTTGAAGCCATTGCAGATATAGAAATTGTGCCATCCAAAATTGTTACCCCTAAAACGAATAAACATTTGGCTAGTAAATCTTTTGAATCTGTTTCTGAGGCACCCCCCAAAATAAACAAAAAACAAAAAAACAAATAAGGAGACATCTTCAGACTCTATTTCTGAGGCAACCCCCAAAAAGAAAAAAAAAGAAAAAATCAAATAAGGACACATCTTTAGACTCTGCATCTGAGGCAACCCCCATAAAGAAAAAAAAAGAAAAAAAAACATTTGGCAACTCCTTCCAAAAAGGGAAAAAGGAAGTTTACACAACCAGAGTCCAGTTCCAATGAATTATTAAGTCAGATAGATTCCCCCCCCCCCCCCCCCCCCCCCAGGTACAGGTGGGCCCATCAGCTTCCCCAGATCAGCAGGTTAAAAAGTTGTATGGCCCTGGGGACAATAATATTCTCTGTTTAAATTCATTTGACTAATAGTATTTTGGTCCCAAATGTAGGAAACAGTACGACTGCCAACTGTAATACCGAAGTGGACTCGACTCAAATTTTCAAAGATAATATCAACAACATGAGGAATTATTTATACATTGACCCGACAGATCCACACATTCCCGACAGGTGTTATTCAAGGAATAAAGTACTTCAGTTGCTTCAATATTATGGGCACAATCTAGCCCCTGGACTGATCAATCCTAGAATGCCAAAAAACTTAAAAAGAGCTCCTTAGTGGGTCCCATTGAACAGACTGACAGACAAACAAAAGACAAAGAATCCCACCAGGCATCAAGTTCCACTCCCATTGCCAATGAGGTCGGCCCTGCTACTAGTAATTTTACAGGTCATTTTCAATAAGGGTAAGCTTAATACATGTCGCCAGCTCCCTCCACCTGCTTGGTCAGACATTGACAATGACACTGCCGAAAGAGGACCTGGGCCATCTCATCAGAGACCTGTCGTATCTTTGGACAGACTGACGGACGAGACATTACACGTTTACCCTCACCATCACCAATAAGAAAACGTGTAAAACATATTATAAATTCTGATTCGTCGGACCTGGCTTCTCCCAATAAACGGCCCCGCCGTCAGCCGTCCCGCAGAGCCCAAGCTCCGGCAATCGAGGTATCTGACATGGAGGACGATACGGACGCTGACAAGGACTTTGACACGTCATATCCTTTACAAAGACGAGTTGGAATTCATCACAATCGTCCCAAGGCAGTATTGTACAACCATCTCGGTCTAAGTACAACCAAAAAGCATGTAGGGTTTTGAAAAAAATATGCCAACATGGAGAGATATAAACAAAAAAGAGTATCCTTTGCCGCACACCAAAATTCTGTTGTAGGCAATTGTAAGAGCCCTAAAACTCTGGCCCAATCCCCACAGACATACCAACAGGGCACTCAATGACATAATGTGAGCAAAACTGGCTTTTACAGCATACCGTTGCAATATAGCCAACTTCCCATCTTTGTTCAATTCCATGCTTTTTTTTATAGACTACCAAAAAAAAGAGACGGTGACTAAACGGGAAATTACAAACTACGTTAGACAGGTGACAATGGTCCTTTGGCAACTTGACAATCACCACTATAAGCTTTGACCGCAAAAATTGACAAATGTTGCTATTCATCAGGTGTTTTTGTTGGCATGCTATAAACAGGGTAAAAGGCCGCCACACTTGTAGGGTACTGCAAAAATCTGAAATTTTTTTGACTTTCTGACCACCTTGGTTGACGACTGACGAAAGGGCACATATGAAAAGATTAAGAGATGCCATCAACCAACTACAAAGAGGGTACGACGGTATGAAAAGGACGGTCAATAGACATACGCGGTGCAGTGACGTCGCAGCCCGCAACGCACCTAGGATCACCGAAGTCACAAAGGTTATTCCGCTAGCAGAAAAACCTGCCCTTAAAATCCTGCAACATGCAGAGGACAATGATTATAGGATTTTTAATTCAGACTTTATGTTCCTAAATTCCTATTTCATTGCAAAGCACTGTCTTGAAAATGCCTAGAGGGTCAGCATGCTCACCAACATGCAGCTCTCTGAATTCTATACTGCCATCGAAACCACCAAGGTCAGTCGGGACATGACAAACGGACATGGGAATGTTATAACCGATGACGAGGGGAAAGTTCAGCAGGAAATAAACTACGTTATTTGTGTTGCCGAACACAAAACAAAGGAGTCATATATAGGTACTCTGACCATTAGTGAAGACCAGGTCCAATTAATTAACACCTACATTAAGATAATGGCTAGGGTACTGACCGATACGGGGAAAACTTCTGAAATGCTGTTCGTAAATTCTGAAGGTAACGAAATTACAAATGGGTCTGACCTTATCGCAAGACTACATAAAAAAAAGTGGGCCTAAGAGTGTCATACAGCGTGACACAAGCACGAAAGGCCAGTCAGACCCTGGCAGCCTCTTGTCCTGACAATGTAAAAAAGAACTTGACGAGATATTTAGGTGATTCAGAACAGATGGCCGACCAGAATTATCGTGGACTGAACACGGACAAAGCCGTGGACGCATATGAATTTATGTCCCGGATGAGGGTTTTCAGTGCTGCCCATCCAAACAAAAAACCCACTACAGCAAATCCATTGCTGGAAATTTCACTAACCAAACGTGTCAGACTACCACTAAAAAGGTCGATAACACCTAAACGACCGACACCCACGATTCCATCCATCACGTCATCAGCATCCTCTGAAGTTGTACCGCTGATACAATTATAGGCCAGTACATCTACCCAGGTCAGCCCATCTGCGAAAGCCCAAAAAAATATTTTTTAATAATTTTTTTAATAAGCAGACATTATTAACAATTTTTTGTCATTTTTTCACATAAAAAAGACAAATTTTCCAAAAAAGGAGGGGGCACCCCCTGGATCCGCCACTGAATTATGTAGCTTTAAATTTTTGATCATGAAAACTTAACAGACATGACAGTATATACATGTTCAAATAGGTTTAACTTCATCATTGGTATTATATATATGTACAAAATACAGTCTTAGCTTTTTGCCACGAGCATATATAATGCCAGAGACTAGTTAGCAAAAATCAATTTAGACTTGTAAATAACCGGCAAATTAGTTTTTAGCACAAACTGCACTATATAATTAATTTATTGAAATCAGAAACAATACCAGAAAAAATAAACCCATCATGAACATGATAAAAGGCACTGATTGCCCAAGTCCAATACATCTCAACATTGAACAATGAAACAATGAAAAATATTCCACAATCAATCACCCTCACCTAAATTTCACAGTCAGTTGATAAAGATAATTTTTTGTGACTTTTTTTGTGTCTAGATACTATAAGCAATTGGTAATCCATAGTATTTTATGGAATTAAATAAAATTAAACAGGCGAGACATTTAGCATGTGCACTCTTGTTGTGTATTTTTGCTTATATCTTGTAAACTGCTATAGACCTAGAGCCAAAGTGTAAATTGCACAAATAATAAGATCATCGTAGGCTATGAAAAGTGCTAAGGGTAAAACTGTCAAATTTTGGGTTTAGGAGTTGTCTCTCTTTGAATACTGAATTTATGTTCGAAACCTTCAAACAGGTTCACAAGCCATTAAGACGCCTTGGAGCCTCTAGTTTTATGTTTCCAATTTCAAAAAACTTCTCAACTGAAACTCATGCGGCCCTATATGACTGTGTCATTTTCTAGTGATGAATCATTTGGTTCCAAATAAACAGTTGAGCAATCCAGGTTCATGGGTTGTTCCATATACAGGGCTATCTAGCAGTGCGCAAAGTGATGAATTCATCTGATGAGACCTAATACATGCCTGACAAAATTAGTTTAACCTCAGGCTCAACGTCTTTGATGACTTTATATTGTATTTTATGTTATTTATTTATTTACATTATTTAGTTGAACATGTAGAAGACAAGTCTGTGGAAGGGTCGCAGGACTCCAAAGAAGCAAATACAATACAGGGCACAGCATCATCCCAAGTGACAGATAGCCAGACTTCTGATTGGTTTCATGATCAGCTAACAGCAAGAGACAAATTCAACTATGCTATGAATACTATTTCTCAAGAATTAACACCATTACGGTTTGAACTGTCACATGATAGGGATATCCTACAACGCCGTACCAAAAATTACTACTTATCTAAAGCAGTAGAGATTATCAATATAGTAGTAAGCTACATTGCTCCTGATCAAGAAGACAAGATTATCCCTGATGTATCAATAAACTTGCACCAGCCAATTACATTCAGAAGGACACACTGGTTGATGAACTTATTGTAGCATATATTGCCAGTAATCATTCTGATATCCAAATACAAATATTGTCCATTTTCCCTAATAAATACACAAATGAAGAGCTGAAAAAACTGGTGCCTGGTTTAACCATCTCCAAAATCGATAGAGCTAGAAAGCATGCTGCACTTTGTGGACCTGGTGATGTTGTTAAAAAAAAGGAGATTCATAGAGACAGATTAACAAGAGCAAAGACTGCCCATTTTCTAGATTTTTTGTCATAACCTGCTTACTGTCAAATTGTTGGTTTTGGATCAAAGGTAATCCAGTTATCTAAAGGAGCAGAAATCAAAATTCCTAAGGTTGTTAGAACCGTGATGGCATCACGTGTCATTCAGTTCTATGATACATTTTGTAAATCAACATATTTTTCTTCATTGAGGAGATCATCCCTTTATAAAATTGTAAACTTGTGTGCTTCATCACAAAAGACTAGCCTTCAAGGTCTTGACAATACAATCGCTGATGGTATGAAAGGGATTGATACAAGAAAATTGTACGAAAGCTGAACACTTTTGGACTTGATCCCACTTCAACCAAAGAAGTTACTCTATTCCTGTATAGGACAAGTCAGCATTTAAAGTTTGACATCAAAGGACATATATCATTCCAATCAGACGTTGTAAACCATTGTTCAACATATGCTCTTAGTCACAATAAGGAAAAAGATTTCTCTGGGAGATGACAGCATGAACATGATAATTTTTGCTCAGTTTGCTCTACTTTTTTGCAATGTGAGTCAAAGGTGACAGATTTGTATAAGGAAATACAAGATAACATTCCGTCTGAGCAAAAGGAGGAAATTGAACATGACTTGGAGATGTCTGGTAAGCACATCAGTGCATGGCATTCACACTGTATTCGTATATTTAACCAAGACACAGCAAAGCAAGACATTTTGTCAAACTTAAAGCCAAACGAGGTTTTAGTCATTATGGATTGGGCGATGAAGTTCATCCCATTTCTTCATCAAGAAAAACAAGCAGACTTTTTTGGGAAAAAGTGCATGTCATGGCATTTTGCATGTGCAGTAACAAAGCCAAAGGATCAACTTGAACCGAAATGCTTTATACATATATAAGATGATGGAGTTCAAGGATGGTTTAACTGTAGCAAACATTCTAACAGATGTCATGATTGCTCTCAAGAAGCAGAACCCAATGTTAACATGTGCTTTCCTAAAAAGTGACAATGCTGGCTGTTATCATTGCTGGTGGTT
The DNA here is from genome assembly GCF_021869535.1 of Mytilus californianus. Lineage (NCBI taxonomy): Eukaryota > Metazoa > Mollusca > Bivalvia > Mytilida > Mytilidae > Mytilus > Mytilus californianus. Next base: position 5,497,538 of record NW_026262672.1, read on the forward strand.
CATTGCTTGCATTTATACAGGCTCAGAATCTGAAAGGTGCTCCAATACAAATCAAACAGTATAATTTTAGTGAGGCACAGTCAGGTAAAGACTTATGTAATAGCAAGACATCTCATAGTAAACTTCACATCCTTAGATATGCCGATGAAGGGCACGACGTGACAAGCCCATTTGACATGAAGAAGGCTCTAGAAAGTTATGGAGGACTACGGGAAACATTCACATCAGTTGTTTCTGTCGATGAACATATGGAACCTAAAGTGTCCATAAAGATTCCTGGTATAAATCAGCTGAACAACTTTCAATTTACTGAAGCAGGAATAGTAGTGAGAAAAGCCTACAAGATTGGACATGGAAAGATGTTTGAAAATTCGAAGCTTTCACTTAGACAGTGTACAGATATAGATAGTTTGAAGGTATGTTTATCAGAATGACTCGAGGTTGCTATAAAAGGAGAAATGAAATATTCAAGTTACATATATATGTATATTTATAATGAGCCTCATTAGGGCCACGACACTTGGTGTCAGACGCCCTATAGTAATCACTCTGTGTGTCTGTCATTCTGTCTGTCCGTCTGTCTGTCACCATTTTCTATGTCGTATGATAACTCAAGTTTGCCTTGACCGATTGAAATAAAAGTTATACACAACAATAAGCATCACTAGAAGAAGCTCCCTTTTGATTTTGAATTGTTTTTGATTTTTTTTTCCGAGTTATGACCCCTGGGGACTAACCCTGTATATCATTCAAACCATCTTCGCATGACAAACCAGAATATATATGGTTTAGGGGTGGGGATCTTGACCACTTACAAGATATTAAAACTTTTTTAAATGGCAGGGGGTGGGGGTGACCCTTGGGGACTAACCCTGTATTTCATTTGATGTGCTTTATCATGACAAACCAGAATATATATGTTTTAGGGGTGGGGATCTCGACCATTTACAAGATATTATACCTTTCTCAAATGGCAGGGGGTCGGGATGACCCCTGGGGACTAACCCTGTTTATCATTCAAACCATCTTCGCATGACAAACCAGAATATATATGGTTCAGGGGTGGGGATCTTGACAACTTAAGATATTAGAACTTTCTTAAATGGCAGGGTGTGGGGATGACCCCTGGGGACTAACCCTGTATTTCATTTGATGTGCATTATCATGACAAACCAGAATATATATGGTTTAGGGGGGGATCTCGACCATTTACAAGATATTAGACCTTTCTCAAATGGCAGGGGGTCGGAATGACCCCTGGGGACTAACCCTGTATATCATATCAACCATCTTCGCATGACAAACCAGAATATATATGGTTTAGGGGTGGGGATCTTGACCACTTACAAGATATTAGATAGAACTTTCTTAAATAGCAGGGGGTGGGGTAACCCCTGGGGACTAACCCTATATTTCATTTAATGAGATTTATCATTTAAAACATTTTCAATTAAAAAGATTGTGTCTATCACAAACGGTTTTCAATTTATACTCATCTGAAAATTTAAAAAAATAAAAGTCCATAGGGTTCAATAGTAAAACCCTCCTTTCTTTTTGCCCCTCAAAGTACCCCTTTATAAACCCCATTGCACAAACAAAACCTTGATTGCACCACTAGACATGTTAGTCTAAAATATTGTGATACCGTAAGTCAATCTGACAAGCGGTTTTGGAGAACGGGTACGGACAAGTTCAAATTTTAAAGCGGCGGAAGAGGAAGAATAAAAATAATAAGTGAGTAAAACCAATAAGTCTTCCCAAACTTCGTTAATTAAATTAACATACAAGAAAGTGGCCTATTTAAAGTTATATCTTATAGAATTATTTAAAAGAAAGTTGCCGATTTAAGGTTACATTTATTACAATTATCCTCATAAAAAACCTGAGTTTAGGTTAAAATCCAGTGAAATTATCAATAAAAAAGTTAAATATAAAAACAGTACAATTATTTATTAAAACAGTAGCTTAATAGAAGGCTCAAATTGTTGACAAAGCTAACTGGAATTTCCACAAACATTTGAAGAAATGCTTTGACTTGTCACATCTGGTTGAACATTAAAATCACTGGTCATTTCAATTGCCTCCATCGGAAAGTATTAACTTTATTTTAGACCTTCTTGCATTATAACTGGATGAACTTTTTTAAAACTCAAAAGTCGGACTACAATCAAATTATAAGTCCATATAAAACAAATGTCCAAGAGTATTCATTTTTATACAAAATGCAGAATTGAAATAGAAATGATATTCATATGAGCAGGTTATCATGGTCTATACAAACAGTACAAAACAAAATAAAAAAAGAATACAAAATTTCATATTATAACTTTAATGCAAAAACACAGAATAAGTAGTTCAAAAGAGTTTTTAATCATGCTTATCCATTATATCATTGAATGGGAAATAATAATAGTATTAATTTTCTGAAATTATTTTCAGATGAACAGTTTTTTTTACAATATCGACTATTTGAATCGATGGAGAAAGAAAGGTCAGAGAGTCAGAAGTACTCTCCCAGGACACGAATATTTCTCAGCTGTTGAAAGTTCCAAAGAAAAAACATTATCAGATAGGCGAGCTGTATTTCGAATATCTAAAATGTCCGAATGATGGTATTCAGTGTAACTGGTGTGCAAATTCTATTGACATTGGCCCTAGACCAGATCCCATACCAAAACCTGTCCCTTGAACAAATGGGCATTATAAACAATTTGTTGATACTCCACGGTTAAATGCAGATGGTAAACGTTTTTGTTACCTTCGAATTAAATAAATTCACAGTAGATATGTGTATATTTAGAAGTAAATGTTCATTACAAACATCAATTTGTGTGTTGAATGTGTTATTTAAAGACATCCCTTTGTTGTAATCATGCGTTTTCAGATTTGCTACGTTATAGAAGTCTCCAACTGTTAGGCTAACACCAGCATATTGTCTCCACAGTGACAAGTTTTACTTCCTCATTATCATCTTTTAATGTAATGGACTTGAAGTCGACCTTTTCTTGTGTTTTTGCAAGAGGTTTTTGTGTTGTAAAATTATCATATATATTTACAGGAAGAAGCTACAACTAAACATACATGATTTTAGCCAGATATGTTGATTGATTGATTGTTGGTTGCTTAACGTCCAGTGGCAAATATTTCATGCATATTCAGGACGAGAACAAGTTCACAATAAATACAATAGGTAGGTTCTGTAATAGATTAAGGGATTAAAGTCGGAGAAATTTAGACTGCCACGGGAAATGAGGGTATATTGGATAGGGACAAAAATTTAGCCTTGCAACAGGTCACCTACGGACCCCTCAAAGAGTTGTTGCAAGGGTTCTTAACGTGCAAAGAGCGTGACACTCTCTTTACACGAGGCATCGGATTTAACGTCCCCATTCTGACCGGACGTGGCTGCAAATTTGTACATCCCGCACAGCCAAACGGACGCCCCACTTTAGCACGGGTTTTACTGCCGGTCGGAGGAAGACCAATGGTGACCATACTTCTATTCCCCAGTCACCCTTGGGGGGAGCCAGATTTTTTACTCCATTCATTTTTCAATATATTAAAAACATATTCTCTAATATTAGATTTAAAATCGGTATATGGTATATCACAGTTAGATAAAGGGTCACCTAGGGCATTCTTTGCCTCAAGGTCTACAGCTGTGTTTCCAAGGATTCCAACATGACTCGGCACCCATAGAAATAATATTTCTTTAAGACGAATTTTTAAATTCCTCATTACATATAAAATTTTGAGAATTGTTGGGTTTTTAATTTTAGTATTTTGTATAGCTTGTAAGCATGAAAGTGAATCAGAACATATAATAAATTTGGATTTATCTGAAGAAGATTTATTTTAAGACCTCGGCAATTCCATTGGATGATATTAGTCATGTTTTGTTAATAGACGGGCGAATGCTATCGAGTTGCCAGCATTCTTATTTCGCTCACCCTGAGATTGTAATCTTTCGGGTGGCGGAACACTTTCGATTTCCATTTCTGATTCGTCGTTAAGTGTTGAAAATCTGTTGTGTGAGGAGAGTCGTCGATCTCCAGGACCATGCGCAGCTGGTTTTACTCCGCCTCGACCCCTACCCCGCGACCTCGAATCAGAAGACGTCTGAGAGGATGTATTTGCTGGCTTCTTTGGGACATCCTTCTGTTCTGGAGAACGAAGAGGAGACGGGGCTTTAGAAGACTTTGTACTAGATGCAGAAGATAAACTAGTTTTATTAGATGCAGATGAAGGAGGACTATTGGAGATGGAAGAATCATCAATGTCACTGGGAAGGTCCCAGACAGATTCACCGCCCCAACTGTCTGATTTAACTGTATCTTTTTTATTTGATTTCTTTTTTTCATTTTTTTTAGATGATGACATTGAGCTCTGTAAGGAAGATTGAGTTGACTGAGTACTGGTTTTAGAAGGTGTTGGTTTTCTTGGAATTAATATTTTATCGTTAGGTTCTGTTTCAACAGGCAGCATTGTAAATGTCTCAGCATCAATTGGCCAGGTCATGCGAGTTTGTGTATGCTCGTGACTGAATGAGCGGACAACTTTGCTGGCGTACGATGGTCTGTTCGAAACAAGGAGATCATTCGAAACAGAAGCTATCTGTTTAGCTTCTGGGTAACTGATGTTTCTTTCTGTTTTAATTTTTATAATATTTTTTTCTTTAAGGTAAACAGGGCAGTCCCTAGATGATGAAAAATGGGATTCACCACAGTTTACGCATTTAGAAGATTCAGAGCTACAGGTTGTTCCCTCGTGTCCTTCGTCAGAACACTTGAAGCATCTCTGCGTACCACGACATTGTTTGCTTCCATGACCAAACTTTTGACAAGTGAAGCATCGAATTGGGTTAGGGATAAACCTGTCAACTCTGATTCCGAAGCAACCCAAAGTAATAGATGGAGGAGGAGTTGGAGTTCTAAATGTCAAAAGATATGTATTTAATTTGATTATATTTCCATTCTTTTTTATTTGAAATCTAACAACATCAGTTACACCTTGGCTTGAAAGTTCCTCACAGATTTCTTCCACGGTAAGGTCACCAAGGTATTGACTTCTGTCTCGAATGATCCCCTTACAGCTGTTCAAACTGTTGTGAGGAGAGGCAGAAACAGGAAAGTTTGTAATTGTTGTCAGTGTAAGCAAATTTGTTGATTGACTTTTGTTGGAACATTCAACCAACAAATTGCCTGATCTCATTTTTGAAACTTTTTTTACAGTACCAGCAACGCTTTGAATTTGTTTGTGAATCACAAAGGGAGATATTTTGGAAATTGGTTTTTCATCTGTTCCTTTTATTACAATAAATCTGGGCCAACTGTCATCTTCCTGACAGGGCACTGAATCATCACATTTTCTTTTTTTATGTATTAAAGCTGATTTAGAGGGTTGGTTTTGTTGTGCCATAGGAAATGAGAAAGATTCACCATTCTTGTCATCCACCCACCTCGGAGTGCCTACAAGGGCGATGCTGTGTTTCCGTGGCGAGCCGGGGTCAAGTGCTAATGCTGAAAACAAGCTCCAAGTATAACATGTATAACGTAGCTGGTCCCCAAAATTAGCACCCAAGATCCACTGCGGAAAGCACCAGATGTTCCAAGAATGGTATACTCAAGCAGAGCGTATCCATCAAGCGAAATAGAAAGCGTACCACTTGATTGACCCATGAGCCATCGCCTACTTCAGTTATCCGAAATATAAATAGCTTTATTTAAAACACATGTGTATATCATGAAAATTGTTACAAGAAAGCTTATTGTTGAGGATTAACTGAAGGGCTCGACATGACCAGCCGATTGATCGAACCGGGTCCATCCGACCTCCCGTTTAGATGATATTGGAGCCAAAGCAGCTTATTGAACTATAGTCTTGTCCGTCCGGGTATTTTCTGACCGTAAGGAGTCTGGCTACAGCCCTCATCCGCAAGGATCTCGTCAACCACCGACACGGGTAGCAACCCACGGCCAACGGGTTGGAGAGCCTATTTTATTCAAAACATCGGGCAACTCGTACGATGTTCGGATCACTTTAGTCTGGTCTCTACCCTTCGACCTGTCCAGCATGGGTAACCCTACCAGGAGACGAAGCTCCAACTGGCATAGCTCTTGGGGTCACTGAGACACGCAAGCCCCCCGACCACGGCAAGGATAGCGATCCACCGGGGGGTCTTATGCAAGATGTTTGTGTCAAATTCTGTTACAATTAACTATTTTCGTATGAACCTTTAAGATCTTGTTGAAGTTGTACCCCAAATCATTGCATCATATAGTCACTTATTATTGAATATATCATTTAACCAAAGTAAGCATTTGATTTAAATTATCCAAATATCACATTGCAGAACAGGCGCCATTGATGACCTATTTTGTATTTCACTACTACAAAAAAAAAAACAAAAAAAAAAACATTAAGGAAAGCAAATTATGTACCATTGTTATTCTTCATGTTATCTGCATTTCTCAGTCTCTACTTTAGTAGCCAATGCATGCATATCATTTATCATTAATATTTTCATAGGGATAACACCACCAGTTTCCTGACCAAATAAGTTTTTTAATAGCAAGTTATGGTAAAAATGATTGATTGATCATGATAGGAATTTCAATATATATTTGTTTGCCTCTTAGAGTTGTCGCGTAAATTTGTAGAACTAAATAACAAGTACGATGTATCATTTTCTAATTGCAGAATTTCGAGGGAGAAGAACACATATTCCGTCTATTGAAGCACAACTGTAAGTTGATTTACTGTACAAGTGATTTAATACATTGGTTAAAAACTTATCGATCAATGTAGAGAAAAAATTCTGTTGGGACATCAAAACAATTTGTTTTATACATCACTCAAAGTACCATAGAATATATGAATATAAGATACTTTTGTATTGAATAGAGGAACATGAATAAGTGAGGTACACATTTTTGTATAATGCTTAAAATTTCTAAGTTCTCATTAAGATGGAAATATCGAAATTGAGCAATTCAAATAGCATTAACTAGTCCTAACAACATTTTGGTTCACAATCCTAAAAATTCCCATAATTTAAATGGACTTGTAGTACAGTAAGAGTTTTCAGAAGACAAAAAAGAACATATATATTTTTTTGGGGTCTTACTTAGTTAATATCTTAATTGAAATGAAAATGTCATATATGTAGCCATTATTCAATGGTATCTTGAGACTATTATATTGCACAGTTACAAAGTGGCTAGACTATTTTACCCGGCAGTGTCACAATCTTCAACATATTATTGTCCATCACTTCAGCATTGGAGATATTTCAGGGTGTTCTTTTTTTGATTGGTCACATTCTTTTTGAGCGGAACAAAAATTCACATAGTTTTATGTATTTGATTCAATTCTGTATGGAAATTCGAAAGTTTAGCATTTATTTACAATTAAACACAGAAAAACATGTTATGGTGTTGGTTTAAAAATTCATGAGTTGCTGTCTCCTACTTAACATATAGTATTGTGACTTTTTTAAATTTTTTAATATACTTTCAAAATACATACAAGTGAGACTCATCTCTGTGTCAACAGTTTATTTTTCATACCATAAAAAAACAATCAAAAACAAATCAATCCACAGTCTAAATTTATATCGTTAATGTTTGGGATTTTTTTAGAATTATAATATTACACTTCAACAAGTTTCTCAGCTCACCTCCTCCTTTACATTCAATGTTACTGTAAATATTCTTTTGTTTTAACAGAATACCAACAGAAGAAGATAATCAATTAACAGCAGCCTACATTGTCGTATATACTGTACCTATGGCTATTGAACACTTCATAGACAGAGTACAAAAGTGGCTTTCTGAAAGCTATTCGTGATCATAAAGGTCAACTGAAGGCCAAACTCAGTTCAGAGGAATGGGATTTACTCAACCAATTAATCGTACAGTTATTACTTCTCAGTAATATGACAACGACATTTTTTTTAAAGAAGGTAAAAAATTGAAATAAAGGAAAAAGATAACCAAGAATAGCGGAAGACACATATTATATGTGAAATGACAAATAGACAGCTTACACTGTTTGCCGTAAGCTCCCTTTTGATTTTTATAAATTTCAGATTTTACGTTTCCGAGTTATATAAATGGGAATTTATTCATAAAAAATGTGTGATTTTCCAGTTTTCAGACTATAAGAAATATATATTTGAGAAATGTTTAGGACACTTTGGTGAATTATTTATATATATTGACATACGTTCCCTTTCAATTTTACAAATTTCTGATTTTATTTTGGAGTATTGGGACTCTAATCATAAAAGGGGCGATTTTCCGGTTTTCAGACATTTACTCTAAAACGCTTTAAGCAGTTTTCTTGGAACTTTAATGACTTATTAATATCTATTTGAGCACTGCTTGCAGTAACTTTAGTTGATCATATAAATTCATTTCAAGCATAATGACGAGCTAAAAAGGGGATGGGTATCATGCGCTCACAGCGTAGCTCTTTATTATATTTTGCATCGCCATCTACTTTAAAGGCATAATTTCCCAAAATTATCACTAACATGTCATATTTTTGTTGGTTTTATATGGTAGTGATTGATTGTTGGTTGCTTAACGTCCAGTGGCAAATATGTCATGCATATTCAGGACGAGAACAAATTAATAATAAATACAATAGGTAGGTTCTGTAATAGGGGCGTCCGGGATTAAGGTTGGCACATGTTCATTGCATATTCTTAATGTTTTGTGGCAGGTTGCAAAAACAAAAAGGTACAACAACATGAATGGATTTCTGTAGTATTTAAAAAACTGTTTGTATATCTATATATAAAGGCATCTATTGAGTACCCTTGACAGGAACAAAACAGTTTTAAATTGTCAAATTTACCTGTTTTTTTAATTTGCCTTAAAGTAATGATTATGATAAAATTGACCCTGCTTTGTCGAAGGTTAAGGCACCAACCATTGTATTACAGAGGGCCATTGTCTTGGACTTTTTCCAAAAAAAATATTATATCTTATGTTTTGATTCTGAAAATTGCAAAACAAAATATGTGTGTTTTTCAAAAAAAATATTCTGTTTTACTGGATGTGTTAAAAAAAACTTTGATTTTCAGAGATTATATTATAAAATCTGAAATGTAGTGTTGTTCCCTTACATTTGGAATATAAAAAAGCATAGATTATTCAAGATACTTTTGTTTTTTTTTTTCTATTTCAGCAAACAATTCAGGCTGAACATCTGATATTGTCCAGATTGCTGCATGCTCAGAAGTAAAAAAAAATCAGCACTTATGTAATTCCTAACAAACCTATGTCTCCCGAAGCATGCACTGTTACTGGGGTCACTATTGAAGGAAACCAAATATTTTACAGAAAAGAAAGAGTTATGCAAAAAAGCCAGTTTCAAGCTATGAATGACTTTATTGTATATATTTGTCAAAGTTTTAAAAAAATCCGATACTTGTTGGCCATAACATTAAGTGGTTTGACTGTCATGTCCTTTACAATAGTCTAGAATCCCATATGATGTGGAACTAATTTTATTCTCGTGTAAACTGTTTTCTTTATTCCTTAGATTTCATTAAACAAGTCAACCCTGGGCTAAAATCTTACAGTGAAACCAATCTTGTTCATGAACTTTTGGGAGAAACTTATGAGGCAAATAATGCAACTGATGATACCGCCATTCTTAACAAATTGATTTTGACAAAGTGGGATATTTTCATATATGTATCCATATCTGTGCATTTTAAATCAGTGTAGTTTGAAAACATTTTCAAGTGTAATAAAAAAAAAGAGTCATGTCAAAAGCTATGGTTTTGAAAGCAGCCAAGTCAAATCTTAAACTTTCTCATTTGAGAACTGATGTAAATAGAAAGGGCTTAGCAGGACTGAGAAGACAGAACAGGGTAATGTGAGAGTGACAAGTTGTCAGAAAATCATACACTGAATGTTTGAATTCCTGTCCGAGAACAAGCAGGATTAAGGGCATGCAATACAGTTGAATTTCTTCATTGATTTTTTCTTACTAGAAATTTTGTATGTGTACCGTTAAAATAATCAAGGTAGAAAATACCTTCATAACTTAATTCAAGGATGCATGTAAAAAAAAGAATTGCACATTATACAAATTAATACTACTGTATTGGGCATTTTTGGTCGGGAAGGAGGAGGAGGAGACCGATTCACATCAAAAGCTAACCAAACCGTTAAACAGACTTATTCGAAAGGGATATAGTTACGATACTGTTGTCAGGTCATTAAAGATGGCATATTTTGGTATTAATATTGATTCACTCATAGGGTCTTTGCATCGGAAACAAACACATTTATTCTATAACCAGTTATTGGCACGATACGGGTTGTGTTCTTATATATGTTATGATGATATGATTGATTGTTGGTTGCTTAACGTCCAGTGGCAAATATTTCATGCATATTCAGGACGAGAACAAGTTCACAATAAATACAATAGGTAGGTTCTGTAATAAATTAAGGGATTAAGGTCGGAGAAATTTAGACTGCCACGGGAAATGAGGATATATTGGATAAGGACAGAAATTTAGCCTGGCAACAGGTCACCTACGGACCCCTCAAAGAGTTGTTGCAAGGGTTCTTAACGTGCAAAGAGCGTGGCACTCTCTTTACACGAGGCATCGGATTTAACGTCCCCATTCTGACCGGACGTGGTTGCAAATTTGTACATCCCGCACAGCCAAACGGACGCCCCACTTTAGCACGGGTTTTACTGCCGGTCGGAGGAAGACCAATGGTGACCATACTTCTATTCCCCAGTCACCCTGGGGGGGGGGGGGGGGGGGAGGGGGGGATGATGTTATGATACTAAACCCCTAACCGTAGGGATTGTGCTTGATTTTCATATGATGAAGACATAATCTTTCAATCAATTTAATTGAGGTCTGGAGCTGGCATGTCAGTAACTGCTAGTAGTCCTTTGTTAATTTATGTATCATTGTCATTTTGCTTAGTTTCTTTCGTTACCTATTCTGACATCGGACTCGGACTTCTTTTAAGCTAGTGTTTACCTTGCGTATTGCTGTGTGTTTGTTTTTTCTACATTGGCTAGAGGTATAGGGGAGAGTTGAGATCTCACTTAACATGTTTAACCCCGCTGCATTTTAGCGCCTGTCCCAAAACAGGAGCCTCTGGCCTTTGCAAGTCTTGTATAATTTTAGTTCATTTATATGTTTTGGAGTTTAGTATGACGTCCATTTTCACTGAACTAGTACACATTTTTTTTAGAGGCCAGCTGAAGCCCGACTCCGGGAGCGGAATTTTCTCGCTGTGTTGAGGACCCATTGAAGGCCTCCTGCTGTTTTCTGCTCTATGGTCTCTGGTCGGATTGTTGTCTCTTTGACACATTCCCTATTTCCATTCCCAATTTTATGTACACACAATTGTGATAAAGAGGCATATACTTAATGTAATATAAATAATTAAAATGAGTTTAAATGTTTTCAGCGTAAGAAAAAAGTTGAACTGTTACATAAATTTCTCATACATTTAATTTGTTTCATAATTGGGAAAATCAAAACATTTTTTTTGAAACGGCAGATATTGTATACTTGCAATTCATACTATACTTAATGATAGCTATTTGAATTATTGGAAAGAAAATGTTTATTCTGATATTAAACAATGATTTGTAATAAGCTAAGAACATATTGACATCCTAAAGACAATTACAAATTAAAAACCTACTTAATTCATTTGACACTGAAATGTACAAAATTAAATACAATTGGAGAAATAATTCAGTTTTTTATTAATATGACTGATAAAAATAGATTTAAATTTTTACATAATTGGGGTGGGGGGGGGGGGGGTGTAAATTGAAATAATTAGAATCCATTAGTAACATGTACAATACTAGAAATGCTTTGTTGCATAATTAATCATATTAATATTAGAGAAAGCTGCTATTAATATGTCAACTTATCCAGACTGCTATGATATTGAGATAGAAAATCACAATGCACCAATACATTATATACGATACATAGAATCAGGGTATTACAAATATTTCATGGATGTGACTTTTCTCCATGTTATATGTCGTACGTTAGGAATTCTGAAAGATATATTCTTATGCAACATCCTTACTAGTGGAGATCAGCAGAGAATGTTCATCGAACAGAAAAAACAAGTACTCTAGAAAATCTAGAATACTCCCTGAGAAAATTTATGCAAACAATTTAAAGAATTTGAAATCTAGAAAACAACAATTGAGATGTTGAACTAGCTGTTTCTTGAGTGCACACTGCTGGACATGGTTTCAAAGTCAACTTTGCATCTAAAACAATAAATTTTTCCATACCGAAATCATACAAAACATGATACTTCATTACCCAGAAGTGAAAATGCAGAAGTAAGTGACAAATGCTCCGATGACCTTACGAAGCCTCTTCTTGCTATTAATGTTAATAACATCTATTACACAAGTTGTGTGATTAACTTTCTTTCAAATGATCACAACAGATTCCTTGGAAAAGAAAATTTGCGCTGTCATTAAAGATTTCAACAAGTCCAAAGGCCACCTCTTTGAGAAATCGGGTACTAAGTATTGTACTTATACAAAAATCATCAGATGAATGAACTTCAAACCATATAGTCATCTTTCAAAAGAGATGACAAGAATCAAGAAAAATTTTAATAACCAAAATATGAACTATCCCACTAGAATACCAAAATCAAGAACAAAGACATTTGTTCCACAGAAAAACAATTTGACAAAAGACTGGCTTTGCAGACCATTACAGGGCAAAATGCGGTAAACATATTCTAAAGTAAACTTGTGAGATAAGTTCAAGAAAAACATTTTACATAAAAGAAGTTGCATAATCCATGTTTACAATGAGCAGAAACTTATTGCAATTATAAATGATTATGATGATGAAAGTGGAGAATCGAAAACCTCTGTTTATGTAAAAACAGCAAGGGATCTTTTTGAAAATGGTTATTTTCACACTTGCGCCTGTCGTATCTATCGTACCTTGTTGGAATCCCTGGATAACAATAAGGAACAAGGTGATGCTCTGGATGAAAATGGTATAAAATGCATGCATTGTCGTTTTAGCATCAAGAGGTTGCACCAAATATGCATAGGAATGAGCAAGCAACCGCAACATACATGCAAGTAGTCTAACAAGATGCTCTCTTGTACAAGGATAGGAAAGTATTGAATTTCCAACTGCAAGAACAGGAACCAAAATAATATTACTTTTGATAGATGACATTTCATTAGTTCACTTGACATTCAATTCACGTCTTGAGCGCTATATTGTTTCTTGCTTGAATGGATTATGCATAAGTAACAAAGGTTGCAAGAAAAATGTTGACTGTCTTTAAACTGATCAAAATTCAGGAAAGAAAGGCAAGACGATAATATCATAATCAGGACATTATAAATACAGATCACCAGGAGATAATAAGTTTTCTCAGACATATTACTAATGCAAACACGTGTAGCGGAGGAGCAGTCTGCAGAAAGTTAGGCAGCTAATACTAAAAGAAGCGGGTTTTGCCTTGCTGTATCAGTTTTCTCTGGATGACAGCATTGTTACCTAAGAAGCAAGAACGAATGCAAGAGCCCGCACAAGAACCAATGCAACTGCCAGACTTCCATTTAAAATGTAAAAAAAGACAACACCAACTGATCAACAAGTGACGTGGGAAAAATGATGTTTATGTTTACCCACATATGCCAGTACATGTTGGTTTAACATCAATATGGAAAGCATGTCCCTCATATCAATATTGATAGAAACATACAGAACAGCAACACTGATGGTTAACAATGGAAAGTTTAATGAAATATGAATGCCACCCAGGTTTGACTGCTTTCTCTGATAACACGATAGAAACATCTTCCTCTAAGACATGAAACTTGTGTTAAGACAACCTTATACAGATAACATTAATTTTTTTATGTTTTAACAACAGCCAATACCTTGCAGAATTAAATAAAATACTGGCAGTGTTGGTAAAGGAAACAGACAGGGAAGCACCACATCAAACTGGTCTACAATTTAATTTGCAGGCTACCAAAAAGAAGAGCATTTGTAGAAGACAGAAAAGCAGTCTCTATTATAAGAAAAGTAAGTGCACTCTTGTAATTAGGTTTTGATTAATTTATGATTGAATGGTCGGTTTTAATGATCTTAAAAAACTCCAATTAGTACTGCTACAGACAAAAGCAAACAGAATGAAAACAACTAAATGTTGAAGTAGCACATCCGAACATATGTTAAGTTACAGTTTGATTGATTGATTGATTGTTGGTTGCTTAACGTCCAGTGGCAAATATTTCATGCATATTCAGGACGAGAACAAATTAACAATAAATACAATAGGTAGGTTCTGTAATAGGGGCGTCCGGGATTAAGGTCGGAGAAATTTAGACTGCCACGGGAAATGAGGGTATATTGGATAAGGACAGAAATTTAGCCTTGCAACAGGTCACCTACGGACCCCTCAGAGAGTTGTTGCAAGGGTTCTTAACGTGCAAAGAGCGTGGCACTCTCTTTACACGAGGCATCGGATTTAACGTCCCCATTCTGACCGGACGTGACTGCGAATTTGTACATCCCGCACAGCCAAACGGACGCCCCACTTTAGCGACAGTTTTACCGCCGGTCGGAGGAAGACCAATGGTGACCATATTTCTATTCCCCAGTCACCCTTTGGGGTGGGGGGGGGGTTACAGTTTGATCCGGTGATCTGACAACAGATCACAAAAATCGGAAAGCGCCACACATAGTTGATTTTTTTTTTATTTTAGCTCGCATCTATTGCCAGAACAAACTACCCTTGTATTTGAGTTGTATATATAAAAAGAAGATGTGGTATGATTGCCAATGAGACAACTATCCACAATAGACAAAATGACTCAGAAATAAACAATATAAGTCACCGTACGGCTTTAAACCATGAGCAAAGCCCATACCACATAGTCAACTATAAAAGACCTCGAAATGACTAATGTAAAACAATTCAAACGAGAAAACTAACTGCCTAATTTATGTACAAAATAATGAACGAAAAACAATTCACATCTCAACATTTCCTAAGCTGGTTTACAAATGCGTTTTATTCGTGATTTAGAGCTATAAGTATCCGTCCACCACTTCTGACAACGGACATTTAAAAGAGAACATCAGGGAAATATATGATGGGAGTTGCATATTAGTAAGCATACGAAGAATATAATCCAATAGTTCATCAAACTATATTAAACTATACATTTTCAAAGACTTTTCAAGTATGTCGTTAGACTAGTATTATGTTTTGTTCCTTGAACGTGTTTTCGAATTGAATCGGCGTAAAGCAAGGCGATAATTTTCTCAACTCGACACACAAAAATATGCATTTCAAATTCATCCATCGCGGTATGACGGTGCGGTACTATATCAGGAGCATAACTCATACCACCATCATATCCCCCTTTTTTTGTTGGTTCTGATCATTTTTTGATCTATTTACACAGTACTTGTCATCACATACTAGTAACCTAGGGATGACTCTTTTTGTTGACATAGACATCTATATATAACCCTATGTAAACAAACTTTGTTTACTTAGAACTGATCATGACCTTATGTATATAGACTTGGGTCTAAAATAAATAGACCTTGTTTTTGCATAGTCCTTGTGTAAACATGATCGAAAACACTATGTCCGATCCACACATTTTAAACTACTAACATTCACAATATCTTCTATTCTATGCGTTTTCATAACAATATTTCATACGAAAACAATGCTTTTTTAATCATTTAAAAAGGTCCACACAATAAACAATTATTCCATTACGACTTACAGGATAGAATCATATCATGCTGTTGTGAAAATCCATGAAAGGTACCAGCGGGATTCCAACTAGTTAGACTACCTTTAAAACAACTTTATTGCAAAAACTAAAATTGATTGATTGATTGATGGTTGCTTTACGTCCAGTGGCAAATATTTCATTCATATTCAGGACGAGAACAAATTAACAATAAATACAATAGGTAGGTTCTGTAATAGGGGCGTCAGGGATTAAGGTCGGAGAAATTAAGACTACCACGGGAAATGAGGGTATATTGGATAGGGACAGAAAATTAGCCTTGCAACAGGTCACCTACGGACCCCTCAAAGAGTTGTAGCAAGGGTTCTTAACGTGCAAAGAGCGTGGCACTCTCTTTACACGATTGATTGTTGGTTGCTTAACGTCCAGTGGCAAATATTTTATGCATATTCAGGACGAGAACAAATTAACAATAAATACAATAGGTAGGTTCTGTAACAGGGGCGTCCGGGATTAAGGTCGGAGAAAGGACAAGGTACGATAAGGCCCGTTTTTGGCCCCCTATTTTCTCATTTTTTAAATTTTGTTTTGGAAAGCTACTTATCACGTTAAAATATTCCCTTATGTTTGAAGTTTGTTTGGATGAACTTCAAAACCATTTATTTCAGAAAATGGGTGAGGTGAGGGGGTAAAGGGGCATCAAAAACGCCAAAAGAAGGAAAAAGTACGATTTTTGGCCATTATTTCTTAAGATTTAATGGCGTGTGCCTACGTAACCCGGAGAAAATTATGGCGATTTAGACAGAAAAAACAATTCTCATGACATTGGAATAAAAAAATTCCTGGGTCACGTTGGGGGCAGGCACTAAAAAACTAAAAATTAGTTGAACGGAACACCTGCAAATGAATAATAATTACAATATTTGAATAATAACCGAAAGTTTCCCCCCCCCCCCCCCCCCCCCTCCTCCACCTCACCCAGTTGCTAAAATTAGTGGTTTTGAAGTTCATCCAATCAAACTTCAAATCGCAGGGAATATTTGTACATAATAAGTAGCTTTCCAAAACAGAATTTGAAAAATGAGAAAATAGGGGGCCAAAAACAGGCCTTATCGTACCTTGTCCAAAAGACTGCCACGGGGAATGAGGGTATATTGGATAGGGACAGAAATTTAGCCGTGCAACAGGTCACCTACGGACCCCTCAAAGAGTTGTTGCAAGGGTTCTTAAAGTGCAAAGAGCGTGGCACTCTCTTTAAACGAGGAATCGGATTTAACGTCCCCATTCTGACCCGCACAGCCAAACGGACGCCCCACTTTAGCAAGGGTTTTACTGCCGGTCGGAGGAAGACCAATGGTGACCATACTTCTATTCCCCAGTCACCCTTGGTGGTGCAAAAACTAAAACCATGACGAGTTAATATGCAAACATTATATACACAAGAAACATACAATACTTGAAAATAGCCAATATTAATAATATATATGTAAGTATATAGATAATTGACCAATACGGACCTTATTTTCGCAATTCTATGGATTGCTTTATATAGCCTACAACACTAGACAAAATATCTTTATTGGGATCTTAAATAGTTTTAAGTTTATAGTGTTTGAGTAAAGCTGGTTAAAATAAGGTTAATGTGTTTTTATTGCATTTATAAGGGGATTTCAAATATTACTGTTGATTTGATAATGAAGGAAAAAGTGTTCCTCAGCATCTAAAATCTTACAAACTCTTCACACTCTGCGTTCTCTTTGAATTTAAACATCTCGAGGTCTATTACGATAACAATTTGTTTCAACGGGGATACACCGTTTTACTTTAAAAACATTCGTTTAGCTTCCTTGAGAAAAGTCGTATGAACTGTCCAGAAGGCATACATGGTGAAAAATTTATTTGCTAGTTTTAAATGGTAAAATAATTTTGTCGTTGATAGTACGAGTTGTTTACACTTAGTGTGACTGTTTCGCCCCCTTTTCAGTCAGAATTCTAATTGTCCAATAATCCAATGTACTATAAAAGTTACGGATATACACATTATCACTACCTCTGTTTACACACGAAAATATGTACATCTGATATTGTCACATTGTCGTGCCGATGTGGTATGTCTGCAAATTCAAGGTGTGTACGTACCTGATTGCAGAGTAAATGTCTACGATTACAATTTTGTTTCACGGGGGGTGCACTATTTTCATTCAAAAACTTTCTTTTAGAGTTTTTTTGAGAGAAGTCGTAAGAACTTCCAGGAAGGCACACACGGTTGAGCTGTGCATTGATTAATTTATTTGCCAGGCGCCAAACAGGTAAAAGTAAAATAATTTTGTCGTTGGTAGTAAGAGAGTTGTTTATATTGTCATGCAGATATGGTATGAATGCAAATTCAAGATGTGTATGTATTTTACAGAATACATGCAATAATCTGTTGATGTCAGATGAATAATATCAGGTGTTATAACAATAGTTATCTGTAGCAGACAGCTTAAAAACGTGGTTCAAAAATGGAGCCGAAATTTAAAAAATAATCCGTGACGTGACTCGTCAAGGGGTACTGTCACATGTTGACTTAAACATGTATTACAGTCTAAAGGTTGTTGAACATAGACACTCTTACATAACTTGTATTCATATGGGAAGTACAAATAAAATCTTTCACATCATCATACGTTTTCATAAGAAAATTGTCAAAAGGCGATTTCTCTTATTTGGTCCAAGCTCGTTGTAATCAGTGTAAGCATCACGTTTAAGGGATGTTTCTAGATATTTGTCTAAAAGATATGAGTGCCAATGAGACAACTCTCCATCCAAGTCACAATTTATAAATTGTGACTTGGATGGAGAGTTGTCTCATTGGCACTCATACCACATCTTATATCTATGATAGGTAGTGTCATTCAATGACCAAGCCATCGAGGTCAAATCACTGAAGAAGAGTGTGCTGGTTTACACTCCATCAAAATCAATAAGACGCAAAATATTAGGCTTGAATAAACTTGATAAGTTCCAAAATCTGACATACGATTTTGTGATAAACCATTATAGGTCAAAGCAGAGACATATAATACAAGAGATTCGCAACTCTAGTAGAGTCTATATAACAGCCAATGAAATGACGTGGCCACCGGAAAGCCGATTATTCCGATGGATTTATGGGTAAAAATCCGCTATTGTTGTGAAAAGGTTCTACGCCTCACGATTTTTCTAATGGATAATGCCTATACCTTTCACAGCTAAAGCATGCAAGTATATTTAAAAGTTAATTAAAAAATTAATTCTAATAATTTGTTATTGATAAAATGTGTTCTAATGATGAGATTAATCAAATACAAACAAAGATAAAACTCGGCCCATTTTACTTCACCTCCTATTGCCGTAGAAACCATTTGATCTCCCAATTTTTTTTCTTAAAACTTGGAAATATGCTAATAAATATATAATTTTATGCGGCAATAATACTCCCAAATGTTGTTTCGTGAAAATAAGACTATTTTCGTAAAATTTAATCCAATAGTGTTTTTTTTTTCAAAATTATCAACAAATGTGGCGATTTTTTCTGATTGATACCCGAAGCCAGCTGTGCTGGTACTATCATTTTATCTCGTAAAACTTGGAAATGTGCGATTAATTATTCAATTGTATGGGGCTATATTACTCTCAGATGTTATGTCGTGAAAATAAGACCAGTTTCGTAAAATTTGATCCAACAGTTATTTCTAAAAATATCAACAAAGGTGACTATTATTTTGTTATTTATACACAAAGCCAGCTATGCTAATTTTATCAATCTGTTTCGTCAAAACTAGAAATTTACAAATAAATATGTCATATTATGGGGATATATATTACTCCCAATTTTTTTTTTCTTTTCTTTTCTTTTTTTTATTAAACTGGCTAAATATTGAAATTGTTCATGGACAAATTTCCTTAAATCAGTTCTTCATTTTTGTGCACTATGAAATTTATAGCCTGCATTTTGTTAGGCAATTTTTTTCATTTTTCATTCTGTTTATGGCAAAGTTGTTTATTTTCTCTTATTCTGAAGTCATTGTTTTTTCTTCTTTTTAGGGTGCCAAGGATGAACGAATGCAGTAAATTTACAAAAGGAGTAAAATTTTCCTAGTAAAGGAAACCTTCTGCTGGTCGTAATATTATGAATGAGCTTCATGCATCTGTTGTCGTTTCAGACTACGCTTCTCATTCAAAACATGAACCTAATTCATTTTTAAATTAAAATCGTATTGAGGACATTTCAATGGTGACTGCAAAAGATATATATATATATATATATATATATATATATATTTGATAATAAAAGATTTTATTTACACCAAGGATTTGTATATGTATACACATAAACAATCTTACTTTTAAACTGCCATCTCTTTACCCCAGAATAAAAAGACAAAAACCACTACAAATGATTAAAAGACAAAAACTACTACAAATGATTGTCTCGTGGAAATAAGGTTTATATATAAAATACTTTTTAAATAGTGTCTTCCATTTTGCTTTGATGTATGACCTCGGCTCCCACTTCAATGTTGTGTTTTTTTATAGATTTTTTTGTTGCTTCGAGGACACACATATCCATCTATGTATGCAGTATTGTCAATTGTTTTTGTTGGTGGGTCTCTCGCTTATGTCTTCGTCACTTTCACTATCAACAAAGAGTTCGTTATCAGTTTATTCAACTAGGAGTATATCTAAGTCGTAACTATTAAGATTGTCATCCCACGAAATAAAATCGGAATTTTCCATATTGCGTGCACATGAATGAAGCTTTATTCAAAAGAGAAATAAATTGTAATTTTCTTAAATATTAATTCTCAATACACACTTCGAACATGAAGAAACCATAAATTTACCGACAATCATTTAAAAAACAACTCAATGCAAGCCTATGATGAAACTGTCAAACAACACTTAGAAATCAAACATTTACCGACAATCTTACAGAAAAAACTCAATGCAAGCCCAATTAATGATACATATAAAAATAAATAAAATTTTAATAATTTATAAATATCAAGAATAAAAAACAAAGCCTAGCATGATTAACAATTAATTAACAAATAAATTAAGTTTTTTTCCACATTAATTAATTTTACATTTTGTGAATTGTATTTTTTGGAAAGAGTGTGGACACCTGTGGTGTAACAACTTCTTGTTTACAAGGTGTCAATTAAAACTCATTATTTATAACATGTTCGTGATTTACCTGGTCATCGAATAATTCAAACCTAATATACATGTCACACTGTGAAATTATGTCTCCGAGACAGGTGTATATTCAATAGAAACCCATTATGAAACTATCAAATAAAATGAACGCTGACACAATTTATCAAGTGTCAATTATTTAATATCAGTATTTTTTTAAAACAATATCAAATTATGTCTCTTTTTCAATAATACAAATCTAAAATCAAAATTACATTAAAATAAATAATTATATATGAACTCAAATTATTTAATTAATTATGATAAATTTAACACTGAAACAGTTTATGTTATGCTTAAACATTCGTCCTTACTTCGAGTACTTTTAATACTTTGACGCTTCATATGGAGTGAATGAAATTGTAACAAAACTGCCATATTTCATGCAGACTAGATGGATTGACCAAGCCAGCAAGTACAAACTTAACAATTCAGTGGTGTATCCACCATTTAGAACATCAGAATTTATTCATTCTTTAGCAGTAAAGATGAACGACCCAAGTTTTAAATTTCAACAGACTGAATCAGGTAGTAACCGAAAAGACCCTGAAAAGCAGAAGTTTAACAACAGAAATCCAACAAATAGAAATGCACTAAATAGACAAGTATTAAACACAAAAAAGACTAAAGTAGAAAATCAGAACTCAAATGACCTTAAGTGTCCAGTACACGAAGAAGGGAAACATAGTTTAGTGGAATGTCGATCATTTCCTACCAAACCCTTGCAGAAAAAGGGAGATAATAAAGAAACATGGTTTTTGCTTTAAATGTTTAAAAGGCAAGCATCTGGCTAAAGACTGTTCAGCAAAGGTTAATTGCGAAAAATGTGGAAACTCATCACATTGCACAGCGTTTCACATTGAACGTCAGGAACCATTGTTAGATAATGGCGGGGAACGAAAGAAGATAGACGAGGATACCCCGAAAGTAGGATCATTATGTACAGAAATTTGTGGCGACGCAAATCAGTTTAATTGAAAGTCATGTGCAAAAAACATTACTGATAAACCTATATCCAAAGGGATAACCAGAAAAACGTGTAAAAACATATGCGATAATTGATGACCAAAGTGACAGGTCTTTAGCTACCTCTGAATTTTTTGATACTTTCAGCGAACACTATGATTCTATACAATTTACCTTGTCATCATGTTCAGGAAAATCTGCACAGTCTGGGCGTCGTGCCACAGGATTCATACTTGAATCATTCGATAGAAATACTCAACTCGAGTGCACATCATTAATAGAGTGTAATGACATTCCAAATTCCAAACAAGAGATAGCTACACCTGCTGTAGCCAGACAGTATAGTCATCTAGAGTCAATAGCAGAATTTATCCCTGAATTGGACCATGCCGCCAATATTTCACTGCTTATAGGAAGGGACATGATAAGTTGTTATCACATTTTGGACCAGATAATTGGTAAAGATCATGAACCATACGCTCAGCGCCTACGGTTAGGATGGACTATTATTGGAGAAGCATGTCATGGTCTAATGCATACATCTGATGTCATAACTGTCAACAAAACATCAGTTTTACCAAATCAGGAATTAACCTTGAAACCTTGTAAATATAACTTTAAGGTCAAGGACACAAAACTAGAACAAAAATCTGTTTATAGTGATATATTTGAACAGACTGTAGAAGATAATGAAGTAGGATTATCCCGTGAAGATAAGGAGTTTATAACCATTATGGAAAATGGAGTACGGAAGGAATCAAATGGTAACTTCAGTGCACCTCTGCCTTTTCGCAAAGATGGTACAACACTAAGTAATAACTATGAACAAGCACGAAAAAGAGCAGAAAACTTAGGAAGAAGTCTAAAGAGGGACCCGAAAAAGTTAGAGGATTTTCTTCAGTTCATGGAAAAGATACTTAAAAACAACCATGCAGAATTGGCACCCCCCATCAAGGATGGAGAAGAAGTATGGTATTTGCCCATTTTTGGGGTCTACCATGCTAAGAAACAGTCTAAAATACGGGTAGTTTTTGATTCGTCGGCAAAGTACCATGGGATTTGTCTAAATGACGTACTGCTTAAAGGACCAGACTTAACAATCTAGTTAGTGTATTATCAAAGTTCAGAATAGGACAGTTTGCAGCTATTGCTGATGTGGAACAGATGTTTTTTAACTTTGAAGTTCAAGATAATCACAGAAACTTTCTCAGATTTATTTGGTTTAAAGACAATGACATTGAAATGCCACTTGTAGAATTTAGGATGCAAGTTCATGTATTCGGAAACTCTCCGTCTCCATCAGTTGCAAATTATTGTTTACGAAAGGCGGTTTGTAATCATGAAGGAGAAGAACCGTGTGACGACGTATGTAAATATGTGAACGAACAGTTCTATGTTGATGATGGACTTCTTTCTAGCGACAGTGAAAAAGACATTGCTAGTCTTATTAAAAGAACACAGGATAGACTAATGACAGGTGGTAATATTAGATTACACAAAATCTTATCAAATAGTAACAAAGTGCTTTCTAGCTTTCCACAAAAAAGACTTAGCAAAGAATATTACAGAAATAGACTTTGATTCTAACGAATCTTGTTTACAGCGTAGTTTAGGCCTAAGCTGGGATGTCATTCGAGACATATTCACATATCAGCTATCAGCAGATGAGAAACCTTACACAAAAAGAGGACTACTCTCAGTCATAAATGGAATTTTTTGACCCTATAGGTTTTGTAGCGCCTGTAATCCTAGGAGGGAGATTAATTATGAGACAAGCTTTACAGAACGCCAGTGTAGAATGGGATGATCCATTACCAGAATATTTGATGAATGATTGGCAGATCTGGAAACAATCATTAAAGGACTTAGAAACATTAGAAATCCAAAGATCTTTCACTGAAACATCTTTAGGCGACAGTTCAAAATGTGAACTCCACATCTTTTCAGATGCATCCAAAGACGCTATAGCCTCAGTAGCTTATATTCGCACATTCAATGACAATGGACATTCTCAGTTCGGATTCGTATTAGGAAAATCAAAATTAGCACCTTACCATGGTCACACCATACCCAGACTTGAGTTGTGTGCAGCCGTTCTAGCAACAGAACTTGCCACTTTCATTCAGAAGACTCTTGAGATACCTTCATCTGCCACATACTTTTATACAGACAGTCAAGTGGTCCTAGGTTATCTATATAATGAGACTAGGCGATTTAACGTGTATGTTAGCAATCGAGTTGATCGAATTCTGAAGGTTTCTACAAAATTACAATGGAATTATGTGCCAACAAGCTATAATCCAGCAGATCATGGTACAAGAACATTGGAAGTTAACAGTTTAAGACAATCAGAATGGTTAAAAGGTCCAAATGCCTTTTTTGCGTCCCAGAATTTATCAGATAGCACACTGTTTGAAGTCATAGAACCAGAAGTCGACAAAGAAGTCAGACCATTAGTGGAAGTAAAAAAGACATTTGTTAAGTCATCAGGTCTAGACATAAGTTTATTTGAATATTTTTCAACATGGACAAGACTTGTCAGAGGTATCGCATTTCTTAAACGAAAAGCTTCAATGTGGCACAAAGATGAGACTGATGAAAAGAACAGTAAGTCTTGCGTCACATTCATGAAGGAGACTGAGAAGTTTATCATAAAGGAAGTACAACAAGACACATACTATAATGAGATTGACTGCTTGAAGCAAAGAAAACCTTTACCAAAGAACAGTAGTTTAATTGCACTTTCACCAGTATTATACTCCGATGGATTACTTCGAGTAGGAGGAAGACTTAAAAATTCAGACATAGAAAGTTGTGAAAAATGCCTGTCATAATACCAGGTAAAAGTTACATTGCTACATTAATAGTCAAGCACTGTCACAATGCTGTTCAGCACATGGGAAGACATTTTACTGAGGGAGCAATTCGTTCAAGACGAATATGGTTGACTGGAGGTAAACGACTCATTAACTCCATACTACACAACTGTTTAAAATGTCGTAAATTGCGAGGAAGTGCCGAACAACAGAAAATGGCTGATCTTCCTTCTGTCCGTCTCACACCAAGCCCTCCATTTACCTATGTTGGCGTGGACACTTTTGGTCCTTGGTCCATCTTAACAAGACGCACACGTGGAGGTTCAGCAAACACAAAGCGATGGGCGATTATGTTTTCCTGTCTAGTAACTCGAGCAATACACATAGAAGTGGTTGAGGAGATGACTTCATCTTCCTTTATCAATGCGTTGCGCAGGTTTACAGCTCTTCGAGGACCAGTCAAGGAATTCAGATCAGATCAAGGCACAAATTTCATTGGAGCTATAAATGAACTAGACATTACAAGTTTCAATGTTGAAGACCAACCAATTAAAAACTATCTCCAAAACAATGGAACCATATGGAAATTTAACCCACCACACGACTCCAATATGAGCGGTGCTTGGGAGCGTATGATAGGACTAGCCCGAAAGATCTTGAATTCAATGTTGTGCGATATAAAAGGTAAACAACTAACACATGAAATTCTATGCACTTTAATGGCGGAAGTATGTTGTATTGTGAACAACAGACCTATAACTGTAGTATCTAGTGATCCAGAGTCACCTCATGTGTTATCGCCAAATGTCCTTCTCACTCACAAAACAGACAATGATACGGAATATATTCCGGATTTATCACTTAAAGACACTTATAAAGCTCAATGGAAACAAGTGCAAGTATTAGCCAATCAGTTTTGGAAAAGGTGGAAAACCGAATACTTACACAATCTTCAACTCAGGAAAAAGTGGGAAGTTGAAAGCCGCAATCTATGTAAGGATGATATTGTGCTCATGATTGATGATACTCTGCATAGGAATCAGTGGTTAACAGGAACTATAGTCGAAGTTTATCCGAGTTCAGATGGTTTGGTTCGTAAAGCATTTGTGCGTGTCATCAAGAATGGTGAACCAGCAACTTAAATTCGTCCGACTTCTAAACTTGTGTACTAATTTTCTGATTAGAATTGGTTTGTGAATGAATGAACAATTATAAGGACGTTGATATCATTTATTATCAGACAATTGTAAAAAATTCTTGTTCGAATTTATTTGTTTCTTTTTAAATGTAGCGATTTTGTTATGTCAAAATCAGGCGGGGAATGTAGTGTTTCACTTTTTTTTGTTTTGAGTTATCCTTCTTTGTACAGGTTTAGAGTAAACGCATTTCGGGGTAGTTCCCATCCCCTTTCGAATATAGCTCTCAAAATTCAGCCATGGTACACGTTTTCAATTCAATCCAAACAAAATTAGAATAATAGAGTTCCCCCACAGAGTAAGTTTATTTTCCCTGCCTGATTATATTTTTATTATGTATTTGGAAGTATGCACAAATAGTGCCAGGTATATATTTTTGTGTTTTCAACCCGTAAATAAGGATTATATTTTTGGTTCATACCAAACGAATATCTGACTTGGTCCAGGCAATACACACTTTGTAAACCTATATAAAAGTATTATAGATACTTACCTTCGTAGACATATATATTTTTTAGGTGTTTTGCATTTAATTTATTACACACAAAAGGTAAAATTCTCTGTCTAGGTTATGAACTATTATCTTTTCTTACATGTACATGTAATATTAGGCAAACTTGGACACACTAGGAATTGTTGGTTATGTATTTTACACATTAGGAATGCTTATGCTAGTTTTTAGTCATGGTTTAGGCATGCATATATAAGCATGTAACATATTTATAGGCACAGGTTATATAGGATACTTTGCAAGTGTTTAACTAGGATTTAGATGTGTGAACTTTTGGCTGATTGATTGATTTAGGTGTGTGTTTTCATATACTGTTAGTGCATGTGTACTTACCTGATACTTACCTTCATGCAATTGGTGTATTTTTGTTTATTTTACTAGGACATATTGTAATGGGAACATTTTATTAATTTCAGCTTTCTACCTTCCCCTGGGAAGTATGTAATGTGATTAGAATAAAGAAATAAAGAACTTATATGAACATTGGCTTTAATTAGAACCCTAGAACACTACACATGGATTTACTCGCATTGAACACATGTATGAATCCATAGTCTGCTATCATTCGGGGCAATATTCTTATATTTAAAAATAAAATCGATGACAAAATAAAATTAAAATGAAATCAATAATTATAACAAGCTGCTTTCTTTCAGGAAAAGCAACAAAAGCACCCCCAAGACCGCCTAATGGTCACCAAGAGAGTTGCTGATTAATTTTGGTTCTTGATTCGAAATAATTAGGTTCGAATAAGATAATGACGGAGATAGTGCATGTACGACGCCAAGGTTCATTTTTATGTTTTAGTGGTATTGTTGTATATTCATCTCCCATCTGCCATCATTAGATGACCCCACTGATGTTTCTTATGTTGAGAAAAAATCTTCATGGTCTGTATGATCTGACTCTACGATACAATCTGCTGCAACTGCATTCATATGTGACCCTGAAATCCTTTCTGCGATATAAACCTTTTCTAGATATTCCAATCCCCAAGGGTGACTGGGGATAGAAGTATGGTCACCATTGGTCTTCCTCCGACCGGCGGCAAAACCCTCGTCAAAGTGGGGCGTCCGTTTGGTTGTGCGGGATGTACAAATTTGCAGCCATGTCCGGTCAGAATGAGGACGTTAAATCCGATGCCTTGTGTAAAGAGAGTGCCACGCTCTATGCACGTTAAGAATCCTTGCAACAACTCTTTGAGGGGTCCGTAGGTGACCTGTTGCAAGGCTAAATTTCTGTCCCTATCCAATATACCCTCATTTCCCGTGGCACTAAATTTCTCCGACCTTAATCCCATAATCTATTACAGAAACTTCCTATTGTATTTATTGTGAACTTGTTCTCGTCCTGAATATGCATGAAATATTTGCCACTGGACGTTAAGCAATCAACAATCAATCAATCAATCTAAATCTTCCAAATCTATATTATTCGCTTCAGATCAATCGCTCCAGAATAATTGAGGATAGTCATAAATATCAAATAAATAGATTATGTTTTACGGTTTTACTGAATCGTTTGATGAATATGTGACAATTATTTATAGATTTTTTTAAATGAAATGAAAGTAACAAAACAATACAGATTAATTGAAATGAAATGAAAGTAACAAAATATATTTCGTTATATAGGAAACATTTTTATCTTTTTTATTAATGATTATTTTTTTAACAATTTGAAGAATATAAATTGTAGATAAGATGCTAGAAAAATAATGTATATTTCTGTTAATTGAAACTTACCTCAAGCAGTAAACTTTTCTTCTAAACTACCACGAAAAACTCTTTAAGAAAAGACATTTTAGAAAAGTAACAGTATCATATATTGTGAATAATGGTAACTAGATGTGTGAGAAAGCTACATTTTATCGATGCTGATGTATCACCGAAACTTGATACATCAGCACAAATAAAATGTATGCTAAAAATCGAATAGCACCTCCTGGCACCAAACCTTCGATATGGACACTCTAAAGACAAGGCAATAAGCAAAAATGAAAGACAAGAATACAAAAGAGGACCATAGCACAATAACTCAATGGTCACGATGACTCTTAATACGTTCTGATTCTAGGTTTGATTTCTGCACCAACTCTTCAGAAGGAATACGCTGGGTTTTTGTTTTTTTCACGAAAATCCCTTATTGGAGATTGTGCAAAATTATAAGTCGAAGGCTAAATCATGAAAGTAATTATGTGTTTCTATGACTTGCAGAAACTATACAACATTTTAATCATCAACTGCCACTTTTTTATATGTTATTTGTCCTTAGATTAAGAAAAGGTTGGGCGAACAACTTCTTAATTTTAGATATACACTTGCATAAAGTTCCTTTGTAAATCAAAATTTATATTATAGAATAAAGCATCTCCATTTGTACAAGATCAAATATTGACCGTATAAACATAATATTTCTTGTTTCGTTGTGTTGTCAAGTATCAAAATGAAAATGTTAAAAATAACATCTATAATGAACTCTGTTATGATGATTGTTTCGATGGCAATCATATTTCATCTCCTTACCTTATTAGAAATCAATTTCCCAATCTATCATGTCTTTAGAAATATTTTTTTAATACGCTTATATACATAGGAGACTTGAAAGAATACAAAAACATATTATCTTTGTCATGTATTGTTTGTTTCGTTAATTTGTAGACACGTTGTCTCTAAATGTTGGTGGACCTGATGAGTTTTGCCCATGACTTGTATAGTTAAATAAATAATACATACACTGAACAGGAATAATATTGACAAATCAGAAAATACAACATATGCAGATATTTTTTTTATCATAATGCAAGTATAAAAATTCTTTCCAGATGGAATCCCTCCACTGCACTTTGCCAACACTGCAATCTGGCCATGACAGCTGCACAAACAGGTTAGGCGAGCTGGAAAAAGAAAAACAACAACATGAAAATGGTAAATATAATAATCAAACTTGAATCATTGTTGTCTTTCATGTTATTACCGGAAATAAGATAAAAGTACAGTGATATGCAATGAACATTCGAACGGAATATTTGTATTTATATTGTTATACTTATATCTTTCATTCCAGATGTCGTCGCTCCAAGTTCGCAGTCACGTCCGGTCAGAATGGGGACGTTAAATCCGATGCCTCGTGTAAAGAGAGTGCCACGCTCTTTGCACGTTAAGAACCCTTGCAACAACTCTTTGAGGGGTCCGTAGGTGGCCTGTTGCAAGGCTAAATTTCTGTCCTTATCCAATATACCCTCATTTCCCGTGGCAGTCCAAATTTCCCAGACCTTCATCCCGGACGGCCTCTATTACAGGACCTACCTATTGCATTTATTGTTAACTTGTTCTCGTCCTGAACATGCATGAAATATTTGCCACTGGACGTTAAGCAACCAACAATCAATCAATCAATCAATCGTCGCTCCACTGCTCAAAAATGAAACTCTGCAATCTGGCCATGACAGCTGCACACATAGGTCAGCCGAGCTTCTCTTTTGTTACTGTAAATTCAGAAATTATTGCGTGCATTTATTATTGCGATTTTTCAAAAATGGACAAGAATGCGAGTTTAATTATTGCGATTTCAGCAAAATCTAAATACAGATCTATGTTCTAGTTATCAAAATGCGAGTTCTTATTATTGCGATACTCATCTAGTCGCATTATTCGCATTAATAAAAACCTCGCAATAATTTCTGAATTTACAGTATTCCTCCTTCAGTCTGATTTCCTCGTCCTGTTTCTGTTTTTCCTGCTTCTTCGTTCTTCCTGTTGTAATCTAATTTCCTCATCCTGTTTCTGTTTTTCCTCTTGTCATCGCCCCCCAAGGGTGACTGGGGAATAGAAGTATGGTCACCATTGGTCTTCCTCCGACCGGCGGTAAAACCCTCGCTAAAGTGGGGCGTCCGTTTGGCTGTGCGGGATGTACAAATTTGCAGCCACGTCCGGTCAGAATGGGGACGTTAAATCCGATGTCTCGTGAAAAGAGAGTGCCACGCTCTTTGCACGTTAAGAACCCTTGGAACAACTCTTTGAGGGGTCCGTAGGTGACCTGTTGCAAGGCTAAATTTCTGTCCCTATCCAATATACCCTCATTTCCAGTGGCAGTCTAAATTTCTCCGACCTTAATCCCTTAATCTATTACAGAACCTACCTATTGTATTTATTGTGAACTTGTTCTCGTCCTGAATATGCATGAAATATTTGCCACTGGACGTTAAGCAACCAACAATCAATCAATCAATCAATCCTCTTGTCATCCTTTCCTTGCTTAAGTTTCTTAACCTTCTGTTCATGGTGGTAATTCATTTTCTTTCTTTTCTCTCCTTCATTTTCTGTTTTCTTATTTTCTTCTGGCTTGTTTCTTTCTCGTTTTCTGGTTCCTCATTCTCGCTGTCATCCTCTAATATTATGTCTGAGATGACAACGGATTTGGGATGGCTTTTGTCTGTTTCCCTGGAAAGAGTTTATCTGATGTTTTGATGTCTGATACATATTCTTCTGAGATAGAGAGTTTCCTGGCCAATACTGGCGTCACTATATACTTTAATTCCTCGTCTATCGTGGCAGAGAAGGTATGTAATCATGTATACTTGATGTTGACGAGTGCGGTTATCCTCCTTATCAAAACATCTAGCATCTTGTGGTCTTTTAGAACCTGATTTGGTAGTATCTTATTGACACCCAAATATCTAATTTAAAGATTAGAGTGGAGTCCCCAAGTCCTGAGATCAGTTGCTGGAGGGTCTGTCCTTCATATATGGTGGGTCGTGTTGACGAATAAGACATATTGGTTGGCTCCTGCTCAACCTGTTCATCTTATGTACCCTTATCATTTCCTTCAGACACTTCCATCCTAGAACCCAATACTCTGTTTTCCTTTTGGTGTTTCCCACTCTGTTGATGAATTCCAGAACATCTATCCTGGTCTTCGTGGCCTCTTGAGAATTTTCATTGGATGGCGAAATTACCTTGGCGTATTTCTGGTTAGTTTGACATCCAAAATCCAATGTTCTCACTCAGTAAGCTATATGGCATTAGTTGGATCTTGCTTCGATGGTTTGCCATAATATGTTCCTTGAGATCCACCATTCTCCTACATGTCTTCTCCTCAAGACACCAAACACAAATGACCGAAAGCCGTTTGTGTGGGGCAGCTGTCAGATGATTCTTGAGTTGTCTCCTGGTCCTGAATATAATAGGTCACAGCAAACACTTAACCTCCACTTGTGCTGATGGTCTAATTCTGAAATCGAATCAAATCTTTGAAATCCCTCCACCATTTATATAGCATATTATGATACAATAAAAGATATGTATGTAGTGTGACTATATGTGCTTGTAATATTGAAATCCTCCCCCCATATGGCATCTGCTGGTTATGAATGTCAGTAAAAATATGATTCCCCCCCTTGGTCTCCCTTATTCCCAGAGTTTCAAAAATAGTCATCCATGTTGTCCCTACCCGCTGTTCGCAGCGATAACTTAAGAATATCTAATTATGGCAGTAATTCAAATCTGCCCTCCCTTACAGCCAGATTTATATCTTGAGAAACAATGGCCATTTGTCTCCCTTCAATATTCAACCAGGGTGGATCCAGCCCTAGGAATTCCAACATGACTCTCTCCAGCCTTTAGTAGTCATACTGTTACTCGTAAACATAGTAACAAAACCCCGTTGTTCTTGAAACAAGCTACATTAGTTTCCTGAGGTACAATCGTTATCGCGGACGCGCACTTGAGTGACTTACCCTCAGGCAAAGCAGTCTAATGACGTATCATCAGTTGGTTTGTTGGGTCAGGAAAGGTCAACCACTTGGCAAGAAACACAGAATTATCCTACCGGCTTGTGTAGTTAACATATTTAGAAAAGAGTTTCCGTCAATGGATGGGGTATTTTTATAAAAGAGTTTCCGTCAATGGATAGGGTATACGAATGAATCAATGAATGTATTAGTGACGTGTCAGACTCTGAATAGCTTTAAAATTGACATTTAAACGATTAAACAATACCATTTTTTACAGAATGTTTCAGTTTAATTATATTATTTGTGTATCAATAAAACATATATACGACTTCTTTCACTTTGATATGTAGCTTAATAGGTTGCTTGATGTATATAACATGAAGGTTTGGTATACCAAAGTACCACGGAGCTTTGATATGCATCTAGAATTAGTCTTATTCCGAAGCACCTGAGAACATCCCAAGTTTTTGGTGGGGTTCGTGTTGAGAAACCTAAACCAGTTTTCTATGATGTATTTTTATCCCTTTGTTTGTTTTTTTTTACCATGACATAATTTTGACTAATGAGAATGACTATCCGTTTAGTATCTTTCGCCTTTTTTCAAATATTTGAACAAGACCATGAAACTGAATTTTAGATATTAATATTGCTATTGCACTAGGTAGCAAGTTTGCAAGAGAACATGCCACTCTACCCAGATACGTTAATCTGTCAACCAGTCTCTCAGCCTTATATTCGGTGGTTGTCGTTTGTTGCTGTGTTACATATTTGTTTGTCGTTCAATTTTTTGTACATTAATAAGGCCGTTAGTTTTCTTGTTTGAATTGTTTTACATTTGTGATTTCGTGGTCTTTTATAGCTGACTATGCGCTATTGGCTATACGCATTGTTGAAGGCCGTACGGTGACCTATAGCTGTTAATTTCTGTGTTATTTGGTCTCTTGTGGAGAATTGTCTCATTGCAATCATACCGCATCTTGTTTTTTTATATTTAAAGGTTCGGTATACTAGTAGTTGTCATACTGCTCACACGTATTGGAAAGACAAAATAGTTTGAAGTACTTCACACAGGTTTATTCTTTTTGACACAATAACAAATTGATAAAATTTAACTATAAAACACACCTAGTTATTCATGTTACATTATAACTTTATACTATGCAGAAACCTAATATGAATAAATCAACGAATGATGATATTGTACACGATTCAAATAAAGATATTACAAACGGTAAATACTGAGTATTTCACAAATGCTTCACTTTGGATCTTTTTACTATCTGACTCTCTCGATCTTCTCTCAGTTTGCAATGACTTTGTTCACTGCTTTCCTGAATACCCCCCCCCCCCCCCCCCCCCCCCCCAGGGTAACTGGGGATTAGAAGTATGGTCACCATTGGTCTTCCTCCGACCGGTAGTAAAACCCTTGCTAAAGTGGGGCGTCCGTTTGGCTGTGCGGGATGTACAAATTTGCAGCCAGGTCCGGTGAGAATGGGGACATTAAATCCGATGCCTCGTGTAAAGAGAGTGCCACGCTCTTTGCACGTTAAGAACCCTTGCAACAACTCTTTGAGGGGTCCGTAGGTGACCTGTTGCAAGCCTAAATGTCTGTCCCTATCCAATATACCCTCATTTCCCGTGGCAGTCTAAATTTCTCCGACCTTAATCCCGGACGCCACTATTACAGAACCTACCTATTGTATTAATTGTTAATTTGTTCTCGTCCTGAATATGCATGAAATATTTGCCACTGGACGTTAAGCAACCAACAATCAATCAATCCTGAATTTATTTATACATGGATTTTGTACTATGCAAAAACGTACTACAATAAATTAACGAATTACTATTTGGTATATGATTTAAGTATAGATAGTGGGTCTCATTAGGGTCTAAGCGTGATGCGGGAGTGGCTGTTTTTCTTTGTAAGCGCGACACGTGAAAGTCAAATTATTGTGCGTGAAAACGGGAAACAAAATCGGGCGCGACGCGTGAAATTACAAAAAAAAAAACCTGGGAATCCGGGAAAATCGTAATTTTATTAAGCGTGAAATCAAAATGTGTTGTCAAAAGAAATGAATACTTGTTTGTATGTACGGTTTACAGTCATCGACATTCCGTAATTGGTTTCTGCATTTCCAAAACTGTATCCCGAAATGTCTTTCGTACATAGTTACATAGTTACATAATCATAAAAACTAATAACAATGTTCAGTCGAGTCCAAAGATCAAGAGGTGCGTTGCAGGATTCTTCTGTAGAGAAATTTTATTTTTCATTCTGGAAGTAATATAAAATCGGATCCGTCAAACATTTCATTTTGAAAATGTTGGGTAATTTAATCTTGGTCTCAGTAAAAAATATACTCCAATCCATCCCTTTATGCACAAATTACGTACAATGAAGGGCAAAAGGCATACACAATGCAATATACACAACAAAATATTTAAACATATTACAACATTTTTCATTGTCATACAATATCTTCCAAGTTCCCATTCTTGAACAACTAATTGTTGTATCCAAAAATATTGAAGAAATTCAAAACATGGGGACATTTTTGTCAACTTTGGCTCCCTTCGTTTTGGCCTAAAATATAGCGGCTTTTTATTGACCGTTTTTCTCTGATAAGTGAGAGATTGCCGTTTTCATGCAAAAGATTGAGGACAAGTGAAGCATACCAACAGGAGGGATCAGTATTATAATAAATTAATAAAGAAAAAACGAAAATTTAAACATTGATACTGACATTAGTTTTACCTGATAACAGTAGTCCCAGGTTTAACATCGAAAAAAGACAGAATTGCTACCTACTTAAAATAAAAACATTGAGTTAATTTTGAAGTTTTTATGTCATCCCGAATTTCTTATAGTATCATTTGTTGACTGAATTTCAACATTTCATGTAGCTGCGAATATGTGAGTCTTCGGGTCGCCCTTTATAATCGGACTTCACACAAAAAAGCGCGATTAAAAACAGCGATCTTAAGAGCTACGTATTTGCAGCTACATTGAATGCTGACATTTCTTCATCATTAAAACAGCCACAAAAGATGCAAATATATCAAATCTGAATAAAATATAGGTCCAGGAGAGCTCACAAATATCACCGCCCCCTGATCTTATTAATTTTCTAATCTCTTGTTAGAAGATCAATTCTTGTTTAGTAAGAAACTGCTTCTCCTTGGCTCTATTTATCACGCATTACAGCTGTAGAGTGTGCCTATTAAAAGCTTATAAAATGTCAGTTTCACTGCACCAAAAATAGTCTTTCGATGCGACTAAAAGATAAAGGAAAGGCCCTCTTTCGATTACCTTTTATCCAATTTTGTTCACATTTTCAAAAAAATCAAAAGTTACAAAAGGTAGACATTTTGTATATCTTTTGATGATTCAAAAGGCAGTTGAAATGGCCCACTTTTTTTTTGTCAAAAGGTGTATAAAAGGGCAACTTTTGGTATTTAAAAAGGAAGACAATAGTTATATCAAAGATCGACTTTTTTTTTGTCATAAGGTGTATAAAAGGGCAACTTTCAGTATTTAAAAAGGAAGACAATAGTTATATCAAAGATGGACTTTTTTTGTCATAAGATGTATAAAAGGGCAACTTTTAGTATTTAAAAAGGAAGACAATAGGTATATCAAAGATGGACTTTTAGTTATTCCAAATGTATCCATATCAAAACAGAAGTTAGACTTTTGGATAAATTTGATCCTCAAAATAGTACCTTTTGTTCAAAAAAAATTAACAATTTTATACCTTTTGGAAACAAAATGTTGATAAAATATGAACAAAAGAAAAGCATGGTAGGCAAGATTTCCATATGCATATCACCTCTTTTTTTGTTGATGAAATATGCAGAGAGAAACTATGTTTGGGTATCAAAGCAAGTTCAAATTAAGCAACTCATGACAAAAGATAGGCAAAAGGTCAACATTTAATGGCATTTTATAAAAAAAACAAGGTGAACTTTTGAGATGAAAGGCATAAAAATGTCAGTCAAATATGACCTTTTGAATATCAATTTTGACATAAAAGAGACCTACATTTTTAGCTTTCTAGAGTGTTGTAATTCAAGAAGGTCACCAGAATGCAGCCGTTTTGTACTTCTGCATGTCTTAAGGGGCCAAGTCTTATCACAAACGTAAACCTAATATCTTAGTCAAATAATAATGTTTCCTGCTCTAATCTTCTATACCCTCATCAGTGGTTTGTCCTGTAGTAAAATGTGTGTACTGTTTTTGTTAACATGTTGTATTGTGTTCAGGGTGTGATACCCTCAATGAAGCATTTGAATTAAGTTTCTTTTGCAAAATCACCTGTCCAATGGCAAGTTTTTAATATATTGTTGCATTTGAGTAGACTCAATTGACCAGTCCATAGGGTCTTCTTGTAAATGGTGATTACTTTAACTGCCTTGTTATTTGTTCAACATGTTCAAGTCCTTTTATAGCTGACTTTGCGGTAGGGTCTTTGCTAATCATTGAAGACAGTACAGTGACCTGTAGTTGTTTATTTCTGAGTAATCTGGTTTCTTATGAAGAGTTGTCTCATTGGCAATTATACCATACCTTCTTTTCTATATTTATATAACTTAAGAATCCATCTATAAATAGTCATTTCATATTTGCTAATTTGTTTTGTGCACTTGAATCGCACCAAAATTGCAACAAAATGAAAACATTTTTTTTAATTTGTTTTTTAATTATTATTTGATCATCCACTTCAAGTTATCCCCCACATCTGGGGTCTCTTTATTGTTCATGTCCCCTCTGACTCTGGTCTGCAAAAGTCTTCTGCTCTTGGTGGAGCATATATCTAAATATGCTCCATCCAATTTGGCTTTATACTCTTTGAACTTGGGCGACTGCCAAGAGGGTTGATGGGTTATAAAACCCTCTTGGCCTTCTTCATCTGAGGACATGTACATTGGCTTTAAAGCCTCTGTAATTTTGGCCTTTTTTACTGCGCTAATATCATGATTTTCAAGTGCTACTAGTCTTCTTTTTGCTTTCTGAAAAAAAAAAGATTTAACATATAGAATTGTAACCTTTAAAAGATTCATTTAGTAAATACAATTTTCTGTAAGCATTAAAAATAATGTGATGTTTGGTTACATACAGTACTGAAACAAAAAATAGGGTTTGTATGTTGACAATTTTAATACATTAGTCATTATCATCATCAGTAGTCATTATCCCTAAAAAGACAATTTTTTTTCTCTTGTTTTTTTTTACACACTGTGTATCTGTAAGCTGTTTTTTTAATCAAGAAATTTACCCCAACTGAATACTGAATAAGTCAATCTAACAACAAAACCTGACAACTAAGTTGATATTGAAAGAACAAAGGTCACTGTACCTTATAGCTAGGTAAAAGTGGTACATGATTGAGCTTATAAAATATTATCATAACAAAATAGTCATTTTCACATTCATGGAACAAATATCTTTTCTTTCTCAGAGTCTTTCTGTGTATTTTAAAATGTCCTATAATTGTACAAGGAGTATTATCTATGAGTCTTTCATAAAGATATTCATTTTAAATATTGATCATGAATTATTCACAAATAACTTTTCTGGCATTATATGATAAACACCTATTCTCATAATGAATGTTGATGCTTCCCCAACACTTATGACTGATGAGAGAATAACAACACATTATCTGTCAATTAGTGTTATTTTCATATAAATGAATGATTTTAAAAGATTCATTTTACCTGCCTACTGTATAATTATAGTGTCGAAATTAGTGCATGTTGCCAGTAACAGAGCTAAAATGAAATGACTGCCTAATGAAAACCAAGTTACAGTTCTAAATGAATAAAAGTGTTTTCCAATAGTATATAAAGTTACGAAGCTTCTGTGACCTTTAAGGTAGATAAGGTGTCTTCCTCCATCTTTGATTTTGAAATACCAGAAAACAATCGGTCTAGATCTTTAATATAATGTGCAAATTTTGAGAGTAGTAGGTAATTCATGTGAAAGAATTTTCATTTCAATATAGAATATGACATGTTTTATTATATTTATGGTTGAATGTTTGATTCAATTTTTTATAACTTTGCCACATAAGGGGAGGCAATTAAATGTAAGGGCAGATAATTCAGATAAAGTTACTTTTACAATAGAATGTGTTATGAATTTACCTATTTTATTATGAAGCAAGAAAACGAGTCCTGTGACCCCATTTTTTCTTGTTCTTATCTCAAAGCATAATAATAGAGTTATCTTCTCAAATTTTATCTCAAAATTCTATGGTGTAGTTTTTGTGTTATGGCAGAAAATTGGGTTTATTATTATTATTATTAAAAAATTCTATGGATTATAATTTAGACACCCCATCTACCTTAATATATTATGGCAATCTGATTAACTTGTTTCTTCATTTTAGAGATATACTGTAATTGTACTTTTTTCCCCAGGTACTTATTTTCGCGTATTGTGTATTTCAAAAAAGTTTGCGGGTATTTCTTTTCACGATTTTTTCTCAAAAATAATAAAAAAAATTGTTTTATAGTTGTGTGTAAATCTGAACTGTATTTAAAGTGAAATCGTAAATAGCCGTCAGGTATACTGTATTGCACACTGGGTGATTAGTGCATGCATTTCAGAATGTAAAAGATGACAGTTTGATAAGAGTTTCGGTTAAGTCCAGTATTGCAAGAGTCGCACTCGGTAAATGACAAAATGTAGTAAATTTGGTTATTTGTAAATTATCTTCTTGTGTATTTGTTTGTGCTTGTTTTATTTTCATAATATCTAATTATAGATGAAATTTTGTTTATTATCAAATCATTACAGTAAAGCTTTCAAAAACATTGTCTGCTACTATACACACATGTTTGTAAATCAATCAATAACAATAACAATAGAAAGTCATATGGTTCAAGGTAATCTCGAGTCATTATTGATTCTTTGACCTTTAATTGGTTTTTACTTGTCACCTGTTGATATTAATCTAGTTTGTTTATTAATCGGATAAACAGGGTTGTAAACATGTCATGTCATCGACGTAAGGTTAAGTTTACATGCATAGATGAACAGTAAGTTTTCAGTTAAAAAGTTGGATTTAGATTCGTGTGTATTTATTTTCGCAACAATAAACCAACCGCGAAATTTGTGAATATAAATACATCGCGAAAATAACTACAATTACAGTATATTTAACAAGTGTTAGGCTCTGGGCTCCTTTTGTGACAGCAAATTGTAAATAATGATACATACCTCCTTTTTCCTTTCATACAGAGCTCTTTTTCTCTTTTCACCCTCATACTTGTTCTTGCTTATAGCAGATTGCTGCTGCTTCTTGGTTGAAAAATATCTTGCCATTGCACCTACAAAAATCAGTAGCACAATCAAATCTGTGACTATATGTTTTATAATAAAAATTCATGATGTGTAAATATATATATATATATATGAATTCTTTATAGCTAATACCACTTTTTTAAAAATCTAGGGATCAAACTTGGGTCTAGAAACTATAGATTGTCAAATCTTTCTAAAAAAGTGGGTGCATTTTGTGGAGGTGTATTAACAATCAATGTGAAATGAGAATACATGTTTCCTTACAGTGTGATTGAAATCAAAGTGCATTGGGGACATATCAGAAAATGGGAGCGCTGAGAGGTTTGATTTTAATCAGGCTGGGTTCCTAGGTAACTGCATGCATTTATTTTATTATTATTAAATTATTATCTTCAAATCATACATCAATTGTAGATTTTAAATAACTAATTATAATATTTTATTTGTATCTAAAGAGAGACAACTCTTCTCTTTAGCAGAATGATCAGATTGTAAATTATATTTCCTCATTTTACAATTTAATAAAATACAAGGAAAAAGTAAAGACTACTGTAAGCTTTTGAAATTCATATCCACTTACAATTCAATACGGTGATGTCATTGTATGCTGGATTCCAGCCTTTAACAAATGTCACAATATGTGATGTCATATTTTTGTTTACTGCATCACTAACTCTGAAATGAAAAACATATACATGTACATTCTTGCTAATGTATATACTGAGTATACCTATTATATCAATGCATATATCAAGTTTTTGATAACTATATTGTAATCCAATTTTTGTCTTTTAAGTGTATTTAGCTAAGTTGCACATACAGGTTGAGACCACTAATTACATTTGAATAGTAATTTTCAAAATACTAATAAATAAAACACAGCCTTGAAAAATTGACCAATCGACACTATGAACTGTAATGCATTGTGAGTTACTACAAATTTACTAGGCATCACATAAATCATATAGAATTATATGTTAAAAACTATGAACTCATATAGTGTATTAGACTCAAATTCAACATTGTTTTTTATTAGACAACATATAAATTGTAAAATCTATAACAATACATTGTCTTCAATTTGCATGCACAGGTTAAAAAAAATTCTCTGGTGCCTGAAACAACCAACATCAACGTGTTTTCCTTCTTGTCAACACAGTAGAACGGGTTTAGACCATTAGATTTGCTTAAGCTTTGTACACAAGCATTCATTACGTGAAAACAAAATTTTAGGTGCTGATCAAATATTGTAATAATACCTTTTTCCTTCAAAGCTCCAACAGAGACCTTTTTCTTCTCCATCCTTGTACCCTTGTTTCACAGCATTCTACAACATCAGAGTTCATTAAAGATTTTTTTTTTGCCAATTGAATTACTAAAATAATTAAGGAATAACTGTACTGTAAATGAAGAGTTGCCACCGTCAATTGTCGATTTGACAGTCGAAAATACAGTCTTACTGGGGAGGCGTAGTAATAACAAAAAGAAATGATATGTTAGAGCTTGAAAAAATGTATAAATTTGACAATAAATCGAAAAAATGTATAAATATGACAATTAAAAAAATTCTGCAAAACTTCACGAATAATTTTGGTGCAAAGACGCTAAACGTGATGTCATACAAATGAAAACTTACAATATGGAGGTTATTATGTTACCTCTATGATTCAAATTTTGATAAAATCACATTAATACAGTAAATTCAAGGTAGGTGTTGTTTAATTGTGATAATATTGTAGTTATCTAACATTTGTTGATCCGATTAATTTTAAATGACGGGTCCCTCCTTACTTACGTCTTATCAACTGTGGATTTGACGGTAACTTTTAGCCAATGAAAAAAATTGTTACATAAATAATGCATTCGAATTTTGCATTTATTTAAGTTAAAAATTATAGGGCCTTGTTTGAGGGTGGTAATGGGGGTAACTTCATGACGAATAATGGTAAAAATTCTTGCCAAATGACGTTAACGGTATTTTTTGGTGCATGACAATAAAATATGCACTTTCTTTTAGACGACAAATCACCATAAAGATATTTTGATGAATCACGGTAAAATCTTAATCAATTTGACGCTAACGGTAGCCTTAAATGGCCTTTTGACGCCTGACGTTAAAGGGCATTGCTACCCTCTTGTTTATACTGTTTGGCTCTTAAAACTATATATTTTGCCACAAGCAAGGGGTAAAATACAAGAATTCAATTTCATTTTAAGTCTCCCTTATCCTATTAGTAAGGAAAAATGGTGACATTGATTACTGTTATTCCTTTTGTTTGTTGCCATTTTTTGTACTTTTAAGTTGTATTTTTTAAGTTTACGAAATTAAGAATGTGCAAGTTAACAAGTAGTTTCTGAGTTGAAAATGTAAGCTTTCCTTTGCTCTTTGCCATACAAAGTCATCAAGTCTAAAAAAATATAGATATACAGACAAAAACAGAGTCAAACTCTTGAAAGCTGTGCATGTGAAAATGGATTGACATGGGGTTAAATTTAAAAAAGCCATCAAGTTATCCCCACTGATAAAAAAAATTACCTTAACTCCTATTGGAACTACCAGATTTTCTTTGGATTTTGCAGAGCTGTTGTCATGTGCTGTCTGTGCTTTCAGTGCAAGATTTCCTCCTGCCTCTCATATATTCTTATTAATAAATCTCTTTGACCTGTGCAGATGAAGAAAAAAGGGTTAATGAACAATTGGACTAATTCAATTTAAATACAGAAATAAAATACACAATTTTGTATACCTTGTTTTACGAAAAAAATCTTGTCTTGCACCTTAGCCTTACCCTATATTTTTACACCCTCATATCTAATTATATTTAATCTCTAAGTTTTTTAAATGGATCATATTAAGATTTGCCAGGATATCATTTCTGTGCTTAATTAGTGGTTTAAACTGGTCTTTGAGTGTGAATAATTTTTATGCACCAGCCACCTGTCCTATGACATGGACCTGTTGTTCAGTGGTTGTCGTTTGTTGGTGTGATTCATATGAGTTTATCGTTTATGGTAGTTTTTTTTATATAGATTAGACCAATGGTATTTCTGTTTGAATTGTTAAAACTAGTCATTTATGGGCTCTATATAGCTTGCTGTTTGTTGTGAGCCAAGGCTCTAGATCTGTGTTAAAAGTCATACTTTAACCTGATATCATTAACTTTTTATACATTCTGACTAGGATATGGAGGTTGTCTCATTGGCACTCATACCACATCTTCTTATTTATATAATATTACACACGCATGATCTTCATTATATTTGTGAACAGCAAGCAAAAACCTATTTCTAATGAAAAATCAGTAGATTGCATCCAAGAAAAAAACTTTTGTTACATATAAATTATTAGACCAAATTTGATAAAAAAAAATCACAATTTCATACACTTTTGTTATTCTTTAAAGAAAGAAGAAATCTTTTAAAAAAGGATGTGTTTTAGTAGTACATTTTTGGTCTGGTGAGAATTA
Source organism: Mytilus californianus (assembly GCF_021869535.1). NCBI lineage: Eukaryota > Metazoa > Mollusca > Bivalvia > Mytilida > Mytilidae > Mytilus > Mytilus californianus. The sequence continues at coordinate 5,540,549 of NW_026262672.1, forward strand.
GTCTGCAGCAGCTTCTATAACAAAACTACAACTTATCAATATATTGCAAATTTTCTGAAAACTAAAGGGCAACATTCACTGTACTCCTGTGGAGATACAAATTCCCTAATATCAAAAGGTCAGTATTACTCGATTTATTTCACTTGACTGGGCAGAGTTTAACTGGTTGGCTCATAATAAACCAGTCCATCTCCCGGGGGAGTTACTTCCTATATTTTTAGTGGTATGAGTGTGCCGCAAAACAGGGTCACTTTTTCATGCCCTGCTTGTTAGAACAGGGTCCCTTTTTAATGTCCTGCTGGTTAGAACAAGATCGCTTTTTCATGCCCTTCTGGTGAGAACAGGGTCTTTTTTAAACAAAGTATTTGTCTAGAAAAGGGTCGCTTATTTAACTGTTTAAGATACAGTTTAGAACCCGGGTCTAGAACTGCATCTATTTTATATGGTCTAGAACAGGGTATACATTTTTTTAGCGTGTATAGAACAGGGTATGTTTTTCAATATTTTTGTTAAGAACAGGGTATGTTTCTCAATTTTTTCTGGTTAGAACAGGGTATGATTTGGCAAGTGCTGTCGGCACAGTTATACCTGAAAGGAGAGTCAGTAACCCCCCCCCCCGGGTCCATCTATAGATAGGTTTTTAGAATAAACTCATCAATGAAGCGTCCAGTCATTCTTTTGTAAATTCCTTTGAAGACACTGATAAGTGATTAGAAATCAGTAATAATTATAACAGCAATCATCCTAATCACACACATCTTCAAATAGACTGTCCATATGCAAAGTAAAACGTAAGCTCTGCTCGATCAGTTGAAATAACATTGGTTATATGTGTCAGTTATAACATTGATAAATCTTACCAAGACTGTGGATATCATTGGAACTGGTATTCATGGTATTCATGGACCTTGCATTTGGTGTACTGGACTCTCTACAAGGACCACTGCTGCCAACACCACTTGTCCTTGGTGTATTAATACTACTTGTGCTTGGTGTATTAATACTACTAGTGCTTGGAGTATTCAACATGTTCCGGACTGGTGTTTGACTTATCTGCAAAGATATTTTCATTTCTTAGGTGTTAAGCAGTTTCCTCTCTGCAATTTTACAAATAGCCTGTATTTCAGTATGTGTACTTGCACAGTCGCCTGAAGATTTCATAATCATAGCGAAAAAATGGTGGATATAAAATATTTTTAGTAGTATTATAATAGAATAATAATTATAATACTACTAAAATTATTTTATTTCCACCATTTTTTCACTATAATTATGAAGTCTTCAGGCAACTGTGGTACTTGCATGTCTTATGTTTATATTCTGTATGCTGAGACATGGAACACTGTAATAAATGAGGGGCCTGATGGGGGGGTCTCATCACGATTCACGAGTTGATTTTTTTGTCAATCACGATTCACAGAAAATAAATTTCCATGATCACGGATCACGAAAATATAAAAAAAATTAAATCTGTAGAAAAACGGATCACGATAACGAAAATGCGCCGATCACGAAGAACGAAAATAACCCATCAGGCCCCTCATAAATAAGTATCAATATGCCAAAAATAAAATATAGGAATACAATCACATCCAATTCATGGTCAGATTATATGTTTTTATACAGACAAGTTTGTCTAAGAATTTACCTTTCTTATGCATGTCTTAGTTTCTAACAGTATGTCCCATGCTAAATTTAGACATTGGGGTTTTCCATCTGATTTTCGTTGATGTAAGCGATTATGAGGATTTCGTTATAAAATTGTTGCAAAGTGCTTTCTTTGAATATCACCAGTTTAATGATTTATAAACTAAAACCGGCGCTTCTCTGTCTACTAAGATTTGTTCTGTAATAGAAAATCCAATATTGACACAGCCTATGCCCCTTAGATCATCATAACAATATATGTTCTCAGTGAGTGGATATTGAGTTATCTTGTAAAAGGCTGATGGAATTTGCGTTTAAATACATGTATACACACTTACTCTGCTTACTTGTCTTGATGTGGATGAATTCTGATGAAGGATATCAGGACTTGTTGCCAGGAATTCATCCGTCCTTACATCATCCTCGCTTAGACAGTCTTCATGCTCGCTGTCTTGTATCACATCTCTTAAATTACGTGCTGCTCTCTGTCGAACACGACTCCTTTGAATATCAGCAAGAGGTGTTTGGTCCAAAGTTTCATCATCAGAAATATCGTTGAAAGACATGTTTGATACTAGATCTACAGTGATGACAACATTCGTGTTTGAATAGGCGCCGAAATCGCAAGAATCGTGTCTGCGGCTGTGTAAAAGAGATAAGGATGGCATGCCAAGATGCTGATTGGCTACGTTAAAGACATTTCCATATACAGATTGGAAAATAACCAAAACTTCAACCGCATGGGATTGATACTTCAGCGCCATTATTGAACCTGAGAGTTTTTATCAGCTTAGATTTTTTTTATAAATGGTGTAAGTATATCATTTAAAAAGCCTCTTAAACTTTACAGAAAAAAATATGGATATTGTGGTATATATATGTGCCCTTGTCCAAAGGTTCAATAGCCTGCAGCACCACCACTGAGTGCTTCAATGAGAAACTCACTAGAGAAAATCTCCTTGACACTTACAAATACCTACATGGTTTAAAATATGTATCTTGTTTTTATCTTATACCAAAAATTAAAAAAGAAATTGAAAAATATTACTTACTGTACATGTACATATGCATTTCAGCCATTTGCATACAAAAAATTGAAATTATAATTTTAATCCTAAACAATATTGTTAAACCAGGCATGCACCTGCCAGTTAATGTTTTTTCTATATAAAAAGAGGGGGGATATGACCTTTATTGGGACTCCAGGATCGGGTGTTTTTAAGCTTTGGATTTCTGCATTGACCCTTTTGGGATCCAGGAATTCTTTTTTCGAATTTCTGGATGTCGGATGTCAGGATTTAAATTCATTTAAAATTCGGGACCTCAGGATTTCGTGTTTTTAAGTCCAGGATTTCGGGATCAGGACCCCTCCTACCCCACCCCCACACCCCCACCTCTATAAAGAAGAAGAAGAAGAACAAGATGCATGTACATTGTTAACATTATAAAAGAACATATATAACAGAGTCAACAGAGTCATAAATTTACATATTTTCACTGTTGAACACTGTTTAAAGCAGAATTATTTTTAATTTAAAAATTATTTATGGCAGTGGTGGATCAAGAGTAATTTTCAAAAGGGGGGTAGGTGACATCTTTTTTTATTCATATTAAAATTATTTCCTCAGCCATAAAAAAGATGTTTGCCCTAACCCTTACCTACCCTAAAAAGAGCCGCATACTCAAAATATTTTCTTGTCCTGATGTGAAATTTTTTTTTCAATCAGATAGGCATGGAGATAAAAAAAACATTTGACACATTAATTTCTCTTTGTCAAAAAAGAAAAAAGACAATGCCTACTTTCCTGATTAAACTGATTCAACCTTCGGGTAGGATTTGGACAAACCAAATTATTTTTATAAGTGTGGCCCAGTACCATTGCTAACTTGTACATTTTGTACCAATATAAAAAAAGAAGATGTGGTATGATTGCAATAGAGACAAGTCTCCCCACAAGATACCAAATGACACAGTAATTAACAACTATAGGTCACCATACCACCTTCAGCAATGAACAATTAATTTAAGATAATTTAAGAATTTAAGAATAAATTAACACTATTAAAAAAATGTATATCTCCAGATTCCAAAGGTCACCAAATTGGCAGGTGAGCCACAAACTCTTTCAGAGTCTAGTTTGATGACCTGTTTTTATACGACTGTAAAAAATTTTTGCGGTCGTATATTGGTATGACGTTGGCGTCGTCGTCGTCGTTGTCGTCCGGCTTTGTCGTCGTCGTCGTTGTCGTCCGGCTTTGTCGTCGTCCGAAGACACATTGGTTTTCGCACTCTAACTTTAGTTTAAGTCAATGGATCTCTATGAAATTTTACCACAAGGTTCAATACCACTAAAGGAAGGTTGTGATTGATTTTGGGGGTTATGGTACCAACAGTTAAGGAATTAGGGGCCAAAAATAAGCATTTTTTTTAACTTCCAGACATAACTTGTGTGTTAGTGTATGGATCTCTCTGACATTGTACCACAAGGTTCCATATCACACAGGGAATACTGGGATTGATTTTGGGGTAATTGCCTCAAAATATTAGGAATTAGGGGCCAAAAAAGGGGCAAAAAACAAGCATTTTTCTAGTTTCATGACAATAACTTGTGTGTAAGTGTATGGATCTTTCTGAAATTGTACTACAAGGTTCCATATCACAAAGGGAAAGCTAAAATTGAGTTTGGGGGTAATTGCCCAAAACGTTTAGGATTAAGGGGCCAAAAAGGGGCCAAAATAAGCATTTTTCTAGTTTCCAGACAATAACTTGTGTTCAAGTGTATGGATCTCTCTGAAATTGTACTGCAAGGTACCATACCACAAAGGGAAGGCTGGGATCGATTTTGGGGGTAATTGCTTCAAAATTTTAGGAATTAGGGGCAAAAAAAGGGGCAAAAAAACAAGCATTTTTTCTAGTTTCAGGACAATAACTTGTGTGTAAGTGTATGGATCTTTATGAAATTGTACTACAAGGTTCCATATCACAAAGGGAAAGCTGGGTTTGAGTTTCGGGGTAATTGCCCTAAACGTTTAGGAATTTGGGGCCAAAAAGGGGCCAAAAAACAAGCATTTTTCTAGTTTTATATATAAAAGCAAATAATAATGATATGGTTTGAATAGGTAAATTTAAAATTTTTAAGTTCTTAGACCACATTCATTCTGTGTCAGAAACCTGTGCTGTGTCAAATATTTAATCACAATCCAAATTCAGTGCTGTATCAAGCTTGAATGTTGTGTCCATACTTGCCCCAACTGTTCAGGGTTCGATCTCTGCGGTCGTATCAAGCTGCGCCCAGCGGAGCATTTTATTTTTATTTATTAAACGTTTTTATTTCAGAATGCTTTATGGAGAGATAATAGTGATAAAGAGAAGCGGTGTAGATGGAGCACATTTTCCCTTAACTGTTAAAAACTGTTTGTTTGGAAGGTAATTATAATTAAAGTACTTATATAAAAGAAAATGATTATCTTGAATACCATGCTTCACATGTATATCTCTCTTTCCCATTTCTTAACTTCGTTTTACTTGAAGCAAATGTTATGAAACTAACGCGCAACGCCTATTACTACAAATGTGAGATTGAGTTTTATTTATTAAATTTTAGTGTCATCACAAGGTGTTATTGAATTATGTCACTTTATAAAATTTATGCAAGCTGGGGCATCATTCTTCTTTTAATCCCCCCAAGGGTGACTGGGGAATAGAAGTATGGTCACCATTGGTCTTCCTCCGACCGGCAGTAAAACCCGTGCTAAAGTGGGGCGTCCGTTTGGCTGTGCGGGATGTACAAATTTGCAGCCACGTCCGGTCAGAATGGGGACGTTAAATCCGATGCCTCGTGTAAAGAGAGTGCCACGCTCTTTGCACGTTAAGAACCCTTGCAACAACTCTTTGAGGGGTCCGTAGGTGACCTGTTGCAAGGCTAAATTTCTGTCCCTATCCAATATACCCTCATTTCCCGTGGCAGTCTAAATTTCTCCGACCATAATCCCTTAATCTATTACAGAACCTACCTATTGTATTTATTGTGAACTTGTTCTCGTCCTGAATATGCATGAAATATTTGCCACTGGACGTTAAGCAACCAACAATCAATCAATCAATCTTCTTTTAATCCTCATGGCTTTCTTGACAGAAATTGAAAGGATCTCTATATACATTTTAGTATACATGTAATGTGCATAATGCAAAAAATCATTTATTTTTTGTTATGCTACAGCAAATACTTTTTTAGAGTTTGTGTGAATTTTACATTTTTTGGGGTACCATTTATAGTAAAATACAGTCGATTTTGAAATGCATGCAAGGTACAAAATGTATATACAGGATATACTGACAATGACTTTGTCATATTAAAGCACCATTCTTGAAAATTCAGTAACCCAGGGTCAAATAGGGTAGACATATATAATTATTATCGGCTTAAAAAGTTTTTGAACTTTATTCTTTGAAAACGCTACAGGCATGTTATGTATTATGCGCTCATGGCGCAGCTGTCTATTTTCATCATGCTTGAAAATATTGATTGGAAAACTGGTATATAATAGTTTTATCATGTTAGACCAGTTACAGATGAAGTTCGAATTTATTTTTAGTCTGATAAATTTGTTCAGAGTTTAAGCCATTGGACTCAAAAAACTCACTTACACAATAAAAAAAATCAGTTTTCAACACTTTTTTTGTCATGCTTGAAGATATTTGTTAAATAGTTTACACCATGACATGGTATAGATCAAGTTAAAATTTTGTTCTTATACAATGACATTTTAACTGGTAGGGGAGGTAGGGGACTATGTATTACCATGCAATACTCACCATGCTTACAGAGTGCTTGTCTTTCATCATGAGTAAAGATTTTTATTTGATATAAATTTGGTATATATGTATAATATAGTCTTAAAATGAGACGTTACAGATCAAGGATTCAAGTTCCAATTTCGTTTTGGTTAAATTAATTGTTAATGGTAGGGGACTATGTTTTGCCATGCAATACTCTCAGAATGTATTCTGGATACTATCCAAGCTGGTCTGTGACCACACTTGTATTTAATGTAATTAAAGGACTAGTTGTAGATTAGATTATTCTGAAATCATAAAAACTAGTTAGTTTCCCTGCTTGCTGTTAAGGATTATCATTAAGAATGTAGCTTCAGTTAGACCCAAAAGTCAACCCATTATAGTATTAACCATGTAGATTTGTGTAGTCTTTTTTATATTTTTTTCAGGGGCAAAGATTGTGATATAATAATTAAGCTTCCAAATGTTTCCGGAGAACATTGTAGAATTAATGTATCAGACAATAAACAGGTGAATTGTATTTAAAATCTTAGTTAACTAAAACTAGTACCAAACCATGAAACAACAGTACTGATCATGCTGATATATCCAGTGGTGGATCCAGGGGGGGGGGGGGGGGGGGGGGGGGGGGGGGGTGTTCCGGGGGTTGGAACCCCCCTTTTTTTTGGCCGATCAATGCATTTGAATGGGGACACATAGTTGGAACCCCCCTTTTTTTGGGCCGATCAGTGCATTTGAATGGGGACATATAGTTGGAACACCCCCTTTTTTTTGGCCAATCAATGCATTTGAATGGGGATATATAGTTGGAACCCCCTTTGTCATGGGTTGGGAACCCTCCTTTTTTAAAATGGCTGGATCCACCCCTGTATATCGGGTAAAAAAAATATTTGTTTTGTTTTCTGACCCTTATGGTTATGACCATAGTTATCGTTGCAAACACTATCATTAAATTAAAGTGTAGATTATCTTCCTAGCATGTCCTAATTTTTATGCCCCACCTGTTAAGTTATGGTTAAAAATGGAAAATGATAGGGAGAGTAGGACATCTTTGTACTGAGGAAACATTTTCCTTTAGTTTTCATGCCAAATTTTATTCAATTGTATATACAACGAAGTTTAATTTGAATTGTAAAATTAACAACTATAAGTCACTAAACAGACTTCAACAATGTGTCTAATTATAAATCATTCTTCTGTCCAAAAATGTTTTATTTTGAAAAAACTCAACTGTATGAAATATGTACTGTTCATTTCTTTTGTAGGTTTTTTTGACAAACTTGAGTATAGATAATCCTGTCTTAGTCAACTCTTCATATTTTGACAAACCAATAAAATTAAATCATGGAGATGTATTCACCATCATAGACAGATCTTTCCGCTTTGATGAAACAGAGGAATCAAAGAAGAGCAAATTAAGAAATCCAGACAAAGATTTGAATTTGAACAGACCATCAATCAGGATAGATGATGCACCAAAGGTAATTTGTATTTTTAGTCCCCTACTGACAAAGTCGAAGTAGACTTTAGGTTTGCACTCTGTCCGTCTGTCGGTCTGTTCATTTGCCAGTACGGCAAATCAGTTTTCTTCACTCTTTTCTTCAGGCTTGAAGATATTGATTTGATTTTATCATGGCAAGTTACAGATCAAGTTCGAGTTTTGTTTCAGTCTAATGATTTTGTGCAGAGTTATGGTCCTTGGAAAATTCACTTAAATAATCAGTGTTCCATACTTTTTAGTCCCCTACTGACGAAGTCACAGGGGACTTTAGGTTTGCACTCTGTCTGTCTGTCCACCCTTCAGGGCAGCAAATCAGTTTTCCAGGCTTTTTCTTTGTTCTTGAAGATATTGATTTGATATTTGGTATATAGTTTTGGAAAGAGTTCCATATGGCACCCCATGGAATAAACTGTAATACATTATTGTGTTCTTTTAGTATGGTGGGGGTGCCATATGGAACTCTTACCGTATTTTAAGCAAAAAGAATAAAATAAAGAAGGGGGATAGCCAGAATTGATTATTGTATATAATCAAGTTCTTTTTGTTTCTTTGTGTATTTTCTTCGGTCAACTATATGTGTATTCAAGGTATTGGATATTTATTATGCATGTTTTAACCAGTTGATATTGATGAAAGCTAGGGACTCATAGTTTGCCCTTTTATTGCATCTTAATTTTTCATGATTAAACAACAGCTTGGGTTATGGCTTCATTGGTTTTTATATAAGTTTTTGAAGAATAATTAAAAAGCAGAAAACAGATGAAAATTAATATTTGGTGCCGAACTGACCAACTTAATGCCGAAATGACTTTAAAATAGTTGCCTATTTGATCAGATGCCGATTTGACTTTTTCGATAGGTGCCGATTTAACTTGTACCCTCTGAACAACAGAGAGGATTGAGTGTATCCTGTTAAACTGTTGACCCTTCATAGTTCTATTTCCTGGATTTAAAATTTATTATTTTTTTAGCCATATTTTGTCAGTTGCTTACTGCAGGTTGACAGTTTCCGAAGGCAGGTCTGGTTTCCTCTAAATATAAATCTTCCCAGTTTTTGAATGACTGAATAAAGCATAAATTAATGTTCTCAATGAATTCTATTTAAACTATAATACAAGACACTAAGAAATAATATGAGGTGAAGACACAATTATAAGGGCTATTCCAGAAATGTCTGTATGGGGAGGGCGGAGGCACATTAATAAAAAAAAATTGCATGGGCTACTTCACATATTTTCCCAATCAAAACTTACAATTAAGGAAAAATGAATTAAAATTTTATTCAAATAAAAAGTGCATTTTCCTCCCAATAAAATCAATTCTGGAATAGCCCTTAGTGAGACTTGCAATAAGAATAACATTGAACATGGGAAGGGGTGAAGCAAGCCATGTCATATAAAATCTGCAAAAAAAAATCATATTAATTTTCAATTTTTGAGGAAAAATTTAGATGAGCTACTAAAAATGGACTTAACATGAAGAATAAGAGGTCAAAATTTACTCCGAACAGCCCAGATACCACCCCCTGCAATCTAGAAATTTTCCGGCTTTACGAGAAGGGGGGATACCCCCTCTCGAACTCACCCCCCCTTTTGCCTCTGCGACGCTTGGTTCGGGCCTTGCGGCCCTCGTGATTGCCTGCTACTTTTATGTTTCTTCCTTTTATTCAAAAAATTATTGAGAACACTGATGTTATATACCTTCTGCAGTGTCGATGTGGCATGCAGTATGTTGGCGAGACAGAACAGCTATTCAACAAACGCATGAATGGTCATCAAAATGACTACACCTGCAAGCCCTACCTCCCTGTGAGTCGTCATTTAAGATCACCTAGGCACGCCCAAACTGATCTTAAAAACCTTACCATCACAATCATAGACCACAGTGAGGGTTGGTCAAGGGCCGAAAGACTTGCTCAGGAAAGATTTTGTGTAAGAAAGCTAAGGACAGTTTCCCCAACAGGCATAAATGAAAAAAAATAGAATGAGTCACTCATTTTTCTACCATCATCACTCATTTTCCAGACATCACTTGTTTCCAGTAACTCCGGCTTCCTTACTTGACTCCTACAGTGTTAGGGAAGTTTTTGAATTATACTAGTTGAAATATCATGGTCAAGGTATTTTTATTTCATTTTTTTAGTAGGTAGTTTGTGATGAAGTGTAAGTCCAATCAACTTGAAACTTAGTACACATGTTCCCTTTGCTATGATCTTTTTAATTTTAATGCAAAATTAGAGTTTTTACCACAGTTTCACGGTCCATTAAACATAGAAAATGATTGTGCACGTGGGGCATCCGTGTGCTTGGGACACATTCTTGTTATTTTTGGCATGTCTTTGAGTCGTTTTTTAGAAATTTTAAAATAGTACAAGCAAATCTATATATGATGTTCTGGTAAAACTGTTTAACTTTCTTTATTGTAAAGAATTCAAGATTGCTATAGTTTAACAATCAAAATAGATTGATATATCAGATTCATTTTACTTCGTGATCATACTGATGAAGGACATCTGTTAACTGAAATAATTAACATTTGTTAATTAATTGTTATTTTATGGTGATCTTGTATCCTTTTAGACTGGTTATATATATTTATATGTACAAAATCATTAATGCTACTTATATTTCCTTTTAGTCTTTGAAAAGTAAAAGTAAAAAGAAGTCAAAAGAAGAAGTGAAGTCTAGAAGCAAAAGACGTCGTATGCTGAAGAAACAAAAGTAAGAATTAACATCCAACATGTTTATACTTGCCTCCTCAAAAAGTAACTGTTATATTGTGGCTTATGAAATATCACTTCATTGAATTGATACCTAATACTAATGAATAAAAACAAAAATTAAACTTCCACACTATCCTGAATACAATGTAGTTGTTCATGATCATCTATCACTACGGCCTACTTTTCAGGGAGTTTGTTTACTGTTTTTTTGAGAAATAATAATAACATATGATTACAAATAAAAAAAAAAATTTGAAATTATCAATTTTTTTTGTCTGGAAAAAATCCTGTGAAATGCAAGACAAAGGGAATTTGCAACTCAGTTACTATTCGTATAAAGCTTTATATTGAAGAAGATGTGGCATGAGTGCCAATGAGACAACTCTCCATCCAAGTCACGATTTATAAAAATAAACCATTATAGGCAAAAGAAGGGTCTTCACCACTAAGCTTTGACTAACACTGAACAGCTAGCTAAAAAGGTCCCCAAAATTTACTAGTGTAAAACCCATTCAAACAGGAAAAACCAAGGGTCTTATCTATATAAAAAACAAGAAAAACTAATGAACCACACCAACAAACGACAACTATTAAACATCAGATTCCTGACTTGGGACATGTGCCAACAATAACAGGGGGTTTAAATGTTTTAATGGTACCAAACCTTTACCCTTATCTGAAACAATAGTGTAACATCACAACATAGAAAGACACCTTATAAAATATCAATTGAAATGGCTTAAATCAAAAGACATATTAACACAAGTGAACATACACTGAACAAATAAATTTGATCTATGATACAATGTAAACAATTAAATAAATCAAATTAGTTAGTCCGTCCAGTTTCAGGTTAAAATTTTGGTAAAAGATTTTAGTCAAGGTAGTTTTGATGAAGTTGATCATGAATTCCAATCAACTTGAACTTTGTGACTTCAACTTGAAACTCTGTATTCATGTTCACCATGATATGATCTCTCTTAATTGAATGAAACTACCAATAGCATGAATAAAGGAAGGGAACAAGAAACTGCTGTAGGAGACTTGCTGTCCCAAGGATTTCAAGAAAAAAATGTTTCTGCCTAGTTGGTCAGCTTGTTACATGTATAAGACAAACAACCAAAACTGATTCTGACATGCCCATTTCAGTTATTGTTACTAATTATAAAGATACCAGTTTTTGTCTCGCCTTGACGGAGTCAAAAAGCGAGACATAGGTATGCGTCAACAATGTATTAGTTTGTGATAAGGTCTAGTTCATGGTGAACCACTAGTGGTAGGTCAATGATATTTGGTATGCAGTTGTATTAGCATTGGCACATCTCATTACCTTGGAGATTATTTGGCCCCGCCGCCTCAGTCAAGGTCTATTGACTTTGAAACTTTTCATAGTTTACATGTATTAGTTTGTGATTAGGTCAATTTATGGGGAACCACTAGTGGTAGGTCAATGATATTTGGTATGCAGTTGTATAAGCATTGGCACATCTCATTACCATGGAGATTATTTGGCCCCGCCCCCTCAGTCAAGGTCTATTGACTTTGAAACTTTTCATAGTTTACTTGTATTAGTTTGTAATTAGGTCAATTTATGGGGAACCACTAGTGGTAGGTCAATAATATTTGGTATGCAGTTGTATAAGTATTGGCATATCTCATTTCCATGGAGATTTTTTGGCTCTGCCCCCTTAGTCATGGTCTATAGACTTTGAAAATTTTGCTAAGTTAACATGTATTAGTTTGTGATTAGGTCAGTTCAAGGGGAACCATTAGTGGTAGGCCAATGTTAATTGGTGTTCAGTTGTATAAGCATTAGCACATCTCATTTCCATGGAGAATATTTGGCCCCCGCCCCCTCAGTCATGGTCTATTTAACTTTTGAAACTTTTGCTGAGTTTACATGTATTAGTTTGTGATTAGATCAGTTTAAGATGAACTGCTAATGTTAAGTCAATTATATTTGGTATGCAAATTTATTGGCATTTGCAAGTATCGTTTCCATGGAGATTATATAGCCCCACCCCTGATAATGGTTCATTGACTTTTAAACTTTTACATAGTTTACAAGTTAATGTTTGTGTTTAGGTTTGTTTAAAGGGAAAGACTTATAATAAGTCAATGGTATTTGGTATGCAGTTGTATTAGCATTAGCAAATCTCATTCCATGGAGATTGTTTAGCCATGTACCTTCAGTCATGGTTCATCGACTTTGAATATTTGCATAACTTACATGTTAAAGTATTGCTATTTTAATTTCAACATTTGCATTATCAAAATTACAAAAAAGCGAGACATATCTCTGTGATAACAGTTTATATTCTTTTTACTTAAGAGTTGTAAAGGACAAATGTTAACCATTCACTTTTATTTCAGATATTGGGAACAAAGAGAAAAAGAAGGGGAAAATGACAATATAGATGTAGTTGAAAATGATAAAAATAGACAAATAGCAGGAACAGAAAGAAAACCTAGTGATGATAACTTTTATGTGGACATGTTTAAAGATCCATTATTTTCGAAAATGGTGACATACCAAAAGGCTAAAAGATTATCCTTAGCTTTGAAAGAAAAAGGACAGAAAAATATTGATATTTTAGAATAGAAATTTATTCAGTTTGGATTTATATATAGTTTTATGTTGCAAGTGTTTTTTATTTTTCTATTTTCTTTTTATAAACCCATAATCAAAATCTACCTTTAATAGTCAAGTGGATTGTAAATAGGAATTATTTGATTTCATGTATAAGCAATGAATTTTATATATATTTTGAGATAAAATTTCTGCCCTTATTTTTGGTACCAAAGATATGAATAAGATTCTAGAGAGCATGCACATTGACTACTAGTGAAGCAGCTACTTGTATTCAAGAAAGCTTGCACATTGGTTTATTATACAGTGAAGCAGCTACTAGAATACTTAATTCATAATTTTGAATCAAAACTTTATTGCATGTTTCATGGCAGAAAAAGCAAAGCGTCCAAGAAAATCTTGCCCTAAATGTTATACAGTTTTCTCAGACAAACATGCTCGTAGACATCTACTTGAATGTAACGTTCAATTTTGTGAAAGTGAAGTACCTCAATCTGATAACGAAAATATACCTGTATCAAGTGTGGAAAATAACACATCAGATTATCAAAATGATATCAGTGATGATGAACATGAAATAAATTATAATTGTATGAATAAATTCAGAAATTTATCAAATATATCTCATAATAATTTAGAAGATGAGGACATTGAAAGCTACTTTGATAGATGTGAAGATAATCTGAACGATTCATATAGTTCTGATAATTACTCAGATGTAGAGTTTGATATTGATTGTGATGAAAGTATTGGTGTAGATCAAGAACATAATTCAGAGTCCGATATATCTCGGATTACTTATTGGTTTTGTAAACTTTTATTATTATGGCAATGTATTTATTATATATCAGATGCAGCTATTTGTTTTCTTTTGAACATTTTAGCAACATTTTTTAAACTGTTGTCTGTGAATTCAGATGTTTGTTCTAAAGTACAAAATGTTTTCCCCAAAAACATGTACCAGTTGTCTAAACTTTTGAAGAGTAATATGTTAGATTTTAAACAATATGTTGTTTGTACCAACTGCTATTCATTGTATGAATTCGAAGATTGTTATCATATTGTTGAAGGTTCAAAAGTCTCTAAAAAGTGCTCTTTTATAGAGTTTCCTAATCATAGACTTCCTTATTTAAGAAAAAGATGTAATCAGCCTCTTTTAATGGAAATTAAAAGTGAACCTTCAAAAATATTAGCCCCTTACAAAATATACTGTTACAAATCTATTGAGTCAAGCTTAAGTTATTGTGTTAAAAGACAACATTTTGAAGACTTATGTGAACAATGGCGATTGAGAGAAACAAGAGAAGATATTATGTATGACATTTATGATGGAAAATTATGGGATGATTTTAATGGAAAAAAATATAATTTTTTTACAAAAGAGGATAATTATGGTTGCATTTTAACTGTTGATTGGTTTCAACCATACAAACATACTCATTGTTCTATAGGTGTCATGTACATAGCATTTTTTAATCTTCCACGAGATCAAAGATTTAGAAGAGAAAATGTTTTACTAGTTGGTGTTATTCCGGATATGAAAACAGAGCCTAAGACAAACACCTTTGTTACCCCTCTTGTTCAAGAGCTAAAGAAGTCTTGGTCAGATGGTTTTCAATTGTTTTCAAATAAGTCACCTTTGATATTGAAATGCTTTAAACTTGCACTCATATGTGTTGGATGTGACATTCCTGCTAGTAGAAAGCTGTGTGGTTTCCTTGGACATGCAGCAACCTCAGGTTGCAACAAATGTAAAAAGAAATTCCCAGGAACTGTAGGTGAAAAAAATTATGGTGGTTTTGATAGATTAGAATGGCCGTCCAGAGACAACGAAAGTCATCGTCAAGAATGTGGTTTTATAAATAATTCTACTAGCAAGGGAGATAAAGAAAACATTGAACGTCAGTTTGGTACAAGATATTCTGCATTGCTTGAGCTTGAATACTTTGATCCAGTAAGAATGACAGCAATTGATCCAATGCATAACTTATTTTAAGGAACAGCAAAACACATGCTTTCTGTATGGAAGACAAAGAAATTATTATGTGATGACGACTTTAAAAAAATTCAGACAAAACTGGATCCATTTGAATGTCCCTCAGATGTAGGGAGACTACCTAAGAAATTTGCTTCATCTTATGGGTCATTTAATGCAGATCAGTACAAAAATTGGACCCTATTGTTTTCTATTTATGCTTTAACTGATTTATTGCCAAAGGAACACCTTGAATGCTGGAGAAAGTTTGTGTTAGCATGTAGACGGTTGTGTTCAATGTTTATAAGTGTTGGTAATGCAAAAGTTGCAGATAGATTGCTAAATGACTTTTGTAAAAAATTTGAACAATTGTATGGGCAAGATTTTGTCACACCAAATATGCACCTTCATGGGCATTTATATGATTGTATAATAGATTTTGGACCAGTATATTCTTCCTGGCTTTTTAGTTTTGAAAGAGAAAATGGTATATTAGGCTCTTACAAAACTAATAAAAAAAACATAGAGACTCAATTAATGAGGAGATTTTTAAAAGAGTCTTTTGCAAGGGAAAAAGAATTCCAAATGGATGAAAAATTTATGTCTTTATTCAATGATATGTCAAATACTACAAGGGAGAGGGGTACATTAAATGATGTTTCTGTTTCTTTGAAACCAAGCGTTCTCGATATGTCATCACAATATGTACCTGTAAAAGAAGTATGTTGGGATTTATCAGATAACATTTTTGTTCCTAAAATGAAGGATGCTGTTCTGAGTGATTGTGAAATAAGACTGTTAAGCCAAATGTATTCAACACTGTATCAGTATGATTTTATTGTTTGTCCCTCTGTCAAAGTGTGCAAAAACTTGTATTTAAATGGAACATTGCTTGGTTGCAAAATGAGCAGAAGTGTTAGATCATCCTATATTTTAGCTTATTGGTGTAATAACGAAGGGACAATTGATACTGACAATTTTGATTTATCTCCTCATCCAGGACAAATTGTACAAATGTATAAGCATAGTATTATTGTAAATGGAGAAACAAAGACACATTTTTTAGCGAAAGTAAATTGGTACAAGAATTTACCTGCTTCTGTACAGCACTATAATGGTAAACCGATTGAAATATGGTCTTCAGAATTATTTGTTCAAGAAGGGCCTGCTTTATTTATACCAGTCCACAGAATTAAATGTAGGTTTGTTCATGCGAAAGCAAAATTTAACAGCAGAAATGTAATTATTGTTGCACCAAGAGAGCGTCATATTTTATGAATATGGATCCAGTTATAATGATACAATCTGTAATCATATTGTTTTACTTTGTACAAAAAAATACAACTATTTAAGAAAATTGATTATATGACAATGTCAAAATTACAATATTTTCTTGTCATGATTCCTTTATTTAATTTCATGAATGTGTCATGACTCTTTTGTGTTTTTTAAAGGAAGTACTTTTTATGGAGTGTATTTGATTATTGTAGATATTTATGATGTTATGAGTATTCTTTTTGTATTGGGTATTAAGAATAAGTGTCTTAATGCAGTGTGTTGTACTAATCTTACATGCCAGTTATTGCTTTGAAACAGTAAAATGTAAACAAATTAAACATTAAGTTTACTATTAAATAAACAATTTCGTTACACTTATTGTAGTTATTTATATACCACTGCTAATTATTTATGTTTGTTTGTTTAAAAAAGCTTGAGTTCATGCATGGTTCTTCTAACCAGGTGTTATACATGTATCATCAAATCATACAAATTTTTAATAAACTATTTGATCACTACAGATCATTACTTAGGGAAAATCCTTTCAAATATATAAAGATGTGTAAATTTTATCACGTAACAAAGTATCGGAGAAAGGTCAAATGTTTTCTCAACAGTTTAAGATAGTGAAGTAGATTTATACTCTTTCAGCGAAACATCCTGTAGACAATGGTATTAGAGAGTTTTGCTGAGATTGGTTTATAGACACGACTATTTATAAAAGGTTAAATAACTTTCAGTTCAGGACGAGATGGACCTATTAAATCGCTATGAAAACATATATGAATTTGAATGATCTTTGTTCTCTTGTGCTCAAACATTGAATGTGATTGTCTTTTGTTTTACACTTAAAAATACACAGAGTGAATCAAACATGTTCCTTATTAAATATTTCAACATGCACAAAATGCCACGTTTGCATGTCATCCCATATAAATGTAGACAAAAAGTGGGGTATAATGTTTTTGTCCTCTGTATTTACATGTACAGAAAGTTACAGATGACTTCCCGCTCAAATTTTACATTCGGTCATAATTTTGGGGGGGGGTCATAAATAGTTTACCTATACCTTTTGACGTGCATAAAATGTCACAGAAAGTCGGTCCTATACATTTTGACATTCAAAAAATATCCAAGGTTGTCTATTCTATACCTTTTGACACGCACAAAATGTCAAAGATTGTCTGTCCTTTACCTTTAGACATGCACAAAATGTGAAAGGTTGTCTGTCCTATACCTTTTAACTTGCACACAATGTGAAAGGTTGTCTGTCCTATACCTTTTGACGTGCATAAAATGTCACAGAAAGTCTTTCCTATACATTTTGACATTTACAAAATGTCAAAGGTTGTCTGTCCTATACCTTTTGACATGCACAAAATGTCAAAGGTTGTCTGTTCTATACCTTTTGATATGCATAAAATGTCAAAGGTTGTCTGTTTTATACCTTTTGACATGCACAAAAGTCAAAGGTTGTCTGTCCTATACCTTTTGATATGCATAAAATGTCAAAGGTTGTCTGTCCTATACCTTTTGACATGCACAAAATGTCAAAGGTTGTCTGTTCTATACCTTTTGATATGCATAAAATGTCAAAGGTTGTCTGTTCTATACATTTTGACATGCACAAAAGTCAAAGGTTGTCTGTCCTATACCTTTTGATATGCATAAAATGTCAAAGGTTGTCTGTCCTATACCTTTTGACATGCACAAAATGTCAAATGTTGTCTGTCCTATACCTTTTGATATGCATAAAATGTCAAAGGTTGTCTATTCTATACCTTTTGACATGCACAAAATGTCAAAGGTTGTCTGTCGATTACATTTCAAGGTTCACAAAATGTCAAAGATGGTCTTTTGTTTACATTTCAACTTACCAAAATGTCAAAGATGGTATTTTGTCAATAAAAAGGCGACGAAATATTATCTGTAGAGGAAGGTAGTCTTTTGATTGTATTTCATTATACACAAAAGTCAATCAAAAGATGAGTTTTCATGCAGTGTTTGATCTGTATTTTCAAGTTTCTTCCAAATTTCAACGTCCTGGTTTTTAGTATCACCTAAATTCATTTTCAGGGGTATATTTGTGTCTGGCTCTCCAACTATATTGTATTCTAGCAATGTCTGTTTTCCTAGACCACTATCTTCTGAACTTTCTTTGATAAGCGAATAATAATAGCTTGTCCTCCTGGAAAGAGAAAAATGAACAATTAATATTGCATGTAAAAATAAACCTATCAATCCGTTTTATTTTTATATCCACCAGAAGAGGAATGCCTTTTTTTTTCTTTTCTTTTTTTTTTGCTTGTTAATTGCAGTTTTACAGTAATTTGGACAAATTGTTTCTTTTTGTGTTTTGGGATACAAGTAGTTCGGACACATTGTTTCTTTGTCCTGTATCTACAAGGAGTTCTTGGTGATGCACATGTCACTAAATCTTTTTTCGCAATGTAAGTTGAACTATCTGCTACTATTCTAAGCTCTTCTGTAGAATACAGAAATTGTCTATATTTTGAAATTTAGAAGTGAAACTAGTACAAATGTATGACTTTTCATAGAATTAGGGCGACACGTGTCGTTGTCATGTAAACACCAACGATGTCATAGGGTTAATTTGCAATAAACCATTTGGTTATCAATGGTCCATCAAAATAGAGAATGTTTCTGTTCTGCCCTGTTACATCTCGCTTTCACACTTCCAAAAGACTGTAGCTGAGAAAAACCCTCTAGTTTGAAGACCCATTGATGATCTGTAACCATCTACATGTACCTTACACATATTTAAGGGTCATATCTTTGAAATTACATGTAAAATATAATATTGTTTATTAAATTAAATATATTTTAGTTTTAATATTCATGTACAGACAATTATCAATATATTTAACTCTGATATTTAACTGTTAATTTAAAATTATTGTGTTTACTTTGATTATTTATGATGCAAACTACCTACCATACTTATATAATTATATTAATATTAACACTTAAAGCCTTACCACAGTAGTGGAAAGAAATTTTTGTTCATTTATGATCAATTCATAATTAAAACCTGGGACAAAAAGTGAACAATAGTCCTAATATCTCCTTTTGTGCCATTCTGAACTCTTTCACCAACATAAATTCTTTCTAAAGATGAGTTGATGGCCATCAAAGACGGTCGGTCTTCCACTATTTGGACCTTCAAACAAATTGCTGTGTTTTATTTGACATACCTTCCGGTTAAATTAAAGGAATGAATGCCAAGACACAACTGAACAACAAATTTATATCAACTTATAGTTTCATTCCTTTTAAAATCACACGGAAAAAAATATATACATACATTTGTTCATCTTTTCCAATTACTTTCCCCTGTCTATGCTCTTCCTTCCCTGCGCAACTCTTGCCAATTGGTAAATTTCCTTGATGCAGTTTGGAGCCCTTGTACTAAATGAGGTGCGTCGTCATTTTCAGAACTAGACGGACTTTCTGTCTGGAAAAGTATTGCTTTTTCCCAGTGGTCATCATCCTACATTCTCCTTTTCAACAGTTTCTGTTTCTTTTTTTTTTATATCATCCTGTTCTCCATGCACATCAACGGGCTTTTGCATGTTTGTGAAAATTTTTGAGGCAAAACTGGATTCATGGCAAGTTGCCTTTGTTCATTTGTAACTTTTTGCTTATCATTATTAATTACAGCGTTGTGCATTAGAAGAGCCAAATCGACATACTCTCCTCTTTGAAATGTTTGTCTTAAACTGACTTGCATGTCGTCATCAAGGCTAGGCGAGTAACTAGGTGTGAGTTTGAACATTGAAATCCTTTATCTAACTGTGATATGCCATACACCGATTTTATATCTAATATTAGAGAATATGTTTTTAATATATTGGCAAATGAATGGAGTAAAAAAGATGAAAATAAATTACATGAAATTAAACCTAAATTATGTAAACCTTTTCATACTTGTATGTGCAGAAAAGATCAGTGTGTTATTTCTAGATGCCGTAATGGTCATACTAGAATAACATATGAGTATCTTCTAAAAATTGAAGAAGAACCATAATGTATATCTTGCAACTGCAAGTATATTATTAAACATGTCTTGACTAATTGTATTGACTGCTGATATCGTAGGAAGCATTTCAATGTCAATAACATGTATGATTTATTTGAAGTATAGAGTTCCAATTACAAATAGTGTTTCATTCTTAACAGAAGTTTGAATATATTATAAAAATGTTGTATAAATTCTAAATGATTTTAATTTTTATCACGTTATTTTAGCGTTGAATTTTATTTGTAAATAAACAATTTTAAATAGACTTGAGTTTTAGTATTTTGAAGGACCTGTTGTCTGATTTTAAAAATACACTTTTACAGCTGACTATGCGGTATGGGCTTTGCTCATTGTTTAAGGCCGTACGGGGACCTATATTTGTTAATTTATGTGTCATTTGATATCTTGTGGAGAGTTCGTCTCATTAGCAATCATACCACATCTTTTTTATATTTAAATTGTTAAAATATTTCAATTAGCTATAGCCGCGATATAGCCTTTTTGCGCTAAGCCGGCGTAAAGCAAATACTAATCAATACATAGATTTTCATTCCATTACATAATAGTTCGATACATAATAATATAGTGCATTACCTTACATAACATTAACATTACTATGCAGTACATTTCAATACATTATTACATAACATTGCTTTTACAATACATTAACATTTACGTAACATTACAGTACCATACGTTACACTACATTAATATATTTCATTAAATAATATTACATTAAAAAAAAAACATTGCATTGCATTACAAATTAAATGAATTAAACGTTTTCGTAAAAATAACGTTATACACAGTAGTTTACTTTTCAACAAAAGTCTGTTCTATTCAAAGACAAAAAAAAAGCTCGACAAATTTTGTTATTTCCCACAGTAGAATCATTATTAAAACTTGAAATTAACTTAAAATATTTCTCTGGCAACGTTTGAATCCTTTACAAAAATGTAGGATTATTTAAAGTAAACAAGACTAAGATATATATTATTTTCCTGCAATATGCGATTTAATTTTTGTTTATAGACATGACTTCGATACCTTATAGAACATTTTTTATATGTTTGCAAAACTTATGTTCCGCTTTAATTTTGAAATGTTTACCAACATTTGATATTGATCCAAAATTATTTTCCTGCCATAAATGTTTATTAAATATTCGACGGAAAAATATGTTTTTCTACACTTTAAATTTTTTTCACAGATTAATGTAACTTGTCAAAAGTTAAGATTGGTTTTCATAATTATTTGCTATTTAAGGTATTTTTCAAGAGCAATAGCAGATAACCAGTAAGTAGTATTATTTTTTTTCTTAAGTAAATGACTTGTTTCTTGGCGTAAATACAATAGTTAAATTTTGATTATTTAATATAACGCAAAATAAATGATTTACAATATAGTCTTGATTTGCTCGCGATTTGAGTTTTTACACTGAATTTTATTTCGAAAAATTACAGGAATGTTTTACCAACTATATTCCATTAACATTATTTCAAAGTACAGTACATTACATGACATTATTAATTTATATTGCTTTAAAATGACATTGCATTACATAGCATTTAATTTACATTACATTAGAGTGCAATACAGTACGGAACATTACACTACATTATAATACCTAAAACAACATTACATTACATTTACATACATTGCATTAATTTGCATTTAAATACATTTATAATAACATTACAAAAGATGACATAAAATTTACATTTTCATTACATTACATTACGCCACATGAACAACATGTATTCATATACACAAACAAGCGTAAATGCTTTCTTACAGACATACAATATGCTTTCTTACGGACATACAATTCATGCATACAAAGAACGGTGTTTGCAAATTAACATAAATGCATACTTGCATGCAAAATAACATTACATTACATTTATATTACCTTACATTTACATAACACTTACATTTCTATTACATATACATTTACATAACATTTACAATACATATATATTACATTACATTATAATTACATATACATTACATGACATTACATTCATATACGTTACATTACATGACAAATACATTACATTTCATAACATATACATGACATAACATAACACATACGTTACTTTACATTACGTATACATTGACATACATTACACAACATAACATTACATATATATGCATTTGATTACATTTACCTTTCATCACACTAAATTTACATCGTATTACATTAAATTACATAAACATTACATTTACATTAAATAACATTACATTTTCATTATGTAACATTACATTTCCATTATGTTACATGACATTTACAATACATTAAATTACATTTACATTACATAACATTATATTTCAATTACATGACATTAAATTACATGCATTACATTACATTACACAAACTGGCATTTATTTACATTTACATTAACATTCAAACGACATTACATTACATTGCATTTTATATCATTACATTTGGATAATATCACATTTCATAACATAATATGCCATTACATAACATTACAATCAATTGCATTACATTACATAACAGTACCATACATAATAAAACTGCAATACATAATATCATGATATATTTACATTATATAAAATTAACATAACAGTACAGTACACTGCATTATATTTCATTAACAAGATGGATGCATATATATATATACAAGCTTCAATGCTTTCTAAAGACTTATACCAATGCATGCAATACATACAATCGATGTGCAAACTAACATAAATTTATACATGCATGCAAAAATACATAACATAACATAACATTACATAAGATTTACATTACATAAAATTTGCAGAGCATTTACATTACAAACAGATATATAACCATACAGACATATATATTACATAACATATACATTACATATACATTGCTTTTCATTACATATACATGGCATTACATTACATACACTTTACTTAGACTTTACATTACATTACATGTATATTACATTACATTAAATTATATTATATTACTTATACATTACATAACACGACATAACATATAAATTGCATAACATAACGTTACATATACATAACATAACATAACATATTCATTACATTACATAGTTTATATATTACATTACATAACGTCACATATGTGCTTCCTTACAGACATACACAAATTCATGCATATATAAAACGGTGTACATAAATGCAAACTTACATGCAAAATAACATTGCATTACATTTATATTATATTACATATACATAACATTAACATTTTTATGACGTATACATTTACATTCAATTTACATTACATAACATCATATTACATGCATTAATTAAATTACAGTAAATGATGTTTATATACATTTATAAGACAGTTTTTTACATTAAAATTTATAACAACATTACATTACATTTACATAATATGACATTTCATTACATTACATAACATTACAATTCATTGCATTGCATTATATTAAATAACATTACAATTAATAATGAAAATGTGCATTACATTACATACATTATATTTCCAAAATATAACGTAAATATTACTTTACAATACATTTCAATACATTATTATTAAATATTTCTTTTATTCTTGATCAACAATGCATTAACGTAACATTTAAGTACATTATATTACAGTACAGTTCATAACTTTACATTATATTTCATTAACAACATGCGTACATATACATATACAAGCTAAAATGCTTCCTTACAGACACACTACAATTCATGCTTATAATTTTTATTAACTATGTATTTGCATTCAGGTATCACAGATCAAATTCATTCGTTCATTGTGTGTTAATTTGCGTTTTTTGATTGAGTTAAGCCTTCCAATTGATATTTTTTAGTATGTCTTTCTATGTTGTGAGTTTATACTATTGTTTCAGAAAAGGGAGAAGGTTTGGAACCATTAAAACGTTTAATCCCGCTGCAATTTTTTGCATCTGTCCTAAGTCAGAAATCTGATGTACAGTAGTTGTCGTCTGTTTATGTAGTTTATACGTGTTTCTCGTTTCTCGATTTTATATAGATTAGACCGCTGGTTTTCCCGTTTAAATGGTTTTACACTTGTAATTTTTGGGGCCCTTTATAGCTTGCTGTTCGGTGAGCCAAGGCTTCGTGTTGAAGGCCGTACCTTGACCTATAATGGTTTACTTTTATAAATTGTTACTTGGATGGAGAGTTGTCTCATTGGCACTCATACCACATCTTCCTATATCTATATACATAGAAAGGGATATGCAAACTGAATAAATGTATACTTGCATGCAAAAACACTTTACATATCATTACATAAAATTTGCATAGCATTTACCTTACTAACATGTACATTACATTACATATACATTACATAAACATTGCATTACATTACATATACATTGCATTACATTACATATACATTGCATTACATTACATATATATTGCATTACATTAAAATAAAATTGAGAATGGAAATGGGGAATGTGTCAAAGAGACAACAACCCGACCATAGAACAGACAACAGCAGAAGGTCACCAACAGGTCTTCAATGCAGCGAGAAATTCCCGCACCCGGAGGCGTCCTTCAGCTGGCCCCTAAACAAATATATATATACTAGTTCAGTGATAATGAACGCCATACTAAACTCCAAATTGTACACAAGAAACTAAAATTAAAAATAATACAAGACTGACAAAGGCTAGAGGCTCCTGACTTGGGACAGGCGCAAAAATGCGGCGGGGTTAAACATGTTTATGAGATCTCAACCCTCCCCCTATACCTCTAGCCAATGTAGAAAAGTAAACGCATAACAATACGCACATTAAAATTCAGTTCAAGAGAAGTCCGAGTCTGATGTCAGAAGATGTAACCAAAGAAAATAAACAAAATGACAATAATACATAAATAACAACAGACTACTAGCAGTTAACTGACATGCCAGCTCCAGACTTCAATTAAACTGATTGAAAGATTATGTCTTCATCATATGAATATCAGGCACAATCCTTCCCGTTAGGGGTTTAGTATCATACCATCATAACATATATGAGAAGAACATAACCCGTGTCATGCCAACAACTGGTTTTTAAATAAATGTGTTTAGTGCCGATGCAAAGACCCTATAAGTGAATCAATATTAACGCCAAAATATGCAATCTTTAATGACCTGACAACAGTATCGTAACTATATCCCTTCTTAATAAGTCTATTTAAAGGTTTTGTTAGCTTCAGAGGTGAATACTGACATTTTTGTGCTTTATAAAGAATATTTCCATAAAAAATTGGATGTGAAATACCTGAACGTATAAGAAGTCTGCATGTTGAGCTATATTTACGAATGATGTCCTTATACCGATGATAAAATTTAGTAAATGTTTTGACTAGTTTGTGATATCGAAAACCCTGGTGTAATAATTTTTCAGTAATACATAAATTTCTCTCATTAAAATCTAAAACATTGTTACATACACGAGCGAATCGTACAAGTTGAGATATATAAACACCGTAAGATGGTGACAAGGGAACGTCACCATCTAAAAATGGATAATTTACGATAGGAAATGAAAAATCATCTCTTTTATCATATATTTTAGTATTAAGCTTTCCGTTAATGATATAGATATCAAGATCGAGGAAAGGGCAGTGGTCATTGTTAGTATTAGCTTTATTTAAAGTAAGTTCAACAGGATAAATTTCTTTAGTATACACACTGAAGTCGTCATTATTGAGAGCCAAAATATCATCCAAATATCTAAAAGTATTATTAAAGGAGAAGGTATGATAAGGGGCGTTTTTGGCCCCCTCTCAAAAGAAGCCTTAATTCATACCATTGTTAGCCTTAGTATAGAAACTTAAAAAAAAAAGATTTTTTTATGTTCCGGTTAAAAGAAGTGAGTAATCCTTATCTTTTTTTACTAGGTTTATATTATATAATAGAATAAGCACATAAGAATTGCTGTATCTGTACAAATAACCATATTTCCAGATAAGATGGTTGGTTTGAGAATAACTTGAAGTTACAAATGAATAGTCACTTTAATTTGAGTTTACAAGATCCTTTGTAACAACCTAACAACAGAAATATTCCCTAGCAACGGTTATTTAAAGGTGATTTTTGTCCTCTTGAGTATAAATCTAGCAATGTTTGTGTTCATATAATGGTGTTACATTATAATACAATTTGTGAGTAATCCTTATCTTTTTTTACTAGGTTTATATTGAGCATAGCAACACAATTGTTGCTTAGCAACAGCATAAAATATCAAATTAAAGCTTACTGCAAATGAAGTAGTCATTTTATTGTACTAATAAAAATAAATGCAAAAACAGAATGCATGTTCGAGAATAACAATTGGTAAGAATTGAAAATATCAGTATAATTTTAGCTCTATTATATAAATGCTTGACAACAACGAAGCAACAGAAATAGCGCATATAGCAACGGTTAACATTTTATAAGATACTAGTATGTTACAGGTGTTTTTAGTCACTTTCTTTACATAACTGCATAATAGTTCATTATAAATCTTTTCATAGAGCATTTTTTTCTCACATGAACAGTTGGTTGCCTAGTAACGGATTTTACTAATTAAAATACCATAACATATCATTTTTTTGTGCAATTTCTCTTTGAAATGGCTTTGAAATATTTAAAATGCAGTAAGTGGTGTCAAATGCTTAAAATTATCAAGATGAATATTTAGTATGCATTGCGTTACAGTAATAGCTTCAATCTAGTAATGACCATGGTCCCTAGAAACCACTGAGGACTTTATTAGGCAATATGAAAATCTTAAGTAACGGCTTGAGTTTGCTTTTTGTAGTTCTAGTTATCAACATCATGTTTATATTTACCAGTATTTCCTTAGCAACAACAGCAAGTCAGATAGGGAAGTGTTTGAACAAACATATTAAGATACTTTTCATGAGTATTATTATTTTAATTTGTACCATCTTATATTCTAAACTTAACTTTTCAAAATCAACAGAAATAATTTTCTATTGGTCCAAAAAGGTAATGTTTTCGACTTATACTAGACTTATGAATTCAGTGGGTATCATGGAAACACAAAATAGATTTAATACTTGACTATTATATAATAGCGTTCGACTTTTTTTTGTGTTATTACATTTAAAAAGCAGTCTTTTCTTATACAAAATACAACAATCTCATGTAAGTTAAATGTATACGAACAGCATTTTGTTTCATAGCCTGTTTACTCCTTATCGTCTGAGAATTCGATATACCAATTTTAAGTACACCGAAAATTATATAAAAATCTTGTTTAATAACATTTGCATTGACAATAGAATTCAATAACATGAATAAGTTATGACCATTTCATTTTAGAAAAGTTATTTAACTACAATATAATGACCAAATCAGCATGATTCGGTAAATAATGAGAACAAGGCATTAGCTGTTTGTAAATGCTCATAAAAATATGTGAATTAATGAATTATTTGGACATTTTCTTAGCAAACAGAATTTTAATTAAGTTTATGCTCTAAAATATAAGTGAAGAGTAGCTGTCAAATACACACAGTTTGTATTATATTTATTTTACTCCTCTGGCAAAGAATCACAGTCACTTTCATCAGAACTAGGTATGTGAGATGCATCTAAGACGGATGTTTTAAAGTCTCCCCTTGAAACAGACTGCTGTTCAAGTCTTTGATACCCTAGATTCCACAGCACACTTGCAACGTGTGCACAACAACCAACTATTCGTGCTCCCGCTTTGCATGTACAATACCATCCTTCTATACCTCCTTCGTCACTGTAACTTATAAAGACAGTATGGGAAAGTTTGTTACTGTGTCTTGATTGTATTTTAATTTTGAGCAGGTTTTCTTTAATTTTGCACACATACATTTCAAATTTTCCATCTTCACCCTCATGTTCTCTGACATAATTAGGGGCCTGTTTAAGCTGATATACCCCCATGGTTATTTCTCGTAATTTCTCCATACTGAGAACGGGAAAATCAGTTATTTCATCTAGAACATTTGATGCATCAACTAATTTGTAAATGGTACGTTTTGTTAATAAACCTTCTTCCGTCACCATCTTTTGGATTTCATTTCCACTTTTACATTTTTCAAGCATGGCTTCAGCAATACTTTTATCATCAGGGTGTGTAGTAGCAAGTGGTGGGCGAAACTTATTACAAACAGCACATACAATGCGTAATAGATCACCAATGATTGGAATAAAATGGTTTGATACTACTTTGTCAAAAAATCTCCATTGCTTGACACGAGCATTTACACTTTCAACCACCCATCTAACTTTGGTGACTAGTCTACTAGCGTTAGCTTCTTCTACCGGGTGCTGTTTGGACCCTTTTTTAAGGTAAACGGGCATTTCTAAATTCTAGCCTTGCTCCCTTAAAAAAGTCTACCACGTCTCGGAATCCCCGGTCTACAACACAAACATCACTAGTCTGTAGCCATTCATTCATTCCTTCTGCATTGACAGAAATCATATGCTTCGTGATTGCTGCATCATTATTTTTTCCGTTTGCAAAATATGGACCCAGAACTGACAGGATATATCCATCAGTTCCAACAACAACCATTGGTTTGACTAGAGGTCTGTTTTTATGAAGGCTGTATGACAACCTCTGGAATTCATAATCAGAGCTTTTTTGAAGGTAGATATAAGTACCGTCCATGACAATAATTGCAGCATCTTCGGAATCATTGGCAAACAGAGTTTTAGCTATTGGAGTGGTGTGATTCCGAACAAAATCTTCGTGGCTTATATGTTGAAACCCAATAAAATGTGGTACAAAATCCTGCATAAGAGAAACTCTGGCACTATGAATGCATCTTTGCACCTGGCTTTTGGTTAACGAAAATATTGTTCCAAGTATATGGTTTGGAAGTCCTGTCCTTAGTTTTGTTAACAAGACAGCTATACATGTGCGTACAGACCTAACATTGGTTTGACGTGCTGAAACAATATATGAGGAGAGTTCATTGAATTGCTGCTTTGATAATCCAGTTAGATTGTAATAGTCACCATCAGATAATGATAATGGGTTGTCAAAATTCAGGATATGAGAGTTTGCCAAAGTTTGTCTTACATTTTCTAATAATGAAGTTATATCAGAACGATTCATATATGTTGTAGTGTATTTTGCAGTTAATGCTTGAAGTGACGTGTTGTCGAAAAGTTGTTCAGATAAATGGTGTTTGCAACAGCGTGTATTCCCATCTATAAAAACGGCATTTTTTATAAAGGCTTGGGTTCTTGCCTGTAAAGGAACTTTGCATAACTTGTTTCTACTGCTACCTTCCTTCTTGCATACAATGCAGAATCTATGTGATGTGTGAGTGGAAGAAATGTTCAATTCAATTTGTTTCGGACTTAATATTTTCGTAGATACGGCTTCTTCTATATTTATAACAAACTCAGAGTCACTGTCATCTGAAATACACTCGAAAAGACAGTTTGAAACTTTCTGTTCATTGTTTACACTTTTTAGTGTTTTCCTGTATATTGCTCTACACTTCTCACATACATGTATCACATCATTTTCTTGAATGTTTCGCTCAATTCTTTTCTTTACAAACTGTTTCAGTGCTTTAGTGGTGATTTTACGCCTGGATTTTAGATGACATCTCCCACAAACAACACACTTGTAGTCTTTAGCCATCAGTCACCTGGAAAAATGTAAAAAAATATTATTGATTAATTTAAAACGTAAAAATATATCAGCATATAAGATAAGATAAATTTTATTTCCCATAGAGGACCTTTTAAGGGCATAATCAGTATAATGAGTTTTATATTAAAAAATTACAATATAGATAGTACACACAATAAACCTCATAACATGAAATATAAATGAGTTAATAATATATGTAGCCATATAACCAATAATGTTTAGTGTTTCTTGACCATGCACCAGAAGCAGCATTACATCCATTACAAAAATAGCTTTTATTAATGTTCTAACACTTTTTATCACAACATACATAAATAAAAATCAGAAAGGGTTATTATATAGTCCTCCTCGAAGATATATATAGTGCTCATGAACAAGGTTTTTATGCAGAAGTCACCTAGGGTAGGTCCTTAAAGGATATACATTGTAGTTACATGTTTTGTAAAGTTTTTGTGCAATGAGAATATTTGGATTTAGATGCAGCCTCTAGCGCAACTTGTCGCAATGCTCACTCTGATAAAAAAAAATACAAAAAATTAAATAGAAAACACAAACAATTGTTTAATCAGAAATAACAATGTTAAAATGAAAAATAGACAATATAAGCTTAGTTTTTAAAGGAGTTTACTTCATTAAAAAAAAAATATATAGCATTCAGAAAATTAGTTTTTACAGAATAACAAACAAACTTGCCACAAAATTCTACAAACAATTTACCAAAGAAAAGAAGAAAAAAATCCAAAATTTTATTTATCATTAATACAATGTCATTTCAAAATCTATAAAACTTATCAGTAACAAGAAATAATTGTAACAGAATGCTGTTACGAAGTCTCCAAAACAAAGCTCCAATAATTCGTCATTCCCATTGTCGATTGACATTGGGCAATGTCCAGTACAAATTGGTTTATGATATGCATAAGTGACGCCTATGGATATACCCTGTATGTCATTCAAATCTTCTTGAAATTACGAACAGGAATTTATATGGTTAAAGGGGGGGGGGGGGGGGATCCCCAGGGGACTCTCCCTTTATTTCATATGATTTGTTTTTTTGTCCCTAGCAAGAATATATATGGTTTAGGGGTGGGGATCTCGACCGTTTACAAGTTTTTAAAGAGGAGGGGGTGGGGGTGACCCCAGGGGACTCATCTATATTTCTTTTGATTTGTTTTATGGTCCCATACAAGAATATATATGGTTCCGGCGTGGGTATCTTGACAGTTTACAAGTTTTCAAAAAGAAGGGGGGTGGGGGTTACCCCAGGGGATTTCCCCTTAATTTCATTTGATTTGTTTTATAGTTCCATTCAAGAATATATATGGTTTAGGGGTGGGGATCTAGACCATTTACAAGTTTTCAAAAAGAAGGGGGGTCGGGGTGACCCCAATGGACTTCCCCTATATTTCATTTGATTTGTTTTATTATCCCATACAAGAATATATATGGTTTAGGGGTTGGGATCTCGACCGTTTTCAAGTTCTCAAACAGGAGGCGATGGGGGTGACCACAGGGGACTCGCCTTTTATTTCATTTGATTTGTTTTGTTGTTACATACAAGAATATATATGGTTTCAGGGTTGGGATCTTGCCCGTTTACAAGTTTTCAAAAAGTAGGGGGTGGGGTGAACCCGGGGACTCCCCAAATATTTCATTTGATTTGTTTTATTGTCCCATACAAGAATATATATGGTTTAGGGGTGGGGATCCAAACTGTTTACAAGATAAAAGCACATTCTCAAATTGAAACCATATATATTAAAAATGGCGATAACTCACAAAGGAGATATACTAATATCTTGAAAATTGAACTAGACCTTCATTAAGTCCGAGGAAAGAACATATTTAAATTTGAAAAAAAATTGTTAAAGCGTTTTCATGTTATTCTGCTGACAAGCTATTTGGCAGCCGCCCGTAGATCCGCCCAGCCGCCAGCCGTATGTCACCATTTTAATAACCGATATTTCCTTTGAAAATCCGGTTAAAAATAATGCTTGTTTTAGGTCACTTTTTGGCCCCTACTTCCTGAACGTTTGGGGCTATTACCCCCAAACTCAATCCCAACCTTCCTTTTGTGGTATTGAACCCTCTGGTAAAATTTTATAGCGATTCATTCACTTAAACTTAAGTAATTGTCTGGAAACCAAATGTGTCTTCGGACAACGACATGATAGCAATATACGAACTCAAATAAAAATTTGCGGTCGTATAAAAAGTCTTAAACAAACAGTTTGCAATGCATGGACTCGATAATATGTATCTGTGTTTCGTGTGTATTTTATATAAATTTTGCGGTCGTATAAAAAGTCTTAAACAGTTTACAATGCATGGACTCGATAATATGTATCTGTATTTCGTGTGTATTTTATTTTATTACATATATCGTACCTAATGCCCCTTTCAAGTATTATCAATTATAATAATTTTGCAACTTACATTTAAGTTTAATACATATATTCTCTACCATCTCCTTCTTTTAATATTAAGGACAATCCATGCATGAAGAAACCAAGCCATGGCCCTGGGCATGGGGATTGCTGTGATGTACAGCAACGTATCTTAAATCTAAAAAAGAAAAAAAAATTATGTTGATTACAAATGTATCTGAGATTTTCGCTGTGGTTTAAACTCTTTGTATTGCAACAGCACCGACAAGGACACAAGAACAGCAATGTTAACTAATTTTTCTATTCTTATAGTTTAAAGATAATCATATATTTGGTTATAATACTTTAAGGTTGACACCTCATGGAGATTATCCTTACGTACTATAGTAATCAAAAATTTTCCAGCCGCCTTCCTGTAACAGTGCAAGGCCGTTCTATTTCATATTAAAAGTTTAGGTAATTCGAACCGGGCATATTGAAAACTAAGTCGGATTAGTCCTATAAAAATAAAAATATGTGGTATAATTGCCAATTAGAGAACTCTCCATAAGACACCAAATGATACAGAAATTACCAACAGGGGCGGATCCAGCCATTTTTAAAAGGGAGTTTCTAATCCAGGATAAAAAGGGGGGTCCAATTATATGTCCCCCTTTAAATGCATCAGTGATCGTAAAGAAGGGGGTTCCAACCTCAATACCCCCCCCTCTGGATCCGCCACTGACCAACTACAAAATGATGAACGAAATACAAATATGATATACAGCGACAAACGGCAACCACTGACATACATGCTCCTGACAGACACATACAGAATGTGGAGGGGTTTTTGTTAGCAACAACCTGCCCCTGAGCTGGGACAGTTGTTGTGTAACAGTAAAACATAAGAATGAACTATAAAAATCAGTTGAAAAAGGATTTACTCAGCAGATGAATACAAAGCTGAAATATTTCTTAAAAAATCCACAGAGTTGGCGTGACAGGGAAACATAGCCTTTTTGTTTGCTTGTTGATATTTTAATCATGTTAATGATTCCTTTGGAATGTAAACATTATCTTTTAATCATAATTTTGTCAAGATCTTCAACATAACTGGATTCAAGTTCCAGTAAAGAAACGGGTATGAATTTTACAGCTGAGAAGTAACTTTCCATCATTGAAAATCATGAAAAGAAATAACAGTAATAATCATTATCATTCTACAATTCCATATAGTGAACATCTTTATGCCTTATAAGTGTTTGTTATTTCGTCCAAGAACAAATTATTAATAATATTCAGATAATACTATTTACGTAATTTTATATATAAAAAAAAAAAAAAAAAACAGAATCTGAGGTTCGAACTTTACCCGTCTAGGATGGGAAGCAGCGATGTGTACCATTGCGCCACGGCGGCAGATCACTTGTATATCGTAATTTTGATGTACTTAAATTTTCTGTCAAAATCAAGTGACGAGTATATTTTTCTTAATTCAGTTGATAAACCAAATAAATTTATCGGGGTTGGTTACTTTTTACAAATATCGAAGTTGAAACAAAAAATACGTGTATTTTACCGCATAGTATTTTCTACAGAAATATTTTTTACCATTGTTCTGATCATGATCGTCTGCCGCTTCCCTATCATCACAATGAAACTCTCAAGTTTATCGGCGATTTGTTGCTCTGTTTACAAAATGTTTTTTAACAGATTTCTGATAAAATTATCTTTCAATTTATATAAAAAATATTGTGAAGTACATACCTTTGTTTTTCGGCTCTCCAGGTTGCTAATGTAATCTATCGTGTCAGTTCCTTCCGATAGAAACAGAGTCACAAAATAAGTCTTACAACCCGGCAGTTCGAAATGAACTATTGATTGGTCATTAAATAAAATTCGTAGTTGATATCCATGTATTTCTATCACTGGAAAAGTCCACATAAGTCTTTTAACTTAATCTACGTGTATGAAAATGAGCTTGGAAAAATGTACGTAAATTCGGGAAAAAAAACCGAGTTCATTCCGTCAACCGGTAAAAAGTAAGTTATGGGGCAAAATTCCGGCAGTTTTTTTTAAATTTCAGTATGAGCGGACGATCGCCCCAAAAAGTCCTTTTGCAAGATGATACAAACTTACATTTTTGACAATATCTGAAAATATCTTCTTGGGGCGAGCGTCCGCTCCTATTTAATTCATTCGATATTACAGTTAAGTACTTACGATTTTGTTGTTTTTGCGTTACTAGGCAAAGAAAAACGTGTCGTTTTGATTGTTAACAGTTTGAAATATTCGGACTTCAATGGTGTTTATGTTAGTTCGATATTTATGGAAGTTAAAAAACATATATTTCATAAAAACAATTGTCTTTAATTTTTCACTAAAATAGGGGGCCGATCACGTAGCTTATCATACCTTCTCCTTTGTGTATCAGATGTTGTTTCGATGGGTCTTTGCTGATTTTTGTCATAAATTGTAACTCATAGCAATACAAAAAAAGGTCCGCAATAAGTGGTGCACATATTTATTGCATTGCATTACATATACATTGCATAACATTACATATACATTGCATTACATAACATAACATAACATAACATAACATAACATAACATAACATAACATAACATAACATTACATTACATTACATTACATTACATTACATATACATAACATATACATATCATAGCATATACATTACATATACATTGCTTTACATTACATATACATGGTATTACATTACATATACTTTACAATACATAACATATATTACACTACATTACATTATATTATATTACTTATAAATTGCATTACATTACGTTAAATATACATAACATATAACATATTCATTACATTACATAACTTATATATTACTTTACATAACGTCACATATGTGCTTCCTTACAGACATACACACATTCATGAATACATAAAACAGTGTACATAAATGCAAACTTGCATGCAAAATATCATTGCATTACATTTATATTACATTACATTTACATAACATTAACATTTTAATGACGTTTAATCACCTTTTGTGAGCTTCAACTATATTGTAAACACAAATATAGTTTTGTCCAATCAAGTCTGTCGTGGCATCATAACTAATTTTAAACATTTCATGTTACATATAAACATTGACTATGTTTGGTACATTATATTTGATTGTATTTTACATTGAAGATACATTGTTCTTATTTATCTTTCAAACCCAAACTCCTGAATTGTAGCATACACTGTTGAACATTATCTGCCAATTGCGAATAGTTTATTCAACAGACATTCGGCTTAAGGTTGCGGACACCTTGATCAAATTTGTAATAAACTAAATTAACATTAACAATTAACAATTAGGATGTTTTAAAGTTAATTGTAAGATCAAACAAGCATTTGGCTTAAGATTGCAGACACCTTGATCAGATGTATAATAAGATAACATAATCATTTACAATTTTTCTAAAGTTCTTAACTTACAAATGACAACGATCTTGGAAGCATGGTTTGAGGACCGCGATTATTTCATGTTATATGCTGAAATTTCATTTATCTTCCTGAGGAAACTGCGTGTTTACCTACACAAAAATACAATAATTTCTTTGATTTTTATAATTAAAATAACAATCATTTTGCTCGATTATTATACCTCTTGTTTTGCGAAAATAAGACGAAAATAAATGAAAGTAAAAGTATGCATTCTTAACAGAAAACCAGTCTCATTGAAGTATTAAGCCCCCGTTAAGGGTTGGAGTTAATTCTAAGGTATCCAAAAGAGGGACGAACGATACCAGAGGGACAGTCAAACTCATAGATCGAAAACAAACTGACAACGCCATGGCCAAAAATAAAAAGACAAACAGACAAATAATAGTACAGATGACACAACATAGAAAACCAAAGACTAAGACTAAGACTAAGTTGTACTTGAAAGTTGAAACACTTACACATGTAAGTTATTACATTAACTATGTGTGGCTTGTCAAATAGTAATAAAATAATAAAGATAACATCATTCATGTTTGTCTTCTAGATATTGATGATGATAAAGAAGACCGAATAAAGAGAGCACTTACTCCAAATGATAATTCAAAAATTACAACAGAGGATTATAGAGAGAAGGATTTGGCTGAATTAGAAAAAATACAAAAAACTGGTAGCAATGCACTAGATAAAATGTCAAAAATCGAAAATAAATTATCCCCGGTAGACATTACACATGATGTATCTGGTCATAAGAAAGACATTACGGAAATGTGCGTAGATGCGACAAAGGGAGACACTATAACGCATCATGAGGAACTATCTGACAAAGAAAATATTGACGAAAATATAGATGATAATGGGCCTTCGTTATTGGTTATGCCTGAGGATTTGATGTCTCATGTGCTAACTTACTCAGCTACAAATACTTCATCGAACCTTTATGCATTATGTGAATTATGGGACTTTGCAGGACAAAAGGAATTTTATGCTACACATCAAGCATTTTTGACAAGTAATGCGGTATACCTTGTTGTTGCAGATATGAATAGCGATATCAGCAAACAAAGCACTAGTCAGTGTTTTGCTAATTTTCAGGATGTTGGAGGTAGTGTGCTTAGAATTATCAAAGGGCGGGTATGCAGAACACTTTAATACAACGGATGTTTACGATATCATTTATCAAGGGGGGATACCTGATTGATAACGGATGCAGATGTCATCCTTTTTCGGATTTTCAGTTTTTTTTTTGTATTAATCAGTGTATACATTAATATCACCATACGACCATCCATGTTATTGTTACTTCAGATAACATTGACTTCTGACAAAAATGCGAAATCTAATTAATGTGATTGCAAGCTTTAATGAAGGAGTTAAACTCATCATCTACGCAAGACGCCGATTGGGCTACAAAAGACTCATAAGTGACGCTCGAATCATAAAAAATGAAAAAGTAACATAAAATAGCTGACGAGCAGTGAGGATTCAAAATTCTAAAAGATTTGCCATATACAGCTAAGATAATATAATTATGGGGTAGAAAATCCGAAGTGTTTCGAAAAGTTCAAGGTGAATTATTTTTTAAATTATGAAGTTGAGTTGGCAAATTTGCTACCATAGCTACCATAGTTGCAAATGTTTGAAAGAAATTATGTTCTAGACCGGTGGTTTTAGACATTTTTTAGTGTACGTTTAAATGAAAAAAAATATATCATAATTACTATTCTTATAAGTTAAATTCTTTACACTTCCTTTTCAACAACATGAACAATGTTGATCTGTTTCAGGGTATGTTGATTTTTGGTTTGATTCTATCCATTGTCATCGAACGGTCGACAATCCAGTGACTGAGCACTTTGAACCTCCTATTCTATTAGTTTTTACTGGAAAGGATAAATGTGACAAGGTAATGAAATTTTAAAAATGTGTTTCTCAGTTTTACGTGATATATATATAAAAGACTTGAATTATTAATATCTGTGCATGATCAGAGCGCCATTACAAAATTAAGATGTGGTATGTTTACCAGTTATATAGCTCCGTATAAAAACGAAATGACAATGATGTAAGGATATTTAGTTAACAAACGCATACAATAACATAAGTTGTAAAAGGCTCTCGGATATTAATATTCGAAATACGTGTACTTTAAAAGAGTTAATCAAAGGCTTGAACATCGATTAACTACTGTCGCTATAATCAATTTTCTTTCATTATGAAAATAAGAAAATGTGGTATGATTGCAAATGAGACTTCTTTCGTAGAGACCAGCTGACATTAATGTGTAGAATAACAGATCACCGTACGGCCTTCAACAATGTGCAGAACGTGTACCGTTTAAGATGCTATAAATATGGTTTGTTTTATAGTTTT
Organism: Mytilus californianus; assembly: GCF_021869535.1. Classification (NCBI taxonomy): domain Eukaryota; kingdom Metazoa; phylum Mollusca; class Bivalvia; order Mytilida; family Mytilidae; genus Mytilus; species Mytilus californianus. Next base: position 5,578,935 of record NW_026262672.1, read on the forward strand.
CTGGAGATCAATTGATATATTGGAATAAGAATAAATGTCGTACACTGTTAAGAGTTATAAAGTTGAAAACTCTTCATTTTCTGTTAAAGTATTAACCAAGATCATCTTAGATTCCTTTGTTTTTTGCATGTAGGCACAGTTTACAAAAAGAAAAGAGGAGCTTGATAAACAAATAGATGAAGTTTTGGGACACAGAAGCAAATATCATCACTTGCACGAAAAGTTTTATTTGTCAAATACAGAAGATTCTGAGGAAGAATTCTTAACGTTACAAAACGCAATCTTCAAGACTGCCAGAAAAATGGATATTTGGGGTAAAGCTTTTCCGTTAAAATGGATTCTTTTAGAGCAATTGATTGAATTAAATAAAGACAATGGGAAAAATTTTATCACTTTTACTGACATGGTCAATATGGGTAAACATCCTGATATCAATATACTAAAAAAAAAAGATTTGTTGATGTTTCTTAGATTTCAACATAATGTAGGGAATGTTATTTTCTTTGAAAATATTCCGGATTTAATCATACTGAAACCTCAATGGTTGGCTGATGCTTTCCGATGTTTTGTCTCAGATAGAGTTGATAACAGTAGATTGCACCACCTTGACGACTGGATATTGTTCAAGCAATATGGCAAAATAAGTGAATCTTTAATAACAAAACTCTTCAAATCAAAACAAGGAAGTCAGTTTTCAGGACAAAAGGTGAATTTGCATAAAATTATGGAAAAGCTTGACATATTGGTCAGAATTGAAAACTCTCGCTTTTATATGATGCCAAGCAAGATGCCTGCTTCTGCTTTTGAAGATGTATGCAAAAGTGTTAACATTCGAACAGAAGGATGTAAAAGGACTTCGTGGCTGTGTTTAAAATTTGATTTTCTTCCACCTTCTTTCTTCAACCATCTTTCTGCCTGGTTTATCAGACACTACTATCCTAGCAAAGTGGACAGTGCTAGTGGATCATTTGCTTTATACCGCGGAATTTGTATGTTTGACATTGATAGATCTGGTTGTGAAAAGATTCTGGTTACAATGTCGACTGATATAATTGCTCTGCAGGTTGTTTCTTTTTCCAAACAACAAAGAGAAGTCGGAGATACGTGTAGTAATATCTACAATAAAGTGAAAGGGGTAGTTGAAGAAATAAAAGAGAGTTATAGGGTAAAATTATCATTTGGACTCAATTTCAAATGCAGTGATGGCGATTTTTATAAAGATACTTTTGACTATGACACTTTGACAAATAACCAGGAGTGTTTCTGTCCACAGCATAAAACAGTACATTTATCTGAAAAGTTATACGCGCCTTGGATGAAGACTGAGGTATGTTTTTAAAACGGGATATTTGAGAAATGGTTGGATAACCATTTGTATACATCAATCTTCCTATAGAAAAAACAAAAATTAAGATTGATTGGCTTAAAAGGTATTAACCCTATTTGAATAAATTAAAAACAGGTTTGAAAAAAATAAATGCAGTTTAATATATTGTAAAATATTTTAAATCAAATAAATTATACTAATTCAAGACCTGCTTAATCCCCGTTTAACTAAATAACCACGCCCCTGTTAATCACTTTCATCCTTTTGGTATGACTTGTTTAACTGTCCACGTCGTTGTGTTCATATTCAGATCTCTGAACAGATTTGAAAATATTATCGATTTTCAGTTCAGTAATATTCGTTTAACAAAAATAATGATTAAGTACAAACAACATTACTTGTAGACAAAATCAATTGTATACAAATAACATAGACATAATGCTAAAAGTTAATTTATAATATTCACAATGTTGTCAGCTTTTAATCAAAGGTTTAAATAAGCAATGCCTTGGACAAGTTCGAAAATCAGTGCTGATTAAATATTTAATTATATCCCTTTGGAAATATTAACTATATTGCTCTTAACCCTTCACTTCTATAAGATATTTATAAAATGTTTTAAAGAACAAAGTTTTTTTTTCAGTTATTGCTCTTGGGTACATAAAAAATGTGCAACACGGGGACATTGGAGCTATGTTCTTTTATAAAATTTAATTTAACAAATTTATTTACTCTAAAATATCCTCAAAATTTCCACTACTAGTATAGAAGAAAGATATCAATGAAAATGACCGAAATCGGGTGGACAAATACACGACTTAAGAAAAAAAAATGTAAATGTTAACTCTTAAAGTTGTTCGATATACAAAAGATATTTGTCCCTCTGGTATCTTTCGTCCCTCTTTTTGCAATTGGACATAATTTAGCAAACAACTATCATTCAATTTTAAGGAAGCGCGATACTTATAGACAAAACCGGACTATCAAGTTAAATAAGATGAACATTTATACGACAATTCTTACTCAAACACTTAGGTTTATATACACTGTAAACATTACTATTTGGTGATCAATCTATATGAGTATTGAAGACAATATTCAGATAGATAAGGCTGTTCGTGAGTACATTAAAAATCAAGAAAAATTTGTATAGTGAAATATATTGTATTGTCCGAAACTAAATAAAATTGTTACTTTGTATATATGTATTTTATTTTATATTCATGTTCTTAGACCCCAACCGGCTGAAAAATAGATCAACTTGCAACATAAATAGCTATCAAAGGTACCAGACTTATAATTGAATACGCCAGACGCGCGTTTCGTCTACATAAGACTCATCAGTGACGCTCAGAATAAAATAAAAGAGAAAATAAATGACAATAATTGACATTTAAAAGCAAACAAAACTAATAAATGCACCTCTATTTTCTATATCATTCAAACCTCTTTTTTTTTTAATTTTGTGTTTACATTCTAAATTCTTTCTTGTATTATTTATGTTTTTTAAAGTAATAATATGGTTATTTACTCACTGTCGTTATTCTTCAGGTGCAATAAATTAGTTAAAATAAGTACATGACATCAAACATGTTGTTTTGGAAAAATGAGTTATTATAATAATAATATTGAGCAGCTGACTGGAGACATTTTAATTTAATGTAAGGCCTCTTAATCGATATTAGAATTTATTAATATTATTAGAATATTACTTATTTTTTTCTGAGTTGAATTACTTGAAACACACTTCCAGTCAGCTATGAGGTAGTTTGGAAAAATAATTAATGAGTTGTCATTATGTTTGTGTATATGTTGTTTTTTGTGAATGTAATATATTGTACCTTGTTTTATGGCTTACATATACTTTGCCTGTTGCCAAATCCAATTCAGTTTATTTGAATAAAATACCTTTAAAGCCTTAAAGACTTATCGAAAACGGCTCTATGATTTTGGCTATACTTTTTTGTCATTTTTGCTTTATAAGCTCGTCATTTTTTTCAATAACCTTTGGATTGTAAAATATTTTGGCCAAGACCATCACTTATTGTCGAAATGCGCATCTGGTGAAGAAATATTGGTACTGTTACACTTAATACACATAAAAAATGAGTACAATACACAGCTTGTTATTTCTAAAAACAAATTACAATGCTCATAGAAAACTGAACTGATATATATAAAAAAAAAAATTATAATCCTCTGTATGTGTTTCACTCCAAGAGTCCAAGACATTCCTTAATTCAAGATAGTACAATTCAACTAAATCTTTAAAACCATAACACAACTTATTGTCATTGAATGTTAGGAAAGTTATTGCTTTATTAAATCCAACCCCTTACCTTCAAATACGCTGTTTATGTGTTAATGCCACATGTATAGCTCTCTTCTCTCACTCCGTTCTAGCCAATATTTAAATGAAGTTTGCGAAATATATACCGATCTCAAGATAAACCAAATACAAAAAATTAAAACGTGTTTGGTTAAGCACCAATCAAAATCAGTTCACAACATCATGTACAAAAACGTATCTTTATAGTCCTATGTAATACAAGTGAATTAATTGTGTGACATTGCTTCCGTAACGCAACTCGCTGTCTTTTAATGTTAGAAATCTGTTATTCCAACATTCAATCCTATTCATTATTCCTTGTGAAACTTGCCCACCCTCTTAGTCCCATATACCATTGTTTGTCTTTTCTGCCATTGCAGTTTGTTTTCGACTTATGAGTTTGAATATCCCTTGGGTATCTTTCACATATCTTTTATCGGTTTAAACAAAATGCTCTCTTCTTTTACCTTTTTCTAGCCGTACTTATGTAAAGTTTGTAAAATATATGCCCATCTTAATGATAATCGCAAGGCATAAAATATGTATGAAATTGTAAGTTAAGCACCAAGTCAAGAACATTTCACATTATACACCAATATATATATATATATACAATATAGTCACAAAAAATATTTTTTTCAAAAATGTAACTAGTTTACTTATACTGGTCCACTAGTTAAGGTCCCACAGCCTTGCATACAAAACACTACAACAGCATCAGACAAATGTTTCCTTTTTCTTGTTTGATTCGATTTATTAAGATAAGGAAATGTCAAAGTTTTTGTTACCTCACCAGGAGAAAGTGGTTTTCATCTTTAATGGTTTTACAAGTTAGACGTGTTAGTTGATGTTGAGGCAAACTAAGGTATCTGGTCTTTTCTATACATAAATTATGGTTACTGATTCTTACTTTTGTTTGATTTATATCTTAGATAAAATCCTTGGTCGATTTTAATGATAGAAAGTGTGTTTTCATTTCATTTAATCTGATTTTATATTTAAGTAATTCTGATTTAAAGTTGCTTGAGATTGTCTTGGTCTCTATTTTTTTTTTTAAACTTTTTTCATATTTTTAACAGCAAACTTTTTTCATAAAAGTGGACCATGTATAAATTCCTTGTGAGGTTCTTACTTATTGTATAACTTTTTTTTTAGCAATAAGTTTGTTTTTAGTTAATCTAATCAAATAAGATGTAATTAGTTTTGTATTGAAAACAACGTAAACAATTTTGCAATCAATCATTGAAGTGTTTCTACATGATATGTTTCTTCATAAAATTTGAATAATATAAAAATCTAGATCCGTAAACTCTTGTTTGTATTCTTTAGGAAAATAATCAACTACTGGTATTTGCAATCAGTCATTTCAGTGCCTCTGCATCAATTGGTTTTCATGAAATGAAATGTGAATAATAGAAGAGTACATATACTGCAACTTTTGTTTGCTTTGAACAAACGTCCAAATTTTTTTCTTATTAATAATTTTATCGTTAATCATTAACCGTGATTGGATATTTGTATTTTTTGTACTTTATGACGTTTTCTTTTCGTAATATATGATGCATATATGTGGAAATATACTAATTATTTTGTTCGCATTATTTCAAACTACCAATATTTTATTTTTTTATTCAAAATCATGGATCGTTCTTTGAAATCAGTCATTTCAAGGCCTCTTTTTTATAAAATGTAAAAAAAAGATACTTACACTCTTGTTTGTGTTGAATAAGACTTCCAAGTATTCATTTATATGAATTGAAATCGTTTGTAATGTGTAGATATGAGTAAATTGTGTCATATACTGTGAAGAAATTTAAGATTATAAATACTTCATTTTCTGTTTTTGTTGATTAAGAGTCTAATAGTTTATTCTTAACTTTAATATAGAAATGTCTGTACCAAGGAATATAAGAGCTGTTTCCCATCCGTTTGATGTGTTTGGGCGTTTGATTTTGACATTTGTTGAGGGACTTTCCGTTTTGAATTTGAAAGCATTAGATATAAGAATTTTTGGAACCTGATAATGAGTTGTTTTTCATTAAGTGCCGGTTCTGTAATTTTTGTCTACATTGATGAAGAGCGGCATTTTTGGGTTTTTTTTTTTACTTTTTGTTAGAACTAAGTAATGTTTGTTACTCAGTAATGATGAACCAAAATGGAAGATAGCTTAGTAATAGTAAGTTTAACCTTTGACCAATTCATTTTTTTACATTGTTTGATTTTATTTTTCTTATACTTTGGTACCTTTTTTCATGAGATTTTCGCGATCGCGATATCGTTTTATATCAAAAGAATTCCTTTTTTATTTAAGATATTTCAAATCATTTAACAAGAGGAAAAATTTAGTAATATTTGCAAATTTCACCAACTTTTTTTCGGCATGTGACTGAATGTTTTCACGCGGGCAGCCATCTTAAATGAAAGAAAAGAAAAGAGGATTCTGTAATATCAAAGCCATTTACAGTTCCCATGGTTTGCAACTAATCGTTACCGCTGTCAACACCCCATTTCTAGCATTGCCAAACAAAATCAATGAAGACTGTATGGGAAGCTGACCTTCACAATCACTCGGAACATCTAGACCATTTTGCTACTATTTGTCGAGGGGCAAAAATATTCTGAATAGATAGATTAAACATCATTATATATATTTTCTGGTTATTATTTTTGACAACTACCGATTCGTCCTACCAGTCAATGATCCTCATCAAGTTTGACGGATTGATGACTGCTGACTTATTGCTTAAACATTAATTCATAAGGTTGTAAGTTGTAATTATGAAAAAAGTGTATATGTTGATATTTGAAACACTATCTTACAAGTTATATTTTGTTTACCCTCCTTATTGGCTTCGTACTTCATACGTGTTATATGTTCAGTAGAACATAATTTAGTTCAGCTACATTATAATTGTGTTTTTGTTTATAGGTTAAAAGAATTCCTGACAGAGCGAAACCAATCACAAAGCAGGATGACCTTAATCCAAGTAATATCATTTTTTGCATATTTTCCTATCATATCTTTATCCTTTAACCGAGTTCATTTTTCTAGAACATATAGTTTTTTTTCGATATAACTCGTAAGTTCGAAATTAATAATAATAGGTCACCGTAAGGCCTTCAGTAATGAGTAAAACCCATACCACATAGTCAGCTATGAAATGTCCCGAAATGACAAATGTAAAACAATTCAAACAAGAAAACTAACGGCCTGATTTATGTACAAAATGATGAACGAAAACAAAATATGATATACAGCAACAAACGACAACCACTGATTTGGGATAGGCACATACAGAGTGTGCCTGGATAAAACTCGTTTTGATGCGCGCCACCCCACCCCTTAAACCTGGGACAGTGGTGTAACAGTACAACATAAACAGCATAAGCCTTAATTTAACAGATGACTTTAACAGTTAACAAATTAATGTTTTATTCATAAATATAGCTTTCTTTTAACATGCATGTTACTTCTCAGTTTAAAGGTTGATCATGACGTTAAGTAAGTAGAAAATTCACGAAGGAGTAATCAATGCATAAAGGAGTTTCAATTACATTTTGTACATAGTTTTTCGTCAATATATATTTATATTGATGAACAACAGCTTTACTAAAACGTAAAATCACAAACATACCGAACTCCAAGGAAAATTCAAAACGGAAAGTCCCTAATCAAATGGCAAAATCAAAAGCTAAAACACATCAAACGAATGGATAACAACTGTCATATTCGTGTCTTGGTACAGGCATTTTCATATGTAGAAAATGGTGGATTAAACCTGGTTGTATAGCTAGCTAAACCTCTCACGTGTACGACAGTCGCATACAATTCCATTATATTGACAACGATGTATGAACAAAACAAACAGACATAAAAGGTAAAAATGTCAAAATAGGGGTACAACAGTCAACATTGTGTTCTAATCTTAATCACTATAAAAACATACAATTATGCAACAAAGAAACACAAAAAGTCATATTGACAAAGCACATAAACAAAAAGAAAAGAAAAGAATACAAAATTTTGCATAACACAATGACGGGATATTCAAGTACCGAGCCACGTCAAATGGATATCACCAACACTAGAATAAACAGTAAAAGTAATATTCAAAAAGACAAATAAAAGAATACTATAAAACGTTATTAAGATGATAAACAACATCAGTGTCCAGAATCTATACTCCAAGACCAACGTGTATTATTTGTGAAGTTGATGAGGAATATTTATCAACAAGGTCTTGGTACCTTCCGATGAACGTTTTTTTAGAAAAAGGACGAGACGTTCTTTGACGTACCCCTGGTTCATCAACTTTCTGCTCAGACAGTGGTGACGTTTTACAAAGTCTGAGTAGCAGCTACAAGCTCTTGAATACCGATTAAGTTGGGAAATGTATATCCCAAATGCAGGTGAAGTTGGTATATTGCTACTAAGGTGGGGGAAAATTGATAATTTCAAAATTAAAATCGTCTCGTTTGTCATAGATTCTGGCACTGAGATGACCGTGTATGTCAAATTCGAGGTACGAGTCTAAAAATGAGGCGGAGAAAGCCGAGTCTGTTTTATACAAACATAACATCTTTGAAAAATAATATAAGAAGAAACATGTCGTTCAGATGTTTATCACATCAATATATTAACGACAAGATCAAGAATAAGGTACTTTTTTAAAGTTTTTCACCACTTGGAAAAAACTTTTAGACACATAATGCCAATATAGAAGACACCTTTTCCAAAACAAGTACTGATGTCCAATGAACAACTAAAGATTGTTATAAGTAGAAATTGAAGGTGGAAAAGTGGCCTTATCATACAATATCATCCCCAAGTTGACAGGGGAATAGAAATATGGCCACTGCAGGTCTCCTCCCGACTGGCAGTAAAACCCTTGCCAAAATAGGGCGTCCGTTTAACTGTGCGGGATGTAAAAGTACGCAGCCACGTCACCTTAAATCTGATGCCTCGTGTAAAGAGAGTGCCACGATCTGTACACGCTACGAACCCTTGTTACGACTCTGAGGAGTCTGTAGGTGGACTTTTACAAGGCAAAATTTCTATCCAAAGCCAATTACCCTCATTTTCCAGTGGCAGTCTACATTTCCCCGACCTTCATTCCGGACGGCCTCTATTACAGGACCTACCTATTGCACTAATGGTTATTTTTTTCTCTCGTCCTGAACATTTATGAAATATTTGCCACTGGACGTTAAGCAACCACCAATCGATCAATCGTAACATTCTCCGTTATGTTAAAGAACAGTGATCCGGTTGAAATAATACAGATGTGAATTTAGGGATATATATGTATAAACGTTTCTAATTTCATGACTTATGATAAATTACGAAATTACTTACAAAATAAAGGTTCCCACAATCTCAAGCAAAGATGAATTTGGCTATTCTTTGTATGGTCTTTTGGTGATAAATCAAACGTTTTAACATATCTTTACATCCCAGGATAACTGTAACATTTATACAAAACGTTGAAGGGTTGATAAAACGAAGAGGAATCAAAGTTAAAGCCAAAATTAAACTCAATGATGAATAAAAATCAAGAAAAACATAAGAAATTTGTGAAGTGTTATTTTCATTTACTTGCACTGGATTGATACCAGTGCTGCAGTGTGATCTGTTTAATCCCTGAGCACAGAGCAATGATTGATACCAGTGCTGCAGGGTGATCTGTTTAATCCCTGAGCTCAAAGCAATGATTGATACCAGTGCTGCAGGGTGATATGTTTAATCTCCGATCTCTGTCGGCAATGCTTCAATTCCACCTTGATCAATTACGCAATTTCTAAGAAAAAAAGGTTCCAACTCACTTGAGCAAAGCCTAATTCGATTGATTGTTTATTAGCTGTTTAACGTTCAGTGGCAAATATTTTGTATCGTCAGGACGAGAACAATTTATCAATGAATACAATAGCAAGGTCCTGTAATAAAAGACGTCCGGGATGAAGGTCGGGGAGAAATTTAGACTGCCATTGTGCAATGAGGGTTTATTACACAGGGACACAAAATTTGCCTTGCAACAGGACCCCTTAAAGAGTTATTGCAAGGGTTCTACACGTGAAGAGAGCTAGGCAGTCTCTACACAGGAAACGTTCCTATTCTGACTGGATGTGGCTGTGTACTTGTACATCCTGTACAGCTAAACTGACGCTTTAATTAAACTGATCTTTCATACATGTTTCTTTGATGTCGTATGGCTTTTATCCCCTGTTGAAGGCAGAACGGTGACAGGTAGCTGTTTATTTCTACATCATTTGGTTTCTAAAAGAGAGTTGTCTCATTTGCAATCAAACGAAATTTTTATTATTTTTCTCTAAATTCAGAATAGAGATAAACACGTGTATAGTTTTCGCAAAATGACGATTTACTTACATAACCCTTGGAATGTCTTGGTGGGTCAAATATATGATCCATTGGTCGCTGATTACCGGAATCAAAAAATAAAAAAAAACCAAAACGGCATGTATGGTAGGTAAAGGTATTTTAATATTGATTGATTGCTCGAGTTTAAATTGCTTAACGTTCAGAGGCAAATATTTCATACATATTCAGTAAGATACACTATCAACAATTAATGCAATATGTAGGTTCTGTCAGTAAGGCCTCCCGAGTCGAAGAAATTTGGACTGTCAATGGAAATGAGGGTATGTTGGATAGAGGGTCGACATTTAACCTTGCAACATGCCAACTCTCGATCCCCCAATGAGGTGTTCCAATGGTTCTTTAACGAGCAGAGAACATGACATTGGACGGGATTGCGTAGTTAAACATCCCTAACAACCAAACAGACGCCCCACTTTGATAAAGATGTTACTGCCGTTCGGGATACCAGGGACAATATTTATATGAATCCATTCATCCCTGTGGTTTAGGTATATCAGTGATATTACATTTAAGTCTTCGACTGGTATGAAAATTAGAGTATTCTGGATCTTGACAGCCTCATATAGGGTCAACAATTTTGCTTCGAAAAGGCAACTCTAAAAATGTTGTAATTGGAAGCTGCAGAAAGCGTGTCATTACCATACATAATATTCAACGTCTCAATTCTGATCTGACGTGAATGCGTATGTTTACATCCCACAGAAATACGCGAAGCCTCTTGAGGCGAAACCTTGCTCCTTAAACGAAGAGATTTGTGCGGTTAGTAGGTGGCTTCCTTGCAAAACTTGCTACATACCAGATATTTGTCTAACCGAAATACATCATGTACTAAGATGTACATAAATATAATATTCATTTTCCTCCTATTATAAAACTAGAGGCTCACCTGTATTTACTGATGCTTTGGAAGTCATGTAATTATGGTTAAAATCAAAATTAATAGTATTAGATATTAGATATTATAATGATATCTAAGATAATAACAAAAAACTACAAAATTTTTGTAAAATTACTCAGGGGCAGAAACCCAACAACGGGTTGTCGGATGCGTCTGAAAATTTCAGGGCAGATAAATGTAAATCTGATGAACATTTTTGCCTCCTGTCAGATTTGCTCTAAATGCTTTAGTTTCAGAGATACAAACCAAAAACTGCATTTTACCCCTATGTTCTATTTTTAACCAAGTCGGCCATGATGGTTGGAAGGCGGGGTCATCGGACAAATTTTTTAAACTAGACACCCTAATAATGATTATGGCCAAGTATGGTTAAATTTGTCTCAGTAGTTTCAGAGAAGAAGATTTTTGTAAAAGATTACAAAAATTTACGAAAACTTGTTAAAAATTGACTATTAAGGGCAATAACTCCTAAAGGGGTCGACTGACAATTTTGGTCATGACAACATAATTGTAGATCTTACTTTGCTGAACATTATTGCTGTTTACAGTTTATTTCTATCTATAATAATATTCAAGATAATAACCAAAAACTGCAAAATTTCCTTAAGATTACTAATTCAGGTGCAGCAACCCAACAACAGGTTGTCAGATTTGTCTGAAAATTTTAGGGCAGATAGATCTTGACCTGATAATCAGTTTTACCTTGTTAGATTTACTCTAAATGCTTTGGTTTCAAAGATATAAGCCAAAATCTATATTTTACCCATGGCGGCCATCTTGGTTGGTTGGCGGGGTCATCGGACACATTTTTGAAACTAGATATCCTAATGATGATTGTGGCTAAGTTTGGTTAAATTTGGACCAGTGGTTTCAGAGGAGAAGATTTTTGTAAAAAGCTAACGACGACGGACGACAAGTGATGAGAAAAGCTCACTTGGCCCTTCAGGCCAGGTGAGCTAAAAAAAAAAAAAAAAACAAAAACATAGTTTTATTCATGAAGAATATTTTTTTAAATATTTTTCAATGAAACTAAACATCGGCCACCACAATCCGCAGAGACACATGTTTTCTGAATTGTAAGCTCATTAAAGATCGATTAACTGTTGTTTGCTTTACCTTCATTGGCAAATATTTCGTTCATGTTCAAGACGAGAACAAATTAAGAAAACCTTTAAAATGCAAGTACTGTAAAGTGAGACAATTAAAACCCGCTCTATTAGCCAACATCTCCGATGTTTTTCTACTTTATTCATTTTGACCGATTAAATTCGGATGTTTGTTTTCTTTACAACTCACAACCCCCTTCCCCAAAAAGGGTGATTGGGGAATATAAATATGGTCACCATTGGTCTTCCTCCGACCAGAAGTTTGCAGTCACGTCCGGTCAGAATGGGGACGTTAAATGTCTCGTGTAAAGAGATTGCCACGCTCTTTAAACGTTGAGAACCTTTGCAACACCGATTTGCGGGGTCAGTATATGACCTGTTGCAAGGCAAAATGTCTGTCCCTATCCAAGATATCCTCATTTTCCTGTGGCAGTCCAAATCAACCAGGATGACCGCTGTTACAGGACCTACATTTTGTATGTATTGTTAATTCTCGTCAATAACATGCATGAATATTCGCCACTGGACGTTAAGTAACCAAAAATCATTCATATAGCGTGTCCATATGTCATTTTGGTTTTCTTTGTTTCATTAATTTGTACGTCATCACGACCCTTGAACATATTTCATGACAAACTTATAACCCGTTCATATATTTTATATAATTATTAGTACATTCATCTGAATTTGATTTAAAAACAGAAAAAAAAAATGCATACAGATATTCAATCGAAAGATAAAAATAACCGACTCATTTACATTTTACCTTGGTAGAATTGCAACCCACTGATATATTCGACATATCAAAAAGACACCTATTCCAGCGAAACGTCTGTGTAAAACTTTCATATAGAAAGACCACCACCTTTTTTTTTTCTCCTCGTGATTAGGACAAAGGAAGCATATACATATATTTGTGTTAAAATACACACAGATTTAAAATTCTTGGGTCAAACAAATATCTTCTCTCACTGCATTGGTATATCCAGTACATGCCTATGCTCTACACATATCTGTTTTTCTATCTCTGTCATTTTTACATTTTTTTCCGATTTTCTTTGGATTATATGCTGTTCTCGATTATGCTGAGCTCGAATAAGAGCTTTAACGAGCTTTCAAACTTGAAAGTAAATATAACACTTATAGAAATAAATAACATCCGAGAGTGAAAAATTCAATACCGCATATAGAGTGTGCAAGACAAAAGAATCTCTAAATCCTTTTAGCGGTAAACTGCATTTAAGATTAAGCAATAAATTGTTGAAATAACCAACTCGATACTTGATTATTTATTTCAGAAAATGAACCAAAGAAAGAAATCGCTCATGATCAATCATCTGTCAAAACCAACCTTCCTGTTTTTGTCACTTTACGTCAACAGTTTAATGTCAAAAAGTCTGAGAATGAAAATCTGATCATTCATAGCTGTATCAAAACAGGCAATACATTAGTGTTCATGGACTATTGGAATAGACGACTTATTATTTGTAATTCAGACGGTACTGATATCCATCACATTCCACTGTCCTATCGACCATATTATATGACAGTGGTAAATATTAATACTGTGGCAGTATCATGTGGTTATTACAGAATCATACTGATAATAAATATATCTACAGGTTCTGTCACCAGTACAATCAACACCAGTGGTAACTGCCACGGAATATCATATAATGATAATAACCTGTACGTTGTTATTGATAGGAGCATAATAGATGTGATGGACCTGACAGGTAAAGTAATACGTACTATACCTTTACCTTCAGACCTTATCCACAACATTACAGTAGACAGAGACAGGTTGTTCTGTATAGACAGAACATCAATATACTGCTGCTCGTTAGATGGAAAATTAATGTGGGAGTTTAAAAAGGATAAATTTCAAGATTTACGTCGTATGACAACAGATGATGAGGGGAATGTTTATGTGACTGATGGGAGGACACACACTGTAGTAGTTGTATCATATGATGTTCAACATCACAGAAAAATTCTTACTGCATCAGATGGATTGAATAGGCCGACTGGAATTGATTTTGACAAAAAAGCAAATATTCTGCTTGTTTGTAATGTTCGTGACGGAAAGGCTTTTCTTTTCGACGTAAAAAAGAAACTCGCATAAATGAACAAGAATTCGGATTTGTTTTTGCATTCAGTCATTCAAAATGGATTTTATTTGTTTGTCTGTGATCAACTGAATACAAATTTAACTCAACATATTGGGATTTATTTTACAGAATTACTACAATGCTTTTTTATTCGAGTTCAATAAACGATATTCCGTATTCCGATTTGAACTAAATGCATTTTGTATGTGTATGTATTTTATGATCGCCGTTTTAAAAAAATGTACTATATTGAAACAACTGTAAATGAAATTTTCGTGAAATTTTGCTAAGGTCATAGTGGTTTACTTCCACTGGATGGTTGGTGAAAAAAAAAACTCAAAATATATTTCAAAACATCTCTTTAAAACCCACAAAAAATGTGTATGTATATATTATTAAATTGGCTCCTTTAGAACTTTTTTCATGTGATTTATGTTTCTTACGTACATGTTTCCATTTTAACCCGTCAGTTGAAATAAGGATTATAATTTAAATTTTACTCCTATGCATATTCTTAATAATAATGTTTCCCGAAATAAATAGAATCTATACGGATGTTTAATACAATAGAACAAAATTTAAAATTTAATGTGTCACTTCTTTTGTTCGTCAGTTCATACCGCCCAAACCTCCTCTAGACTTAAATGTAAGTATAACATCAATTATTTATTCGTCTCGTCCTTAATATGAAGGAGATATTTGCCACTGCACAATTTTTTTTTCACTGAACGGTAAGCAGCCAACAACCAATCAATCTTCATAAATCTCTCAAACAACAAATGAAAGGTCAGTACAATGATAAAAAAGTTATGTCCTTTAGAATTTCACGTCCTAACCAAAACAAAGGCTAACGAAAAAAAAAGCCGAAGACGTCAATGACACCATTCTCCAACGACACAAATAATTTAAAAAAATGTGGCAAATAACATAAAGCCACAGAACCCTAACGGCACAAATAATTAAAAAAATGTGGCATATACGTAAATGAGACAGAAACTTGCGGCACAAATAATTTTTAAAATGTGGCATATACGTCAATAAGACAGAATCCTAACGGCACAAATATGAAAACAAAACATGTGACATATGTGCAATGAGACAGAACCCTAACGGCACAAATATGAAAAAAAAATGTGACATATACGTCAATGAGACAGAACTCTAACGGCACAAATATGGAAAAAAAATGTGACATATACGTCAATGAAGCAGTGTTCAAAGGACACAAAACATGAAAAAAGATGTGTTATATACTTCATTGACATAGTACTCCAACATGTCCAACGACACATATTTAAAAAACGATGTGGAATTTACGTCAAAAACACAGTACCATAACGACTCGAATAATATTAATAAAAAAAGATATGTCAGTGAGAATAATAATAAAAGAACATCATCTGTATAAAGTCAGCCTCATATGAATAAAGGAACAAGTCGGCAAGAAGAAGGGCACTGTAAGTTCCCATGGGAATGCCGATTGGTTGTTGAAAAACACGTCCTTCAAAGGTAACAAATATGTTGTCAATCAAGCATCTTGATAATGTCAGTTTTTTTTTTTTGAATTTTTTGTTTGAATTAGAAAGTATTTCAAAATTTGATTTGCAAATAAGTAAATAGCCTAAATCATCCATTGCCCCTTATAGGAGTTGGTGCCCTTGAAAGATGGTTTATTTAACAATAGTTGCATATTTTTGCAGAAACATTAATACATGAAGAAATAGAGGAAAATTTAATAGCAAAAATATTCAGCACAGTATTAATAAGATGTACAAATAAGTTTACCTCTTTTTCAAATTGTCAACGGATTCCTCAGACGAGTTATTTCTTTCGGGTGATGTTTTTGACCCATGTTTTGCTTTTTTTTGTCCAAAAATATAGTAAAAAGAGAGATACTTGAAAAGAGCAAAAAAAAAAAAAATGATCTGCAAAGTAAGTCAACGTGGCCAAATTGTCAAAAAGGGGACGGCTTTGAGCGTTCCTGATAAAGTGGTTTTCATCTTTTACTTGTAGGACGAAATATCTTTACTGTGAGCGATTCAGGTTCTTGGCAAGCTCTTTTTTGTCAAATGATGTACGGAACATCTGACGGAGATTAGATAAATTCAGACACACAATAAGTAGAATCAAGCTAGCGATAAGTAAGAAAAACGCACCAAATTGATGAGGACTGAAAACCAAAGACTTGATAAAATATGACACGTCATTCAAAAAGTCATGACAATTCAAAGATTTTCGTCAAAACTATGAATTTACTGATTTATTTAAATTGTTGTTTATTCATTTAAGCAAGCGCAAATATTTTTGACAGCCGAGCAGTTTTAATTTTCACCGGCTTTCATATTTCTTGGTTAGAAACTGTTGTCCATTTTTATATTGCCCTTAGGGTGACCGGAAAATAGATATATGGTGATTCTTGGCCATCTTCCGACCGGCAGTAAAACCATTGCAATAGAAAGCGTCCATTTGGTCGTGAAGGAGGTACAAGTACCTATCCACGTTCGGTCCGAATGAGGACGTTTAGTGAGAGTGCCACGATCTATGCAGGTTAAGAATAAAATTGAGAATGAAAATGGGAAATGTGTCAAAGAGACAACAACCCGACCAAAGAGCATAAAACAGCCCAAAGCCTCAATGGGTCTTCAACACAGCGAGAAAATCCCGCACCCGGAGGCGGGATTCAGCTGGCCCCTAAACTAAAATGCGTACTAGTTCAGTGAAAATCGAAGTCACACTAAACTCAGAAACATATAAATGATAAATGAACTAAAATTTAAAAAAAAAATACAAGACTAACAAAGGCCAGAGGCTCCTGGCTTGGAACAGGCGCCAACATGCGGCTGGGTCAAACATTTTTTGTGAGATCTCAACCCTCCTCAATACCTCTAGCAAATATGGAATAAACAAACACACAGCAAAACGCACAGTAAAACTCAGTTTAAAAGAAGTACGAGTCCGATGTCAGAATAGGTAACAGAAGAAACTTAGCAAAATGACAATGCTACATATATTAACAAAGGACTAGCTACTAGCAGTTATTGACATGCCAGCTCCAGACCTCAATTAAACTGATCGAAATATTTTGTCTTCATCATATGAAAATGAAGCACACTCCCTCCCATTAGGAGTTTAGTATCATACCATCATAAATTATATGAGAAAAATATAACCCGTATCATGCCAACAACTGGTTTTAGAATAAATGTGATTATTTTCGATGCAAAGACCTTATGAGTGAATCAATTTTAATTCCAAAATATGCCATCTTCAATGACAAGACAACAGTATCATAACTATATCACTTCTGAATAATTCTGTTAAAAGGTTTGATTAGCTTTTGAAGTGAATGACGACATTTTGTATTTGTATAGAATATTACCGTAAAATATTGGATGAGAAATACCTGAACGTAAAAGATGTCTGCATGTAAGAAACCTTGTAAACTTTTATAGGGGTTCGTTGCAAATTGACTCATCAGTGACGCTGAATAAAAAAGGTTAAAAATGGCAAAGAAAGTGTAAAGTTGAAGAGCATTGAGAAAGGCAATCTTTCTGTCCCTATTCAATTAGCCCCCATTGTCCAAATTTCCCCGACCATCATCCCGGTGGCCTCTATTACAGGAACTAATTATTGTACTGTTTTTTAATTTGTTCTCTTCCTGAACATGCATGTTATATTTGCCAACGGACGTTAAGGAACTGACAAGCAATCTATATTTATAATGACATAAGTAATAAAACGGATCTGAATTTACCACTGTAGATGTAGAATGCGATGTTTACATTTGTATGCTCTGGAAAATATTGATTTTGATACGGTTAGATAGGAATGTTCCAGCAGTAAATAAACTTATCATAGATACCAGATTAAAATGAAAGACAAAACAAAAGTAAAATAAGTGAAAGCTATAAACTGCCAGAATGTAAACGTACTCATTTTCCTTTTTGTTATAATTTATCGCTATTGGGTGAAACAAGTATCAAGATTATATGTAGAGTATTTTAATTATACAGATTAAAATTGATTGATTGTTGGTTACTTAACATCCAGTTACAGATATGCCAGGACGAGAACGATTTATGACTATTTACAGGTGCTGTGAAAGAGGCCGGGATAAAGGTCGTGCAAATTTGGACTGCCACTGAAAAATATTGGTTTGGAATAGAAATTTTAATATGCAACAAGCCTGAAAAATGAGGGTATATTTGTTTGAGATAGACATTTTGCCTTGCAACAGGCCACCTACGAACCCATCAGAGTTGTTTCAAAGAGCGTTGCACTCTTTAAACACGAGGCATCGGATACTAATCGGAGATGGCTGCGAACGTATACATCCTTGTTAAGAGCATTCAAAAGTGTTAGGGTTTTATTGCCGGTTGGAAGAAGACCAAAGTGACTATATTTTTATTCCTCAGTCACCCCTTTGAGGGTTTAAGGTTAAATGCCTCAGACTTAGTGTTTTTGTTTGTTTTTGTAATCCCAGCCTTTTCTTTATAATTCAATTCATTATAAAAAAATATATACTTTTCTGGTTTGGTCTCCAATGTAAACGACAGAATGGTAAATTAAATAAAAAAAAGGGATAAATGCGCACTTTGGTCTCCAATGTATACGACAGAATGGTAAATTTAATTAAAAAAAGGGATAAATGCGCACTTTTGGATGTAGGCAGTGAAACGCTTTTACACAAAATCCAGAAATTTAACTTGAATATAACAGGCTTGACGTTCCAAAGTCTTTTTTTTAGAGCATGCAAACATGTAACTTTAATTCTAGCTTAACACTTTTTAAGTACTATATATTTTTATTACGTTTTTGATTGTTATAAATACTAGTAAATAACCCTTTAATTAAAGAATATTAAAATTGGGGTGGTGTAACAGAATGAACTATTGTAAATCAGATAAGAGATACATAGATCTCAAAAATTATTATATTGGCTTTTACAGATGAGTTATTCATCAGATTTCTTATATTGCGCGCTAGTTTGATACGGCTTCATGTTTGTAGCTTGAGTTAAAATAAAATCACTATCATAAGGTCCTGAAAAAACGGTTAAAATGAAAAAAAAACAAGATCCTAAGGTTAGAGAAAACGTATGTCGTAATCGAAGGAGGAGAGGTAAGATAAAATATGCCTACTTGTCCTTGAAATTGAAATCTCTCTTACCTTCGTCGTTAACTATAAAAATTCTTAATTTAATGATCAATAAATATGATTTTCTACATCTGTTGTCGGAATGTCGTATGTTATGTCACTAATGTCAAACATTTTGTACATGGCTTCCTTGGGTTCTACAGTTTACGTGTATTGTTTTAAGATAGGAAATAAAGTGGTATGGTTCACTGTATTAGGAAACAGAGCATAAACTCAGTTTATATCTTTCAGTCTCCATATTTATTGAAAAAAGCAGTAATAGCGGCCTTTCAGTTTATTTCAGTCCAAGACAGCCAAACTTTGACAAGGGTGCTCCCGGTGGTCGGCAGGAGTCCTGCTGACCATATGTTAAACCGAAGACCCGCTTGGGTTCATTGCATAACAATTATATTGCATTTTATTAATGAGTACCCAGAAGAACAAAAGTTGTCGACGAAGAGTGATAGCTTTAATTTTTTGCTAAGACCAGTTGCACATTATAAGACAAAATTTCTTTACCTATCCAATATACTCCCATTTTCTAGTGGCGGTCTATATTTCCGCGACCTACATCACGAACGGTCTCTATTACAGGACCTACCTATTGTTATTTATTGTTAGTTTGTTCTCGTCCTTAAATGCATGAAATATTTGCTACTAGACACGGTAAGCAACCATCAATCAAAATGTAACCTACAAATTTGCAAAAAAACATTGTTGTAAGTGTAAATCAATAGAAAGCGTTAACATATTCAACGTCCCAATTTTGATTTGATGTTGATGCATATTTATACATCACACACACAGCCACCTTAACCCCTTGCGGCGAAACCTTATCCTTCAGACGGATATATTTTTACTATATCTATCGTGGTTAATAAGGGATCTCTCTTGCAAAACTAGCTCGCTACTTGATCTTTGTTAAATCGAAAGACATCATGTAGTAAGGAGTGAATAATTAAAATATTCAAATTCCGCTCATTACATAAAAAAAGTAGATTGGACATCACAAACCGCAGTTAAAGTATTTCTGATAGCTAAGCACTTAAATGATCGATTGAATGATTGGTGTTTGCTTTAGTGTAATATATAAAAATCAAGGATGTATTAGAACCAAAACATTTGAAAAGCTTTATGACCAAAGAGGACCTAAAAACATCTGAGGCTAATCACCATTGGTCTTCCTCAGACCGGCAGTAAAACCGTCGCCAAAGTGGGGCGTCCCCATTCTGACCGGACGTGGCTGCAAATTTATACATCCCGCACAGCAAAACGGACGCCCCACTTTGGCAAGGGTTTTACTGCCGGTCGGAGGAAGACCAATGGTGACCATACTTCTATTCCCCAGTCACCCTTGGGGGGACTCGTCTAAAGAGAGTACCACGCTCTTTGCACGCTAAGAACCCCTGCAACAAGTCTTTGAGGGGTCCGTAGTTGACCTGTTGCCTGCTAAATTTCTGTCCTTATCCAATATATCCTCATTTCCCGTGGCAGTCTAAATTTCTCCGACCTTAATCCCGTCCGCCTCTATTTCAGAGCCTACAAATTGTATTTATTGTTAATTTGTTCTGGTCCTGTAAATGCATGAAATATTTGCCACTGGACGTTAAGCAACCAACAATCAATCAATCTCAATGGAGTTGAAACCTTAAAAAAATATAAATTTATAAACTGAAAATTTTAGAAAAGATTGTATAAATTAAACCATTACCAAAGTACTGACTACTTAGCTGATGATATCCCCGGGAACTGGTTCTATGATTGCAGTGCAGAGTTATAAGGGGGTAAAGAAAATGTTTAATTCGTCTTTTTATAAAAAAAGAAAAACTATATACATGTATGATATTTAAAGTTCAGCGCTGTAGGGACAAATGGAAGCCTTTACAGATATAGTTAATATTAGTAAATTTGTCCGTACCTGTAGAAAACATCTTAAAAAGGGTATTTCACATCCTAAATTTTACGGTAATGCGGTGAAATCACTATGTGATCCGTGTAAACTCATCGAACCTTTCAACAAACTTATTAGTAAAGGTTATCTTATTAATGTTGTAATAAGATCTTTGAATATGGTTTACATTGGCACTAACATCGATTTTGTCATCAAAAAATCAAAACATAACCAAATTAATATTCTTTTCGAATGTTTTTTTGGGATGTATAAATACACATCCACGTTTATTTTCTATTTAGAAATTGTTTTATCTATATATAACATCATTCATATCTATTATAGGTTAAAACCTAACTATCCTACTAGCTGTCGTTACTTTTATTTTGGTATTGCACAAGTCATGTCTTCTTTGGCTGTCCATGGCGTTAAAACACTAAATTCCTGCCTTTGATGTGTTTTTAATTGATTTTAGTCTCCATATGATTTTTTATGCTTAATTGTTTTTGGCTTTTAACTAGCTTTCAGTAACTGCAAGTACTATCAAATCGTATTTTCGTATTAATTTGACCTGTTGACACAATTTGTAATGCTTTTCTGTTATCCAATGTTTACTTATTTTGTGTTTTATCTCGTACCACTATACTAAGTATTTAGTATAACGATAAATTTTCACTTCTGTACTCGTACTGTGAACAACAAATTAATTTTTTGTTTAATATGTTTCTGTACTTACTACAAAATTATTATATAAATTTACCTATGACATTGTTACACATCTTTTATATTTATATTTTATTTTTATTGCGTCATAGATCAAACTTATTCGTTCAGTGAATACTTACCTTTTTTTGTTTATATGTCTTTTTAATCGAGTTAAAACGTTTAAACAAGCTGCATTTGCATGCACCTGTCCTAAGTCAGGAGCCTGTTGTTCAGTGGTTGTCGTTTATTGGTGTGGTTCGTAAGTGTTTCTCGTTTTGTATATAAATTAGACCGTTAGTTTTCTTGTTTGAATTGTTCTACACTAGTCATTTTGGGCCCTTTATAGATTGTTGTTCGGTGTAAGCCAAGGCTCGTGTTGAAGGCCTTTCTTTGACCTATGATTGTCTATTTACTATTTACACATTTTGACTTGGATGGATAGTTGTCTGATTGGCACTCTTACCACATCTTCTTATTCATATTATCTTTTTTAGATGAAAAGCGCGGCTGGCGTATAACTTATTTATTCTGGTATCTAGAGTGA
The DNA here is from genome assembly GCF_021869535.1 of Mytilus californianus. Classification (NCBI taxonomy): domain Eukaryota; kingdom Metazoa; phylum Mollusca; class Bivalvia; order Mytilida; family Mytilidae; genus Mytilus; species Mytilus californianus. The sequence goes on from NW_026262672.1 coordinate 5,601,379, forward strand.
TGAGTTTATTAATAAACATTGCATGAGAGCACTAACAATACAAATTTCTATAGATTTTATATTTCAAAGGGACATATATGAATTGAAAACAATATTTTGTAAGAAAATTTTTCTCCAGTATTACCAAATGTTGGGGAAATGGAAAATGATTGATAGATTTTTGGTTGCTTAAGGGTATATTGGATAGGGCCAGAAATTTAGCCTTGCAACAGGTCACCTACGGAAGGGTTTTTAAGTGCAAAGAGCGTGGCACTCTCTTTACATGAAGCATTAGACTTAACGTCCCCATTCTGACCGGACGTGGCTGCGTACTTGTACATCCCACACATCCAAACGGACGAACCACTTTGGCAAGGGTTCTACTGCCGGTCAGAGGAAAACCAATGGTGACCATATTTCTCCATATTTCTATTCCCCAGTGATCTTTGTAGGGAATGGTCTCATGTATGTACTTAATAATTTGTCTCGAAATAAATACATCTTTGACTTTTGTTTAATAACATAGAACACATTTTAAAATAGTATTTTACAAAATGTAGTTGGGTTGCTGTCTCTTTGGCGAATACCTCTTACTTGTTTGTTCATCAACTCATGCCCCTTTTATACCTTAAATGTACGTAGTATATCAATTGTTTATTCGTCTCGTCCGGATTATAGATTAGATATTTGCCTTCTGCACAATTAACCAATTAATCCTTCCTTTCATATCCAAATGTTTATTACTGCATTTTTCTCTTTGTTAATCAAGTAAAACACACATGTATGGAATAACATGCAGACTGTTGTGGCAATGAATTTTAGTTTTTGTTTATGCCCCACCTATGGGTATTATGATTTTCGGTCAGTGCGTCCGTTCGTTCATCCGTCTGTCCCGCTTCAGGTTAAAGTTTTTGGTCAAGGTAGTTTTTGATGAAGTTGAAGTCAAATCAACTTGAAACTTAGTACACATGTGCCCTATGATTTGATCTTTCTAATTTAATGCCAAATGAGAGTTTTGACCCCAATTTCACGGTCCATTGAACATAGAAAATGATAGTGCGAGTTGGGCATCCGTGTACTATGGACACATTGTTGTTTCGAAAATTTATTTTCACTACATATGTTCATAAGGATAGTCAAAGAAAAAGTTGTGAACCAAAAATCTACTTTTTCTGAAACAAGAACTAGACGCATTTAGTATTGTCCTATTTTTATGTATACGTCATTCACGGTTCCGAATATATTATACATGAAAACCTTAGCTTTTCAAAAATTAGAAAAGGCAGATTCTAAGGGGCATTCCAAACTAAAGTTTAATAAAAAAAACTGACAACGCCATGACAATAAAAAAAACCATCGACAACAACACTAAATAGCCCAAAATATACTGCATAAAACACTTAGTAACACAAACCCAATTAAACCGGGGTGATCGCATAAGTTATATTCAAGTGAATCAGCTATATTTCTAATCAATAGATTTATGAAAATGTTACAAAATTTCATAAAAATATTTTTTGCATTTATTGACAATCTCATTTCATTAACTCAAGTGTATGCTGAACATAAATCCTATCAATTGATTAGACAAGTCTGTATGCAGAGTTTTTATTATAAGATTCAGGTCTAAAAAGGTTTAACAAGGTACGATTGATTGTACCTATCCTGGTTCCCAGTACTACGTTCCAGGTATTAGCTAATAGCCATACGCTGTCACGAGGTCCCGGTACTGGGTTATTTTTAAATTTCAAAATGGACCGGAAGTCGGCATCTGAGAGTTTGCCTCAGGTAAACAAAAGTTCTAAATTTTGAATTTAGGAGACAGAAAATAAGAAAATGACTGCACATTTCTGCAAAAAAGTATTTTCTTTAATTCAAGGCATTAATGATTCAAATTGGGCCACAGACGAAAAAAATGTGCAAACGAATTAATCCAAGCACATCCAACTTGTCTTACAACGAGCTTACAACAAGGGCTTGTTATGTGGGTCAGACTAGGTTTGACTGTCAACGCTAACCACTATCCTATAAATCATGCCCCTTTAGACTTCATAAATAAGTATTGGACAAGATATAATGCAGAACAAATTCAAATTTGCTTGGCTGAATTATCGTATTAACCCTTTCACTGCCACACCGATTCAATACTTTGCCAGGGAAGATTTTAGTTATTCAATAAACAACTGCACCGCTTATGACGTCCACAATGAGAGAACGTCACGGAGGGGGGCCAAGATGGAGGTGTGCACAGAACAACAAGTATCTTGGGGATTTTAATGTTTTGATTCATAACTTGGCAGAAGAAACGCGAGTCATACGTATTTGAGGGGTTCCGTAGTAAATTGCAAGCGATACATTTATGTTATGAATTGTTTTCAAATTTAACTTATAAAAGTATATCAGTTAAACTTGAAAATTGAAAATCGAACATGTATTTAGTATGTCTTATTGAAATTCAACCTATTTTAAAATGACACGATAAGTTTTATTTACATGTATATACTGAATACACCTTATTGCTATTTACTCCAATCCGGATACGTTTTGAAATTACACAACTTTTTCATCCAGTTGAAGCTATCTGGGGCCCTGTTTAAACTACGTATTATGCATAAAACTTTTCAGAGACATGTTTAAACCATCGTAAACACCTCATACAAAGCATTTTTTTTTAATTTGTGTTTTTAAAAGTGGATCATAATCTATCGTAGTGTCCACTTTCTAAACATATTTCTTCCTCAGCTCGTTACTGGTGACCTTTGTATTTGAGACCCTTGACCCAAACAGGAAGTTGTCTAAATGACTGTTTTTTTTCGGATTGGACCAAATAGCGATAAGGGTATATCTGAAAAGTACATTGATTTTGAACATGTATATGATATATCATAAAACAGAAACAATCTTTGATAAGTATATTGGGGATTCCGGAAATAACATGAACAGTTTCTATTTAGTTGTTATTGGCTTTGAACTAGCTTTCAGTAACGGCGTACGAATACTCTCAAATCTATACTAAGTGTCTTTTGTGTTTTTGTGCTTTGTTTCGATCTGATGAGTAAGATCTTTTCAAGTGATACGGGAGACGGATTTATAAACATGTATTTGATTTTTATGAAATATTGTACTACTGCATTGTTATAATTTTCCAATATAAAACACTGTTTAAACTAAGTGATTTTTATAATTTGTTCTTATGGTGTGCTGTTACACCACTGTCCCAGATTGGAGAGGGTTGGCGCCCACAAACATGTTGAACCCCGCTTCATTCTATATGTGACTGTCCCAATTCAGGAGTCTGTAATTGAGTGGTTGGCGTTTGTTGCTGTTTATACTATTTGTTTTCGTTTATTGTTTTTTACATAAATCAGGTCGTTAGATTTCTCGTTTGAACTGTTTGAATTTGTTATTTCGGGGCCTTTTAGAGCTTGCTTTGCAGTATGGTTTTTGCTCATTGTTGCATGAAGGCCATACAGTGACCTATAGTTCCTGACTTCTTCGTCATTTGGTTTCAGATGGAGAGTTGTCTCATAAGCAATCATACCACATTTTCTAATTTTTATATCATGTGTACCATGTGTACACTTAGAAAGAACGACTATTTCATGCAAATCTGCGATCTCTTAAAAGTTCGGTAAAGTTTCAACAGTTGGTCATCGGATTCACAATATAAACTGTTTGCAAGTTAGATTGACCCGGCAGAAATTGAAGTTAATGTGTTTGAATACACGATATGTACCACATTCATTTAAACTATTGGGGAATGATTCTATTGAACATAGATAATACAGTTAACGTGAATCACAATGATAAACTTGGTTGATGATGGACAGCGATTGCGGATTTTCAGGATTTCTCTCCTCCTGTCAATAAATAACTCGCCAGATATTTAAAGAGCCATTTTTAACATCCTTTGATTAAAAAATACAGGTATCTATGTGTTAGGAGGGTGTTTATTTTTAAGATATAAAATTTAAGGTAGATCGGGTTTTTTCTGCCAGCTGGGATTGTAAAATACTAGAAAACAATCGGTCTAAATCTTTAATGAAATATGCATTTAAAATTAGGAATGCATTCATTTTGTAAGACTTTTCATCTAAAGGAAGATAATTGTGTGTTTTATTGTATTATTCCGATAGTTTTATTAAAAAATCAAAACCTGCAGCTTGGACAAAATCTCCGTGACCTCACTTTGTAGTATAGTTTTGAAAACAACATGAGTCTTCATTTAATCAAAGTATGAAAAAAATTCTTTCGGTTTTTTTTTAATTTAAACCCCTTTACTTTACTTGAATAGACATATGTATTGAAGACTGTGTAGCTGTCCTGTTTATTCTATAACCTTTTCTTGAGACGGCCATTATCTTACGCCTGAGTTTCATTTGATATAGTCCACTCTATATTATGTATATATTAAGTGCGTTTGCAGTCTTCATTAATGAGTTATATGCACATGTAGTCAACGGTACATATTTTATTTTTATATGATCACCAGTTATTTGGATAAGGCTATGTAATTGTTTATGTTGTGATGCTGTACATCACATAAAATCATAAAAAGCCTTACAAGATGTCATTATAATCTATTTGGACTAGACTCACAGTTAACGATAAACCTTTATAGTTGATTAGCCCTTAAACAAAATTAGCAACTACATAAACAAATATATAATTTCATGCTCATGTAGTCATCCATATACTGTACTGTACTGTTAATTCAGAAATTATTGTGATGATTTTATTATCGCCAAAACTGTTACAGGGTTAATGTTGCAATGTGTGATTAGACCAAATAAAAAATATGTGTGTTTCCTATTTCCCTACCTACTTTATATTTTAAGCTTAGAAATAGCCTACCTTAAAGTTTTTTTTTTGGTTATTTTTCAATAAGCACTGTTAAAGTCAGAATTTCTCTCCCATAGACTCAATGTAAAAAAAATTGTGAAATAAAACAAATTCGCTACCTATCTACCTTATTTTTTTTAAAGATGTAATAAGAAACACACATATTATTTTATTTGGCCGTGAAATAATTTCAACTGACATTTTTTTAATGTTGATATGAATGGAGCAGGATATCTGAATATCAAAAAAAATAACATAGCATTTTTGTATGTTGTAAAAAGACAAAATAGCAATAATAAATGCTTATAATAATTCCTAAATTTACAGTATATTAGAAGAAAATGTCAATAGTAATGATAATTCATTAATTGATTTACAGGATTTTCCTCAGAAAAGATTCAGGGACAGTACTACTAACGTACAAGAAGACTCTCATATAACAGTGAAAAAGCAGAAAGTAAATTTACAATATATCATATTTTAATAAATTTTTATGCAACATACTCATAGTTCAAACTCCCTCTAATTATGTGTTACAACATTTAAAGAGAACACAAGTTAAGTACACATGACTACTACTTAATCACTTAAAGTAGGAACAAAAAATCTGATTTGTCCATTGGTCTATGACTCTTATGTACAAAATGTACAATGATGTATAGGTTATTCGTGTTATTAATCAATTATTTAAGAACACAATAGCATTTTGGCAAGCTAAAAAATGTAGTTTCACATCTACTTCAGTATCAATAATTGTAAGCAACATATACATGTCTTGCATGTGCCAGGCTTTATTTATTTGGCATACACCACAAATAAGCTTATCATTAAGTGTACCATACATGTACCTGAACATTGTTGTATATATGTTTAAATATGTTAATGTCTGATTAATGGCCAATCATAAATCCTTCAAGGCGATAAATCATATAAATATGACATTGGACACTACAAAATGCAATATATGCCAGTGTTAAAGGGTGTCCGAAATATTTAAAATTTGCTTTTGCTTTTACTACTTTGTGGTGATGTTGTACTCTTTTAGACTTCCAACGTTTTAATATGTAGATATAAACATATACATGTATATATACAAATTAAACAAACTAGATCTGTTCCTTCAAGGGCACTGAAAAAGTTTGTATGTTGATTAAAATATTTATATATATTATATATGTTTTATGAACATGATGAACATGCATTTGCCATATTTGCATCAATGAGAATATTTTTTTCTATTTCTCTATCCAACAATTAGTATCCGTAAAGGTAAAATGGAGTGAAGATGCATGTCTGAAAGATATTTTGGACAAGCAATACCATAACACAGCACAAGATTGGATGAAAGTATCTTCACTGTTAAGTGACCAGTTTTTAAACCAGAGAGCAGGTACAATATTGTTAATGTGTCATTTGTAAAACCAATCTTTTGTTGGTCATCTTAAATGGTCATATAGTAACATGTTTCACACTGACTAGAAGTCGAAGTAGAAATCCTACATAAGTAAATGCCTTGGAAGTAAGTGAAATCATAATAATACTCTCCTTTTACTTGAAATAAATACATTAAAATCCAAAAATATATACTGTCTGGTCTAGACATTGTTTTCCAGTATTTTAAGGTCAAGTAGATATAAGAAGATGTGGTATGAGTGCCAATGAGACAACTCTGCATCCAAGTCACAATTTGTAAAAGTAAACCATTATAGGTTAAAGTATGGTCTTCAACACGGAGCCTTGGCTCACACCTAATAGCAAGCTATAAAGGGCCCCAAAAATGACTAGTGTAAAACCATTCAAACGGGAAAACCAACGGTTTAATCTATATAAAAAACGAGAAACACGTTTGAACCACAATAACAAATGACAACTACTGCACATCAGGTTCCTGACTTAGGACAGGTGCAAACAAATGCAGCGGGTTTAAACGTTTTAATAGGTACCAGCCGTTACCCTTACCTGAAACAATAGTGTAACATCACAACATAGAAAGACACACTGTAAAATATAAAGGTATGAATTTCTTCATGAAAATAAAAATGGGCATACATTTTTCTACAGATTTGGGAATCAGAACTCCTTAATACCATAGTTCTGCAAAATTATACATTGATATAATTACAAATTTAGAGTAATCCCAGTACAATCATCATACACTGGTCTGTTATGTTTGCAACTTACTCATGAGTCGTCAGAATTTGTTTTTTTTTTCAGCTAAATCATGTCAAACACATGCTGCCAGAATGAAACTTTTTGATGTTCATAATAACCCTGGAAAAATGTGAAGCTGGCTGTCAAACAGATCTGACATTTGGTCCTAAGTATGTTAAAATTGCAATTTTTAAAATGCTTTTAAAACTTATTGTAGAGAAAACAATACTTTTATCATGTTTTATGTGGAATGCATTTTGATGTGTGTTAACTTCTTTTAACAATAGTGACACAGAAAAGACAGAAGAAAAAGAACAGTTTCAGCAGACAAAGATTCGAAAAAAGAAAATGATAAACCTTTTTGCATATATTGTAAGGAAAATAGTTGTTATCCATATTACATGTAACTTTTAAAAAATAAATTCTGAAACAAAGTCTAAACACATTCCAAACGTTATAACTGTATATGATTTTGACGAGAACTTTAATCGCTTTATTTATTATTTGAACTTAAAACTTATGCAAGAAACTGTATTGATGCTTTACATGTATTTCAGACAAAAGGTTTATTTTATGGTAGAAGACTCGTTTCAACCTGATACACTTAATCAAAGTGATTATCTTTGTCAAGCTCTGGTAAGAATAAAATTGCTTTCAGAGTATAATTAAAACCATGTTAAATTCATTTCTTTTACATTATTCATTATACATGAACTTTTATTTTTTTGACAAACAGTGTCTACTGTAAACATAGTTTTTGTGATGTTTGTTCACGATAACTGACTCAAAGCTCAATTAATGCTTCTAAAGTGATTTACAGGAAGGTATGACCTATGTATTAAACTAGTCTTCTTACTGATATAATTTGATACAGTTGAAAGATGACAGTCAACCAACAGAAATACCAGTAATTGATTTCCAGGCTAATGATGAAAATATGAACAATTATGATGTTGATGATAGAACTTTGGGCAATTCTGTGATATGTTACAACTTAATAGTTTATGATTTTATGTATTACATTTATAGAACTTATTAAAAAAATGTAATTCTCCTTGGACATAAGTTTAGAAGATGTGGTATTTTAGAACAATTCAATAGACATCTGCATGTTCCTTGTAAATGCAATTCTTCCAAGACAGTTCAATAGATTTTGATAAAATTTGTATGGAGATTTGACATTTTTTATAGACTACCGTAGATTTGCATGATGCAAGGCAATTCTCGAGTAATTTGTAAAAATTTTTTCTTAAATGATCATGACTTTGAAGATACCAGAGAGTGGGAAACAAATATGTTTCGTGTTGAAATGCCAATGGCTCCTGCTGGAGACAACATAAAACAAGTTACTTTGCTTAAGCCTAAGGTAAAAAAAATAGCTTGAAGAAAATGATGTATACAGTGTAATGTTTCCTTATAGTTTAAAATTATTTCTGAGCTATGTTAGATTAAACCTTTCCATTGGTTTTAATTTGTGTGTGAGTAAATTTTAAAATATTTTCACATTAAGGTACTTGTAAGTGAACTGCATCTTGACAGATAATTAGATAGCTAGTATCAATGATCATTCTCCCCAAGGGTGACTGGGGAATAGAAGTATGGTCACCATTGGTCTTCCTCCGACCGGCGGTAAAACCCTCGTCAAAGTGGGGCGTCCGTTTGGCTGTGCGGGATGTACAAATTTGCAGCCACGTCCGGTCAGAATGGGGACGTTAAATCCGATGCCTCGTGTAAAGAGAGTGCCACGCTCTTTGCACGTTCAAAAACCTTGCAACAACTCTTTGAGGGGTCCATAGGTGACCTGTTGCAAGGCTTAATTTCTGTCCCTATCCAATATACCCTCATTTCCCGTGGCAGTCTAAATTTCTCCGACCTTAATCCAGATCGCCCTTATTACAGAACCTACCTATTGTATTTATTGTGAACTTGTTCTCGTCCTGAATATGCATGAAATATTTGCCACTGGACGTTAAGCAACCAACAATCAATCAATCATCAATGATCATTCGCAGGTTACAGATGACCACAACTACAATAAAGTTGGACAAGACAATACTGCAAAAAAACATAGTCATGTTGGAGTACCAAAAAAAAGATTACAATAGATTCTGCCAATTGTTGAAGGGTTGACTGTAAAACCAACCACTTTGTCTTTTCTGACTCCTAAAGAATGTCTCAACCTTTTGTCAGTAATCAAACTGGTAATGTCAAAAGTATTTAAACCCAGATTTTGTCTGTTTCTACCCTCAGAAAACAAGTCATTTCAGACGTCATTAATCTAGTGGGAAAAAACCCGGATCAAATTAAAAAAAAGGATTTGTGTCAGTACTGATGGAAAAATAATTTAAAGCTCTTGAAACAGTTAAATTTGAAGATGTAATAATAGAATTTCAAGAAAAATTTCCAGAACTACTTGACATGATAGTCGCTATCAAGTGCCCAAGAATGAAACTTCAATTGCTAATGTAGTTACACGACTTGCTATGATTTATGGCATTATAATGCAAACAAGACATCATGAGTTGAGCAGAATGCAGAGAGTGGTATCCATGTGCTTAGCTGACAACATCTGTGATCAAAGTGTTAGCGCTCTTAATATCAATTTTTGTTTAAGTATTCTAATTTTTTGCATGTTGTTAATTAATGTTGATTTTATTTAAGGTGACTCATTGAATGCAGAGGTTATCAGGTTTTCCAAAGGTGACCTATTTTAATTGGTATAACAAATAATTTTTGGTAATTGGTATTATTTTAATACATATTTGAACTTTGACTAAATTAATCGTAGCTATGATTAATTTGGTCTTATTAGTCTGCTACAGAGATATCACATCCTGGTGGTACAAAGTAGTGCACTTAAAACTTTTGAGAGATGTCAGTTCAACTCTGACCTGGGATAAATCAAACCTCAATTATGCAGACAATGATTTAAAATGCTTGCATGTATTCTACTGTTCTTGTTTCAATTTCACTGCACGAAAAACATTGGTTGTTCACTCTCAGTAATTACTGTATAAGAAATATTAGATTACAATTAATGCATATATCTTTTGAAAGATAAACAAAAATCAGTTATGTGACAGCAACTTTCCTATTCCTTTCAATTTAAATAAAATGTTTAAATTGTATCAATAAATTGTCTTGTGTGATAAATAGTATGAAATTTTTAAAACTTTATCCCAGTTTTTCATAAGAATTATTATGATTCAGGTATATGACCGTCTTAATAGAATTGATGTGTCGACACATACACAGTAGCTTTAAGCACTATCAATCAGTTGGGTAAGAGCTACCCTGACCTACTTATAGATGCTATGAAAGAAGGGAAATACATAAGACTTGTTGGCGATAATTTCAACTTCTCTGTTGGTACAAGCCATGAAACCAAGACAACCCACACACATATAGTACATGTGTTTACTTCTACCGTACTGATTTCTGATCACCACTTCTAATCAAAGCCAAAGGAACCGGAAATTGATCTGAATCAATTGGGATTTCAGTATATCTTGTTACAACCAGATGAATACATAACAATAAGAAATGATGTAGTCAATATTGTCATAGATCTGGTTGTAAAATTCCTGCCTCAACTATCATTCTTAATAGAAATCCAATTAGAAAAAAAAACATCAACACCATGCATAAAAACAGTAGTTGTGCCATTACCAAGCCTTCCTTATAATGAGCAATACCTTCAGGATGATGTAAAAATTCTCACTTGGTACCAGAATCTTTTTCAGCAAATAATTACTGGTTCCAATGCTGATCCAAATATTAAATTTCAAATAGGAGGTGACCAGTTGACAAGAGAACGACTTACACAGGTAATGTTACTGACATATGGCAATATCAACCCCAATGATGAATTTAGAAATGTAGAGCGATGTGTGGCAGAGTTTTTCCACTTAGGAATGAACCTTTCAGAAAAGGTAAATGAGTTAATTACATACTTCTTCAAAGTGAGAAGAGTAAAACTAAACAGGAAATCAGGAAATTAATTCACTGAAGACTATAATTTACTGTTACTGTAAATAGTAACCAGCTATTTGATTTTTTTTATTAAGTTTGGTTTTTTATTGTAAACCTCCTTAAAAGAAAATCTTAATTTTTACATTTTTGATAAACATGTTTAACCAGGAAAATTCATTCACAAAGTGATAAACTTCTACAGCATTTTTAGGATGACTTGGTCCAATTTCGTTTGATGTGTTTTGTCATTTGAGTTTGCCATGTGATAAGGGACTTTCCGATTGAATTTTCCTCGGAGTTCAGTATTTTTGTGATTTTACATTTTTATACATAATCACAATTACAGTATACTAGTATATAGAATATTTTGGTCAATGTTAAGTTTTTGTTTGTTTTTTAAGTACTATAAGCAATAGGTCAGCTATATTTGGTGTATGGAATAAATGAAAGGTGCACATGTCTATCTGGCAGGTATAATCTGACCTTGATCTCAGTTTAATGATTCATTGTTCTATGTTAAGTTTTTGTGTTTTGTTCTGTTATTCAATTACTATACACAATAGGTCAAATATACTTGGTGTATATGTATGTCTGACAAGGTTTATCTGACCTAGTCCTATGTGTCATAGATTTTCTAAAATGTTAAGTTTCTGTATCGCTTTTAATAAAATCCTTATCTTTTGACACTTTCAACATAAAATCAATGGACAGTTAATCAGGCGATACATTTCATTGTATGCACTCTTGTATTTGTGTTAAATGCATATCAGGTAATTTTTGGTGAACTGTGGAACAAGTCAAGCATAGTTGAGGCTGGAACCTTAAGAGGAGAGTGTGAAATAATAAGCAGAAATGGAGTAGATGCGAATGTAATGAATGCCTATGAAGAGGATAAAAAGTTTGTCAGCAGTTATGTAACATCCAACTTGGTAGTTGCTGTAATGCACTTTTTTGCAATGGAAACCGAGAATGACAACCCCTCCAGAAATTGTCAATCAGCCCAGAGCAAAGAACCATCCCATGACCTAATGGGTAAATTTGTTGACAAATACATCTTTCCAATATGGAATGGAGAAAGTAATCAGTGCACAGATTTACAAGGTACTTTACATGAATTTTGTAATAATAAAATAAGAGGATGTGATATGAGTGCCAGTGAGACAACTCTCCATATAAGATACAATATAGTAAAATAAGCAATTATAGATTACATTACTGCCTTCAACTCATAGCATTGGCTTACACCAAACAGTAAGCAATAAATAGCTGTCGAAAAATTAGCAGTGTAAAACAATTCAAACAGGAAAAAGAATGGTCTGAATTTATACATAAAAAAAGAAACAAAAAACCCTTAAGAACTGCACCAACAAACGACAACAACTGAACAAAAGGCTTCTTACTAAAATAATGGGTTGTCAACAAGACATACACGACAGACAATATTTACAGAATTCAAAGTTAACAAACATTCATATTATAATAATATGTTAAGAACATTATAGATTTACAAAAGAATTTTATTCTTTAAAGATTGTTAAACATGTTATAAAATATTACAATACAGATACATATGTTATAAAATACTCACAAATATAATTTTAGTTTTTCTTATCAGCTAGATTATTTCTTAGTACATTTAACAATAGCTTTATTTATGTCAAATAAGCTAAAAATAAACATAAATTTTAATTTTCCTCTTCCGACATTTCGTTAAAAGATTGAACTATACTAAAATTACTTAAATTAAAATTATTTGTTATATATCTAGTAAAACCAAAATGGAAGACCTAATTTAATTCTTCAAATAGAAATTTTAAAAGTGAGGTTTTATTGTTTGACTATAATAATGTCACATTTTCAATACACAAATTGTGAAAAGTTAAGATTTTAATAATATAACTGAAAATAAGATTCACACTAAAGTGTTCCTTTTATATTACAGAAGATGTTTGTGATGATCAGAATGACATTGATTCATGCCAAGTAGTTAAAGTCACCTTGGCAAATGGTATTGAATTGGATATTCCTATGACCACATCTACACTTAGTAAGAATAAGGAAAATAAACCTGACAAAATTAAAGATTATGCCCATTACAGTTTAGAGGTTGGGATGACATTTAATTTTCGCAAAATGTGAAAAAAAATTCTCCCATTATTAAAACATGTAAACATGATGATGCTTCAACTTCGGGGTCACAGCATGAATGCTAAGTACCCAAAAGAAATACTTAGAATTCTTGTGCAGCAGTATTCTGTCATGGGTCTTCAAGAGGCTTGTGAGGTTTTTCAAGCCTGTTTCATTAATACGACTGGAAAATCTGATGGAAATGTTCCAGCAGATCTCGTGCAAGAGTGGAACGTAAAAGAGTGCAAAAAACACATTAAGCATATGTACAGCAATAAGCTGGATGCAAATATCTGCAACAGAACATCTGCATTACCATCAATTTACACAATTGCAGACAACTTCGACATGGAAGCTTGCACCATTATCAGATCTAAAAACATATAAGGAAACAAAATGATGAAGATGAGTTACTGCTTATTCAAGACATGAAAAAAATTAGACAATATCATCATACTAGTGGTAGATTTTATAAAAATCATCAATTTCTGAAAAGGTTGATGGACAATTGTTGCTTAAGTGGTTCAATAAGAACAGAAGGACTTTTTTATTAGAAATAGCATCAATTGCTGACATATGTCTCAAAGATGGTACAGCCGTTCCATTTATTTCAACATTGTTTCCTAGGTTGCTATTATGTAGATACAGAAAATAAATAAAACAATGCATGTATTTTCCTAGTTAAGAAAAATGTAAAATTCTACTTTAAGGGCATGCAATACAGTTAAGATCCCACAATTAGATTTTCTTAGAATATTGAGTGAAAGTGAAGTTTAATGCGCACTGTGGAATATGCAAACAAAAATATACCTTCATGATATACTTTTTCGATATATTTCAGATTGAAATTTCAATTTTAAAGTAAAAACACAATTAATATATATGCCCCCTTTGTAAGTTTCTGTTGCTAAGATGAACAACATGTGTGTTTCATCTAGTTTTTTTTCTCACCCATTAGATGACATTAGAGATCTTTCTGTGAATTGTGAATGTTTAGCATTTATAGCAACGTTTCGGAAACAACACATACAATTTGAACTCCTTATGATCTCTCTAATAGTCGTATTGTATGCCCTTAATCATGTCAAGTTCCAAATTTTCATTGTATGTACTTGTTACAAAATCTTTGAAATGTTAAAAGATATGAATCTTTCAACATGGGGAAATCTTCTGACAGTTTTACATAATTAGTTATATATGCAGGTTTAGGTGCCAAAGATGCTGCAAAGATATCAGACAACCCAGTATGTAGATGGGGAAATAGATATTTATCAATTAAGCTGTTCTCAGCATGGAAATATTGCAAAAGCATATGCTTTGCACTGTTTCTTTCTTGATAATTTAATGGGAGTTTCCTCTGAACTTGTGCTTCCATTCAAACACAAATCACATTTACAGAACTTTTTACATATATCACAACATATGTGTTTATCTCTGTTTGTTTGCGCAGAAAACCCAAAATATTCCAACAGTAATTCCCTTCTTCATCTGTCCTCATATTTTACATAGTCCCTTATTTCACTTTTAAGGTGTTCCTTGTTGGCAGCGATGTCCGTATTGTTATAAAACAGCACAGCTGTTGACTGTTGGTCATTCCTGCCACATCTTCCTATTTCTTGGAAATAAGCTGTTAAGTAAAATAGATTCTTATAAGAACAACAAAACTCATGATGAATATATGATTTATGTGAAAATAACTTTAATGAAAATTATGATTTGACATGATATGTATCAGTACTCTTCTTAATCTGATTCAAATTGAGATGAAAAAGAAATTTGCATACAAGAGGAAGTTTATCAAAAATAATTTTTATTAAATTGCAAATGTTATTACTCTCCTAGCTTTTAAGGATGTTCACTGGTCACCACCAAACTGTCATTAAGAATGTTGCCCACTAATCCCCACTTTTCTTTTCATATAGTTTAAAAAGCCATTTTTGATAATCTCATAAAAACCAGGTTATTTTTGAATAGTTCATTTTAAAAATAAGTAGCCAATGTTAAATGTATAAAAAATTTAGATGAAACAGGTTCCTGCGGAATTTTTAATGCATTATATCTCAAATACAAGAACACTGACACTTAAAGGTTTTCTGTTTTTTTATTCTCTATGTAGGTAATACATAATTATAATAGTCTTTTAAAAAGCTTGTGATTTTGAAACTGAGAAGCGAACATCCTGAAGGGTTAATGCCTTTAAATAAATGTATTCTTACTTTCAAAATTATTAGGGGGACCAACATGTATGACCTGTTTTATATCTGGAACATCTATTCCAGTGCCATATGCCTCTGTGGCAAAAACAAGTCTTAGGCTGTTTTATGTCTTATGCATTCTCTGTGTGATGAGAGTCTTCATCTACAAATTAGTTTTTTGGGGTCAGTTATTGAACTTGAGAAAAGCTTTAACATTTTGTTAAATATAAACTATGACAAGTTTTAAAACAGTGTGGTGCATTCAAAGGTCTGATCAGTTAATTCATAATGTTATTTATACACCTCTTAATTGGAAATTAATCATAGTAAATTTCTTTTCCTTCACAAATAAACTGTTCAATAGACATATGAAGATGTGGTATGAGTGCCAATGAGATAACTCTCCATCCAAGTAACAATGTATAAAAGTAAACCATTATGGGTCAAGCTACGGCCTTCAACACGGAGCCATGGCTCAAACCGAACAGCAAGCATGTCCTTCTTTTATTCAAATAATTTAATCATCACCAAAATCAAACAGCTAACTCAGGATGACTCGTAAAACAAAATTATTTGATCTTATTAACCAAAACTGAACTGATATTTGCACTTTATCAAGTAAATCTATATAGTAGCAAAGTAAATCAGTAATATTTTTATGTCAGGATGGACTGTTTAATACAAATGACAGCAATTTATAACCACAATGACTACAAAATTTTGTTCACATCAATTTAGAGTGCCAGCATGTCCTCTTTTTATTCAAAATATTGAATCGTAAATAAATTTCATTGTTTTCATACTTCAGACTAACTCGAATAACAAAATTATTTATCCGCATCAATCAAAACTGACCATATTTACACTTTATAATGTAAATCTATATACTAGCAAAGTTAATCAGTTAGTTTTTTTTGTCAGGATGGACTGTATATTACAAATGACAGCAATTTATGACCACAATGACTACAAAATTTTGTTCACATCAATTTAGAGTGCCAGCATGACCTCTTTTTATTCAAATTATTGAATTGTAATCAAATTTTAGTAGTTTACATGCATCGGACTGACTTGAATAACAAAATTATTCCCCCGCATCAACCAAAACTGACCATGTTTCCACTTTATAATGTAAATCTTAGAGTGGCATAGTGAAAAGGTAATATTTTTATGTCAGGATGGATTGTATTATACAATTGATTGCAATTTTGGAACACAATGATTACAAAATTTTGTTCCCATCAATTACAAAATATAAAAGTGCCAGCATGTCCTCTTTTTATTCAAAATATTGAATCACAAACAAATTTCAGTGTTTTCATACCTCAGAATGACGAGAAAAACAAATTATTTGTCTGCATCAACCAAAATTGACCATATTTACATTTATAATGTAAATCTTAAATGTCTCATATTAAATTAGTTATATTTTTATGTCAGGATGGACTGTATAATACAAATGTCAGCAATATATGACCACAGTGACTACAAAATTTTGTTTGCATCAATTTAGAGTGCCAGCATGTCCTCTTTTTATTCAAAATATTGAATCCTAAACAAATTTCAGTAGTTTTCATAACTCAGGATGACTCTTAAAACCAAATTATTTGATCTCATTAACCAAAACTGAACTGATATTTGCACTTTATCAAGTAAATCTATATAGTAGCAAAGTAAATCAGTCATATTTTTATGTCAGGATGGACTGTATAATACAAATGTCAGCAATATATGACCACAATGACTACATTATTTTGTTAGCATCAATGTAGAGTGCCAGCATGTCCTCTTTTTATTCAAAATATTGAATCCTAAACAAATTTCAGTAGTTTTCATAACTCTGGATGACTCGTAAAACAAAATTATTTGATCTCATTAACCAAAAATGAACTGATATTTGCAGTTTATCAAGTAAATCTATATAGTAGCAAAGTAAATCAGTCATATTTTTATGTCAGGATGGACTGTTTAATACAAATGACAGCAATTTATGACCACAATGACTACAAAACTTTGTTCACATCAATTTAGAGTGCCAGCATGTCCTCTTTTTATTCAAAATATTGCATCGTAAATAAATTTCAGTGTTTTCATACCTCAAACTAACTCGAATAACAAAATTATTTATCCGCATCAATCAAAACTTACCATATTTACACTTTATAATGTAAATCTATATAGTAGCAAAGTTAATCAGTTAGATTTTTTATGTCAGGTTGGACTGTATAATACAAATGACAGCAATTTATGACCACAATGACTACAAAATTTTGTCCGCATCAATTTAGAGTGCCAGCATGACCTCTTTTTATTCAAAATATTGAATTGTAAACAAATAGCAGTAGTTTTCATGCATCAGACCGTCTAATATGACAAAATTATTTCTCCGCATCAACCAAAACTGACCATATTTCCACTTTATAATGTAAATCTTAGAGTCGCATAGTGAAAAGGTAATATTTTTATGTCAGGATGTATTGTATTATACAATTGATGGCAATTTTGGAACACAATGATTACAAAATTTTGTTCCCATCAATTAAGAGTGCCAGCATGTCCTCTTTTTATTCAAAATATTGAATCACAAACAAATTTCAGTGTTATCATACCTCAGACTGACTAGAATAACAAAATTATTTGTCTGCATCAACCAAAACTGACCATATTTACATTTATAATGTAAATCTTAATGTCTCATATTAAATAAGTTATATTTTTATGTCAAGATCGACTGTATAATACAAATGTCAGCAATATATGACCACAATGACTACATAATTTTGTTAGCATCAATGTAGAGTGCCAGCATGTCCTCTTTTTATTCAAAATATTGAATTGTAAACAAATTTCAGTAGTTTTCATGCCTCAGACTAACTGGTGTAACAAAACCATTTGTGTACATCAACCAAAACTGACCATATTTACACTTTATAATGTAAATCTTAAATATGTAGTCCCATATTAAATCAGTTATATTTTTTATTTCAGGATGGACTGTATAATACAAATGACAGCAATATACGACCACACTGACTACAAAATTTTGTTTGCATCAATTTAGAGTGCCAGCATGTCCTCTTTTTATTCAAAATATTGAATCTTATACAAATTTCAGTGTTTTCATACCTCAGACTGACTAAATAACAAAATTATTTGTCTGCATCAACCAAAACTGACCATATTTACACTTTTTAATGTAAATCTTATAGTCCCATTGTGTCTGCATCAACCAAAACTGACCATATTTACACTTTTTAATGTAAATCTTATAGTCTCATTGTAAATCAGTTATATTTTTATGTCAGAATGGACTGTATAATACAAATGACAGCAATATATAACCACAATCACTACAAAATTTTGTTTGCATCAATTAAGAGTGCCAGCATGTCCTCTTTTTATTCAAAATACATGTATTGAATCGTTAACACATTTCAGTAGTTTTCATGCCTCAGACTGACTCGTATAACAAAATTATTTGTCTGCATCAACCAAAACTGACAATTTTTGCCCTTTATTATGTAAATCTTATAGTCGCATAGTAAAAAAGTATTTTTGTTTATGTCAGGATGGACTGTTTAATACAAATGACAGCAATTTATGACCACAATGACTACAAAATTTTGTTCACATCAATTAGAGTGCCAGCATGTCCTCTTTTATTCAAAATATTGAATTGTAAACAAATTTCAGTAGTTTACATGCCTTGGACTGACTCATTTAACAAAATTATTTCTCTGCATCAACCAAAACTGACCACATTTACACTTTATAATGTAAATCTTATAGTCCCATTGTAAATCAGTTATATTTTTATGTCAGAATGGACTGTTTAATACAAATGACAGCAATATATAACCATAATGACTACAAAATTTTGTTTGCATCAATAAAAGAGTGCCAGCATGTCCTCTTTTTATTCAAATACATGTATTGAATCTTTAACAAATTTCAGTAGTTTTCATGCCTCAGACTGACTCGTATAACAAAATTATTTGTCCGCATCAACCAAAACTGACAATATTTGCCCTTTATTATGTAAATCTTATAGTCGCATCGTAAAAAAGTTTTTTTTTATGTCAGGATGGATTGTATTATACAAATGATGGCAATTTTGGATCACAATGACTACAAATTTTTTTCGCATCAATTTAGAGTGCCAGAATGTCCTCTTTTTATTCAAAATATTGAATCACAAACAAATTTCAGTGTTTTCATACCTCAGACTGACTCTAATAACAAAATTATTTGTCTGCATCAACCAAAACTGGCCATATTTACACTTTATAATGTAAATCTATATAGCAGCAAAGTTAATCAGTTATATTTTTGATGTCAGGATGGACTGTATAATACAAATGACAGTAATTTATGACCACAATGACTACAAAATTCTGTTCACATCAATTTAGAGTGCCAGCATGTCCTCTTTTTATTCAAAATATTAAATCTTAAACAAATTTCAGTGTTTTCATACCTCAGACTGACTAGAATAACAAAATTATTTGTCTTCATCAACCAAAACTGACCATATTTGCACTTTCTAATGTAAATCTTATAGTCCCATTGAAAGTCAGTTATACTTTTATGTCAGAATGGACTGTATAATACAAATAACAGCAATATATAACCAAAATGACTACAAAATTTTGTTTGCATCAATAAAGAGTGCCAGCATGTCCTCTTTTTATTCAAAATACATGTATTGAATCGTTAACAAATTTCATTAGTTTTCATGCCTCAGACTGACTCGTATAACAAAATTATTTGTCCGCATCATCCAAAACTGACAATATTTGCCCTTTATTTTGTAAATCTTATAGTCGCATAGTAAAAAAGTTTTTTTTTTATGTCAGGATGGATTGTATTATACAAATGATGGCAATTTTGGATCACAATGACTACAAAATTTTGTTCCCATCAATAAAAAGAGTGCCAGAATGTCCTCTTTTTATTTAAATATGAATCGTAAAAATATTTTGGTGTTTCATACCTCAGACTGATTAATAACAAAACTATTTGTACGCATCAACCGAAACTGACCATATTTACACTTTATAATGTTAATCTTATACATGTAGTCCCATATTGAATCAGTTATATTTTTTTATTTCAGGATGGACTGTATTATACAAATGACAGCAATATATAATGTAAATCCTATAGTTGCATAGTTATTTACTAATATTTTTATGTCAGGATGGATTGTATTTAACAAATGATGCCAATTTTAGAACACAATGACTACAAAATTTTATTCACATCAATTTAGAGTGCCAGAATGTCCTCTTTTTATGCAAAATATTAAATCGTAAACAAATTTCAGTACTTTTCATGCCTCAGACTAACTCGTGTAACAAAATTATTTGTCCACATCAACCAATACTGACCATATTTACACTTTATAATGTAAATCTTATACATGTAGTCCCATACTAAATCCGTTATATTTTTTTTATTTCAGGATGGACTGTATAATACAAATGACAGCAATATATGACCACAATGACTACAAAATTTTGTTTGCATCAATTTTGAGTGCCAGCATGTCCTCTTTTTATTCAAAATATTGAATCGTAAACAAATTTCAGTGTTTTCATACCTCGGACTGACTAGAATAGCAAAATTATTTTTCTGCATCAACCAAAACTGACCACATTTACACTTTATAATGTAAATCTTATAGTCCCATTGTAAATTAGTTATATTTTTATGTCAGAATGGACTGTATAATACAAATGACAGCAATATATAACCACAATGACTACAAAATTTTGTTCGCATCAATTTAGAGTGCCAGCATGTACTCTTTTTATTCAAAATATTGAATCGTAAATAAGTTTCAGTGTTTTCGTACCTCAGACTGACTCAAATAACAAAATTATTTGTCCGCATCAACCAAAACTGAAAATATTTACACTTTATAATGTAAATCTATATAGTAGCAAAGTTAATCAGTTATATTTTTATGTCAGGATGGACAGTATAATACAAATGACAGCAATTTATGACCACAATGACTTCAAAATTTTTTTGCATCAATTTAGAGTGCCAGCATGTCCTCTTTTAATCAAACTATTGAATTGTTAACAAATTTCAGTAGTTTACATGCCTTGGACTGACTCATATAACAAAATCATTTCTCCACATCAACCAAAACCTACCATATTTGCACTTTATAATGTAAATCCTATAGTCGCATAGTACAAAAGTAATATTTTTATGTCAGGATGGATTGTATTATACAAATGATGGCAATTTTTTAACACAATGATTACAAACTTTTGTTCCCATCAATTAAGAGTGCCAGCATGTCCTTTTTTTATTCAAAATATCGAATCGTAAACAAATTTCAGTAGTTATCATGCCTCAGACTAACTCGTACAACAAAATTATTTGTCCACATCAATCAAAACTGGCCATATTTACACTTTATAATGTAGATCTTATACATGTAGTCCCATATTAAATTAGTTATATTTTTTTATTTCAGAATGAACTGTATAATACAAATGACAGCAATATATTATGTAAATCCATAAGTTGCATAGTAAAAAAGTAATATTTTTATATCAGGATGGATTGAATTATACAATTGATGCCAATTTTGGAACACAATGACTGAAAAATTTTATTCGCATCAATTTAGAGTGCCAGCATGTCCTCTTTTTATTCAAAATACTGAGTCATAAACAAATTTCAGTGTTTTCATACCTCGGACTGACTAGAATAACAAAATTATTTGTCTGCATCAAATGACAGCAATTTATGACCACAATGACCACAATATTTTGTTTGCATCAATTTAGAGTGCCAGCATGACCTCTTTTTATTGAAAATATTGAATTGTAAACAAATTTCAGTAGTTTTCATGCATCGGACAGACTCGTATAACAAAATTATTTCTCCGCAACAAACCAAAACTGTTCATATTTCCACTTTATAATGTAAATCTAAGAGTGCCAGCATGTCCTCGTTTTATTCAAAATATTGAATGACAAACAAATTTCAGTGTTTTCATACCTCAGACTGACTCAAATAACAAAATTATTTGTCTGCATCAACGAAAACTGACCATATTTACATTTATTATGTTAATCTTAAAGTCTCATAGTAAATTAGTTATATTTTTATGTCAGGATGGACTGTATAATACAAATGTCAGCAATATATGACCACAATGACTACAAAATTTTGTTAGCATCAATTTAAAATGCCAGCATGTCTTCTTTATATTCAAAATAATGATTCCTTAACAAATTTCAGTAGTTTTCATGCCTCAGACTAACTTGATTAACAAAATTATTTGTCTGCATCAACCAAAACTGACCATATTAAATCAGTTATAATTTTTAATTTGAGGATGGACTGTATAATACAAATAACAGCAATATATGACCACAATGACTACAATGACTACAAAATTTTGTTCGCATCAATTAAGGGTGCCAGCATGTCCTCTTTTTATTCAAAATATTGAACCATAAACAAATTTCAGTGTTTTCATACCTGTGACTGACTCATATAACAAAATTATTTCTCAGCATCAACCAAAACTGACCATATTTGAACTTTATAATGTAAATCTTATAGTCGCATAGTAAAAAAGTAATATTTTTATGAAGGATGGATTGTATTATACAAAGGATGGCAATTTTGGAACACAATGATTACAAAATTTTGTTCCCATCAATTAAGAATGTATCCTTCTGACGTTTCAGTCTCGTTGAAATCTCGTTCTGGAATTATTTCCAAAACATGTGATACAAGTGGAAAATAGCAATGAATTTAATAAATATCATAATCAAACTGAACTCAGTGAAAAAATTGTGTATTTACAATAAGTAGTTTCTGAGTAATAAATTTTTCAAATTTTATTACCAATCAAGTCAGTCTTTTTAGCCAATTTTTTGAGAAAATGGGTGAGGGGTACAAGAAATGTTTTTACCAGAAACAGGTACATCCCATATCACTTTTTTCTTTTCAAATTTCTAAGATATGTATTTTTCAATCATTTATAACAAAGAAGTTGAAATAATGAATCCTTAACAAAAGTATTTTGTTCTTAAAACAGAGAAAAATCATAAATTTACAAAAATTGACAGCATGGTAAATTTGACACGAAAAAGCATCAACATATGATAAAACTTTCTTATATTAACACCTACCTATAGTTTTTTTTAAGTTAAATTTATATAGATTGGTCTTCTTCATCGTTATTGAAAGTATGAAAAAAAGTGTAATTGTAGAACTGTGATTTTTTCACGATAATAGCCCAAAAATGGGCAAAAACTGATGAAAAATGGGAAAATCATCAAAATTGGGTACTTTTAAAGGGCCGTAGCAAAAAAGGAAGTGCACCATCATATCATTTTTTCTTCACCAATTTTTTTTTTCAGTCATATAATCCCAAAAATCAGGTTAAGAACAAAAGTTTAATTCTAGTAATTTTTGGCTCTTCAGAGGTGTACATCCTTAAGAGTGCCAGCATGTCCTCTTTTTATTTAAAATATTGAATTGTAAACAAATTTCGGTGTTTTCATACCTGTGACTGACTCATATAACAAAATTATTTCTCAGCATCAACCAAAACTGATCATATTTGCATTTTATAATGTATATCTTATAGTCGCATAGTAAAAAAGTAATATTTTTATGTCAGGATGGATTGTATTATACAAAGGATGGCAATTTTGGAACACAATGATTACAAAATTTCGTTCGCATCAATTAAGAGTGCCAGCATGTCCTCTTTTTCTTCAAAATACATGTATTGAATTGCAAAAAAATTTCAGTAGTTTTCATGCCTCAGACTGACTAGAATAACAAAATTATTTGTCTGCATCAACCAAAACTGACCATATTTACATTTATAATGTAATTCTTAAAGTCTCATAGTAAATTAGTCATATTTTTATGTCAAGATGGACTGTATAATACAAATGTCAGCAATATATGACCACAATGACTACAAAACTTTGTTAGCATCAATTAAGAGTGCCAGCATGTCTTCTTTTTATTCAAAATATTGAATCGTAAACAAATTTCAGTAGTTTTCATGCTTCAGACTAACTCGTATAACAAAATTATTTGTCCGCATCAACCAAAACTGACCATATTTACACTTTATAATGTAAATCTTATACATGAAGTCCCATATTAAATCAGTTATATTTTTTTAATTTCTGGATGGACTGTATAATACAAATGACAGCAATATATGATCACTATGACTACAAAATTTTGTTCGCATCAATTTAGAGTGCCAGCCTGTCCTCTTTTTATTCAAAATATTGAATTGTAAACAAATTTCAGTAGTTTTCTTGCCTCAAACTGACTCGTATGACAAAATTATTTGTCAGTATCAACCAAAACTGTCTATATTTGAACTTTATAATGTATATCTTACACTGCATGAAAGTATTAATTTAAGGTATCAATAAACTATTTGAAAATCAGTCGTAATTTCCGAGTTTATTTTTTTTCTGGTAGTTTATAGTTCAAGTCAACGCAATGTTTAATAGTAGTTTACAAATAGTTTACTGGACGCAGTAAGTTCATGAATTGACACCTGATTTACTGTCCAGTAATTTTCGAATTTAACAAAGTTTAATATACATACAACATCAAATTTAATGTAGAGAAAATCTGTATAACATGATTTACTACAAATTAAAGTCAATAATATTCCAAACAGTAAGCTGTTTACTGTGGTTTTAAATCTGATTCAACATCGAGTTACAAATTTAATACAACGATAAACTTTCATTTAATGCAAATTGAAATCAAATTCAACTTCAAGTTTAAAGATTTAATGTGTGAAATAACTTGATTTACTTCAAATTTAAACTCATTTTGACTCCATTTACTATTGAAAATCTTTGTAATCTCCGTGTTTGGTGCACCAAATATACGCCAATTGACCTGCAAATTCACGACAGAAAACAGTATATATTTGCAGCTTTCATCCACATATGACCAGTAACAGTTCTTACAATCGAACCCTATTATAATGCAGGATATATTTGTTTATACAAACATACTTCAGTATAACAAACAAAGCCATAATTGTACACCCTAAGTTGCCACAACCCATAATTCGAATTAAACACTCATGATTGCCTCAAAATATAAGATATTACAGTGAGAGGAGCAACTGAAAATTCATAAAAAAAAGCTGCCCGTAATGGAGATCTAGACTATGGCGAAATCCTGAATAAAAAAAAAAGCAATTATCTAGAATCTTAGCTAAATTTATTCATTATTTTGAATTTACAAATACATGACAAATTAAAGTACTAACATTCCGTTCTATAATAATTTAAAAAAAAACACCTACATACATAACAAAATTATAAAACTCTAATTTTGTGCATTTTTGTTTGTTTTTGCTAAAGCTGTTTTTAAGGAACAAAAACATATCAACTTCATGATGTAAAAGGACTGAGTATTTAAATATAATAAGCAGTAACATATTTGCAGAATCCTTTTTCTTGTGGTTGTTTTGATTGTCTTACCTAATTACAACTAACAACTATTTTAATAGAAAGAGTTATTTCCCTTTGAATACAAAGATTCGAGCTGAATAATAAAATCCAACGTAATTTGAAGGGTTTAACAAGCACCCAATTATATACAACCCCTTTCTTATTAAAATAAAAAAAATCAAGATCTTAATACTTATTTTTAATAAGAATGTTAATAATTATAAACGTGTAAACCTTTAAGCTAAAAAACAACAACAAATTTCTTAAATTTTTAAAGATACGAAAAATATTCTTATTTTAACAAGAGTTGTTTCCCTTTCATTGCTTACTGTTTTTAATCAATTGAAGAAAAAAAAGATTCACATATTATAAGATCCCAGTTACATGTCTATATGTTTTATCAGTGCAATTAATTTCAAAATATATATTTGATTATGCTCGCGTGGACATCAATATAATATAAAAAATACACAATGAAGAGCTTCACCACTAAAACAAGGATTTTAAATGTAAAACCAACTGTTGTATACATGCATTGTATGATTGCTTACATCAGGGTACCAGATAAAATTTACTGCTATCTAGCTTTTTCTTGTTTATATTGTATAATTACGCACAAAAGAAATATTTAAAACATTGAAATTTAATATATACCAAGTTTCTTACTATTTCGAAGAGTTACCATGTTGTCTTCTTTTTTTTTTTACTACTATGGCAAATAATACACTGCTTATTTTCTCGGTATCACTTCCATATTAAAAAAAAACAAGATTTTCCATCTAAAAATGAAGATTCTATTAAAAAATATTTTTTTAACATTTATTTTCCGTGATGCTAGGTTACAAATCAAAAGAATTATTATATTTTGTTTTGCCAATGAAATGTACATTGTTCGTGTTATTTTTTAAATAGTTTTGCTCATTACGACAATACTCTTGTTTCAAGAAGCTCTTTTCTTTACTATTTTTTTATTAAAAACGTTCTCCTTCGAACCGCTTGTTGTTGTTGAAGACGGTATGTTGACATCCGACATGAAGATGTATTTTTTCTTTTTCTGTTCGCATCTATTTGATTTCGTGATGACTGAAATATGTTAGTATAAGAATAGAACGATATATCAGATTTTTTGTTTTTTTAGTTTGGGACAAATAATTGTGTAAAAATTATTAACAGTTACATGTAGCATTTACTTTGGTCGGTAAAACTTGCATACTTAAAACGTTAAAACGAATAAAGTTTAATCATTGACATTATTTTTAAACTATTTAAACACCCATTCATGTCCTGGCACGACTTCTGGTTTTATCCTTGAGGAAACTGCCCCAACCTTTCGTTTATGGTGCTGCCGTCTGCTTCTCTTGATTAGTTTGACATTCATGTTTTTGGCCTAGTTTTTTTACTAATTTATCAACATCGTCAGACCTCCAAGGCAGAGGTCTGACGATAAACGATCCTTCGTCTTATGAATCTGTTTGTTCATAAGACATGTTCTGCACCACTGCTTTTCGAGCCCTTTTCTTTTTGTTCCTCTGGTATACTGGACTTTTACTTTTAGGGCCTTTTTCTGTTGTTTAATTTCTAAAAAAAAAGAGAATAAAGCCCAAATCAAAATTCCTTGAATTTCATTTTGAATACATACAAATAGATTCCATATATGCCGTAATAACACTCTTTCAATAAAGATATTATTATCATTATTTTTATTATTATTCTTCTTATTATTATTATTATTATTATTATAACCTCAGTAAAAGGCAGTCTGTAAAAACAATACTAGTGATTACTGTGACAGAAAGCATGCTGTATATTATTTATGAATATAATATAATCCAACAGAACACTCAATTCCTAGCATTTAATTTCTCTCTCTCTCTCTCTTGAAAAGCCCGGCCGGCGAGAGAAGGAGAGAGAAATTCTACCGCTACATCAAGTGAAGGCCTGCCGAGCTTTTTGAGCATTGAAAATTCAATTGTCGAGAGTGGAGAAATATTATATTGCACGAGATTCGGTGTTGGATTCTGTTTCTATTTTGTTTTTTAGACGTTACGTAGACAAACTTTTTCACTGATCTGCAAAATGAGGTATATATATATGTGTGACGTCGTTAGATATGGTCACCTTTTTCCTTTTTTTATTGTAGCGTCACAAAAGGAATTTAGTGAAAAGCAAAAAGAAAATGAAATTAAAAGGGGGTTCCCTGTTTAGAGTGATATAAGTATATAATATTAAATAAAACTCCCGTCTAAATCCGCTTCTAATGTTGACTGTAATATCTGAATTGTTCACCATAATAAAAAAATCAGTTCTTACTCATCTTGCTGTACACAGCCATTTTCTTGTTATGTTCTTCTTGTTTACCAGTTTCGTCTCTTCGTTTCTTTGCTTTGAACGATTCAAAATTTGTCTTTATCCCTTCTACAAAAAAAAATCTACTTAAGGCAATTTAAAAGAAATATTTTTTTAACATACAATTGCTTTTCTCCATTTGAGACTTAACAGTGTCACTTGGTTAGTCCATGGTAGAATGTTTTGATGTGATATGATCGAAATCAAAATAGATCTATTAAAGTTATATGATAGTATGCATTTGCTAGTAAGTGATCCATTAACATAAAACTTATTTGTAATATGGAAATTATATGGCGTTTCAAAATATTACTGAAAGTGTCTGCTTATATGCCCGTGCAAATGCGTAAATAAAGTAATATATAAGGAAAGAAATAATATGTATATTTATTTTTCAAAATCATGAGTAAGAAAAGGAGTCCAAATTTTACGTCGCAGGAGATTCAAAAAGTTTGAATGCAAAATGGAGAAGAATAAATCTAAATATTTTGCAGACTGAGCAACACAACTATTATTTTTATTGTAATGTACATTGTACATGAAATTATATATGAAAAGTAATTAGAATTCTAGTTGATAATCATAAGACCATCATAAGTCATGTCGCGAGCTAGTGTCTTAAGTTTACGACAAAAGTTATGATATATCGTAACTTGGGACACTTACGAAAACATATCTTACGACTAAGACATGTCCTAAGACCATCATAAGACATGTCTTAGTCATAAGATACTTTCGAAAAACAGGCCCCTGGTAATGGGATTACTCATTTCAACACTTGGTCCGAAATCATATGAAGTGAATTCAATGGTAATTTGGAACGTCATGTTTCGAAATAAAAAGAGGTAAGATACAGGTGTGTAGCAACAAGGGATCGACCATGTGATTTCAAAGAAGGGGGGGGGGGGGGGGTATGGTTATTTCCTAAAAAAATAATCTGATACCAGATTTCCCCCATACCTTATAGTGTTAAATTTTGCAAAAAAAAGTGTTCGCGCTTTGGGCGAAAAAAAAATTCTGACTCAGACAAAAAACCATACCCCCTTCCCCCCTTAAAGTTAAATGGTTGCTCCCTAAAACAGCACAACAAAAATACCCTCTTGTAAAAAAAAGCCGACAGTATCAATGTAATGTTAACATAAGCTAGGATTTATTCAGTAACGTAACACTCTTCTCCAAAATAAAAAAAAGTATCAACTGAATTTGACTACTTTTAACTTTTTAGATGTCATTCTTAATATGACAGTTAAAGATGCCTTCTAGGCTAAGCAATTGTATTGCAGAACTGCAATTTCGACTATTTTGTTTTTGGGGTTTGGGGTTGGGGTTTGGGGTATGGGGGGGGGGGGGGGGGGGGGGGGGGCTGGGGCTACAAACCTCTAACAACACCCTCCACTTCATCAGGATATTGGGCCTTTTACAAATTCTATGATGAATCCAGACTTCTCTTTGTTCTCTGCAGAATTATATCTGAAAAAAAGTAATTTGAAATATAATCTTACTGTAAATCAAAGCTTCCTTAAATAAGAGTGTAACAAATGTCGGGAAAATTATCAATTTGTTTGAATCTGAATAGAACCATGATTACCAAATACACATATATATCCTGCAAACTTTTCACTTAAATTGACCCAAAAGCTGTGTACAAAATTAAGATTTATACTCGAATAAGTAGAATTTCATAATTAATGATTCAAAGTAGATATATGATCAAAATTAAATCTGTTTCAATGTCGTAAATCACAAGTAATCGAGCATGTTTCCTAAAACCGTATCGTTTAATGATGAATGTGGACATACATTACATATTAAATTACATTGGTTTGAATAACAAACCATGAGATTTTTTCAATTTCCAAGGAAACTTTTAAATCATTTAATTTCATATACATACTTTAAAATACTGCCAGTTTCGTTCTTTATTATCCAGATGAAATCTTTTTCAGTAATACCCTGCTGATAACCATCCCTTCTTGATTGCTGAAAGGAAAAAGATACGCTCTTAAGCATTTAAATTGCATGCATCAAGAACAACTGAGAACTGAAATAATATAATTATATGTGTAGAAAGTCGCAAACATAAAATATATATACATGTACATTCTTAACTTCACGACTTCATTACGTTCTAATTAAAACACGACAACATGTAATCAAAGTGTGTAAAATTTTGCCATATTTATACAATTAAAACACAAAATGTTTAGTACATAGTCCGAAAAAAAAATTGTAATCCGTGAAAAAAGGAAATAAATGACATTTTGCTAAGTATTGAATTTTTAGGTTCGCAAACTTAATGATTATTGTTATGATACAATACATAAAAATGAAAATTGTATAAACTATCCCCTACTACATGTACATTATGCAATATTTTGAAAAGGTTAATTAAAAGTTGAACAATGAATAATTACTTACTGCAATTTGTGCAGGGACGTTAATCTTTTGGCTTCTTGATTGTAGTATTTGAATCATAATATCCACTTTCTTTTCAACATTAATTTGTTTTTCTTGCACTTTTACCAGTTGCCTTTTCATTTAGATGACTTCTTTGTTAAAGTGTCAATCTAAAAATAACAATTACAACTAAACCATTTAAAATACATGAATTACAAAACTCAATGAAGTTCATCATTTTTAAAAAACCAAAAGACTATTAAATCAATCCGTCATTCAGAATATATATGTACCTAAAAATTTTGGTGAAATTAAAATATCATATAAGATATGCTGATTAGATAGGACATAATAAATAATTTTTCCTTATCCATAATTAATCATTATAGTACTTATTATTCAAAACCTTAAATGCTTTTTTATTTATTCATTAATTGATAGACGCAGTATTTCACCATAATATAAGACAAAGTATATCTATATATATATATATGTCAATTGTCCGACTCAGAGGCGCTTTCATTTTTCTTTAATCTGATAGATTAAACTATTTCTAAGCGTACAGGACAAGTTGTAAAAGAGATTTCGTTTCTTTTTATCTTCGTGGGGAATTATTTTCTGAGCAGATTCAATTACCAGGAATGCTTCATCACATCTTATATCAATGAAGTAGATAAATATATACTTTCATTCACTATATATAATTGATTTGTCAAGATTTCAAATATCAGTATTGTTAATTTGAATTTAGTTGCAAAACGAATTAATGACCATTTTATCCTGTATTTTTGCACACCGTTGGTTTCGAAATCAGGCAGTGGTTGAAACCTATGAAGATATGAAAACTTAGGAAAAAAATATACAGGAACATCGTTAACCAAAAACAAAATGAGTATTAAAGCTATGTATCTTTTGGGTACAAACAATAGATCCAATTTGGTTAATAATGTCTTGCTGTGTGCAATTTCATTTTCAAAACATTCGCCTTTGGTTTTCTTTTGGCCGTTTTATGCAAACAATTCTATTTAAGCAGACGTGCAGACACATCATTTAGCTATTAGCTGAGGTAACTGCCATAAAACTAATATTAGTTACATTTGCAACAATTCTCGCCTTGATATACAAATGTATACGATTACGAAAGTTTTATTTTGATTCGGTTATTTTAGCTTTAATAAACATTTACTAAAGCAATTATGTGACAGTCATTGTATTGATATATACAGCTTTAATGATAAATGCGGCATCACTTTTAAAGAAAACGACGTTATAAATTGCTAGTACTGAAAACAAAAGATACACGAAAGAATATTTGTCCCGGAAATGTGAAAAAAAATGTTTGAACCTTTAAAGGAAAAAGTTTTTTACACACAAAAACATCTTGTTTTTAAATTTTTTTTTCAATGTGTGTTATGATTGTCACTTGTCTAACACTGTTCTAACAAAAACCCTTGGTACTTGGGAACAGGACACTTTTGTTTTAGACCTCCCCCTTTTTTCTGTAATTTGTTATTTTTTTTGGTTTTCTTATAATTTCATTTTTTTTTCTCGCGTTTTTCTATTTTATATGAACATAAATATACTAGAAATAACTTGTATTTGCAATTTTATATCAGTTCTAAAGTAAACTTGGAATTGATAGATAATAGCAAATACAAGTTATTTCTAGTATATTTATGTTCATGTAATACAAAAAAAAATGCGAAAATAATTGAAATGAACAGAAAACAAAAAATAACAAATTTTAGGAAAAAAGGGGGCGGGCTAAAAAAAAGTGTCCTGTCCCCATGTACATTTGACAAAAACGTATCCTTTGTAAGCAGACAGATAGACAAAATTAAATCATAACATATTACATTTAAGAAACACTTAATTGTTGGAATTTTCATCGATTTTTTAAAGTTTTACCTTGTTTGCTGATGCTGTAGTCTGTTCTTTTCTTGATATACCCTCTGTGACAGGAGTAGTTGACCTTCTAGAACGAACTTCTCCAGATAAAGGTGTTCTAAGGAAAGTCGGAATGATTGTCCTGCTGGAACATAGTGTACTTGCCAAATTGGTTGGGGTATTAAAATAACTTCGAATTGACGGTGTACTAGAACGACTGACTGTTACTCTACTGCATTCCAAAACACTCATGGACTCATCGGGTATATCCTCTGGCCCGCCACATGCTCCTGCCATATTATCACTGGTTGTTGTTTCCTCTTTCTGACTTTTGCTGCTGTATTCATCTTCGCCAGATGAATAGTAACGTAGATGAAGGCTTTCTTTCATCTTCCATAGACACGTATATATGTATCAGAAAAAAACATCACGAAAAACTACCTATCAGATTTAAACAAGTTGCTTTCTTTAAAATAAAAAAAGCAACACGTGAACCCGATACCACTGACTGGTCACCAAATATTTTTTGCTGAATTTATTTTTGCTTTTGATTTGAAATAAATGACAGTTGATAGAATGAGGTAATAAAAAAAATTAAATTACCTTAATTGTTATTGTGTGTAGATTCGTGCACAAGTCAATTAAAATCATTGCTGGATTTTAGTTGTAAATAGAAAATTGTATACAATTACCATTTAAAACTACCTTTTAAGGCTTGACTATTTTATTTATTACTTGGGAGTGTACATCATTATTTCTCCGTGTTTTATATACAAAGACCTAATCCTATTCCAATTCTCAATTTCTGCAAAACGGACGAAAAAGACCAACAGATCTAGACAAACAATAGTACACAAAACACAACATAGATAAGAAATGCAAAAAAAAATCACCTTCGACGAGTGAAATCAATGTTTATGCATGCACGTACTTTTCTTGCGCAAGAAATAGTAAATGGTATGCACTCACACTGATATTCTGGAAAAAAATATCATGCATTTGCGTCATCACGTATATTTATTCTAGGTTCAAATCTAATGTTAGTTGAATTCGGATGTCAAACTGCCTACCTCAAGTGGTTTGACTGCGGATTCATTGCCATTCAATACGGCATTTGTGTTAATTTGTGATAATTCCTTTGAACACTTAACATTATTAACACTTATCAATGGACAGAAATCAGAAAAAAATATTAATTCAATCTCAAGCTTCCAGAGTCTTTCAGATATATATAGATGTTTAGGTTCACAAATAAGCACAATAAACAGGCTCAGATCCAGGATTTGATGTAAAGGGGGAGTTGGGTGCCCCTGAGAATGAGAGTAGGAGGACAAAACTTTAACAAAAAAAATTGGCTGTAATTTCACCTATAAATTACATTTTTTTTCTGTCACTAGGAGGCGCGCGCCTTGTGAATCCGCCCCTGATAAACAATGTACTTTAACTTCTCCTATCCGACATCTTAATTCAAATTACATTCTTGAACCTGACTTATAAAACACTTGAATACTGCCGAATTGCAAATAAAAACCTATTTAAATATATGCAGTATCAGACCTTTTTCAGTTAAACCCCCCTTTTTATACATATACAGCTGCCAAAAAGATATCCAATAATGTCTTTTAAAAAACCCCATATCTATAGTTCTTCGATATTTAGGTGAAAGATTTAATCCCACCACTCGGATGCACGGAATATCAAATGAACATGTGATCTCCACCGAAGTTTAAAATTACGTTTATTAACAGCTTTTGATAGGCTGATATTTTCTCTTTTTGTTAATATAAAACGCCTATAAACCACACATCCCATATAGCCTAATATGGGCCGACACTAGTTTAGTGTTTCTGCAGTTAAAGCCATTGATGGTCATCCTAAGATGCATTACTTTTATATTATCAAATAAAAAAAATATTTATATATGTATCAATATATTCATATTAAAATTCTTCATCAATTAAATTATTGGTATTATGCAGATCTGCCAGCATCATGGGTACTGACCCCCTACGGATCCAGAAAGTATTTGTAAAATTCAATAGGGGGATGAATCCGTAAAGGGGGACTAGAAGGTCAGTATCAAAACATATAACTTATAGTATGAGCTAGATATAAGAAGATGTGGTATGAGTGCCAATGAGACAACTCTCCATCCAAGTAAAAATTTATAAAAGTAAACCATTATAGGTCACAGTACGGTCTTCAACACGGAGCCTTGGCTCACACCGAACAGTAAGCTATAAAGGGCTCCAAAAAAATTACTAGTGTAAAACCATTCAAACGGGAAAACCCACGGTCTAATCTATATAAAAAACGAGAAACGAGAAACACTTATGAACCACATCAACAAACGACAACTACTGAACATCAGATTCCTAACTTAGGACAGGTGCAAACAAATGCAGCGGGTTTAAACGTTTTAATGGTACCAAACCTTCACCCTTTTTCTGAAACAATAGTGTAACATCACAACATAAAAAGACACACTATAAAATATCAACTGAAATAGCTTAACTCAATCAAAGGACATATTAACACCATTGAACATACACTGAACAAATAAATTTGACCTATGACACAATGTAAATACAAAATAAATAAACTAAGGGAAGAATAATAAAAGTAACATATTATATCGGTAAGAAATGTTAATCAATTAAAGAAAAATAATATGCTCGAACAAAAATACCATCCATTTGCAATATAGCACATATAATGCTTGAAATATAAAGACATTAATATTGTTTTACTTATTCAGGAAAAGATGCCAGCAATGTAAACGTGACCTCTCTGCCGTATATTAAAATAGTTTTTTTCTGCCTTGTTCTTTATTGCATGCCCTTGCTTCTTTTTATGTTGCTAGGAAAGTATTCGGACGGGGAATGAAGGATACAAATCATAATTGTCATCAAAACATATTCTCCAAGAAAATTTATTAACTTAACGATGAACACAATATAAAATTAAGGAGATGTGGTATGCTTATCAATGACACTACTATCGATTAAAGTTCATATGAAGTGGGTTTAAACAATTATAGGCAACCGTACGTCCTTCAACAATGAGAAAAACCCATAGTCGGCAATAAAAGGCCCCGACAAGCCAACATTATCATGACCCATCAACAGTTTTGCAATTTTTATCGACAGAAACGATTTTGTACCATAAATTCACATAAACTTCAACTAACAATACGTATAAAAGTTATCGATGCGCTTCAAAAAAATGAACTAAAACTGTTCCGAATCTTAAAGGATAAGCAAATCATGCTTCACATATGACACCCGTCGTGTTGTTCATTTATGAACACATTCGATAAAAAGTCTCATTCCGTGATGTAACATTAGAGGAAAACAGGACGAGTTGTGATCAAGACAATACTCTAATGAACATAGCGGTGGTAATCTGTGACACATATATTACTGAACTGTAACCAACACGTGATGGCGTCCGTAACTTTTTCGAAAGGATAACTGTAACTATATCACGTGAAACCCATGGGTTAATAGCTTCCTTTTAATTATCAAGAAGATCCATGGGTTGACAGGAGTCTAGAAACGTGATCACCCCTTGGTCTTCTTTCGATGGCAGAAAACCGTATCCAAAATAAAGGCGTCCGTTGGGCTGTGTGGGATGTATAAATTGGCAACCACGTCCGGTCAGAATGAGAACGTAATTCCGATGCCGGTGCTCTTTTCATGGTATGAAATCTTGCAACAAATCTGTGAGAGGACGGGCGTTGGCCAGTTGCAAGGCTTAATTTCTGTCCCTTTTTCCATATACCAACATTTTCAATTGACATTCCAAATTTCCAGCGTCATCCCGGTCGACCCCCAGGACCTAACTATTCACGGTATTCATTTTTTATTTGTCTCGTCTTGAACATGCATGAAACGTTTGCTACTGGACGTTAATAAACAGCAATAAATCTATCCAAGAAATCATGATAGGACATACACGCTCTGAAATATCGTATCTAAAGGAAGCTATTCACGAGAGCTGCTGGGATACTGTTGCATAGAAATTAAAAATAAGGTAGTTGGAATCATCTTTTTTATGTCAAGTTTTGTTTGAAATCGACCATCATGGTCAATTTCTAGATGTATAAGTCAAGATGAGAGACAAACTTAACTGTGGTATTCTTTGTTTCGAGTTTTATGCGATAGGTCGATGCGTTCGAGGAAGTCACCAACTGCATTTATTGTTAATTGCTTAATGTTCAGTGGCAAATAGTTCATGTGTGTTCAGGAAGGGCACGACTACCTATACTTATGTATCCCAAACAGCCAAATGGAAGCCCCCGACTGGAGCAAGAATTTTACTGCCGGAACGAGAGAAGTCCAAGGAGGACAATATTTCTAAATCACGGTCAACCCTTGGGGTCGTTTATCAAGTATGATTTTGCCCTCCCTAAAACAAGATATCTGTATCTTCGTTGGCTTAGCAAAATTGGAAAAATTCTTTCAATTTGTGTTGGAAGTTTAAAATGGGAATACTTGTGTAAAAAAGTAAAAAAAAATTTATTGGATTGCAAGAGAAAAAATGTACACTAAAAAATCTATGGAATATTTTTGTATCCACATCTGATTCGTAGTACATCTCTTACCTGTCATCACAAGAATGTACATGTATGCAAACACAAAACGGTTCAGTAAGGATTTATTCATGATTTTATTATTCAGGTTCATATCTCTGATGAAATATGTTTCGAAAAATAGTAAAATATAAACAAACAATAAAAAACTATTATGCGTTTTTTTTTAATTCTATAAAGGATCAATACAAAAACATGTTTTCCTTGTCTAAACCTGTATACTGTAGAATACGTTATGACATTATAAAATGTATTTGCTGCCAACAAATGGTTAACTCATATATTAGAATATAATTTATTTGTTTTTACATCGCCTTTCTTGTAAGCTTTTTCAGCTAGGTAGACATATTTCCTTATAGTTTATTAATACAGGGTGCAAAAATAAATAAAAGTAAGAGAAAAAGTGTATGATATATATATATATATATAGTATCATGCATGTACATTTATATTATTTATTATCTAAACACCCATCTACATGGGTAAATATATAGAAAGAACTTTACATTGTTTAGATAATGTCGATTTTCTTAATTTCAAAGATAAGCGACTGTCAAGAGTTCAAATTATTATGTAATAATTTAACACGTCCCATTAAGCTAATTGATAACTAACGCCACGATCCTGATGTAGTGAAAGTTTGATAATAGAATACCATGGGCATCCTTTGATCCTTTATTAGAAAATGCACCCTACTAAGAAACATTTGTTCTTACGGATGTGAAAATATCTGCCAGATTTTACATTACAGTTTTAAGTTAGGGTCAGAAACTAATTAAAAGTCAGGCGTTGATAAAATAAAAATCAATATTAAGATGGAAAGCGGTGGAGCTAATTTCCCATAAATTTCATTCCACCAAGACTAATTTAAAAAGTTCTCCATTATTTTAAAATAAAAAGTCATAGTGTCAAATGTGTATTTTTAGAATGAAACATATTTTTGTATATATATTTTCGGTCCCGTGACCTTCTTAAAAATGCATTATTAAAATTCCTTAAGGTGGCACACGACTGCAATTTTGACAGATATTTGCAAATTTTTAGTATTTATTAAAAAAATGATCTGTTGGATATCCCTAAGCAATTTAAATCGTACATGTAGGTGAGCTTTAAACTATTAAAATGTTTTCAGATAGCATAAGACTGTAATTTTGACAGATATTTGAAAATTTTTTGTGATTACCTCTTAGCAATTTAAATCGTAGGAGAGTTTTAAACTCCTTATTGAATAATAATTGATACACTTAAGTAACGACCTTTAATATAAATATATAGACTGTTTAATTTTGGAAACTTTTTGAAATTAAGATCTGCATTTGAAAAGGTTCAGAGTTTGAATTTGAAAAATATTCTTGGTGTCCATTCGTTAGTCTAGCATTAAGTACATAGTTGGATATTATTGATAATATTTTACCTTCCAATAAAATAGACTTGTGGTTAAAGCATATACTTAATTTTCGCTTGTAGTAAAATGTTTTATATAATTATCTATCATGTTGTATATGTTATACACTTGGATTGCGCATTGTTATATTATCATATATCATATGTGCGTTATCCAATAAATATTTAGGATTTTTGCAATTTAAAAATTTGGACACGGTAGTGCAACAAATACAGGAGAAATTTTCCGTACCTCTGTGAAATTTCATATCCTTTAACTTTTGCTTTATCTTAATCTTGAACTCTGCTTTAATACATAAGGCCAATGTATACCAAATTGTCTATCTGTCTATATAATAGAAACTGTGATTGGTAAACAAACATAGCTGTAATGATTACACAAAAGATTCCATTGAACCACATTTGCATCTTCCTTTTTATGATACTAAAAGAGAAAATATACATGTACATACAAAGACACACCATAACAGATAGAACTGATTACTTGAAGACCTTCTGTTAAGAATTCTATCTTTCTATAGATTGGAGTGAGGAGCGATTGCCCATATATTCCGACGTCTCATTGATCTGTCACCCATTTTGTCCGAAAATGATAAACCACTTTGAAAAAGGGGGTGGGGGGCTAGTTAACCAACGTTTGGACGATACTTCTAAAAAGTCAATGCATTTATCAAAGATAAATATGTAATTCAATAAGGGGGACCCCCCCTCCACATCCTCATCTGGTCACTGACGTAATCGAAATTTTACTTCATTGGACTCTGTGTTGACCGTCGGAAATCTTTTGTGTACATTAAAAACAAACCTGAATGGTACAATGGCATACCTTCTCTGGTATTAATGATAACATTTAAGACATCCGAAATTAAAATGGTTTATTCAATATTTTGGGCAAACAAATATAGTATATCTGTTCTCAGGGATAGGCGCACAAAATAGGGTTCTCAGAAGTGCAGTATCTGAAAGTGAAGGAAAACGTTTGCGCAATTATGTCTTGAAAAATGGTCCAAACTGAGAAAAAATCATTTTACCGGTAAGGGAAAAGATTCGTAAATGTATGACGAGTTATTGTTATTCAAGTTGTACTGAACTCAAACTTATGTGAATAAAAAACTTAAAAACTGCAAGTTGTCAAATTATAAATAGATTATCATCGTATACAGACGAGTTAACGCACTTCAGCAAGGTCAAAATATCGATCAATAATTAGTTGTTTGCTGGTTTTAACGCCACTTTCATTACACTTGGCTTTCCGTGCCAGTGGAGAAAGCCAGAGAAAACCACCGGCCTTCGACAGGAAAACAAGAACCGCCTGTCTATTTTTAAAGATCTAAGCCAAACACACTTTGCCGAAGAAATAACCAAAGTCACAGCGTCAGTTTTGACACTCTAGTGACCATTTAAGTACTACGTAGACCACTCGGCAATCTAGTTCCCTACACATATCGACAGTTCCAGTTTACATATGATAAATGAATATTCTATATCAAGGTTGAAACTCTTTAAAATGGATAGCATTTGTTGAATGTGGTTCGTCTTAGATATATCTGTAATATTTGCCACTGAACGACGAAACGATAGGGATGGTACTCTTACAACTGGGAGTAAATTTAATTGTCTATTGAATTTTGACCATCAATATTACTTTCTACGTACTGTTAAGGGGATGACCATGTAATTGTTGGAGGAGAGGGGGCAGTATATGATTTTCGGGTAGAGAATATTAATTTTCCCCTTTTGCTAAGCCGGCTTATTTATCTAAAATTGTCTTTTTTCAGGGACATGTATAACAAGGCCAGAAGATTCATTAAATAATCCCCCTCCCAAAATATCAAAAGGTCGTTCCCACATATACACAAAGAAAAAGTTAATACATGTTAACAGTCCGAAAAAGAACTCATTGTTTAATATTTTGACAAGACTTAGTACTTGCCCTTATACTGCTGATAACTACAAATACCATTTGTAAAGTCTTTGGTTTTATTTCGATTTGGACAAACCCACGACCTCTAGGCCTGTTCTTGGGGAAAATACACGATACCGTGAAACTACCGATGTGGTTATACAAAAAAATAATCTAGAGTTAACTAGAACTTAATCAAAAGCAACAACATTTGTAAGGATATTTCAGGTAAAAGACTTTCATTTATAACCGCCCTTTCAAATAAGGTTGGCATATTATGTGTGCCATTCTTCCTGTGTAGAAGTTATCTTGTAAAAAAACTCTTTTCTTTTGAAGAAGACCTATGTAAATACGATAATGTGGGGCCTGTCATCATTACTTGTACAAAATGTCTATTACCTTAATTTTGATCTCAATGTCAAAAGCTATTTTATCTATGGTCAAAGTATCAATGTTGCATTATTCATATTGAAGTTACCTGTCCAAATAAAGTCATTTGACTTAACCTTTGTGACTTGATTTTAAAGGAGTTGGTGATTTCTTTGTCAATCTAAATTGTTCATGATATTGGTACTCTAAAAAAGTTCTCGATTTCTACCTTTGAGTTCGTGTGACATTAAATCAAAATGAATTAGATTTTAGGTTTGAAGGTTAGAAATTTTTCATACAATAACATCTTGAACTAATTTTAGCCAGACTATTAAATTCTGTGGTATTTGACAACCTGCATGTAGAGAATATACGGAGAAGTGCTAAACGTCAAAATGTAATATTGGGAGGGGAATTGTGTTTTCGTCATCGGTTAAAATTGTTATAAACTGACTACTTAAATTTTCAAATATTTGTGCAAGCTTGTCTAGTTTTCATTTACCAAACAAAAAACTATATTACAATAACATTTACAGCTCGCCTTTCTCATATGATATGCAAATAGAAGCGGATGCTTCGCATGCTCAATTCAATAGTTATTCCTGAAACACATTTCACACACACTTAATCTTACATGACACAAACATGCACAGTCATGCAGGATTCAAAGATTCGTTGATTGCAATTGGTAAAATAGATACACATCTAGCATATTCAACAACACTTTCACTTTTTTGTTGATTTAAGTAAGGAAATCACAACGGATCAAGGTTTTGAAAGTTTTTAAAGGACTATACTTTTTTTAATATCCCACGTATTCTTCTTTCGTTTTGATGACAATCTAAACTAGGTGCGTAAAGATGGGTACGATGCCCGTGTCAAAGATTGAAGCTTGGAAAAGATTAAACAGCAGCAGTAAGACCACATCAATCTGATATGTTGTTCTTCAGTCATCTATTGTAAAATTTAAGGGAGGGGGACGATTTTTTTTCTTGAAATTTTTTTTCTAGGCTCTATAACAGAAGCAAGCGGTCTATATATATTAGTTTTTAGATTAACACCTTTTATACGTTCAGGAAGGATCGACGTTTTTTTCAATTCCAGTGTCAAATATACAGTAAATTTATATTCTGATCAGTATACACAATATAAGTATGTACCATGCTTTGTGATTCGACTGCCACACTATTTTCAAGTCTTTTGTTTGATACTGTCGGGTATTGAATACACGACCTTTCACATTTGCAGAGAGCATGCTACAAAGATTTCCGTACAATAATGCAGATATACTATAAGATTTAGTTCTAAATATTTAAAAACCCAATAGGGTATCCTGTCGAAGCGGTTAACATTTCAACACTATATACGGATAGGTAAGACTAGGATGAACCTAGCCTGCTTTCGTGTTTATGACGCATGTCTAGGCGATGCCCGGAAATACCGTGCGAAATGTGTAAATATGCAACCACGTAAAGCATGGTGAAGTCATAAGGTGAAATTAATCTGATTCTTCTTCTAAATAGAGTTAAACGCTTTTTCGCGCTTTAGAACTCTTCTGGCAAAATTCTGCGAGTGGTCGGAACGAGGCATATTGTAAGAAGAAACTTCTACCCAACATATCTACTTTTTATGGACAGTCCAAATATTCTGATGTAAAGACGTTTTATGTTACAAGTATGATTGCAATCACTAATCATTACAAAAATTGATTAAGGTATTATTCATAGTAAGAACAATCAGAAACAAGCACCTGATGTTTTATATCAGTGAAGTTTTGAGCAGTCATTGTCCTAAATCCGACATCGGCGATTGTTACACCACTGTCCAAGTTAAGCGGATTGTTGTGCGCTAACAGACATGTTTAAACCGCCTCATTTTATATGTTCCTGTCCCAAGTCAAGAGCCCGTAATTCAGTAGTTGTCGTCGGTTTTTCTTTCTTGTTTGCTCTTAGTTTATTGTTTACGCACCGTTTTGATTTCGCTTAATTTTTAATTGTTTTATATTGTTTTAATTGCTTTTAATTGATAGCTTACTACACGATATACCATTACAGTATTATTTATTTCAATGCTTATATTCTGCCATTGTTTGATTATTGTTGCAGTATATGGGGTAGTTGTTATGAAAGTGGAATAAATAAACTTATAAATAAGTTATTAAAGAAATCTGCTAGGGTTATAGTAGAAGCTGACATAATGATATCCTCCAGTTTATTGTTTAATAAATCAAACTGGTTAAATGTGGAAAAACGAATTCAATATCAAAAGGCAATACTTGACAATGTATTTAAATCATTGAAGGACATGGTTCCTAACTATTTACAAGAAAACTTTCATTTTACTGATTATCAAAATTATAATTAACGTTCAGCTGATGAAAAATTATTAAATCTTCCGGAGCCAAAAACTAAGTTTTGGAAGAAAACATTTACATATTTTGGTTCTCAAATATGGAACAGTTTACCACAAGAAATAAAGATGAGTAATACACTTGTATCTTTTAAAACAAAATGTTACAAATTTTTCATAAATTGTGCAAATTAATATGCTTTTTCTTTGATATCTATATACAATTGTATATTGTGTATATGTTACAGTGAATTTGTAAAATCAGGGATTTTGTAAAATCCCTGAAATTTCAGGGTTTTTGTATAATTACTGAACTGTTTAGTGATTTTATAAAATCCCTGATTTTGACTAGGGATCTTACAAAATCACTGAAATAATTACGATCTTTTTTACAGATTCCCTGATTGAATTCAGTGAATTTGTAAAATAAATAATTCTTTTTGATTAAACAATTCTTTAAAAAAAAAGTCTACAGCAGTTACACTAAACAAGTTTGAGGTTAATTTAGCCTTAGTACTATATACTTAATACTTAGTGAACAATTTTCACAAAACAACTGACATACTGTAGAAAAATGACTCGGGCACATATGTTTTTAAATCAAGAGCAAACTTATACACAAAAATTACTTCAAATAATTGAGGGAAAAATTAAAATGTAAAATATTGAACCAAGAAAAATATGAAGAAATTTTAAAACCTTTTGCTAAAAATCCACAGAAAGAAGACAAAACAAGCTCTTTATTATTACCTTGTTCGAAACTAAGTTAAAGTTTATTATATAGTGCTTCTGTAATTACTTAAAAGTATAAACCAAGTATGTCAAATTTTATAATCAAATACAAAGACAAACATTGGAGTCATTGCCGTAATGAGAGGAGAAAAAACACATGGAAAAAGTAAGAAATTGATTTGTCACAGTGATCCAGTGGCAGATATTACATGCATATCGGGACGAGAGTATCTTTTTGTGACATGAAAATTAATATATAAAAAGCAAATAAGTGTTGTATTATTAATTTGCAGCCTATAAAAGACATATATATCCACAAAATATTAATAGTAAAACAAATAGACAACATATAAGTATAGGTAAAAATACTTTGTTTTGTACTTGCATTTCTTACTTTGGTCATATCTCAGATACGGCCTTATACATGTGTTCATTCATTGAGTGATAAAAGATTAAATAAGTTTTATACTTTCTTCACTCTTTAGATTCAAATCAAATTACAAGTAAACATTTGTTTGATGTAGGTATAAAGTTTTTCAATGTAGAGATGTGAAAAAAATCTTTAAAAAATGCCGGGCATTCATCAGATAACGATATCAAATCTTAAGCAATATCTTCAGTGATTTTACAAAATCACTGACATTTTCAGGGATTTTACATGCTGT
Organism: Mytilus californianus; assembly: GCF_021869535.1. NCBI lineage: Eukaryota > Metazoa > Mollusca > Bivalvia > Mytilida > Mytilidae > Mytilus > Mytilus californianus. The sequence goes on from NW_026262672.1 coordinate 5,645,778, forward strand.
GAATCCATGTCTGTTTGTCTCTGGTGGATTTAGGTCTCATCCTAATTCTTGTACAAATCGGTTTTTTATTTTTAATTGTGAGATAATAAAAATTAAAAAGGCAATATTATTTTTAACATATCATCATGTCAACATAACCATTACACTGAGATTTCCCTAGATGTGTATTGATATCATGGAAAGATTGTCACAAAAACTTGCATAAGGAAATCTGTTTGCAATTACAGTAAATGTATTAGCAGATACGACATGAATAAAATAAGTTATCGAAAATAAAAAAAGAACGCATTTCTTCATCTCGTAGTTTTTGCTTCATATTTTCAATTTTCTTCTGCTTCTTAAAACAAGGATTGGCCAGACTGTTCCAATTGTATTATTTACATAAATAAATAAATATATAATTTGTTTAGAAAATAGCCTTTTTCCTTAACATTTTTAGGTATTGTACATCTTTTTAATTTTTTTAACCTTGATCATATAACAAAATCTTGTATGTGCTGGCGTTGTTGTGCTCGTTAACAGAAAGATGGACACGTGAAATAAACCAATTAGGTAATAGTTTATATTTAAGAATAACCAACTAAAAAAAGTTGCTGTAAATGCAGCGCAGTTAGTTCCCCCTGAACACATCTTTTGCAATCAAAGGGAGGTAAACTGTACGAACATAAAGATACAATTTAGGATCCTAATGGGCAAACTCAGTACAATGTCTAGTTGTAGATGGTTGCTAAACATTTACAATATATAATAACTTTATTGCAAAAAGTAAAACCCCTAGCTATATAGATAATGCAAATGAATATAAACAATACAATTAATAACGAATGTACGAATGATAAATACCTGATTAAACAGTTTAATTGCATAATACAGCATATTTGATGTATATAAAAATAAGGGGATGTGGTATATTTGCCGATGAACACCTTTCCACCAACGTTCAAATGAAGTGGATTTAAGCAATTATAGGCAACCGTACGGCCTTTAACAATGAAAAAAAACCAATACCGTATAGACGTCTACAAAAGACCCCGACCTGAAAACTATGAAACAAGTTTTCAGGTCAGGGCCTTTTGTAGACGTCTATACGGTATTGGTATGAAACAATTCAATTGAGAAAACTAAAAGCCTAATTTCTTGATAACCCTCGAGAATTTTAAATTATGTACGAGGAAAATAGGAATTTGAATGTAAAAATTAAAATAAATATATTAGGATGGATAAGGGAGTAAAGAATTATGATCAACTTCTTGAAATCTGACAAAAACAAAATGTTTTCTTTAATAAATGATTCATTAGCCGGTAAATCAAACCTGAGACTAATATACTGTACAACACTGTAGTCTCAGATCATACTACTCAAAGGTCTATTAAACATCATACAAAAAGTCATGTCATAGTAACTTTCCTCATAATCGGCTAATTCAGTGAACAATGAAAAAAAAAGATTAGAATAACTGGAGTACAAAATTAATGCTTTATTTTCTTTAAATTTGGGTAGAAATATTATACTTTCTCAAACATATACATTTTTTTCAAACGTAATTAGAAACCGGTTTTATATGAAATAAAGTATTATCTGAAACTAATTTCCTTTAAACTACTCCTAACTATATGTATACTATAAAAAATAAATCTCATTAAAGATGGGGTTAAATGTGATCTAACAAGACTTTAATTGCAAATAAACATAACAAAATAAATTCTCTTAAGTTAGAAGTAGAAAATATTTTAGATTCGCGTTATTCGTTATTAAATTCCAACTGTAAAACATTCAATAAATTCTGATAAACTTGAAATATATTGTATTGTAAATTTACTTTAATGTGAATTAATTTTCAGATCTAAGTAATTCAGTAATTTCTGACAAACTTGTAGTAGAATTTCCCTTAAATTTCAAGTATATTTCTAAACTTAAGTAGAAAGGAATTTATTGAAAAAATAAATTTTAGTAAACGCATGCGTTCATGCAGTGTTATAGTCACATAGTAAAAAAGTAATATTTTTATGTCAGGATGGATTGTATTATACAAATGATGCCAATTTTCGAACACAATGACTACAGAATTTTGTTCGCATCAATTCAGAGTGCTAACATGTCTTCTTTTTATTCATAATATTGAATAGTAAACTAGTTTTAGTGTTTTCATACCTTAGAATGACTAGAATAACAAAATTATTTGTCCACATCAACCAAAACTTACCATATTTGCACTTTATACTGTAAATCTTATAGTCGCATAGTAAATCAGTTATATATGTATGTCAGGATGGATTGTATTATACAAATGATGGCAATTTTGGAACACAATGACTACAAAGTTTTATTCGCATCAATTAAGAGTGCTAACATGTCTTCTTTTTATTCAAAATATTGAATCGTAAACTAATTTTAGTGTCTTCATACATTAGAATGACTGGAATAACAAAATTATTTGTCTGCATCAACCAAAACTGACCATATTTACAATTTATAATGTAAATCTTATAGTGCCATAGTAAATCAGTTATATTTTTATGTCAGGATCACTGCATGAAACTATATATTTAATTTGTAATTATACCCTTGATAAACTACAATTAAATTCTCATTTTAAATGTATACTTTTAAGTTTATTTATTATTTAAATTTCGCATTTAATTGTGGTTTAATTTGAATTTAAGCTATTAATTAAATTCCTACATTTAATTGTGGTTTAAACCAACCCTTATGGTAGCTTAAATTTAATGTATAAGTAAGTTTAAATGAATTTATATTTGCATAAATTCTTAATTTAAGCAAGAATAGTTCAATTTAATTTTCATTTTACTTAAAATTTAAGTGCAATTAAGCAAATATAAATACCTATTTTCAAAGTGTCTTTTAATTTAATCTTCACTATACTAGACATTTAAGAAAATTTAATCAAACATTATATAGATATTTTGAAAGTTTAATTTTAAATAATCTTCATTTTACTAGACATTAAAGAAAATTTAATCAAACATTATATAGATATTTTAAAAGTTTAATTTTGAATAATCTTCATTTTACTAGACATTTAAGTCTGAATTTAAGCAAGTTTATTTTAATTCATATTTACAAAATAAATGAATTTAAGCAAATATTGAATTGCTATATTACAAGTTTAGCTGCATTTAATCTTCACTTTATCCAACATTTAAGTCTTTCTTTAGGAATAAATGTTTAGTTTAACAACAACTTGGACTTTGCTCATTTTTGAAGGCCGTACGGTGACCTAAAGTAGTTAAATTCTGTGTCATTTGGTCCCTTGTGGAGAGTTGTCTCATTGGCAATCATACCACATCTTCTTTTTTTTTATATTATCTGAAATTAAATTTGAATAAAAGTAGGATTCAAGAAAAAATACTGAATTTAAATATTAAAGCAGCTTTTCTTTTAAATCGGGATTAAACTTTTTGATCTATTTGTGTCTGATTTGCTTAAGATTCTATGTATAATGTATACAATATAGATACTATGGGTTTGAATCCATAAAATGTATATACTTTTTCAATGAAGCAGGCGAGTTACTTTGCCTGCTTAATATTCTGTTGAAATCCACATTATGTTTTGTACTTGCAAACATATTGTTATTCAAAGGTACAAAAGTAGTTTACCGGCCACTTGTCTTGAAACTTAACCATATTAACAGACCCTTAAGAACATGAAATGATAAAATTAAAGCAGTACTATATTAAAATACATGTACTTGTTTAGTTTTCTTCCAATATATACCCTGTAATTTATCAGTTTTTCTTGCATTTTTTGGAATGATTGTTGTTGTCTTGCTGAAATTTACCCCACATCTGCCCTGTTCTTTATACAAATATGCCATCAACATCAACTAGTGTCTTTTTTTCTTTGTCAGAAATAATAAGAATAAAACAACAAAGTAAAGTTCTAATTTAATTACTAGCCACAACAGTTATAACTTCATTTTGGAATATATACCAGCTAGATCTGACTGCATTGTAAGCCATTCATCCGAAACAACATAAAACATCTTTTCATTTGAACTTCATTAAATTAATTCTATCAACAAATCAGAATATAGAACATGAGTTTTGGAGTTGTCTCTCTTTAATAATTAAATAAATTCTGTTGACATGGCACAGTTGAATATTCTGATAAATTTGTGTGTACTCATCAATAAAACAATTAAAAGAAAAAAATCAGAAATAACCTCATCAGTATAGTCAGTTTAATTTTCATTAAATAAAAAAGTCCTGTAATCAGTGGGACATTTTTTTAAAGAAAGATCTGTGAAAAAACTTATTTTATGGAATTACCAATACTGTAAATCAGATATTAACCTTTCATGACCTTTCAGCAGGGATGGGGTAATCGTAATCTGTAATCGTAATCGATTGTAATTGATTACATTTTTCCAAGTAATCGACAGTAATCTGTAATCGTCAACATTTTCGATTACATGTAATCGTAATTTAATCGATTACAGCAAAAATTATCCTGTAATCATAGATTACTTTTTGATTACATTTCGATTACTTTAGCAATATAGTTTGACAAAATAGAACCTAGTTTAGATGAAAATTGACAACTGCATGTATTCTTCATTTTATGGTACAGATTAAATAAAATGTATAAATAGGACTTGAGATTTCAATCAAATATCTTATTCAGCTTTATGTTTGCCTCAAAGCTGCCTTATGTTCAATCAGATTTCCTGACAAATTATACTGTATTTACAGCTTTTCATACAAATGACTTACAATTTTTGGTAAAACTTAAAGATCTTCAACATATATATGTGTATATATATAAAATGAAAAATAGAAAAATAGCTTAAGTCAAGTTATTTACTACATATACATTGAGGGAAACAGCTTGATTGTGTAAAAATGTTCTAAAGCATGAATATCAATAAGAGATTGAGTATTATCTTGAAATAGATCAACCTTTGGTCCATGATATAATGTTATGAAATTAGAATTAAGACAGGTTTCAAAGACATCTTGACAATGAACCCATGCATTTATAATCTAGTTCAATAAAAGAGACTCATTTACTTGTATCCCATTTTGACAATAAAAATATATAGTGTTTATGAATTTAAATAGAGTATAAAGAAGTCTCAACTGTGGTTTTAGCCTTTCTGTTCAGATGATCAAAGACATTTAATGAGTGACATGCATTATAACTTTGTTTTGATTTCAATTATGTCTAATCATGCTAATGAAGTATAAGATTTACATTATTTGGCCCTAGGATATAAATATTACTCCATTGACAGCTTTATAATCTATAATTAAGAAGATTATTCAAACAAAAACATAAGTCCGTGCATTTAATTAGTTTTAAGTATTCACCTGTCAAATTATCAGATATCTAGACAAATTATAACACTATTATTTTAAAGTTTTAATTTTTATAGTAATGAACATTATGAAATTATCATCTAAAAATTCGAATTTATAATCTGCCAATAAAGAGTTAAACGAGCAACAAAATTTTAGTCAGTAAGACAGTATGTCATAAAATATGTGCAAGATATGAAGCAAATGACCCATAATAAAAAAATGTGACTGGTGCATTGGTGGAAGTCAATGCAGGAACTTTATCACCACTCTCTATTGTTGACCCATATTTCAAGAACTTGCAATTTATTTGGTTTATCGGTCTAGACAGCAACTGTTTAAAACAGGACATTTAGAAGCAGTGATTGTGTAAAGTTCTTAATTTTCACTAACAAACTCATTGACTAGTATAATTGTTGTAAGCTTTCTTTAGTTATCTTAAAAAAAATCAGCATGTAATTGACAGTAATCGAAAAGTAATGTAATTACTTTTGATAAAGAAATCGATTGTAATCGATTACACACGAAAATCCGTGTAATCGCGATTACACAAAAATCATTCATGTAATCATCCCTGCCTTTCAGCCAATAGAAAAAAACAAGCAAATACAAATATTCACATGCTTATTATACTTAGATCTTCTTTTCATTTGAAATATCAAGAATGTTTGGAAATTGTGAGAAAAAAAGTCAGCTAAAAGCAATGAATGTGAAGATAAATAAAGATAAGACTGTTTCAGTGAGTAGAATGGAATCTTATTTTTACTTTTTGGGAAAACAATTTGATATATATGAACAAAAATCATATTAAAACAATGACATAAATATTCAAACAATCTCACCATACCACAAAGGTTATAACAAACAATTATAAAAAAGGAGTTACTTACCCTAGATCAGAGAAGTACAGAATGTCCTTGATATCAAAGCTATATGTTTACATGGATTATTTTGAGTTAGGCTACTTGTATTTATCATAAATGAGGTTCTTAATTTGATATCTTATGTAGACAAGACAGATAAAATATGTTACAAAGTAATCACTTACAATTCATTTTGTACTATCAAACTTAAAGCAGATAAAAGTACAAAGCAAATAAATTTTACTGTCATTGAAATATATTTTGTTATAACTAGCATATGACACATACAGTCACCCATCAGATTATACTATGAGTATGCACAACACAGATATTTCCACGCCCCTACATTGTAAATCACATACAACTCCATAATTGTACTTTAAAAACCTTGCAAATGAAATACATTTGTAATTTACATTGAATTAAAAATGTTTGAGTTACTTCTCCTAGATCAGAAGAGTCAAGTATGTCCTTTATAAATTCTACTCTGTTGTTAAAGCTATATTAACATGTTTTATTTCTAGATGGGATACTTTTATTCATCATAAAGGAGGTTTTGAATTTGAAATCTTATGTAGATAATGGTTGATAAAAATGTGTAGTAGCGTAATGAATTACAATACCATCAAGCTAAATTAAGATAAAACTTTCCAAAGAAGATTTATTTGCAAATGCATTTACTTCATTGAAGTATGTTTTTAGAACTAACAAATGATACAAAGTCACCAATGACGTAAATGCACGACACACATTTTCCCACACCCCAGCATTGTAAATCAGTAACAACTACTTAATTGTACTGTAATTATAACTTTAAAAACTTGTTGACAGGGATATTCAAGAAACAAATCCAAAATGTTTGCACTTAAAAATGTTTCAGTTACTTCCCCTAGATCAGAAAAGAACAGAATGTCTTTTCTGCATTCTACCCTATTGTTAAATCTCCATTTACAAATTACATGTAGCATAAATTAGGTATTGACTTTTATATTTTATGTAGATTAACTAGGATAAAAATATGTTACATTTATAAAAAATTACACTACCATCCAATTAATTGCAAATTAAAGTACACACAAAATTAGTTATACTGCCCATCAAAATAAATATTGTCATAACTAACAAATGACATAAAATACTATTTTGTTGAATACAAACAATACATGTATATAAGATTTCTGACCTCAAAAATATTTATAATCAGAATAATTTGAAATTAAGAATCACCAGTTAATATTATAATTTCAATTTGAACTAGGCGTGTAATTGTCATTGAAAATAAAGTAGATAAATTTAATACTTATAATTTCATTTAAATATATACATGTGTATAGCAAGTCATTAAAATCATTTATTAACATACATATTTTGACTTTTTGATTGAAAGCTGTTGAACTACAGGCAATTTCTCTTCTATCTTGAAAGCTATTGAATTTCACATTTATAATATCAACTTTACATGTATTCATTCAAACTAGTTAACTCAAAGAAAAATTATAAATATCTCCCATCATTTATACAAAAAAATGTTTATAATTCATCTTATGTATAATGTATGTGTGTATCAAATAAAACTATTTCGTTAAAGTGGAGTTACCTCCCCTATATGACAATAATTGATACTTGTGTTAGAAAAATAATTATTGATAGTAGAAACCTAATTGAATGAATAAATCACCATGTATGTCAGGTACTTTTTTAAATCTTCAAAATTTCCAATTTTCAACCACTTTAGTTGAAGTTTTTTTCCTAATGAGCCATTGATATAATCTGGAAGCAATATCTTCTTAGCTTCAAAGTGTTTTTCTTGGTACCTGAAATTAATAAATGCATACATTTAAATATTAAATATAATGCAGGTTATACATGTGAAAAAATATATAGCCAAACATGTATGTTAGTTTTTTTCATGAATGATAATTTTGGTAATACAGATTTGCAGGTAATCTTATATATTAATGCTTCTTTATCATCAGGGCTCGACAAAAACGCTTGTCCGATTGTCCGGTACCAGAGGAAAAAAAGGTCGGACAAGTAAAAGCTATATCAAGCTTGTCCGACGGGACAAGTAAAATTATTCTGCAGAAAATAAATTTAATCCAACTTTGATGAAAAAGTAATCATAAACAAAAAACAAGAAAAGAAGATAAAAACAAGTATTAATTTGACATGTTTACTTGCAATCGATAATTTAAAAACAGGTTCTTTGTCAGGTACTTTTTAACAGGTAAAAGGTATACTATTCTCGGAAACCAGTCTTACTGATCCGAATAAGCGATGCGCTTTGTAGATAAGGTAACTTTACAAGACAGTTGTCACCACCTTAGAAACGAAAGGATTCGTCTCCAAGTTTTATAGACAGTTTGGCACCGTAGGAGACATATTTAATAGACATGATTAATAGACAGTTTGGCAACCCAGGAGACATTTCAGGACCAAGACAAATCAGTACCTCTTTTCCTATCTTGTTCTGTTGCTTTGTAATGCATACCTTACCGGTATTTTTTTTAACAAAAATATTTTTTAAATAAAAATGAAGAAATTATTCACCATAAAATTCACGAAATTATATTTGATCATATGTAAAAAAAAACAATACTTGCAATACGGTGACCTATAGTTGTCAATTTCTGTGTCATTTGGTCTCTTGCAGAGAGTTGTCTCATTGGCAATCATACCTCATCTTTTTTTTTATTCATTGCATTTGAATAAACTTTTTTAATCTTAAAGAACCAGGATACAAATCCAATGAGTGTACATTGTCAAGCCTATCAGACGGTGCCTCATGTGCAGAGTCTACTTTGGCATTAATGAAAACTAGAACCTAAGTCATGCATCGGACAGACTTGTATAACAAAATTATTTCTCTGCAACAAACCAAAACTGACCATATTTCCACTTTAAATTGTAAATCTAAGAGTGCCAGCATGTCATCGTTTTATTCAAAATATTGAATGACAAACAAATTTCAGTGTTTTCATACCTCGGACTGACTCAAATAACAAAATTATTTGTCTGCATCAACGAAAACTGACCATATTTACATTTATTATGTTAATCTTAAAGTCTCATAGTAAATTAGTTATATTTTTATGTCAGGATGGACTGTATAATACAAATGTCAGCAATATATGACCACAATGACTACAAAATTTTGTTAGCATCAATTTAAAATGCCAGCATGTCTTCTTTATATTCAAAATAATGAATCCTTAACAAATTTCAGTAGTTTTCATGCCTCAGACTAACTTGATTAACAAAATTATTTGTCCTCATCAACCAAAACTGACCATATTTACACTTTATAATGTAAATCTTATACATGTAGTCCCATATTAAATCAGTTATAATTTTTAATTTGAGGATGGACTGTATAATACAAATGACAGCAATATATGACCACAATGACTACACAATTTTGTTCGCATCAATTAAGAGTGCCAGCATGTCCTCTTTTTATTCAAAATATTGAATCATAAACAAATTTCAGTGTTTTCATACCTGTGACTGACTCATATAACAAAATTATTTGTCTGCATCAACCAAAACTGACCACATTTACACTTTATAATGTAAATCTTATAGTCCCATTGTAAATCAGTAATATTTTTATGTCAGAATGGACTGTATAATACAAATGACAGCAATTTATGACCACAATGACCACAATATTTTGTTCGCATCAATTTAGAGTGCCAGCATGACCTTTTTTTATTGCAAATATTGAATTGTAAACAAATTTCAGTAGTTTTCATGCATCGGACAGACTCGTATAACAAAATTATTTCTCTGCAACAAACCAAAACTGACCATATTTCCACTTTAAATTGTAAATCTAAGAGTGCCAGCATGTCATCGTTTTATTCAAAATATTGAATGACAAACAAATTTCAGTGTTTTCATACCTCGGACTGACTCAAATAACAAAATTATTTGTCTGCATCAACGAAAACTGACCATATTTACATTTATTATGTTAATCTTAAAGTCTCATAGTAAATTAGTTATATTTTTATGTCAGGATGGACTGTATAATACAAATGTCAGCAATATATGACCACAATGACTACAAAATTTTGTTAGCATCAATTTAAAATGCCAGCATGTCTTCTTTATATTCAAAATAATGAATCCTTAACAAATTTCAGTAGTTTTCATGCCTCAGACTAACTTGATTAACAAAATTATTTGTCCTCATCAACCAAAACTGACCATATTTACACTTTATAATGTAAATCTTATACATGTAGTCCCATATTAAATCAGTTATAATTTTTAATTTGAGGATGGACTGTATAATACAAATGACAGCAATATATGACCACAATGACTACACAATTTTGTTCGCATCAATTAAGAGTGCCAGCATGTCCTCTTTTTATTCAAAATATTGAATCATAAACAAATTTCAGTGTTTTCATACCTGTGACTGACTCATATAACAAAATTATTTCTCAGCATCAACCAAAACTGACCATATTTGAACTTTATAATGTAAATCTTATAGTCGCATAGTAAAAAAGTAATATTTTTATGAAGGATGGATTGTATTATACAAAGGATGGCAATTTTGGAACACAATGTTTACAAAATTTCGTTCCCATCAATTAAGAGTGCCAGCATATCCTCTTTTTATTCAAAATATTGAATTGTTAATAAATTTTAGTGTTTTCATACCTGTGACTGACTCATATAACAAAATTATTTGTCTGCATCAACCAAAACTGACCACATTTACACTTTATAATGTAAATCTTATAGTCCCATTGTAAATCAGTAATATTTTTATGTCAGAATGGACTGTATAATACAAATGACAGCAATTTATGACCACAATGACCACAATATTTTGTTCGCATCAATTTAGAGTGCCAGCATGACCTTTTTTTATTGCAAATATTGAATTGTAAACAAATTTCAGTAGTTTTCATGCATCGGACAGACTCGTATAACAAAATTATTTCTCAGCATCAACCAAAACTGACCATATTTGAACTTTATAATGTAAATCTTATAGTCGCATAGTAAAAAAGTAATATTTTTATGAAGGATGGATTGTATTATACAAAGGATGGCAATTTTGGAACACAATGTTTACAAAATTTCGTTCCCATCAATTAAGAGTGCCAGCATATCCTCTTTTTATTCAAAATATTGAATTGTTAATAAATTTTAGTGTTTTCATACCTGTGACTGACTCATATAACAAAATTATTTCTCAGCATCAACCAAAACTGATCATATTTGCACTTTATAATGTATATCTTATCGTCGCATAGTAAAAAAGTAATATTTTTATGTCAGGATGGATTGTATTATACAAAGGATGGCAATTTTGGAACACAATGATTACAAAATTTCGTTCGCATCAATTAAGAGTGCCAGCATGTCCTCTTTTTATTCCAAATACATGTATTGAATCGCAAATAAATTTCAGTAGTTTTCATGCCTGAGACTGACTAGAATAAGAAAATTATTTGTCCGCATCAACCAAAACTGATCATATTTGCACTTTATAATGTATATCTTATCGTCGCATAGTAAAAAAGTAATATTTTTATGTCAGGATGGATTGAATCATACAAAGGATGGCAATTTTGGAACACAATGATTACAAAATTTTGTTCCCATCAATTAAGAATGTATTCTTCTGACGTTTCAGTCTCGTTGAAATCTCGTTCTAGAATTATTTCCAAAACATGTGATACAAGTGGAAAATAGCAATGAATTTAAAAAATATCATAATCAAACTGAACTCAGTAAAAAAATTGTGTATTTACAATAAGTAGTTTCTGAGTAATAAATTTTTCAAATTTTATTACCAATCAAGTCAGTCTTTTTAGCCAATTTTTTGAGAAAATGGTTGAGGGGTACAAGAAATGTTTTACCAGAAACAGGTACTAATACATCCCATATCACTTTTTTGTTTTCAAATTTCTAAGATATGTATTTTTCAATCATTTATAACAAAGAAGTTGAAATAATGAATCCTTAACAAAAGTATTTTGTTCTTAAAACAGAGAAAAATCATAAATTTACAAAATTGACAGCATGGTAAATTTGACACGAAAAAGCATCAAAATATGATAAAACTTTCTTATATTAACACCTACCTATAGTTTTTTTAAGTTAAATTTATATAGATTGGTCAACTTCATCGTTATTGAAAGTATGAAAAAAAGTGTAATTGTAGAACTGTGATTTTTGTCACGATAATAGCCCAAAAATGGGCAAAAACTGCTGAAAAATGGGAAAATCATCAAAATTGGCTACTTTTAAAGGGCCGTAGCAAAAAAGGAATTGCACCACCATAAGATTTTTTCTTCACCAATTTTTTTTTACAGTCATATAATCCCAAAAATCAGGTTAAGAACAAAAGTTTAATTCTAGTAATTTTTGGCTCCTCAGAGGTGTAAATCCTTAAGAGTGCCAGCATGTCCTCTTTTTATTCAAAATATTGAATTGTAAACAAATTTCGGTGTTTTCATACCTGTGACTGACTCATATAACAAAATTATTTCTCAGCATCAACCAAAACTGATCATATTTGCACTTTATAATGTATATCTTATAGTCGCATAGTAAAAAAGTAATATTTTTATGTCAGGATGGATTGTATTATACAAAGGATGGCAATTTTGGAACACAACGATTACAAAATTTCGTTCGCATCAATTAAGAGTGCCAGCATGTCCTCTTTTTATTCAAAATACACGTATTGAATTGCAAAAAAATTTCAGTAGTTTTCATGCCTCAGACTGACTAGAATAACAAAATTATTTGTCTGCATCAACCAAAACTGACCATATTTACATTTATAATGTAATTCTTAAAGTCTCATAGTAAATTAGTCATATTTTTATGTCAGGATGGACTGTATAATACAAATGTCAGCAATATATGACCACAATGACTACAAAACTTTGTTAGCATCAATAAAGAGTGCCAGCATGTCTTCTTTTTATTCAAAATATTGAATCGTAAACAAATTTCAGTAGTTTTTATGCTTCAGACTAACTCGTATAACAAAATTATTTGTCCGCATCAACCAAAACTGACCATATTTACACTTTATAATGTAAATCTTATACATGTAGTCCCATATTTAATCAGTTATATTTTTTTAATTTCTGGATGGACTGTATAATACAAATGACAGCAATATATGATCACAATGACTACAAAAATTTTTTCGCATCAATTTAGAGTGCCAGCCTGTCCTCTTTTTATTCAAAATATTGAATTGTAAACAAATTTCAGTAGTTTTCTTGCCTCAAACTGACTCGTATGACAAAATTATTTGTCAGTATCAACCAAAACTGTCTATATTTGAACTTTATAATGTATATCTTATAGTCACATAGTAAAAAAGTAATATTTTTATGTCAGGATGGATTGTATTATACAAATGATGCCAATTTTCGAACACAATGACTACAGAATTTTGTTCGCATCAATTCAGAGTGCTAACATGTCTTCTTTTTATTCATAATATTGAATAGTAAACTAGTTTTAGTGTTTTCATACCTTAGAATGACTAGAATAACAACATTATTTGTCCACATCAACCAAAACTTACCATATTTGCACTTTATACTGTAAATCTTATAGTCGCATAGTAAATCAGTTATATATTTATGTCAGGATGGATTGTATTTTACAAATGATGGCAATTCTGGAACACAATGACTACAAAGTTTTATTCGCATCAATTAAGAGTGCTAACATGTCTTCTTTTTATTCAAAATATTGAATCGTAAACTAATTTTAGTGGCTTCATACATTAGAATGACTGGAATAACAAAATTATTTGTCTGCATCAACCAAAACTGACCATATTTACAATTTATAATGTAAATCTTGTAGTGCCATAGTAAATCAGTTATATTTTTATGTCAGGATCACTGCATGAAACTATATATTTAATTTGTAATTATACCCTTGATAAACTACAGTTAAATTCTCATTTTAAATGTATACTTTAAGTTTATTTATCATTTAAATTTCGCATTTAATTGTGGTTTAATTTAAATTTAAGCTATTAATTAAATTCCTACATTTAATTGTGGTTTAAATCAACCTTTATGGTAGCTTAAATTTAATGTATAAGTAAGTTTAAATGAATTTATATTTGCATAAATTCTTAATTTAAGCAAGAATAGTTCAATTTAATCTTCATTTTACTTAAAATTTATGTGCAATTAAGCAAATATAAATACCTATTTTCAAAGTTTATTTTAATTTAGTCTTCACTATACTAGACATTTAAGAAAATTTATTCAAACATTATATAGATATTTTGAAAGTTTAATTTTAAATAATCTTCATTTTACTAGACATTTAGGAAAATTTAATCAAACATTATATATATATTTTAAAAGTTTAATTTTGAATAATCTTCATTTTACTAGACATTTAAGTCTGAATTTTAATTCATATTTACAAAATAAATGAATTTTAGCAAATATTAAATTGCTATATTACAAGTTTAGCTGCATTTAATCTTCACTTTATCCAACATTTAAGTCTTTCTTTAGGAATAAATGTTTAGTTTAACAACAATTTGGACTTTGCTCATTTTGGAGGCCGTACGGTGACCTAAAGTAGTTAAATTCTGTGTCATTTGGTCTCTTGTGGAGAGTTGTATCATTGGCAATCATACCACATCTTCTTTTTTTTTTATATTATCTGAAATTAAATTTGAATAAAAGTAGGATTCAAGAAAAAATACTGAATTTAAATATTAAAGCAGCTTTTCTTTTAAATCGGGATTAAACTTTTTGATCTATTTGTGTTTGATTTGCTTAAGATTCTATGTATAATGTATACAATATAGATACTATGGGTTTGAATCCATAAAATGTATATACTTTTTCAATGAAGCAGGCGAGTTACTTTGCCTGCTTAATATTCTGTTAAAATCCACATTATGTTTTGTACTTGCAAACATATTGTTATTCAAAGGTACAAAAGTAGTTTACCGGCCACTTGTCTTGAAACTTAACCATATTAACAGACTCTTAAGAACATGAAATGATAAAATTAAAGCAGTACTATATTAAAATACATGTACTTGTTTAGTTTTGTTCCAATATATACCCTGTAATTTATATGTTTTTCTTGCATTTTTTGGAATGATTGTTGTTGTCTTGCTGAAATTTACCCCACATCTGCCCTGTTCTTTATACAAATATGCCATCAACATCAACTAGTGTTTTTTTTTCTTTGTCAAAATAATAAGAATAAAACAACAAAGTAAAGTTATAATTTAATTACTAGCCACAACAGTTATAACTTCATTTTGGAATATATACCAGCTAGATCTGACTGCTTTGTAAGCCATTCATCCGAAACAACATAAAACATCTTTTCATTTGAACTTCATTAAATTAATTCTATCAACAAATCAGAATATAGAACATGAGTTTTGGAGTTGTCTCTCTTTAATAATTAAATAAATTCGGTTGGCACAGTTGAATATTCTGATAAATTTGTGTGTACTCATCAATAAAACAATTAAAAGAAAAAAATCAGAAATAACTTCATCAGTATAGTCAGTTTAATTCTCATTAAATAAAAAAGTCCTGTAATCAGTGGGACATTTTTTTTAAAGAAAGACCTGTGAAAAAACTTATTTTATGGAATTACCAATACTGTAAATCAGATATTAACTTTACATGACCTTTCAGCCAATAGAAAAAAACAAGCAAATACAAATATTCACATGCTTATTATACTTAGATCTTCTTTTCATTTGAAATATCAAGAATATTTGGGAATTGTGAGAAAAAAAGTCAGCTAAAAGCAATGAATGTGAAGATAAATAAAGATAAGACTGTTTCAGTGAGTAGAATGAAATCTTATTTTTATTTTTTGGGAAAACAATTTGATATATATGAACAAAAATCATATTGAAACAATGACATAAATATTCAAACAATCTCACCATACCACAAAGGTATAACAAACAATTATAAAAAAAGGAGTTACTTCCCCTAGATCAGAGAAGTACAGAATGTCCTTGATATCAAAGCTATATGTTTACATGGATTATTTTGAGTTAGGCTACTTGTATTTATCATAAATAAGGTTCTTAATTTGATATCTTATGTAGACAAGACAGATAAAATATGTTACAAAGTAATCACTTACAATTCATTTTGTACTATCAAACTTAAAGCAGATAAAAGTACATAGCAAATAAATTTTACTGTCATTGATATATATTTTGTTATAACTAGCATATGACACATACAGTCACCCATCAGATTATACTATGAGTATGGACAACACAGATATTTCCACGCCCCCACATTGTAAATCACATACAACTCCATAATTGTACTTTAAAAACCTTGCAAATTAAATACATTTGTAATTTACATTGAATTAAAAATGTTTGAGTTACTTCCCCTAGATCAGAAGAGTCAAGTATGTCCTTTATCAATTCTACTCTGTTGTTATAGCTATATTAACATGTTTTATTTCTAGATGGGATACTTTTATTCATCATAAAGGAGGTTTTGAATTTGAAATCTTATGTAGATAATGGTTGATAAAAATGTGTAGTAGCGTAATGAATTACAATACCATCAAGCTAAATTAAGATAAAACTTTTCAAAGAAGATTTATTTGCAAATGCATTTACTTCATTGAAGTATGTTTTTAGAACTAACAAATGATACAAAGTCACCAATGACGTAAATGCACGACACACATTTTCCCACACCCCAGCATTGTAAATCAGTAACAACTACTTAATTGTACTGTAATTATAACTTTAAAAACTTGTTGACAGGGATATTCAAGAAACAAATCCAAAATGTTTGCACTTAAAAATGTTTCAGTTACTTCCCCTAGATCAGAAAAGAACAGAATGTCTTTTCTGCATTCTACCCTATTGTTAAATCTCCATTTACAAATTACATGTAGCATAAATTAGGTATTGACTTTTATATTTTATGTAGATTAACTAGGATAAAAATATGTTACATTTATAAAAAATTACACTACCATCCAAGTAATTGCAAATTAAAGTACACACAAAATTAGTTATACTGCCCATCAAAATAAATATTGTCATAACTAACAAATGACATAAAATACTATTTTGTTGAATACAAACAATACATGTATATAAGATTTCTGACCTCAAAAATATTTATAATCAGAATAATTTGAAATTAAGAATCACCAGTTAATATTATAATTTCAATTTGAACTAGGCGTGTAATTGTCATTGAAAATAAAGTTCATAAATTTAATACTTATAATTTCATTTAAATATATACATGTGTATAGCAAGTCATTAAAATCATTTATTAACATACACATTTTGACTTATTGATTGAAAGCTGTTGAACTACAGGCAATTTCTCTTCTATCTTGAAAGCTATTGAATTTCACATTTATAATATCAACTTTACATGTATTCATTCAAACAAGTTAACTCAAAGAAAAATTATAAATATCTCCCATCATTTATACAAAAAAATGTTTATAATTCATCTTATGTATAATGTATGTGTGTATCAAATAAAACTATTTCGTTAAAGTGGAGTTACCTCCCCTATATGACAATAATTGATACTTGTGTTAGAAAAATAATTATTGATAGTAGAAACCTAATTGAATGAATAAATCACCATGTATGTCAGGTACATTTTTAAATCTTCAAAATTTCCAATTTTCAACCACTTTAGTTGAATTTTTTTCCTAATGAGCCATTGATATAATCTGGAAGCAATATCTTCTTAGCTTCAAATTGTTTTTCTTGGTGCCTGAAAATAATAAATGCATAAATTTAAATATTAAATATAATGCAGGTTATACATGTGAAAAAATAAATAGCCAAACATGTATGTTAGTTTTTTTCATGAATGATAATTTTGGTTATACAGATTTGCAGGTAATCTTATATATTAATGCTACTTTATCATATTAAGATTAAGTACGAATTTGTAAAATACAATTTGGAAAAAATACCAGTAAGTCATGTAGGTATAAAATTAAGACAGTTACCTTATGCATGCCTCTGTTTTGTTTTTTTTATTTGAAAATATGTCTGTTTTTTTCTATCATGCCAGGGGTTTTTTTTGTTTTTGTTTTTTTATTTGAAATCATAAAATGTCTTTAAGTTTAAACAAAAGATATCTATTTGAAATCAAGAATAAAGTACACAAAACATACAGTTTATATTGAAAAAATAATTTGAAGGATAAATTAAAATGGCAATATTGCAACAGCATGCTTACATGTATGGAAGGTATTATGTTTGATTGCAGTTTGCAATGGAGACGAAATAGAGTTAAACTACTTCAAACACATTTTTTACATATAATTTGCTTTTTATCTAATAAACTAGTAAAATAGGCTCTTACATAAGTCAGAATAAAGGAATAACATGTATTTCATGTTTCAGTAATATCAAATATTATCTCATTTCATCACATACACCATAATGGGTCAGTCTTCAAACATTTCAATGGATACTATATTTTTGCACATGAAACTGTCATATAAACTTTACAACAGCTTGCTCATAACTTCACCATACCTGAATTAAAAAAAAAATAACATGCAAATGATACATTATATAAGAAAAAACACATGCTTTTACTCTGCTACATGAACTTTACATGACAAATATGACACTATTCAAACAAGAAAACTATTAACATGATTAATTGCCATTACATATATATTTTCAACTCTTTGGTTTTAACTAGCCAAAGCTTGAAATCCAAGACCTTCACAATCTAGATCATTGTTCATACTACAATCAGATTCTGTAGGGAACAGTTGGTCAGCCAAATGACACAAATTTGTCTAACATGTGTCCTCTTTTTATTCAAAATATTGAATCTTAAACAAATTTCAGTGTTTTCATACCTCAGACTGACTAGAATAACAAAATTATTTGTCTTCATCAACCAAAACTGACCATATTTGCACTTTCTAATGTAAATCTTATAGTCCCATTGAAAGTCAGTTATATTTTTTATGTCAGAATGGACTGTATAATACAAATAACAGCAATATATAACCAAAATGACTACAAATATTGTCTGATCAATTAAGAGTGCCAGCATGTCCTCTTTTTATTCAAAATACATGTATTGAATCGTTAACAAATTTCATTAGTTTTCATGCCTCAGACTGACTCGTATAACAAAATTATTTGTCCGCATCAACCAAAACTGACAATATTTGCCCTTTATTTTGTAAATCTTATAGTCGCATAGTAAAAAAGTATTTTTTTTTTATGTCAGGATGCATTGTATTATACAAATGGTGGCAATTTTGGATCACAATGACTACAACATTTTGTTCCCATCAATAAAAAGAGTGCCAGAATGTCCTCTTTTTATTTAAATATGAATCGTAAAAATATTTTGGTGTTTCATACCTCAGACTGACTAATAACAAAATTATTTGTACGCATCAACCGAAACTGACCATATTTACACTTTATAATGTAAATCTTATACATGTAGTCCCATATTGAATCAGTTATATTTTTTTATTTCAGGATGGACTGTATTATACAAATGACAGCAATATATAATGTAAATCCTATAGTTGCATAGTAATTTACTAATATTTTTATGTCAGGATGGATTGTATTTAACAAATGATGCGTATTTTAGAACACAATGACTACAAAATTTTATTCACATCAATTTAGAGTGCCAGAATGTCCTCTTTTTATGCAAAATATTAAATCGTAAACAAATTTCAGTACTTTGCATGCCTCAGATTAACTCGTGTAACAAAATTATTTGTCCACATCAACCAATACTGACCATATTTACACTTTATAATGTAAATCTTATACATGTAATCCCATACTAAATCAGTTATATTTTTTTATTTCAGGATGGACTGTATAATACAAATGACAGAAATATATGACCACAATGACTACAAAGTTTTGTTTGCATCAATTTAGAGTGCCAGCATGTCCTCTTTTTATTCAAAATATTGAATCTTAAACAAATTTCAGTGTTTTCATACCTCAGACTGACTAAAATAACAAAATTATTTGTCTGCATCAACCAAAACTGACCATATTTACACTTTTTAATGTAAATCTTATAGTCCCATTGTGTCTGCATCAACCAAAACTGACCATATTTACACTTTTTAATGTAAATCTTATAGTCCCATTGTAAATCAGTTATATTTTTATGTCAGAATGGACTGTATAATACAAATGACAGCAATATATAACCACAATCACTACAAAATTTTGTTTGCATCAATTAAGAGTGCCAGCATGTCCTCTTTTTATTCAAAATACATGTATTGAATCGTTAACAAATTTCATTAGTTTTCATGCCTCAGACTGACTCGTATAACAAAATTATTTGTCCGCATCAACCAAAACTGACAATATTTGCCCTTTATTTTGTAAATCTTATAGTCGCATAGTAAAAAAGTATTTTTTTTTTTATGTCAGGATGGATTGTATTATACAAATGATGGCAATTTTGGATCACAATGAGTACAAAATTTTGTTCCCATCAATAAAAAGAGTGCCAGAATGTCCTCTTTTTATTTAAATATGAATCGTAAAAATATTTTGGTGTTTCATACCTCAGACTGACTAATAACAAAATTATTTGTACGCATCAACCGAAACTGACCATAATTACACTTTATAATGTAAATCTTATACATGTAGTCCCATATTGAATCAGTTATATTTTTTTATTTCACGATGGACTGTATTATAAAAATGACAGCAATATATAATGTAAATCCTATAGTTGCATAGTAATTTACTAATATTTTTATGTCAGGATGGATTGTATTTAACAAATGATGCCATTTTTAGAACACAATGACTACAAAATTTTATTCACATCAATTTAGAGTGCCAGAATGTCCTCTTTTTATGCAAAATATAAAATCGTAAACAAATTTCAGTACTTTTCATGCCTCAGACTAACTCGTGTAACAAAATTATTTGTCCACATCAACCAATCTAGATCATTGTTCATACTACAATCAGATTCTGTAGGGAACGGTTGGTCAGCCAAATGACACAAATTTGTCTAACATGTGTCCTCTTTTTATTCAAAATATTGAATCGTAAACAAATTTCAGTGTTTTCATACCTCAGACTGACTAGAATAACAAAATTATTTGTCTGCATCAACCAAAACTGACCATATTTACACTTTTTAATGTAAATCTTATAGTCCCATTGTGTCTGCATCAACCAAAACTGACCATATTTACACTTTTTAATGTAAATCTTATAGTCCCATTGTAAATCAGTTATATTTTTATGTCAGAATGGACTGTATAATACAAATGACAGCAATATATAACCACAATCACTACAAAATTTTGTTTGCATCAATTAAGAGTGCCAGCATGTCCTCTTTTTATTCAAAATACATGTATTGAATCGTTAACAAATTTCATTAGTTTTCATGCCTCAGACTGACTCGTATAACAAAATTATTTGTCCGCATCAACCAAAACTGACAATATTTGCCCTTTATTTTGTAAATCTTATAGTCGCATAGTAAAAAAGTATTTTTTTTTTTATGTCAGGATGGATTGTATTATACAAATGATGGCAATTTTGGATCACAATGAGTACAAAATTTTGTTCCCATCAATAAAAAGAGTGCCAGAATGTCCTCTTTTTATTTAAATATGAATCGTAAAAATATTTTGGTGTTTCATACCTCAGACTGACTAATAACAAAATTATTTGTCAACACAATGACTACAAAATTTTGTTAGCATCAATTAAGAGTGCCAGCATGTCTTCTTTTTATTCAAAATATTAAATCGTAAACAAATTTCTGTATTTTTCATGTCTCAGACTAACTCGTATAACAAAATTATTTGTCCGCATCAACCAAAACTGACCATATTTACACTTTATAATGTAAATCTTATACATGTAGTCCCATATTAAATCATTTATATTTTTTTAATTTCCGGATGGACTGCATAATACAAATGACAGCAATATATGACCACAATGACTACAAAACTTTGTTCGCATCAATTTAGAGTGCCAGCATGTCCTCTTTTTATTCAAAATATTGAATCGTAAACAAATTTCAGTGTTTTCATACCTGTGACTGACTCATATAACAAAATTATTTCTCAGCATCAACCAAAACTGACCATATTTGAACTTTATAATGTAAATCTTATAGTCGCATAGTAAAAAAGTAATATTTTTATGAAGGATGGATTGAATTATACAAAGGATGGCTATTTTGGAACACAATGATTACAAAATTTTTTTCCCATCAATTAAGAATGTATTCTTCTGACGTTTCAGTCTCGTTGAAATCTCGTTCTGGAATTATTTCCAAAACATGTGATAAAAGTGGAAAATAGCAATGAATTTAATAAATATCATAATCAAACTGAACTCAGTGAAAAAAATTGTGTTTTTACAATAAGTAGTTTCTGAGTAATAAATTTTTCAAATTTTATTACCAATCAAGTCAGTCTTTTTAGCCAATTTTTTGAGAAAATGGGTGAGGGGTACAAGAAATGTTTTTACCAGAAACAGGTACATCCCATATCACTTTTTTCTTTTCAAATTTCTAAGATATGTATTTTTCAATCATTTATAACAAAGAAGTTGAAATAATGAATCCTTAACAAAAGTATTTTGTTCTCAAAACAGAGAAAAATCATAAATTTACAAAATTGACAGCATGGTAAATTTGATACGAAAAAGCATCAAAATATGATAAAACTTTCTTATATTAACACCTACCTATAGTTTTTTAAGTTAAATTTATATAGATTGGTCCACTTCATTGTTATTGAAAGTATGAAAAAAAGTGTAATTGTAGAACTGTGATTTTTTTCACGATAATAGCCCAAAAATAGGCAAAAACTGATGAAAAATGGGAAAATCATCAAAATTGGGTACTTTTGAAGGGCCGTAGCAAAAAAGGATGTGCACCACCATTTGATTTTTTCTTCACCAATTTTTTTTTTACAGTCATATAATCCCAAAAATCAGGTAAAGAACAAAAGTTTAATTCTAGTAATTTTTGGCTCCTCAGAGGTGTACATCCTTAAGAGTGCCAGCATGTCCTCTTTTTATTCAAAATATTGAATTGTAAACAAATTTCGGTGTTTTCATACCTGTGACTGACTCATATAACAAAATTATTTCTCAGCATCAACCAAAACTGATCATATTTGCACTTCATAATGTATATCTTATAGTCGCATAGTAAAAAGTTTTATTTTTATGTCAGGATGGATTGTATTATACAAAGGATGGCAATTTTGGAACACAATGATTACAAAATTTCGTTCGCATCAATTAAGAGTGCCAGCATGTCCTCTTTTTATTCAAAATACATGTATTGAATTGCAAAAAAAATTCAGTAGTTTTCATGCTTCAGGCTGACTCGTATAACAAAATTATTTGTCCGCATCAACCAAAACTGACCATATTTACACTTTATAATGTAAATCTTATACATGTAGTCCCATATTAAATCAGTTATATTTTTTTAATTTCTGGATGGACTGTATAGTACAAATGACAGCAATATATGACCACAATGACTACAAAATTTTGTTCGCATCAATTTAGAGTGCCAGCCTGTCCTCTTTTTATTCAAAATATTGAATTGTAAACAAATTTCAGTAGTTTTCTTGCCTCAAACTGACTCGTATGACAAAATTATTTGTCAGTATCAACCAAAACTGTCTATATTTGAACTTTATAATGTATATCTTATAGTCACATAGTAAAAAAGTAATATTTTTTATGTCAGGATTGATTGTATTATACAAATGATGCCAATTTTGGAACACAATGACTACAAAGTTTTCTTCGCATCAATTAAGAGTGCTAACATGTCTTCTTTTTATTCAAAATATTGAATCGTAAACTAATTTTAGTGTCTTCATACATTAGAATGACTGGAATAACAAAATTATTTGTCTGCATCAACCAAAACTGACCATATTTACAATTTATAATGTAAATCTTATAGTGCCATAGTAAATCAGTTATATTTTTATGTCAGGATCACTGCATGAAACTATATATTTAATTTGTAATTATACCCTTGATAAGCTACAGTTAAATTCTCATTTTAAATGTATACTTTAAGTTTATTTTTCATTTAAATTTCGCATTTAATTGTGGTTTAATTTGAATTTAAGCTATTAATTAAATTCCTACATTTAATTGTGGTTTAAATCAACCTTTATGGTAGCTTAAATTTAATGTATAAGTAAGTTTAAATGAAGTTATATTTGCATAAATTCTTAATTTAAGCAAGAATAGTTCAATTTAATCTTCATTTTACTTAAAATTTATGTGCAATTAAGCAAATATAAATACATATTTTCAAAGTTTATTTTAATTTAATCTTTACTATACTAGACATTTAAGAAAATTTAATCAAACATTATATAGATATTTTGAAAGTTTAATTTTAAATAATCTTTATTTTACTAGACATTTAAGAAAATTTAATCAAACATTATATAGATATTTTAAAAGTTTAATTTTGAATAATCTTCATTTTACTAGACATTTAAGTCTGAATTTAAGCAAGTTTATTTTAATTCATATTTACAAAATAAATGAATTTAAGCAAATATTAAATTGCTATATTACAAGTTTAGCTGCATTTAATCTTCACTTTATCCAACATTTAAGTCTTTCTTTAGGAATAAATGTTTAGTTTAACAACAACTTGGACTTTGCTCATTTTTGAAGGCCGTACGGTGACCTAAAGTAGTTAAATTCTGTGTCATTTGGTCTCTTGTGGAGAGTTGTCTCATTGGCAATCATACCACATCTTCTTTTTTTTAATATTATCTGAAATTAAATTTGAATAAAAGTAGGATTCAAGAAAAAATACTGAATTTAAATATTAAAGCAGCTTTTCTTTTAAATCGGGATTAAACTTTTTGATCTATTTGTGTTTGATTTGCTTAAGATTCTATGTATAATGTATACAATATAGATACTATGGGTTTGAATCCATAAAATGTATATACTTTTTCAATGAAGCAGGCGAGTTACTTTGCCTGCTTAATATTCTGTTGGAATCCACATTATGTTTTGTACTTGCAAACATATTGTTATTCAAAGGTACAAAAGTAGTTTACCGGCCACTTGTCTTGAAACTTAATCATATTAACAGACTCTTAAGAACATGAAATGATAAAATTAAAGCAGTACTATATTAAAATACATGTACTTGTTTAGTTTTCTTCCAATATATACCCTGTAATTTATATGTTTTTCTTGCATTTTTTGGAATGATTGTTGTTGTCTTGCTGAAATTTACCCCACATCTGCCCTGTTCTTTATACAAATATGCCATCAACATCAACTAGTGTCTTTTTTTCTTTGTCAGAAGTAAAGTTCTAATTTAATTACTAGCCACAACAGTTATAACTTCATTTTGGAATATATACCAGCTAGATCTGACTGCATTGTAAGCCATTCATCCGAAACAACATAAAACATCTTTTCATTTGAACTTCATTAAATTAATTCTATCAACAAATCAGAATATAGAACATGAGTTTTGGAGTTGTCTCTCTTTAATAATTAAATAAATTCGGTTGACATGGCACAGTTGAATATTCTGATAAATTTGTGTGTACTCATCAATAACACAATTAAAAGAAAAAAATCAGAAATAACCTCATCAGTATAGCCAGTTTAATTTTCATTAAATAAAAAATTACTGTAATCAGTGGGACATTTTTTTAAAGAAAGACCTGTGAAAAAACTTATTTTATGGAATTACCAATACTGTAAATCAGATATTAACTTTACATGACCTTTCAGCCAATAGAAAAAAACAAGCAAATACAAATATTCACATGCTTATTATACTTAGATCTTCTTTTCATTTGAAATATCAAGAATGTTTGGAAATTGTGAGAAAAAAAGTCAGCTAAAAGCAATGAATGTGAAGATAAATAAAGATAAGACTGTTTCAGTGAGTAGATTGAAATCTTATTTTTACTTTTTGGGAAAACAATTTGATATATATGAACAAAAATCATATTAAAACAATGACATAAATATTCAAACAATCTCACCATACCACAAAGGTTATAACAAACAATTATAAAAAAAGGAGTTACTTCCCCTAGATTAGAGAAGTACAGAATGTCCTTGATATCAAAGCTATATGTTTACATGGATTATTTTGAGTTAGGCTACTTGTATTTATCATAAATGAGGTTCTTAATTTGATATCTTATGTAGACAAGACAGATAAAATATGTTACAAAGTAATCACTTACAATTCATTTTGTACTATCAAACTTAAAGCAGATAAAAGTACATAGCAAATAAATTTTACTGTCATTGAAATATATTTTGTTATAACTAGCATATGACACATACAGTCACCCATTAGATTATACTATGAGTATGGACAACACAGATATTTCCACGCCCCCACATTGTAAATCACATACAACTCCATAATTGTACTTTAAAAACCTTGCAAATTAAATACATTTGTAATTTACATTGAATTAAAAATGTTTGAGTTACTTCTCCTAGATCAGAAGAGTCAAGTATGTCCTTTATCAATTCTACTCTGTTGTTAAAGCTATATTAACATGTTTTATTTCTAGATGGGATACTTTTATTCATCATAAAGGAGGTTTTGAATTTGAAATCTTATGTAGATAATGGTTGATAAAAATGTGTAGTAGCGTAATGAATTACAATACCATCAAGCTAAATTAAGATAAAACTTTTCAAAGAAGATTTATTTGCAAATGCATTTACTTCATTGAAGTATGTTTTTAGAACTAACAAATGATACAAAGTCACCAATGACGTTAATGCACGACACACATTTTCCCACACCCCAGCATTGTAAATCAGTAACAACTACTTAATTGTACTGTAATTATAACTTTAAAAACTTGTTGACAGGGATATTCAAGAAACAAATCCAAAATATCTGCACTTAAAAATGTTTCAGTTACTTCCCCTAGATCAGAAAATTCTACCCTATTGTTAAATCTCCATTTACAAATTACATGTAGCATAAATTAGGTATTGACTTTCATATTTTATGTAGATAAACTAGGATAAAAATATGTTACATTTATAAAAAATTACACTACCATCCAATTAATTGCAAATTAAAGTACACACAAAATTAGTTATACTGCCCATCAAAATAAATATTGTCATAACTAACAAATGACATAAAATACTATTTTGTTGAATACAAACAATACATGTATATAAGATTTCTGACCTCAAAAATATTTATAATCAGAATAATTTGAAATTAAGAATCACCAGTTAATATTATAATTTCAATTTGAACTAGGCGTGTAATTGTCATTGAAAATAAAGTTCATAAATTTAATACTTATAATTTCATTTAAATATATACATGTGTATAGCAAGTCATTAAAATCATTTATTAACATACACATTTTGACTTATTGATTGAAAGCTGTTGAACTACAGGCAATTTCTCTTCTATCTTGAAAGCTATTGAATTTCACATTTATAATATCAACTTTACATGTATTCATTCAAACAAGTTAACTCAAAGAAAAATTATAAATATCTCCCATCATTTATACAAAAAAATGTTTATAATTCATCTTATGTATAATGTATGTGTGTATCAAATAAAACTATTTCGTTAAAGTGGAGTTACCTCCCCTATATGACAATAATTGATACTTGTGTTAGAAAAATAATTATTGATAGTAGAAACCTAATTGAATGAATAAATCACCATGTATGTCAGGTACATTTTTAAATCTTCAAAATTTCCAATTTTCAACCACTTTAGTTGAATTTTTTTCCTAATGAGCCATTGATATAATCTGGAAACAATATCTTCTTAGCTTCAAAGTGTTTTTCTTGGTGCCTGAAAATAATAAATGCATAAATTTAAATATTAAATATAATGCAGGTTATACATGTGAAAAAATAAATAGCCAAACATGTATGTTAGTTTTTTTCATGAATGATAATTTTGGTTATACAGATTTGCAGGTAATCTTATATATTAATGCTACTTTATCATATTAAGATTAAGTACGAATTTGTAAAATACAATTTGGAAAAAATACCAGTAAGTCATGTAGGTATAAAATTAAGACAGTTACCTTATGCATGCCTCTGTTTTTTCTTTTTTATTTGAAAATATGTCTGTTTTTTTCTATCATGCCAGGGGTTTTTTTTTGTTTTTGTTTTTTTATTTGAAATCATAAAATGTCTTTAAGTTTAAACAAAAGATATCTATTTGAAATCAAGAATAAAGTACACAAAACATACAGTTTATATTGAAAAAATATTTTGAAGGATAAATTAAAATGGCAATATTGCAACAACATGCTTACATGTATGGAAGTATTATGTTTGATTGCAGTTTGCAATGGAGACGAAATAGAGTTAAACTACTTCAAACACATTTTTTACATATAATTTGCTTTTTATCTAATAAACTAGTAAAATAGGCTCTTACATAAGTCAGAATAAAGGAATAACATGTATTTCATGTTTCAGTAATATCAAATATTATCTCATTTCATCACATACACCATAATGGGTCAGTCTTCAAACATTTCAATGGATACTGTATTTTTGCACATGAAACTGTCATATAAACTTTACAACAGCTTGCTCATAACTTCACCATACCTGAATTTAAAAAAAATAACATGCAAATGATACATTATATAAGAAAAAACACATGCTTTTACTCTGCTACATGAACTTTACATGACAAATATGACACTATTCAAACAAGAAAACTATTAACATGATTAATAGCCATTACATATATATTTTCAACTCTTTGGTTTTAACTAGCCAAAGCTTGAAATCCAAGACCTTCACAATCTAGATCATTGTTCATACTACAATCAGATTCTGTAGGGAACGGTTGGTCAGCCAAATGACACAAATTTGTCTAACATGTGTCCTCTTTTTATTCAAAATATTGAATCTTAAACAAATTTCAGTGTTTTCATACCTCAGACTGACTAGAATAACAAAATTATTTGTCTTCATCAACCAAAACTGACCATATTTGCACTTTCTAATGTAAATCTTATAGTCCCATTGAAAGTCAGTTATATTTTTTATGTCAGAATGGACTGTATAATACAAATAACAGCAATATATAACCAAAATGACTACAAATATTGTCTGATCAATTAAGAGTGCCAGCATGTCCTCTTTTTATTCAAAATACATGTATTGAATCGTTAACAAATTTCATTAGTTTTCATGCCTCAGACTGACTCGTATAACAAAATTATTTGTCCGCATCAACCAAAACTGACAATATTTGCCCTTTATTTTGTAAATCTTATAGTCGCATAGTAAAAAAGTATTTTTTT
Source organism: Mytilus californianus (assembly GCF_021869535.1). Taxonomy (NCBI): domain Eukaryota; kingdom Metazoa; phylum Mollusca; class Bivalvia; order Mytilida; family Mytilidae; genus Mytilus; species Mytilus californianus. Next base: position 5,675,339 of record NW_026262672.1, read on the forward strand.
TTTATGTCAGGATGCATTGTATTATACAAATGATGGCAATTTTGGATCACAATGACTACAACATTTTGTTCCCATCAATAAAAAGAGTGCCAGAATGTCCTCTTTTTATTTAAATATGAATCGTAAAAATATTTTGGTGTTTCATACCTCAGACTGACTAATAACAAAATTATTTGTACGCATCAACCGAAACTGACCATATTTACACTTTATAATGTAAATCTTATACATGTAGTCCCATATTGAATCAGTTATATTTTTTTATTTCAGGATGGACTGTATTATACAAATGACAGCAATATATAATGTAAATCCTATAGTTGCATAGTAATTTACTAATATTTTTATGTCAGGATGGATTGTATTTAACAAATGATGCGTATTTTAGAACACAATGACTACAAAATTTTATTCACATCAATTTAGAGTGCCAGAATGTCCTCTTTTTATGCAAAATATTAAATCGTAAATAAATTTCAGTACTTTGCATGCCTCAGATTAACTCGTGTAACAAAATTATTTGTCCACATCAACCAATACTGACCATATTTACACTTTATAATGTAAATCTTATACATGTAATCCCATACTAAATCAGTTATATTTTTTTATTTCAGGATCGACTGTATAATACAAATGACAGAAATATATGACCACAATGACTACAAAGTTTTGTTTGCATCAATTTAGAGTGCCAGCATGTCCTCTTTTTTATTCAAAATATTGAATCGTAAACAAATTTCAGTGTTTTCATACCTCAGACTGTTTAGAATAACAAAATTATTTGTCTGCATCAACCAAAACTGACCATATTTACACTTTTTAATGTAAATCTTATAGTCCCATTGTGTCTGCATCAACCAAAACTGACCATATTTACACTTTTTAATGTAAATCTTATAGTCCCATTGTAAATCAGTTATATTTTTATGTCAGAATGGACTGTACAATACAAATGACAGCAATATATAACCACAATCACTACAAAATTTTGTTTGCATCAATTAAGAGTGCCAGCATGTCCTCTTTTTATTCAAAATACATGTATTGAATCGTTAACAAATTTCATTAGTTTTCATGCCTCAGACTGACTCGTATAACAAAATTATTTGTCCGCATCAACCAAAACTTACAATATTTGCCCTTTATTTTGTAAATCTTATAGTCGCATAGTAAAAAAGTTTTTTTTTTTTTTATGTCAGGATGGATTGTATTATACAAATGATGGCAATTTTGGATCACAATGAGTACAAAATTTTGTTCCCATCAATAAAAAGAGTGCCAGAATGTCCTCTTTTTATTTAAATATGAATCGTAAAAATATTTTGGTGTTTCATACCTCAGACTGACTAATAACAAAATTGTTTGTACGCATCAACCGAAACTGACCATATTTACACTTTATAATGTAAATCTTATACATGTAGTCCCATATTGAATCAGTTATATTTTTTTATTTCACGATGGACTGTATTATACAAATGACAGCAATATATAATGTAAATCCTATAGTTGCATAGTAATTTACTAATATTTTTATGTCAGGATGGATTGTATTTAACAAATGATGCCAATTTTAGAACACAATGACTACAAAATTTTATTCACATCAATTTTGAGTGCCAGAATGTCCTCTTTTTATGCAAAATATAAAATCGTAAACAAATTTCAGTACTTTTCATGCCTCAGACTAACTCGTGTAACAAAATTATTTGTCCACATCAACCAATACTGACCATATTTACACTTTATAATGTAAATCTTATACATGTAGTCCCATACTAAATCCGTTATATTTTTGTATTTCAGGATGGACTGTATAATAAAAATGACAGCAATATATGACCACAATGACTACAAAATTATGTTTGCATCAATTTAGAATGCCAGCATGTCCTCTTTTTATTCAAAATATTGAATCGTAAACAAATTTCAGTGTTTTCATACCTCGGACTGACTAGAATAGCAAAATAATTTTTCTGCATCAACCAAAACTGACCACATTTACACTTTATAATGTAAATCTTATAGTCCCATTGTAAATCAGTTAAATTTTTATGTCAGAATGGACTGTATAATACAAATGACAGCAATATATAACTACAATGACTACAAAATTTTGTTCGCATCAATTTAGAGTGCCAGCATGTACTCTTTTTATTCAAAATATTGAATCGTAAATAAATTTCAGTGTTTTCGTACCTCAGACTGACTCAAATAACAAAATTATTTGTCCGCATCAACCAAAACTGACAATATTTACACTTTATAATGAAAATCTATATAGTAGCAAAGTTAATCAGTTATATTTTTATGTCAGGATGGACAGTATAATACAAATGACAGCAATTTATGACCACAATGACTTCAAAATTTTATTTGCATCAATTTAGAGTGCCAGCATGTCCTCTTTTAATCAAACTATTGAATTGTTAACAAATTTCAGTAGTTTACATGCCTTGGACTGACTCATATAACAAAATCATTTCTCCACATCAACCAAAACCTACCATATTTGCACTTTATAATGTAAATCTTATAGTCGCATAGTACAAAAGTAATATTTTTATGTCAGGATGGATTGTATTATACAAATGATGGCAATTTTTGAACACAATGATTACAAACTTTTGTTCCCATCAATAAAGAGTGCCAGCATGTCCTTTTTTTATTCAAAATATTGAATCGTAAACAAATTTCAGTAGTTATCATGCCTCAGACTAACTCGTATAACAAAATTATTTGTCCACATCAATCAAAACTGGCCATATTTACACTTTATAATGTAGATCTTATACATGTAGTCCCATATTAAATTAGTTATATTTTTTTATTTCAGAATGAACTGTATAATACAAATGACAGCAATATATTATGTAAATCCATAAGTTGCATAGTAAAAAAGTAATATTTTTATATCAGGATGGATTGTATTATACAATTGATGCCAATTTTGGAACACAATGACTGAAAAATTTTATTCGCATCAATTTAGAGTGCCATCAGTTATATTTTTATGTCAGAATGGACTGTATAATACAAATGACAGCAATTTATGACCACAATGACCACAATATTTTGTTCGCATCAATTAAGAGTGCCAGCATGACATCTTTTTATTGAAAATATTGAATTGTTAACAAATTTCAGTAGTTTTCATGCATCGGACAGACTGGTATAACAAAATTATTTCTCCGCAACATTCCAAAACTGACCATATTTCCACTTTATAATGTAAATCTAAGAGTGCCAGCATGTCCTCGTTTTATTCAAAATATTGAATGACAAACAAATTTCAGTGTTTTCATACCTCAGACTGACTCAAATAACAAAATTATTTGTCTGCATCAACGAAAACTGACCATATTTACATTTATTATGTTAATCTTAAAGTCTCATAGTAAATTAGTTATATTTTTATGTCAGGATGGACTGTATAATACAAATGTCAGCAATATATGACCACAATGACTACAAAACTTTGTTCGCATCAATTAAGAGTGCCAGCATGTCCTCTTTTTATTCAAAATATTGAATCATAAACAAATTTCAGTGTTTTCATACCTGTGACTGACTCATATAACAAAATTATTTCTCAGCATCAACCAAAACTGACCATATTTGAACTTTATAATGTAAATCTTATAGTCGCATAGTACAAAAGTAATATTTTTATGAAGGATGGATTGTATTATACAAAGGATGGCAGTTTTGGAACACAATGATTACAAAATTTCGTTCCCATCAATTAAGAGTGCCAGCATATCCTCTTTTTATTGCAAATACATGTATTGAAACGCAAATAAATTTCAGTAATTTTCATGCCTCAGACTGACTAGAATAACAAAATTATTTGTCTGCATCGACCAAAACTGACCATATTTACATTTATAATGTAAATCTTAAAGTCTCATAGTAAATTAGTTATATTTTTATGTCAGGATGGACTGTATAATACATATGTCAGCAATATATGACCACAATGACTACAAAATTTTGTTAGCATCAATTAAGAGTGCCAGCATGTCTTCTTTTTATTCAAAATATTAAATCGTAAACAAATTTCTGTATTTTTCATGTCTCAGACTAACTCGTATAACAAAATTATTTGTCCGCATCAACCAAAACTGACCATATTTACACTTTATAATGTAAATCTTATACATGTATTCCCATATTAAATCATTTATATTTTTTTAATTTCCGGATGGACTGCATAATACAAATGACAGCAATATATGACCACAATGACTACAAAACTTTGTTCGCATCAATTTAGAGTGCCAGCATGTCCTCTTTTTATTCAAAATATTGAATCGTAAACAAATTTCAGTGTTTTCATACCTGTGACTGACTCATATAACAAAATTATTTCTCAGCATCAACCAAAACTGACCATATTTGAACTTTATAATGTAAATCTTATAGTCGCATAGTAAAAAAGTAATATTTTTATGAAGGATGGATTGAATTATACAAAGGATGGCTATTTTGGAACACAATGATTACAAATTTTTTTTCCCATCAATTAAGAATGTATTCTTCTGACGTTTCAGTCTCGTTGAAATCTCGTTCTGGAATTATTTCCAAAACATGTGATAAAAGTGGAAAATAGCAATGAATTTAATAAATATCATAATCAAACTGAACTCAGTGAAAAAATTGTGTTTTTACAATAAGTAGTTTCTGAGTAATAAATTTTTCAAATTTTATTACCAATCAAGTCAGTCTTTTTAGCCAATTTTTTGAGAAAATGGGTGAGGGGTACAAGAAATGTTTTTACCAGAAACAGGTACATCCCATATCACTTTTTTCTTTTCAAATTTCTAAGATATGTATTTTTCAATCATTTATAACAAAGAAGTTGAAATAATGAATCCTTAACAAAAGTATTTTGTTCTCAAAACAGAGAAAAATCATAAATTTACAAAATTGACAGCATGGTAAATTTGATACGAAAAAGCATCAAAATATGATAAAACTTTCTTATATTAACACCTACCTATAGTTTTTTAAGTTAAATTTATATAGATTGGTCCACTTCATTGTTATTGAAAGTATGAAAAAAAGTGTAATTGTAGAACTGTGATTTTTTTCACGATAATAGCCCAAAAATAGGCAAAAACTGATGAAAAATGGGAAAATCATCAAAATTGGGTACTTTTGAAGGGCCGTAGCAAAAAAGGATGTGCACCACCATTTGATTTTTTCTTCACCAATTTTTTTTTTACAGTCATATAATCCCAAAAATCAGGTAAAGAACAAAAGTTTAATTCTAGTAATTTTTGGCTCCTCAGAGGTGTACATCCTTAAGAGTGCCAGCATGTCCTCTTTTTATTCAAAATATTGAATTGTAAACAAATTTCGGTGTTTTCATACCTGTGACTGACTCATATAACAAAATTATTTCTCAGCATCAACCAAAACTGATCATATTTGCACTTCATAATGTATATCTTATAGTCGCATAGTAAAAAGTTTTGTTTTTATGTCAGGATGGATTGTATTATACAGAGGATGGCAATTTTGGAACACAATGATTACAAAATTTCGTTCGCATCAATTAAGAGTGCCAGCATGTCCTCTTTTTATTCAAAATACATGTATTGAATTGCAAAAAAAATTCAGTAGTTTTCATGCTTCAGGCTGACTCGTATAACAAAATTATTTGTCCGCATCAACCAAAACTGACCATATTTACACTTTATAATGTAAATCTTATACATGTAGTCCCATATTAAATCAGTTATATTTTTTTAATTTCTGGATGGACTGTATAGTACAAATGACAGCAATATATGACCACAATGACTACAAAATTTTGTTCGCATCAATTTAGAGTGCCAGCCTGTCCTCTTTTTATTCAAAATATTGAATTGTAAACAAATTTCAGTAGTTTTCTTGCCTCAAACTGACTCGTATGACAAAATTATTTGTCAGTATCAACCAAAACTGTCTATATTTGAACTTTATAATGTATATCTTATAGTCACATAGTAAAAAAGTAATATTTTTTATGTCAGGATTGATTGTATTATACAAATGATGCCAATTTTGGAACACAATGACTACAAAGTTTTATTCGCATCAATTAAGAGTGCTAACATGTCTTCTTTTTATTCAAAATATTGAATCGTAAACTAATTTTAGTGTCTTCATACATTAGATTGACTGGAATAACAAAATTATTTGTCTGCATCAACCAAAACTGACCATATTTACAATTTATAATGTAAATCTTATAGTGCCATAGTAAATCAGTTATATTTTTATGTCAGGATCACTGCATGAAACTTTATATTTAATTTGTAATTATACCCTTGATAAGCTACAGTTAAATTCTCATTTTAAATGTATACTTTAAGTTTATTTTTCATTTAAATTTCGCATTTAATTGTGGTTTAATTTGAATTTAAGCTATTAATTAAATTCCTACATTTAATTGTGGTTTAAATCAACCTTTATGGTAGCTTAAATTTAATGTATAAGTAAGTTTAAATGAAGTTATATTTGCATAAATTCTTAATTTAAGCAAGAATAGTTCAATTTAATCTTCATTTTACTTAAAATTTATGTGCAATTAAGCAAATATAAATACATATTTTCAAAGTTTATTTTAATTTAATCTTTACTATACTAGACATTTAAGAAAATTTAATCAAACATTATATAGATATTTTGAAAGTTTAATTTTAAATAATCTTCATTTTACTAGACATTTAAGAAAATTTAATCAAACATTATATAGATATTTTAAAAGTTTAATTTTGAATAATCTTCATTTTACTAGACATTTAAGTCTGAATTTAAGCAAGTTTATTTTAATTCATATTTACAAAATAAATGAATTTAAGCAAATATTAAATTGCTATATTACAAGTTTAGCTGCATTTAATCTTCACTTTATCCAACATTTAAGTCTTTCTTTAGGAATAAATGTTTAGTTTAACAACAACTTGGACTTTGCTCATTTTTGAAGGCCGTACGGTGACCTAAAGTAGTTAAATTCTGTGTCATTTGGTCTCTTGTGGAGAGTTGTCTCATTGGCAATCATACCACATCTTCTTTTTTTTAATATTATCTGAAATTAAATTTGAATAAAAGTAGGATTCAAGAAAAAATACTGAATTTAAATATTAAAGCAGCTTTTCTTTTAAATCGGGATTAAACTTTTTGATCTATTTGTGTTTGATTTGCTTAAGATTCTATGTATAATGTATACAATATAGATACTATGGGTTTGAATCCATAAAATGTATATACTTTTTCAATGAAGCAGGCGAGTTACTTTGCCTGCTTAATATTCTGTTGGAATCCACATTATGTTTTGTACTTGCAAACATATTGTTATTCAAAGGTACAAAAGTAGTTTACCGGCCACTTGTCTTGAAACTTAACCATATTAACAGACTCTTAAGAACATGAAATGATAAAATTAAAGCAGCACTATATTAAAATACATGTACTTGTTTAGTTTTCTTCCAATATATACCCTGTAATTTATATGTTTTTCTTGCATTTTTTGGAATGATTGTTGTTGTCTTGCTGAAATTTACCCCACATCTGCCCTGTTCTTTATACAAATATGCCATCAACATCAACTAGTGTCTTTTTTTCTTTGTCAGAAGTAAAGTTCTAATTTAATTACTAGCCACAACAGTTATAACTTCATTTTGGAATATATACCAGCTAGATCCGACTGCATTGTAAGCCATTCATTCGAAACAACATAAAACATCTTTTCATTTGAACTTCATTAAATTAATTCTATCAACAAATCAGAATATAGAACATGAGTTTTGGAGTTGTCTCTCTTTAATAATTAAATAAATTCGGTTGACATGGCACAGTTGAATATTCTGATAAATTTGTGTGTACTCATCAATAAAACAATTAAAAGAAAAAAATCAGAAATAACCTCATCAGTATAGCCAGTTTAATTTTCATTAAATAAAAAATTACTGTAATCAGTGGGACATTTTTTTAAAGAAAGACCTGTGAAAAAACTTATTTTATGGAATTACCAATACTGTAAATCAGATATTAACTTTACATGACCTTTCAGCCAATAGAAAAAAACAAGCAAATACAAATATTCACATGCTTATTATACTTAGATCTTCTTTTCATTTGAAATATCAAGAATGTTTGGAAATTGTGAGAAAAAAAGTCAGCTAAAAGCAATGAATGTGAAGATAAATAAAGATAAGACTGTTTCAGTGAGTAGATTGAAATCTTATTTTTACTTTTTGGGAAAACAATTTGATATATATGAACAAAAATCATATTAAAACAATGACATAAATATTCAAACAATCTCACCATACCACAAAGGTTATAACAAACAATTATAAAAAAAGGACTTACTTCCCCTAGATTAGAGAAGTACAGAATGTCCTTGATATCAAAGCTATATGTTTACATGGATTATTTTGAGTTAGGCTACTTGTATTTATCATAAATGAGGTTCTTAATTTGATATCTTATGTAGACAAGACAGATAAAATATGTTACAAAGTAATCACTTACAATTCATTTTGTACTATCAAACTTAAAGCAGATAAAAGTACATAGCAAATAAATTTTACTGTCATTGAAATGTATTTTGTTATAACTAGCATATGACACATACAGTCACCCATCAGATTATACTATGAGTATGGACAACACAGATATTTCCACGCCCCCACATTGTAAATCACATACAACTCCATAATTGTACTTTAAAAACCTTGCAAATTAAATACATTTGTAATTTACATTGAATTAAAAATGTTTGAGTTACTTCTCCTAGATCAGAAGAGTCAAGTATGTCCTTTATCAATTCTACTCTGTTGTTAAAGCTATATTAACATGTTTTATTTCTAGATGGGATACTTTTATTCATCATAAAGGAGGTTTTGAATTTGAAATCTTATGTAGATAATGGTTGATAAAAATGTGTAGTAGCGTAATGAATTACAATACCATCAAGCTAAATTAAGATAAAACTTTTCAAAGAAGATTTATTTGCAAATGCATTTACTTCATTGAAGTATGTTTTTAGAACTAACAAATGATACAAAGTCACCAATGACGTTAATGCACGACACACATTTTCCCACACCCCAGCATTGTAAATCAGTAACAACTACTTAATTGTACTGTAATTATAACTTTAAAAACTTGTTGACAGGGATATTCAAGAAACAAATCCAAAATATCTGCACTTAAAAATGTTTCAGTTACTTCCCCTAGATCAGAAAATTCTACCCTATTGTTAAATCTCCATTTACAAATTACATGTAGCATAAATTAGGTATTGACTTTCATATTTTATGTAGATAAACTAGGATAAAAATATGTTACATTTATAAAAAATTACACTACCATCCAATTAATTGCAAATTAAAGTACACACAAAATTAGTTATACTGCCCATCAAAATAAATATTGTCATAACTAACAAATGACATAAAATACTATTTTGTTGAATACAAACAATACATGTATATAAGATTTCTGACCTCAAAAATATTTATAATCAGAATAATTTGAAATTAAGAATCACCAGTTAATATTATAATTTCAATTTGAACTAGGCGTGTAATTGTCATTGAAAATAAAGTAGCTAAATTTAATACTTATAATTTCATTTAAATATATACATGTGTATAGCAAGTCATTAAAATCATTTATTAACATACACATTTTGACTTATTGATTGAAAGCTGTTGAACTACAGGCAATTTCTCTTCTATCTTGAAAGCTATTGAATTTCACATTTATAATATCAACTTTACATGTATTCATTCAAACTAGTTAACTCAAAGAAAAATTATAAATATCTCCCATCATTTATACAAACAAATGTTTATAATTCATCTTATGTATAATGTATGTGTGTATCAAATAAAACTATTTCGTTAAAGTGGAGTTACCTCCCCTATATGACAATAATTGATACTTCTGTAAGAAAAATAACTATTGATAGTAGAAACCTAATTGAATGAATAAATCACCATGTATGTCAGGTACTTTTTTAAATCTTCAAAATTTCCAATTTTCAACCACTTTAGTTGAAGTTTTTTTCCTAATGAGCCATTGATATAATCTGGAAGCAATATCTTCTTAGCTTTAAAGTGTTTTTCTTGGTACCTGAAATTAATAAATGCATAAATTTAAATATTAAATATAATGCAGGTTATACATGTGAAAAAATATATAGCCAAACATGTATGTTAGTTTTTTTCATGAATGATAATTTTGGTAATACAGATTTGCAGGTAATCTTATATATTAATGCTACTTAATTATATTAAGATTAAGTACGAATTTTTAAAATACAATTTGGAAAAAAATACCAGTAAGTCATGTAGGTATAAAATTAAGACAGTTGCCTTATGCATGCCTCTGTTTTTTCCTTTTTATTTGAAAATATGTCTGTTATTTTCTATCATGCCAGGGTTTTTTTTGTTTTTGTTTTTTTTATTTGAAATCATAAAATGTCTTTAAGTTTAAACAAAAGATATCTATTTGAAATCAAGAATAAAGCACACAAAACATACAGTTAATATTGAAACAAATAATTTGAAAGGTATTATGTTTGTTTGCAGTTTGCACTGGAGACGAAATAGAGTTAAACTACTTCAAACACATCTGTTACATATAATTTGCTTTTTATCTAATAAACTAGTAAAATAGGCTCTTACATAAGTCAGAATAAAGGAATAACATGTATTTCATGTTTCAGTAATATCAAATATTATCTCATTTCATCACATACACCATAATGGGTCAGTCTTCAAACATTTCAATGGATACTGTATTTTTGCACATGTAACTGTCATATAAACTTTACAACAGCTTGCTCATAACTTCACCATACCTGAATTAAAAAAAAATAACATGCAAATGATACATTATATAAGAAAAAAAAACCTGCTTTTACTCTGCTACATGAACTTTACATGACAAATATGACACTATTCAAACAAGAAAACTATTAACATGATTAATGGCCAAAAAATATAAATTTTCAACTCTTTGGTTTTAACTAGCCAAAGCTTGAAATCCATGACCTTCACACTCTAGATCATTGTTCATATTACAATCAGATTCTGTAGGGAACCAAATTTGTCTAACATGTGTACTTGCACTAAAACTAGTAGAATACTAGCTACTACCATCTATATTATATGTAAATGTCATCATTTTGAAATGGAATACGCATATCATCATGATCATTGATAAGATTTTATTTATCTAAACAATTAAGAAAATACAAACTACATGTACATGTATGAAGTCATTTTTTAACTATGAATTGCAATGGTTCTCTGAACCACAATGGTCATGCGGTAGTCCAGTGGTTTACTGCTAAAGTATTACTCTATCTTGTTGAGAGTTACACAGAAGTTTTTGGTAGTAACGCTGAAGTGTGATTGACTACATAAACTTTATATTTTATATATTTTTTTCATTTTGATATGTTGATACAGAAGCCAAATTGTTTGTTCCATTTATATCTTGATATTGTATGGTGACATGTCAGACTATCATTTTTTTCCACTCTGTATACATAAATGGCATGCGTGTAAAAATCAGAAAAGCATCTTTAATGTTTTAAAGTATATCATCACCCTTCTAATGTAAAACATTCATGTCCTTGATAAATAGTCATTGAATTTCCAGTAAGGCTGTTAAAGTGTAAACAGGTAAATCATGTAAATAGGCTTAAACAAACGAAAGCCAAGGTTCATAAATTCACTATGAAAGCTTAGTTCTAAGATCATTTGCCTTTAAATGAAACAAGTACTATACTAAATTCAATTACAAAAGTTGTTTGATATACACTTCATGCAAATACTACTTTGAAAGACAAATCTTTTTGGATGCCTGCATGTGATCAAGGAACAAAATGGATTACTGTACACAGTATTTACTACAGTGTTGGGAGTAAATTGTTAAATATGTGAGACTACTATAACATTAACACTGGGTTATAACTTATAGTAGTCTCAGTAAATAATAAATGTTTGATAATGATAAGCCTGGGACTCTATCTTTTCTTTCAAAGCCAAAATACAGGGCTCGACAATAACGCTTGTTCGATTGTCCGGTACCAGAGGAAAAAAAGGTCGGACAAGTAAAAGCTATATCAAGCTTGTCCGACGGGACAAGTAAAATTATTCTGCAGAAAATAAATTTAATCCAACTTTGATGAAAAAGTAATCATAAACAAATAACAAGAAAAGAAGATAAAAACAAGTATTAATTTGACATGTTTACTTGCAATCGATAATTTAAAAACAGGTTCTTTGTCAGGTACTTTTTAACAGGTAATAGGTATACTATTCTCATGTGACATGACTAGATTCAGTTGTTCTCGACTCATATTTTTGTAAAGTATTTCAAAAGATATAAATCAAATTCTGTTCTATTGTTTTAATTCATTTTGTTCCTTGAATCAACTTAAAATGCAAAAAAGGTTATTGTAAAGATTTTTTTTGGAGAAGTTACAATTTCATTCGGACAAGTAAGTTTTGGTATGTACTTGTCCTACTGGACAAGTTGAAAATAAAGTTATTGTAGAGGCCTGAAATACTGAAAAAAGTACATTTCAAGGATTGCTTCTAGGTTACAAAATGTCCTTTATCAAATTGTGAGGTCATTTTTTAAATATAACTGGGTTAAACCCTTTCATTACCTAGGAAATTGTGTTGATGCATATATTTGAATTTGACGCTCTTCATGATGAGTTATCGAAAAAGTCTGAGGCATTGTGGCGTGAGTAACTTAAGAATGACAAACGGATCAGCAATGAATATGTTCCGAAATCGGGTATAATGCTGATATGTACGATTAATAGTGTTGTTAAATATATACATAAAATAAAGATGTATGACAAAACATCGAATTTCACAAGTAGCAAAAGTTTTAAGACTAGAAATTATAATTTAATAAAAATGATAAGTCATATTTATCTCATAACTCGAACTACATCCCGGTCCGGGGGGGGGGGGTGGTTACTGACTATCCCTTTGGTCATAACTGTATCAACAGCACTTGCAAAATCATACCCTGTTATAACCAGAAATATTGAAAAATATACCCTGTTCTCAGACACGCTCAGAAAATGTTTACCCTGTTCTAGGCCTAAATCATGCATGTATGTTCTAGACTAGTTCCGAAATATATACCCTGTCAGCAAACAAATTAATGTAAGAAAAAACATACTTGTGTCAGTTTCCCGCATCCAAACTGTTGTTTTAACTCGATTACAGGCAGTTAAATAAGCGATCCTGTTCTAGACAAATACTTTGTTTAAAAAGTGACCCTGTTCTAACCAGCAGGACATGAAAAAAGGACCCTGTTCAAACCAGCCGGTAGTGAAAAAGCGACCCTGTTTTGCGGAACAATCGTACCACTAAAATATAGGAAGTAACGTCCTGGGAACTACACTAGCATTTTATGAAATTTGAATGGATGCCTCTGTTATTTTCTATTTCATATTAAAAGTGCATGTTTTTGTGTTTTATTGAGATTTTTGTTCGAAACACGAACACGTTTAAATTTCATGGCGGTTTTGTTTTGCAAAAATGGGGATGGGGTTGCGTTTGTGTGTATGTGTGTGGGGTCTCGATAGATTTTTTTTAATTAAGTTTTTCACCAAACATTGAACTTTTGATGGGGTTCAGTAGCTGAAACTTGACCTCTAATATTTGCAAGCATCAACTGGTTCTTATGTTCTGTGTGTACCTGTATAGATATGTTGATGACTCCAATATAGCTTGTTCATTGTCTATTAACCTGTCTACCTAAATAATGTCTCATTGGCCTGGCTATCAGATATCTCATTTGGATTGGCTTTAACAATACTATGTATACTTAGTATGCTTATATATTGATATGTTTGTACAACTATCTGTGTCCACTAGCGTGGCATGCAAGATAATATTGTGACTTCGTCATATATCCACAAATCTGAGTCCATGTCTACATGGACACTCGTCTGTGTAAATGTCCATTTGTCGGTCTTCATGTCCACGAGTCTATAAACAAATGCAAGTCCCTCGATCTGTTTGATAGTCTACCAGTCTGTCTTTCTATCAACAATTAAGTCTTTTTGCATGTTCACAAGTCGGTCTACGTGTCCACCAGTCATCTAAAATGTAAACCAGTATGTGTATAGGTGTCAAGTAGGCTTCAACTGTAGAACATTGGCCTCACGACCTACAGCATGCAGAAAGTCCCGTAACACATGATATAAATGTCCACGGAAGAGAATTGGTGTGATCACCAGATCAGACCATGATTCTTATATATGTATGAATAAATCATCAGATATTGAATGTATAATTATACAATGATGGTGTGGTAGTCACTAACGCTCAACTTATAAAAAGAAAGGTACTATTTTAACTCGCCGACATTTTAAGGGGGTAAATAAGCTTATAGTCCTATAGGGGATAACACTGACCCTATCCTGTTCCCCCCATGCAATCACTTTAGTTAGAATGCGGAGACATGCCATTCTCCTGGGGGACTGGACCTCTTGAAAAAATCATATGGGGTAAAATTGAGTGGCTTTCGTTTGGTTGTGCGGGATGTAGAAATTCGCAGCCACATCAGGTCCAAATCGGGACATTAAATCCGATGCCTTGAGATAAGGGATTGGCATACATTTCTGTACGTTAAGAACCCAATAAGGTGCATGATTGAGCAAGGCTAAATGTCTCCCTATCACATTTACCATCATTTTCTAGTGGTAATCCAAATTTCCAGCTCTTCATTCGAGTCATCCCCTACTACAGGACGTACTTATTATGTGCATTGTTAAAATTGAGAATGGGGAATATGTCAAAGAGACCACAACCCGACCAAAGAGCAGACATCAACCGAAGGCTACCAATGGGTCTTCAACGCAGCAAAAAAATCCCTCAACTGGCCCCTAAATAAAATTGTGTACTAGATCAGTGAAAATGGACGTCACAGTAAACTCCAAAACTTATAAATGAACTAAAATTAAAAACCATTCAAGACTAACAAAGGCCAGAGGCTCCTGATTTGGGAAAGGCGCAAAAATGCGGCGGGGTTAAACATGTTATGTGAGATCTCAACCCCTCCTTATACCTCTAGCCAATGCAGAATAAAGAAACGCATAGCAATACACACAGTAAAACTCAAGTTAAAAGAAGTTCGAGTCCGATGTTAGAATTGGTAACAAAAGAAGAAGAAAAATGACAATGATACATAAATTAACAAAGGACTACTTGCACTTACTGACATGCCATCTCCAGACCTCAATTAAATTTATTGATTGTTAATTTAATTAATTAATCTATAATTTGTTCTCGTCATTAATTCAAATGATCAAAGGATATTACTTAAAACTATTATAGTAGGAACGATTCTGGGGTGTATAGTGGACTATCAAATACGTATATATAACAAAAAATTTGCGAAAGCAAATTTACAGATCTAACATTGTTGGGCTGATGTTTAGACGAGTTGTATATACAGAATGTACACAGCCATTTATCACCATCACTGCTGGTGATCCGATGGATAAATCTGTTGTAGAGTTGTCACTGGTTCGTACTTAAAGATATAATTATTTCTGTGACTGTATCTTGCATTAATTTGTAGGATCCTTTACAATAGATATTTCAGCTGATCTGTAACAATTCCATCTTCATGCCTTATATATCATGTACTGTATTACGACGCTAGATTAAAACGGACGAGGAAAGGTAACACCCGGCCACCGAAAGCTTTATTATTTGTGAAGCCTAGGTGGTCGAGTGGTCTAGCGCGTCGGATACAGTGCAGGCGATTTGGTGTCCCGATATCTCAGTAGCATGAGTTCGAATCCCGGCGAGGGAAGAACAACAAATTTGCGAAAGCAAATTTAAAGATCTAACATTGTTGGGCTGATGTTTAGACGAGTTATATATATATATATATATTAATTATAAGATCTATTTTGTTACATCTTGTGATCCGTTTATTTGGCAATCGCCAATGGCAGTCAGCAGGGTTTAAGAACATCAGTTGTTCGACCTCGTCAAATTAAAAACAACGTTCAAACCTATGATAGCGTTGGATAAAAACCGCAATTTTTATACGTGTGCATGCAAAACAAATTTCGTGGTAGAGGGGTCTAAATACAGCACAAACAACAGTTTCCAAAAGACCAAATGAGTGAAAAAGTATATTTTAACAAAACGCATTTGACTAGCAAGTCGAACAACTGATGTTCTTAAACCCTGCTGACTGCCATTGGTGATTGCCAAATAAACGGATCACAAGATGTAACAAAATAGATCTTTTTATTTATTTATTACCAAACAGAAAACAATAAACTTGCGGAAAAGATGGTATACCGCAAACACGAGGTGCAAAAAATGTGTACACCATATCCGGATTTCGACAATTAATGTCTCTTCAGTGATGTTAGGAATCCAAACGGTATTTGGAAGGCCATATATTTTACCTCAATTTAGGATGGACTCTTGAATTTTGAAAGAGTCAAAATAGGATGAACGGATCATATCAACCCGAAGGCAAATATAATACAAGCCCAAACGAAAAAAATATAAACAAGTCTAAATTGAAAACAATGTTCAAACCTATGATTGCGTTGGATAAAAACCGAAATATTTATACGTGTGCATGCAAAACAAATTTCTTGGTAGAGGGGTCTAAATACAGCACAAACAACATTTTCCAAAAGACCAAATGAGTGAAAAAGTATATTTTAACAAAAACGCATTTGACTAGCAGGTCGAACAACTGATGTTCTTAAACCCTGCTGACTGCCATTGGCGATTGCCAAATAAACGGATCACAAGATGTAACAAAATAGATCTTTTTATTTATTTATTACCAAACAGAAAACAATAAACTTGCGGAAAAGATGGTATACCGCAAACACGAGGTGCAAAAAATGTGTACACCATATCCGGATTTCGACAATTAATGTCTCTTCAGTGATGTTAGGAATCCAAACGGTATTTGGAAGGCCATATAATTTACCTCAATTTAGGATAGACTCTTGAATTTTGAAAGAGTCAAAATAGGATGAACGGATCATATAAACTCGAAGGCAAATATAATACAAGCCCAAACGAAAAAAATATAAACAAGTCTAAATTGAAAACAACGTTCAAACCTATGATTGCGTTGGATAAAAACCGCAATTTTTATACGTGTGCAGGCAAAACAAATTTCTTGGTAGAGGGGTCTAAATACAGCACAAACAACATTTTCCAAAAGACCAAATGAGTGAAAAGGTATATTTTAACAAAACGCATTTGACTATCAGGTCGAACAACTGATGTTCTTAAACCCTGCTGACTGCCATTGGCGATTGCCAAATAAACGGATCACAAGATGTAACAAAATAGATCTTTTTATTTATTTATTACCAAACAGAAAACAATAAACTTGCGGAAAAGATGGTATACCGCAAACACGAGGTGCAAAAAATTTGTACACCATATCCGGGTTTCGACAATTAATGTCATATATATATATATATATATATGTGTAGGTCTCGGGACCGCGATGGTACTCAGAACCGCGATGGTACTCAGAACCGCGATGGTCACGCTGAAGTGGGATGGTTCACACTGAAGTGCGTTGGTTAACACGCTGAAGTGCGATGTTGACATTGTGACGCCAACTTGTTGTTACATACGCTGAAGTGCGTTGGTGGGTACGCTGACGTCCGATGGACACACCGAGACGTCTACAGTACTAACTAAGCAGGACACATTTAATTTTGTCAAATGTACTAGTAACTTGTTTTTGTCATGTCATAGCACAGAAATTAATCACAACTCTCATTTATCTATTTAAATGATATCATAAAAGGTTTTTAAGAAATGAAAACAACCAAGTACATTTATGCTTGATTCATATATAGTGAAACGTGACGCTTTTTCTGTAAAGAAAGCTTGAAAATTAGCTGCTTCTCTACTAAGTATCAGAAATTGAAAAGTACACCACGTTTGGACCATTCCAGTTTATTTTGGCCTAACCAATTGCAGAAGATAAATACAGTATATAAACACAGTTTACTGCAAGTACTTTAGATCTGTACCTAGTGTCTTTTTGTTGTTGGGATGTACAAGTACCCGTCCGTGTCCACTTGTATTTTTGTCCATCTGATGAGTTAAGCCTTTTTCAACTGATTTTTATAGTTTGTTCTTATGTTGTACTGTTACACCACTGTCCCAGTTTAGGGGAGGGTTGGGATCCCGCTAACATGTTTAACCCCGCCACATTCTGTATCTATGTGCCTGTCCCAAGTCAGGAGCCTGTAATTCAGTGTTTGTCGTTGAATGTGTTACATATTTGTTTTCGTTCATTTTTTGTACATAAATAAGGCCGTTAATTTCACGTTTGATTTGTTTTACATTGCCATTTTAGGGCCCTTTATAGCAGACTATGCGATATGGGCTTTGCTCATTGTTGAAGGCCGTACGGTGACCTATAGTTGTTAATTTCTGTGTCATTTTGGTCTCTTGTGGAGAACCGGTATCATTGGCAATCATACCACATCTTCTTTTTTTATACAATAGAATTATTAAAATTGCGTGTTTTCTTACAAAGCAGGTTTCATCTCAAGAATAAAACAAAATTATAGCTACTTGATATCACGAAAACATTGCTAATAATTAATTTTATTCTATTATTAAGTTGTCCACACAAAATAATGTGATGCATAATTGAAGAAAAGTAAAAAATAATATGAAGATCAAAACATTTTATTTGTCTAACAAAACGTTTTTGGTATGCATTATACATGTACATGCTTCCGCAAACACTGGTTAGCCCATCTACAGACCACAATCATCTTTTAGTCGCCTTTTCCCCTATGGTTTGTTGTCTGACTTAGTTTGACACATGTTTGTAACTCCCACCTCTAATGCCCAAAACTGTTCGGGATTCGAATCGTTCGTTTCATTCTGTTTCCTTTCCTTAGTACGTATGAAACCTTCATTTACAAACTCTTATTCTCCTGCCTATGTAGATATGAGATGTGGTATGAGTGTCAATGAGACAACTCACCATCAAAGTCACAATTTGTAAAAGTAAAGCATTTTAGGTCAAAGTGTGGTCTTCAACACGGAACCATTTAATTTAATAACGTTGTATTTGAAAACGTTACATTGTCCAAACGTAATTGCAAAACCATCGCACTTCAGCGAAAGGACCATCGCACTTCGGTGTAGACCATCGCACTTCAGCGTGACCATCGCACTTCAGCGTCCCCATCGCACCTCCGAGTCCTACATATATATAAATGCGCATTACTATCAATAGTTTATAACAAACAAAATTGGTAAAATGCATTAATGCATTTCTTTAAATGGCGGTTTATTTTTAATTACAATTGCTTACATGCTGTTTAAAACATACACGTATTGTTAATGATAGTTTTTCCTGTTTGGTGACAGACAGAAACCCGAATTGACACTCATTAACAGAATCTCGTTTTGTCGAGCCTTCGACTTTTGTCGAAAAAGCGAGACATAGCGATCCTACATTCCGTCGGTGTCGTCGTCGTCGGCATCGTCGTCGTCGGCGGCATCCTCAAATATTCACTCTGTGGTAAAGTTTTTGAAATTTTAATAACTTTCTTAAGCTATCCTGGATTTCTACCAAACTTGGACAGAAGCTTGTTTATGATCATAAGATAATATTCAAAAGAAATTTTGTAAAAAAAAAATTCCATTTTTTCCGTATTTTACTTATAAATGGACTTAGTTTTTCTGCCAGTTAACATTACATTCACTCTGTGGTTTAAGTTTTTCAAATTTTAATAACATTCTTAAACTATCCTTGATTTGTACCAAACTTGAACAGAAGCTTGTTTATGATTAAAAATAGTATCTAGAAGGAAATTTTGTTAAAATTTTGTTCCATATCTTCAGTATTTTACTTATAAATGGACTTAGTTTTTCTTCCAGTTAACATTACATACAGTCTGCAGTTTAAATCTTTAAAACATTTATTAGATTCATAAACTATCCTGGATTTTTACCAAACTTGGACAGAAGCTACTTACAATCAAAAGATAGTATAGTGAGGAATATTTTTATTAATTTTTTTCCTCATTTTTGTTGAGCCTGCGATTAACAGCAAAAGTAGGCGAGACACTGGGTTCCGCGGAACCCTTACGAATTTTTTCTTAAATACCCTAAAGTTTGAATATATGAGAGCGATTAGAGAGGTCTTAAAATAGTGTTGTATCA
The DNA here is from genome assembly GCF_021869535.1 of Mytilus californianus. Classification (NCBI taxonomy): domain Eukaryota; kingdom Metazoa; phylum Mollusca; class Bivalvia; order Mytilida; family Mytilidae; genus Mytilus; species Mytilus californianus. The sequence continues at coordinate 5,695,585 of NW_026262672.1, forward strand.
AATGTAAGTGCATATTAATATGACGATTTTCGTTAAAAATTACTGCGTGTTAATTACGAGGATATTCGATTTTATAGAGATACAAAAACGTGTTAAACAATTATTAAACCTGGTAGTTTCTCGTCTGTTTGGAAGTTGATAGTGTATTTGTTGACCTAAAATGTTTGGAAAAGAAAAGTAAAGGAATATTAAGCTAATTGTGAGAATTTAATGTGTTCAAGGCGGATGTGCGGGTGATTATATTGGCCATTATATATACGGTTCATTTATTTTCTCCAGTGGCTCTAGAATATTTGAACGTTTATTAAACAAATTCAACATCTATTGATATAGTTTGCATCTACCTGTGTTCGTGTTTTCAACAATGACCTGTACTAATTATAACCTTGAATGTAAACTTCAAAATTAAGCCAAAATCTCGACTTGCCATTGTCACAAACCTCATATATGATAACACTTGCAACAAACAAAAAAACTATAGGGACATTGTGAACGAAATGGTTCAGCCATACAATTGTCACTTTTCCAAAATATTGAAAATACAGAAGAGTCGTCCTCGAGTACCATTCTGATTAGAGGACCATGTATCCAAGATACATAGTAATCACTAGTTTGGTGATGCAAATTTACAAAGTAGCTATAATCTTGGACTAAATATATATCACGATATCTCAGTAGTATGAGTTCGAATCGCGGCGAGGGAAGAACAAAAAAAGTTGCGAAAGCAAATTTACAGATCCAACATTGTTGGGCTGATGTTTAGACGACTTATATTATATTATTAAATTACTCTAAATATCAGCACAACAAAGCCAAATATGCAAAATTGCGGAAGCAAATTTTTATTCTTCCCTCACCGGGACTCGAATTTAAGCTATTATGATATCAAGATCACACTGCATGCACTGTGTCAAGCGCTCGAGACAACTCGGCTGCCTAGAGTGAACTCAAGAATAAGTGTTTGGTGGCCTACTGTTACCTTTCCTCGTTAGTAGAATCTAGAGATATAACAAAGTCACCATGATATATTATAGGCTCGTTTTTTAATATAGATATATAAGACCGTTGGTTTTCCCGTTTGAATGCTTTTATACTAGTATTTTTGGGGCCCTTTATAACTTGCTGTTCGGTGTGAGGTAAGGCTCCGTGTTGAAGACTGTACCTTGACCTATAATGGTTTACTTTTATATATTGTGACTTGGATGGAGAGTTGTCTCATTGGCACTCATACCACATCTTCCTATATATATTCAAGATGGAAAATATTCATAAATATATATCGTAAAGGATCGTAAGATGCAATCACAGAAATAATTATTTTGATAAATACGTTTAAACAAGTCACAGCTCTGAGACCGATCCATCTAGGGGATTACCAGTGAAGGTGATACTTGGCTGAAAACACATGGTATATTCATAAATACTCTAAATATCAGCACAGCAATGTTCTTCCCTCGCCGGAATTCAAACCCATGCCTTTTGGATATCGAGAAAACACCGCATGCTCTGTGTCCACCGCTCTAGATCACACGGCATATATATATGGTGTCAATATTCTGCTAGGTTTCTTTGAATAAATATTTTCAACTAATGAAAACCCTTTCATCCCTTCTAATATTGAAATATGAAATAAAGAGATTTAATAGTCTTGTCAATAACACCGACCCCCGCAAATAAAAAGACCAAAGAAAAAGTAGGAAATCAACTAAAGTTGCCGAGTATCACCAGAATGCCATGCGATAACGTTATGGAAAGGCATGTGATAAAAGTCGAAGCATGTGATAAACTTTTCATATCAGCCCGTTAAGCACCAATTCGAAAAATATGGAATTTACGTAAATTTGATGCTATTATCATTCGGTAAAAATTATATGTTATTTAGTCTAAGTATACGATAATTATATATATAAGATAAAGATAAGATAAGAAGATGAGAATTTTATTAATCTAAGCAAGAACCCATAAAGGGCATCATTTTACAACAATATTATGCACAATATGAATGGAAAAAAGCAAAACAGAAACCTAATACCACACTATAACGTTATGGACAGGATCAGAACCTAACACAACATGTGTCTTACATAACTATTACATCAAATCTCATAATCATAAAATATTATTTCATATATTTTGTTTATATTTACATCTGGATCTTATTTCTAAACCTTTAATAATGTAATTTCCTACGCACATGAGAGTTGGTAAATGCTCATTTGTGAACAGCCTGAAATATTTTTTATCCTTGGGTAGTTCTTTAAAATTAGTACAAGAGTATCAAATAATAATTTCCTCTGTTCATTATATAAAGGACAATTTACTGTAAAATGGGTCTCATCTTCAATAGAATTTGATCCATGTGATAAGCAGTGATGACATAGACGCCGAGTTCTCTCTATGTATTTTTTACTATATCTATCTTTCGCAATTCTAAGATCATGAGCACTTACTCTTACTTTACATATAGCTCTTCTTATATTAAAATCTTTAATTGACAAATAAGCCTCCTTTACGAAGTCAGTCTTGAGGTTGAAATAATTTTCTAATTTACTATTACCTTGTGATAAGGTATCAGATCTTTTGACCACCCAAAATGTTTTAAAACTGTTACAAAGTTTATTACATTTTACAAATTTAATTAATTTATTGAGCTTTGTATTCAAATTTTGTATATCAAGTGATTGAAGTACATGTCTGATAGATGAATACCAACAATTAATGTTTCCTGCATCTAAAATTTTATTACAAACATAAGCATCATAAAGTAACCCTTCGTCCAATTTGTTAAGCCTGTGTGCATAATTTACCATTGATAAAATGTCAGAAAAAAAAAAAGAGGAAATCTTGCAACCTCTGATAACACTGCCAAATTTGAGCCTTTTTAGATTTACACCAAGAAAATACTTTAGAAATCTGAAATGTGATTTTTCCAAATAATCATTTATGTAGATTAATTCAAATAGATAATCACTTTTTTTCTTGCAAGCAGCAGGGTTAATCTTAAATGAACCCCAAATTTCACTACAATATAATAAAATTGGTTTTATTGTGTGATCATATAAATGAATTGCAGTATCAATACTTTGGATTACAAGCTGACATGGATTTTTGTAATTTTAATTTTGCCTTTAAGGATTTTTTGAATAGCTCTTCTTTCCCCTGTTGAAAAAGACCACTAGAAGTAAAGACTATCCCTAAATATTTATATCTATTAACACATTATATAGCCTCTTTATCTAAATAAAGTGATTCCTTCAAAAATTTTCCAGGCTTGTTAAAATTAAAACTTTTGTTTTGGACAAGTTTACATCTAGACACCAATCAATACAATAAGTATCCAGTATATCAAGTCGGTTTTGAAAACCCTTTTTAGTGTTTGATAATACAATAAAATATATATATATACATCTTACAAAAATCATGTTTTTATATAGATGTAAAAAAAAATGAATATATCAGTATAATATTTAGGCAGTATAATATTTAGGCAGAATAATATTATACACACACAGATTAAAAATATTTTCAAGAAATACAACCAAACAATTGTCCTGTTTGTGTTCCCACATTTTATTAAACGTTCACTAACTGACTTAACAAAAAAAAAAGGTCACGCTTAACATCTGATTTTTCATATTCAGCTGTCGAAAATTATAATGTATGGATGAATCCCAGCATTAAATATTATTGATCATTATTAGTAAAAATATAACTACACATAAATATTGTAAATGTATAATACATTTAAATAATAAGATCACATTAATTACTTTTTAATGACCCAGTCATTGGAGTTGCTGACATTTTCCGGTCTGGGGCGTGTTGATGGTGCCCCAGTTTTGCGTCTGTTAAACACACGTTTTCCTTGTTGGCTAAGCGTGGTCTTATGCTTAGCATCCAAAGCACGTAGGCAGTTGGTGTATTCGTCCGACCGCCAGGTAAGCGGTCGGACGATAAACGATGCTTCATCATCGGTGTCATCTTCTTCTGATGACATATATTGGATGAGCAGAGCCTCCTCAATTGCCTTGGCCTCTTCTTTCGTCCATGATGTTTTAAGCTTTATAGCTTTCAATCTGTAATTCATTTTCTGAAAAGGGAAACAAAAAATACAACAAAATAAGAGAGGCATGTGGCAAATCCGAAATTATTATCACAATAATCATCATGAACTCAAATTAATTATATTTTATGCAATTGCAGACATAAAGGACACACAAATACAGCAACAACACAATCATATATCTTAGTGCACATATTATTAAAAAATCAGAAAGCACATTTAAAACGAATACGCCTTGGATGATGTGATAAAATTGAGAATGGAAATGATCCCTATTTTGCAATGACTTCTATCTTGACACTCATACTATTGAAAACGTTTAAGAGTTCCAACTTTCTTGTATTCAATCAGGACAATTTTCATCAAAATTAAATAATGTATATATACAACTGCAATATCGTAAACTATAGTGTGTGTTCCCTTGGAATATTTTTTATATCGTCTTATTTCTATAGATGTGTAATTGTTGTCACTGACACGAAATTTTGTAAAATAAATATAGTCGATTTGGTCGTAGCTTTATTTAAATTTTCCAGCGGATATACAATTGGTTTCGAATTATTGTATAAACTAGACGTTTCTCTTTTGTGTTATTTTTTCTAAAAATCTTTAAAATTAGATTTGTATTACAAATTCTTTAAAATTACATAAGCAGTTTTTGTTTAAGATTCATATGATAAAAAAATGAGTACTTTTTGCACAAGTAATTTTAACTTTTTCAAGTATTTATGGCTTTTAAGTTAAAGCAGTACATACCATAGTTTGATCAACAATCTTTAAATTCCTAACATAAGTGTTACTTCATAGTTCTATATATATATATATATATATATTTCCTTGAGATGCAAAAAAAAAAGAAGAAAGAAGTGCAAATGTAGAATAAGCCAGATCTAGAGAAATTTAAAGTGTCTCTAACCAGAACAACGATAACCTTTATACAGTTCAATAGAAAAATCTAATGATGGGATCGCAATTTTCACATGCAATTCAATTGAAATCTTACATCTTTTGCGGTAATAAGGATTAAATCTCTCTATAAGAAATAAAATTGTCTTGTCACCCCAGCACATATGTTTTGACGACATCAAAGTGTATTCGGTAAAATAATTTTGACGTCAGACATGATACTTTGATCGCAACTAGGGGCCCAGTTTAACATTTAAAGAGGTAGATTTCCGGCGCCGAATAATATTCATTCGCAGATTTAAGTCAAAAGTTGATAAAAATCTTATGAAAGATTTTTGACAACGCTCAAATTCAAGCTTAAATATGAAAAATCTATCAAATATGCCATTAAACGTCACTTTTCAGATCAGTATTTTTGCATGAAATAATGATGTCAGTACCTGATGCATGTCTATAATATTATCAAAAACAGCCGATATTTATGTAACAAAGGTATTCTACATTCCAATAAATAGCTAAAAGTTACAACTTTTTAAAAACGCTATATTTTGGGGACAAAAAAAGGTCTTACTACTCCTTTGATTAAGAATTATTTGCGGAATGAAATTTGGTATAACCACCAACCATATTGAGCAATGGCATGACTTAGAGCGCATGGTTTGTTAAGAGAAAAACTATTCGGATCTAAAATCATAATAAAAGATGTATAATGACATTATATTGTGAAGATCGAAAATTATGATTATAGGTTTAGGGATAGCAGATAAAAATGTGTACTGGGAAGGGGGTTTGGTGGCAAAGGGGTTATTTTTAGATAACATGATTTCATGAATTTTCCTGCTTGAAGCCCATTATTCGACGTAATTCACAAAATTTTGTGAAAAAAGCCACGTGCAACTGGGGCTATTTTATTTTCGTTCATCATAAAATTACATATATATATTATCTGTTCGTCTGATCACATACCCCCTAAACTGTAGAATATTACAATGTTTGTCCATGTCATTCCAAAATTATCGGACTTTCATCTGTTGATTATTTGCTTACCCTTTGCTTTCTTGAATATTTAAGCATCTTCTTCTTGTGGTCATCCATCTGTCCTGCAGCAACCATTCTTGCTTTATTCTTGAAACTTCTGAAGTATGTCTCGATGCCCGCTGTAAAAGATACGTTGATACTATATCTATCAAGAAAACATATGTCTCTAATCCTAAATCTAATTGGGTATTTGTTACAGAATCTGTGAAGTTTTTTGGGGGCCAATTATACCCTGAAACGGGTAAAAGAAAGCTTCACAAGGAATGCAAGATACGCCCGTCGTTTCTTATCTAAATAATATTCTTATATATATTTAGAAATAAAAATATCATTCCGTTTCGCTTTATTTCCGAAATAATTTGAACAACGTATAAATGTTGTTTCGTATATTTACTGAACTCTGCCTTGCAATAGTTGACCATGTGAATTCGTTTCGTTTCTATTCTTTCCGTTTAGTAGTTTGAGCCTTAATGTCGACCCATCAGATAGATATTGTAAAAAAAGGTTTTAAAAAAGTTTCATCTCACCAATTACAACAAAAGGTGGAGAACATCTATCTTAACATAACTGTGCTAGTGCCAAACATTAGGATCAATGAATTGCCATCATGATTTTTTTTTTTTTGGTTTTTTTTGTCGTTGGGTTGTTATCTCATTGGCATATATTCTAACTCACCTGTATTCCTTTAATTTTGATAGTTGACTAAAATCTGACAACTATATATGGACGACCATCAAAAAGCGTACTAATTAAAAGAGATAATTTAGATACTTTAAAAGTTATAGTTCATGATTTACACTTATATATGTATTCTATTACCATTTATTATCCCATTCTCTGTTGTTGGATATATTCCCTTTACAAAAACTTTGATACTATCTGACATTGGCTTGTTCTCCTCCGAAAAAGGCCTGGGTAAACAAAATAAAAATAATTCTATTAAGGTTAAATTACGAAGCATTCACAAACATTAAGCCACATTTTCAGTTTGAAGTGAATGGTACAGCAGTTTTATTCATCATGTTCATAGACAGGAACATAAACATGTAGTAGTCTAACTTAACAAAAGTGTGAAAAATCAGAAAATGCATTTTATACAAGCATCATGAGTACATTGTAACAGATGAAAGCTAACTGTTTCGATAATACTGTATTCTAAACATATCGGTATTTTCGATTACTGTGTGAAATTACATATAAAACGGATATATATATATGAATCTTTTCATGTATAAATATATGAATGGATTTTATAATGTAATTTCCCACAACAATATATATAAATACAGTTGATACTGTTTAACTTTTTTTATTGTATAGAATTCAAGTTTGCTTTAGTTTAAAAATCAGAATAGATTGATCTGATTCATTTTACATCGTGCTAATTCTTATAAAGGATATCAGTTATCCGAAATATTTAAAATTTGTTCATTTTATTGTTATTTCATGGTGATGATGTACCCTTTGTTATATATTATATTTTGTAGTAAACTGTATCATAATTATATGATCCATCGCCCCGTAAGATTTATCGTTGGCTATCATTCAGTAGTTTATATATATATATATATAAATCTAATTCTAACACTGTTGGGTGTAATTTTCAGACTTATATATATATAAAGTCTCTGATTGAATGTATGATATATATATATAACAAAATGTACCATACGTTTTGGCCATTGTGGCATTCTTCATTAGAACAAATTACAATTTTTTTTATCCTAAATACCTCTTCAGTTTTTCGGTAAATTTCTGTGCCAAATATTCTTTCTATTGCAGTATATATAACGGTTTCGAGATATGATATTTTTCCCTATGTCGCGCTTTCTGCGACAGAAGTCACAGGCTCGACAAAAACAGTTATTTATGAGTGCATATACATGGAACACATAGTTTAATTAATGTATAGGACTCGCAAATAAAGATATATACCTTTCATGTATATCGAAATCATTTTGATTTCAAACTAATGAAACTAATGAAACGGTTATAGGTTTTTCTCACTGTACATTTATATATAATGCTATACGTGATATATGATTTCCAAGAAATAATAGGTAAATATAAACTGAATTCTTACTTCAGTGATGCACCTGTATCGGTTTTAGCTTTCCAAGCAAGGCCACTGTTTTCTGCATCACCAAAACCATCTCTGACTGATTGCTATAAAATTATAAATCGTTTTGATGAAAGGTCAGAAAAAGTATCAAATGCAGACAAAGAAGGTCTTTGTCACAATTTAACAAAATTTAAAATCCATGTAGCGGACACTGACAGCGGAGCACTGCAAACTGTCAGAAGTTGGAACAAAGACTATAAATTGGGGGGGATGGGGAGGATTAGGGGGGGGGGGGGTAATCTCGAAGCTATCTTAATTAGGATTAGGACGTGTCCTAAGACCATCTTATGACACGTCTTAAATTTGTCTTAAATATTTTATCACAAAACTACTTTAACGGTTTAAAATTTCGCACTGAGGACATTTTTAGGACGTCCTAACATAAGATACATCTTAGATAGCATCAAAACACAACTTAAAAGTGTCCTAAGATGACCGGGTTAATTTTAAAATTGTGTCTTAGGACGAATATTAGGATACTTTCGAGAACACCACCTCTGATGTATATAAATTATATTTGTATATATATCGTATATCATCAGTGGCGGATCCAGAACTTTTCATAAGGGGAGGGGGCGCTGACTGACCTAAGAGGGGAGCCGCTCCAGTCATGCTTCAGTGATTACCTATATAATCAACCAAATTTTTCCCACGAAAGGGGGGGGGGGGGGGGGGCGGGCCCCCAGTCCCCCCCTTGCATCCGCCTATGAATTCATGCAGTTGTAGTATATTCTTATCTCTAAGATTACCCTACCGGAATTGACGGAGATAAACCAAGGGAAGTTTTTTTGTCACCAAACTTATATTAAAGTCGAAATAAGTTAAACTTTTGGTGGGAATACTTAATTATATATGTTCCTCTGTTTCAATGGCCAACTTAATTCCGGAACAGACAATTATATAGCCCAAAAATGGTAATATTAAGCAGTAATTCATGAAAGATTTTCACCTTTTCCAATAATCTTGTATCATACAAACACGATATACAAAAATGTGCGTTACATAATAAAATCATTGTCGTGAGCACCCGTATAGATATTGTTAAATCCTTTACTTATGTAATGGGAAGAATTATTATTTATCTTTACATTACCTGAACCTGAGCTGGAACCTCAGGAGCAGCACTTGCTTTGACAGTCTTGCTGGTGTTGGTCTCAGCTAGCCTTTCAAAAATCTGATCTATTTTAGTATCTGTGTTCTTTACGGTTTGATCCAAATCAGTAACTTTCTTTGAGAGTATCTTCAGCTCTGAAAGCACTCCCTGCTACAAAAAGTTTTTTCAATATATAGTGTTTTCTATAGATATTGTGTTCAGCTTAGTAGACGTACATTTTGTACGCAACTATCACTGACAGTACATTATTTATATGAACCGATACTTAATGAGTTAATGTTTCTGTATCTGAAGTACGTTATACCAATTATAACCATTTCACAAAAAGGCATACGAATCGGAGGCGGATACAGGACATTATATAAAAGGAGGGGGGAGTACGATAATAGTTGGACTTGTAAAAAATTGGCTTCTGCGGGGAAAACTTTGTAATATGTTTCAAAATTTAATGTGTGGATATTTAAACGGCGATAGATTGATGAGACTAAGATTAACTGGTTCTCAATAAGCTTTATTTACCTTATCACTGTTCCTTGTGTCTACCAGGGACGAAACATCTCCCATCGCACTAGCATTTGGGATGCTTGTACTTAGAACCGCGCTGACTTCTCTTGCAGTAACAACTCTCTACAACAACAAAGCATGTGCTATTGATAGTTCAAATTAGTGTTTTTTTGAACGAAAAAAAAACAGAACTGTTATACAGAACATTGTATAACATGCCAAACATTGTACTCATCTGTAGTACGTGTTTTGCATACACTGTTATGACTATTTGGGGATAAAGTTAGGTCAGTTCAAAATATATAAATATTGATGTATTGAAAGTTTGACGGTAGTATGAAATTGGACAATTGTTTTTTAAGAATTAGTACAAAAAAATTAATAATTACTAGTACTTATTATTTACGTTATCACTACTCCTTACCTCCATCAAAGACGAAACATCTCCAATAGACTCGTCAGGACACACACCGGTTCTTTCCTTATGATTTGGAGTACTAGTTCTGTTGACCTTTTTAAGTGGTGGTAGTTCGCCTTCTTCAGAGTCGGACCCATCAAATCTCAGATGGAAACTGTTTGTTTTTTGCACTTTATGAGGAATTTCATCATCTGATGGTGGTCTAGAAGTTGACACTGACATCGACATGATGTGAATGAAGTTGGAATCGCTCTACTCGCGCGATTTATACTTGAAGTTTTATTATGCAACCCTTGATAGAATGGACACTTTGTGATGTAACTAGGTGTACCTTCCTAGCATATAACATATTTTGGTTCTTCATCAAACAGACATGAAATTACTGGTCAATTTGTACTGAATAGAGACATCTTTGTTTTCGTGTGTTAAGGATAGGAGTAGATCAATTACTATAATCTGAATGCTTGAAAAATAATATCTGGACGCCTTTGAAGTACAAATACCGATTTATTTTGGTTATAATTGTTAAAAAAATTTGCTTCTCGTTTCTGTTGGTATGAAAGATATCACAGATTGTGGGACAAAGCGGTATCGATCTGTTTATTGTATAATTTGTTCATAAGTCTAATCCAGGTGGGTGCATGAGGATTTCCGCTCTAAACGTGCGTTATTAAATCAGAACATGCATACCATCTAATATTTATAATAAGACATTATACAGAATTCTTGGATGTGCTTATATCAAAGCTTTTGTTTTGACTAAATGAACGGTAATGGAGACTTTGTCATTTTATTTAGGTACTTACTTTCTCATTTACCGCTTTATTAACATGCGTACATGGAGAAATCTAGTGATAAAAAATTACCTCCCGGTAAAAACTGAAAACTAGATCTTCTCAATGTATATCACATTTTAGTAAGGACGCTGTCAATTATGAATTCACGGGAAAACGTTCTGGTATATATAGAGTAAAAATAGAAATAAGTTGAAATAAAAAAAAATCCATTTAATGTTATCATTTCCCTCCTTAAGTAGCAAACGACGAGTACAGCAGGCTATGGAAGCTTGGTGTAATTAATTCCCGGAGTTACATCTTCAATTTATTTTTCTTATAGGGACAGGACAATTTTATTTTTCGCCCTCCCCTTTTTTTCCAAAATAGGTTATTTTTTCGTTCTCTATTTATTTCAATTATTTTTGCGTTTTTCTGTATTATAAGAACATAAAAATATTACAAATAACTTATATTTGCTGTTTACTATCAATTCCAAGTTTAATATTCACAGTCGTCACTGATATTAAAACGATAAAACATATTGAAAGTCAATGATTAAATATGGAGAAAATGTATTGAAGAAAAAAAAATCATTTTCTGTTTTGTCCTAGTTTTCACAAAGAATAAGACAAGAAATGCCAGATCAAACTACCCTGAATCGATTTCACACCAGGTCTAATTCAATCATTCCATATTCCACTAAAATTCATATGTGTGAACTTAAATGTTCTAACTATATGCTATAGATTCTTTCTCAACATGTAACAATAGTAAAGATTCATAGAGATGACTCTAAGCTACAGGTTAGTTTGGAGGTTTTTGGGAAATTTTGATAATATTAAGATAAGGACATTCCTTACTATAGAACGAAAATTAAGTTGAAAATTAAGCATTGTTTCTGTTCCCTTCAGATCGATGTTGGTAAAGCATGTTAAGGTTATCCTTCGATTTGAAAATCCATGGACACGCGTAAAATTTGCAATATTGCATCAACACATTTTCATAAAAAACCTGTTATATGACGAACGACTGCTTGTCTTCATGGTAGTGTAAAACTGTTATAAAACCTATAATGTGTATCATTACCGGGTTTGTACTAACATGAGCAACACGACGTGTGCCACATATGGAGCAGGATCTGGCTACTCTCCCGGTGCACCTGAGATCGACCCCAGGTTTTGATGGATTTTTTGTTGCTTAGTCTTTATTTTTGTACATTGTGTTATGTGTCCTATTGTTTGTCTGTATTTTTCTGTTTTAGCCATGGCGTTGTCAGTTAATTTTCAATTTATGAGTTTGAATGTTTCTCTGGTATCTTTTGCCTCTCTTTTATCACTTAGGCTATTTCCTATTCAAATTCGAGTAGGTGTTTGCAACATTCCGATTTTGACACTGTGGGTGGAATAAACTGATGGGACATTGGCACTGCCTTTTTACACGTCTAGGATTGATTGATTGGTGTTTAACGCCACTTTCAACAACATTCTGCTATTTCATGGCGGTCAGTTTTTGTTGGTGGAAGAATCCGGAGTGCCCGGAGAGAACCTTCGACCTTCGGTAGGAAAACTGACAATTCTAGTCAATTAAGAGATCAAATTGTATTCGTATCAAGTGCATCTGCCCCGAGCGAGATTCGAACTCGCTTCTAGTTCGAATACTTTTTTTATAAGAGTAGACGATTCACCCACCAAGTCCCCTACATGTCTAGGAAGGCACAGTATCAAAAGGAAAGGAAGTAAAATAAAGAAGCTTTTCCCACATAATCAAGAACGTATAACTAATATATTTCCTTGACATAATATATAATGAAATGTTTGCTTGGCCCTTCAGAGGGAAAGGTATTACACTTATTAGAAAACTAGTCCACAGTATAAACACAAGTAGAAGTGGTATGATCGCTAATGATACAAATATTCGCAAAGTGGATGTAGGCAAATAAAGGCAACGTACGGGACTCCAACAATAAGAAAAACCAAATATCGTACTGTCGGCTATAAAAGCTAGGCTACAAATTGATGTTCAGAAAGATTCGTGACTGTAATTGTCGCTCGAAGAGAGCATGGTGCAGTATTTTTCTAACACTTATGGTGTCTGCTCATTCCTAATACTTAGATTTATCATGTACAATTAAAACGGATACTTTTTAGCTAGAAGCATTTCTATGTGTTCCCTGGTTTTGTTATCTAATTTAGGTCATGGTGTTTTTAAAATTCATTTATTGTGAACTGTCAACACTATTTGTAAAACATGAGAAAAAACCAATGAATTAATAATATTTTATTGATACTTAACACTTTATATGCATCATGGACTTACTTTTTACTAACAACAGAATAATGAAGAAAAACATGATTACTAGACAACCCACTAATAATAGGTCATTACATTGATGGTAAGCTGTTTATCTAATAAAGGATGCATTCATTCAAATAAACCTTTTAAAACATATCTCATAATATAACATAAACAACATCCAAACTATATGCACATGCACATAGTAGGCATGCACCAAAATGCACATTCCTCACCTACTGTAGTATTTGTAAAAATATGTTAACAGCACTAGCATTATTTTTTAAAACAAGTAAGGTACTTGTGTTGTGTACAAATTATAATTTGAACAGAATTTTTGTACAACTTATAAGTTTATGAACCACTTTATAAAAATGAATGATACAAACACAGTCTTTTGTTTTGTGTATTTATGTCATATTTCCATGACTACATGATACATTCTAATACTGAGCACAGTATAGAGGGAAAAAGGCAATTAATCTCTACTCATTAACCTTATAAGTTATGATTTTTGATACACCGATTTAAAAGAACACCAAACGGAACTTAAACTGTAGGCGAACTAAGGACATCTAGTATTGCAACAATAGATACATGTAGGTGTCTACACAATATGTCAATTTATCAGGCTAAATCGTCACTAATTTCTATAAAAGTTGTAAATAAATTTAACAGATACGATAAAAAAAAATCTTATTATCTTTTATTAAATTTCTTATACGTGTGTATGTGCGTGTGTGAATAAAAGGAGATGTGGGTTAAACATGAGGAAACAGAAACAAAACGACGGAAAATAACCGAAATAATTGACAGGTGTGTACAAAATATATCAAACACTATATCTACCTCCGTCTATAAAAAATGTGTAAAACCAAAAATTTCCAGGCGACTATAAATGACAAAAATATGGATAGCTAAAGAGTGGTGAAACAGTGAGACTGCATTTCTTAAAATGTACATTTTTCCATTAAATAAAGGAAATTCTTCTCCAGAGGCGCATTTTGCGCAAGGTATATGATGGCGGGATTCGAGCAGTTTCGATGACGATTACAATGTCATAAACATGAACAAATATTGGAATCATCACTGATACGAAATCTATCATTTGACGCTTTTATCTCATTTACTAGTATTTAGTCTCTATTGAAAGATAATTGTTTAAAATGATAAATTATTAAAGTGATTTTATTAGCTATTATTTGTGTTTAAAACCTTAATTTACCAATATATTGTTCAACACGTTTTAAAAAAAAAATAAAACAAGTGAACCATGAATATGTCTTAGACAAACGATTCTATGATCCACAAAGACAATCATTCACAGTACCACAAAGCTCATTTTAGCCTGGGAATGTTCACAGTTTTAAACATCAATAGAATACAGAGATTTACAGTTTCCTTTGTAGTCTTTATAAAAATTGTTACGCTGTTTTAAATAAACAAGGCATGTAGTAGAATCATTGACGATATGATTTAAGATCAGCTGGGATTTTCTACCTTTACTCAATCTTCTATTTATCTTCTAGAATGTATGTCCCAAGCGTACCCTTGCTTGATTATCTTATTCTCATTAAGCTCTATAGGGATGGTTTTTAAACAGAAGGCTGAGATTCTGTCTTCAATACTCGCAAAAATTAAAATACACATTTAAAACTTAAAACGTATTTCTTAACTTTATAAACATTAATATTATTTATATCAATACAATGTTATTGTCATTAAACATTCACAGTCCTTGTGGCAATACAAGTTTAATCAAATAATAATTAAAAAAAATAAAACAAAATAGTATACAACACGAAAACAAAAGTGATAAGTTTACAACATTAAATAGCCATGTTACAATGAGACCTCCGCCCTCAGTTCTAACGACCTTTAAAAAAAGAAGCCAATACTTCTTATGCGGGGTTTAATATATATAACACATTTTTTGTTCATCAGGGAAATGAATGAAATTGTCATCATCTAGTTGTATATCATTATTTTGATTTTGTCTGATATATTCTTTTACCTTGCAATTAAAAATAAAATGAAATTCATCTCCGATGACTTTGCAGGTTTTACACAGTCTTTGTTCTCGAGGATTTTAATGTAACGACCATTTTCTATTTCAAGACCATGGTCACTTATACAAGGTTTAGTGAATACATTCCTGATAAAAAAATCATTGAGCAATGAATAAAAATTTGCTTCAAGTGAAGGTTTAAATTTGTTATACAGAAAACGTTTGCTACATTCGTCATTTGTTTCTATTTTACTTTTATATAAATCTTTATAAAAGTCATTTATTTCATTTTTAATTTCTGATTTTAAATGGCTTACATCTATGTATCTTACAATTGGCCGCTTATTAGTCACAACGTAAGAAACATCTCCTGGATTTTAACTGTTTGCAATAACTGCACTGTGTAAATAAAACAACACACTTTAGTTTATAGGGCGTCCTTATTGTAATTATGTATGACTGTGACACAACTAATTTCAGACTGGAAGAAACAAGTTAGCTTTGTAACAATTGCCATGGAATAAAATAATTGATACAACATGACTTAACTTTTTTAACTATATGTAGGACGTCATTTCATTCGGGAAATACACACAACAAAACATGGATTTCAAAATTTGCAAACCCCATATCTTACATGTAAATGCAGAAAACAGACCTTTAAAACTAAGTATCTATTCGTTCAAAGATAAGTCTTAAAATAAACATGAGCTCATGTACGTAGTTGTAAATGATTCCTCTGACGATCTATGTTTACTTTGTACATAACACAAAAAAAAAATTGTTTTGGATTAAACATTCATACCCCGATTCAAAGGACACACAAAAGCCACAGGTTTGCCTGAAATATTCCCATTTGCCCGTACGTATCTACAGAAAATTCTCTGGACAGGCATGTATGCAGATGGCCCATTTGTTTCATGCATGTTGGAACTCCAAACCTCGACAGGTTCTCCACAGTAGTGGCTTAGACGGTTTGCATCAGGTATCATCCATCGTATTTTGGCGAGCAAATGAATATTATTCTCGTCGCCGACTATCAAATTGTGAACAATGAACCTCTCAATGATTCCTGGCGTTAGCTCTCCCTCTCCGACTTCATTTAGAATGTTTCCACCTGGTTTATTCCAGTAAGCCATAACATATGATGAACGCTTATGTCTTGATTTTTCTGACCCAAATACCTCACCACTCAAGGATACAACAGAACAACGCCTGCATGACGATGGAACTGAAGCGTTTTGTAGCTCTGGGTAAATTGTTCTGTACATGTCTTTCAATACAGTCTGTTCCTCATCTGACAGTACATCAACCACAGCTTTGGTGTAATGGTAGGCTGATATATTAGTCCAATCTTGATTTTAAATCAGAGCACTTCTTTTACTCAAGTATAGTATACGTAAAATGTCATTACTCGAATAGCTTCTTTCAGTACTGTCTTGACTACGAATTACAAAATGTTTACTTAATGTATCTTTATATAATAAAGGCAATTCAGTTGAATTGACGAATGCATCTCTGTTAAACCTCCGCATTATCTGCAATTCTATAGACCTGTTGTTGTTCGGAAGAGAACCTAGATGGCCATTATACCTCTCGAAACTGAACAGCCAAAATGAATAGACAGGACCATAATCACGAATACAGTCAGCTACATGACAATGAAGGTGCATATTAGGTGTCACTCTTTCTTCTCCACATTCTTTTTCGAATTCAGTACAAAATTTATTAATTAAAGATTGAAATTTTCTGATATCAGCTTCATTGATGATCTTTGTTGAAATCAATTTACTTGCCAGTACGAAATGTCTCCAAATATCAATATGCCGGGTAGGAATTACGTTGACAAGAGCAAATATAGAAAATATATTCGTCCAATTTTTCCACTGGTCTGCGGTAAAACCACCAAATGACGAGGCAATTTTTTTGTGGAATAGCTCCAATGTTGCTGGCTGCGTCAACAGAATCAACTTTCTCCTGTATTTCCCTGAGCTTCTCAGCATTTATTATATCCAATTCTACCCATACTTTGATCATCATTTTAGCTGTACCTTGATAAAAATTGTGCATGGGATCTATGGTTGACATTCGTATTGGATCAAAATAATCTAGATCGCACAATGGAGAGTAACGTATTCCATATATACTTTCAAGTCTCTCCCTCTCGGTCTTGGTTCTTGCCGCCTGAATTTGTAACATATTCCTTCTATGTTCTTGTACGTCCCTTGCTATCCAGTTTTCTGTATCAAATCCAGAGTAGTTTCTTGCTCCAAAATCCCCTGAAAAAATCTTTGTGCATTTAGAGCAGCCCAGTTTTGCAGTATGTCCGAGGAATCCGCAAAGTTTTCGTGTTGCTGGAATGTCGCAACCTACACACATGAGTGCACATTTGTATGTGAGTTTGATTTCTGGACTTTCATATGAACATAGTTCGAAACCTCTCTTCCATGCAACTTTTAATTCGTCCACCAGAGGAGCTACAAAAGACTGGACTGGTGGTTCACCGCCAATATCCGGAATGATTCCCAACAAAATTACGTTTTTTAGTTTAAATCGTTCTTCTCTTGGCAAATTTAAAACAACAGCATACATTACACCAACAGAGTACCTGACATGTTCATAGGGCTGAAACCAGTCAAGATTTAACATTATACCGTAGTTTTTTCGCTTTTAAGAAAATTCTTTTTGTCAGATAAATGAAATTCTTTCCAAATTTTCCCATCAAAGACATCTGTCATTATACCCGTCTCCTGTCTTCGTTCTCTCCATTTTTCACATTTACGTTGAAAATCAGGTACTCTCAATAGTTGTTCTAAGGATTGCTCAATCGATTTGTAACAGTAAGTTTTAAACGGATACAAAGATTTTGATCCGTCCGATAATTTCACAACCTTAAGAAGAAGTGCTCCACATGGTCTTCGTCTTGATATTTGAGTATGATTTGGAAATAATATGTTAGTACATGTCGCCGATTGCCTTTCGCCTTCAATGATTTTTACGCAGTCATCATATTTGAAGAGAGCGAAACATTTTCTACAAATGACGTACTTCGAAAAGTTATCTTTTTTTAGTCCTAGGTTTTTGTAGAGTTTGTAAATAGTAGGTGGGAATATTGTAGTAGTGCTTACCAGGAAGACGTTTTCTGCCGTTAAAAGACAGAAAAAATCGTACAGAAATGATAGCAGGTTCGCTAAAACGGAGTCTGGTAAAACATTTATCGATTGCCAAGAACATAGAAACAGACACAACCATTGAAAAAGTAACGTAGATTTCGTCATCAATTCATCAGTGGATGAGTCGTCTTCTCCTGGTTGATCACCTCCTTCTTCTGCAAGAGTGAAATCGCCGTCGATGTCTGATAAACTGATACCGGACCACAATTCCTCATCCTCGTCCTCGTCGTCATCAGATTCCGTTTGGTTGTGTTCAATCCGATGCCTTTTTAATTCTGTACGTAAGTGGCGTTTTATTTCCAGTCCTAGCGGTTCATTGCTGTCTGGTGATTCTAAGTCATCTAAGACTTGTGCAGATGCAGTATCTCTAGAATCATTTTTGCTTGATTTTCCACATAACCACTTGTTTTCCTGAAAAATTTTCAGTTTATGAGTTTCAAAATATCTCGGCACAAATGATTCTTCACAACCAGGGCATAGTTTCCTTTTTTGTTTATTTCTGTAGCTTTGATGGGGAACAGACAGTTGTCGTTTTGTTGATGACATCGTCCTGTAATGAAAAAAGAAGAAGAAGATAGAATTTGTAATTTAAATTAGATTTTTATTTCATGTATTCTACAAGTCAGTCTAGAAGGGTTGAATTAAATAGGCGTTCGAAAAATATATACTTGCACTAAATTGCATGCATATCATTATAATAGAGAGTAAGAAACGTGTAAAAAACTTTTATATGATTTTCCTTAAATTTGTCTGTGTTAGAAAACTAAAATAAAAATATAATCTTATAGAACTTTCAGTGGAAAATTAACCGATAAGGATGTTGTGTAAAACTAGCTGAATCCTTGCGCTTTTTTGGGGAAGCAGAGATGTGGTTCCCCTTTATTTTTATTGTCCATCTTTAAAGCTTATAGATTTCACTTATTCACAAACACATTTTGCAAGATTTCCAACACTACCAGTTACACGACAGGAACCAAAACTTTTTTTCGTTTAATACCGTATTAGAAACTCAGACCAATGTTTCATGTCCCTCAATGTATACACACTGGTTAAACTTGTGAAACAAAACTATTTTGATACAAGATTATTTAAAATATCAACCAATGCTTAAATGTTTAAAAGATCTAGTTTCTCTTTGAAATATACCTTTTTTTTCCAAGAAATGGTCACTTTACTCGCATTGTTTATGATGTCTTTCTATCTTCTCGATATGTTTATCAATTTTGCTGTACAAAAGGATTTTACTGTATTCTTCTCTTAACTTTTATTTGTCAAAGAATAATGTTTGCATATCTTTTCTTATAGTTCTTTATTAAAAGATCAAAATACATTTTTGTCTTGTTTAAAGGGAGCAACCATTTAACTTCAAGAGGAGAGGGTTAGATTTTTTTCTTAGATTTTTTTTGCGGAAAGCGCAAACAAATTTCTTTAGTTTTTCGACGGTATCATTTAAATTATTATTATCAATATTAAACACTAGGCATGCTAGGAATTCACGTCACCACACTTATTTTTTTGTTGGTTTTATCTTTAAATTTCAAGTTCTAATATGGTCCAAGGACACAGTTATCGTTTTTTGGTTTTCGTTGATAGTCCCTAGTGTGAACAGTGTATAACTTGTATTTTTTGTATACACTTTCCCAATTTATTTCTTGATATGTAATGCATGAAATATTAAGAAGGGGTTGAAATTACATGTTAAAAAATTTGGGTGCTGAATCATTATGTTAAGTAGTGATTTGGTCCAGTTAAAAAAAGGTAAAAAAATAGTACGCTGTCAAACTGAATTTTAGACCCCCTTTACACAGATTTTGAGTTAGAGCTGGTAGAAGTGTCTATAATTTTTATATTATTTGTCCAAATAATAGTACACTACACTGTAAAACAATTTTGTGAGATAGAGCAGGTGCGAATTTTTTAATTTGAATTTATTGTCTAAAAAAAATGCACTACGAAATAACTGTGTTCTCGGGCCATATATCTGCACATGTATGTATGTTGAATGATACTTGGTAAAATATCTTTAAACCAAAAAGTATTTACAATGGGTTGTTTTCTTTTTTTGTGTGGATTAGTGTGTCATTGAAAATCATAAAACATCTTATTTCATAATGTATATATGTACAAAAATTGTAATTGCCGAGGAAATCACGGATTATGTATACAGGTTATTCGAAAACGTGAGACGAAGGAAAGAACAAACCAAATACTAGTATACACACACAAAGAAAACTAGTATCCGGGGTGGTACTTGCAGAATATAATTGTATATATGTCCTTTCAATTCTGATTGCAGTCGGTTGGCATTACAATATTCATAGATATTTAAACTTGTACCGGATACAAAATCGTTTGATACATATTGACACGAAAATTAAAAGCAGCATACAAAGACAACTATTTGACAAGCATTTATCTCGGCGATGTTAATTCAGTGGCGGATCCAGAGGGGGGCGTAGAGGGCGTACGCCCCCCTTTGCTTGAACTTTTTTTTTGTAAAATGATTAATCAGACTAGACTTCGTGAACTTTGCCATTACCCGGCCGTGTATTTAATTTTTATGCGACAATTCTTTACTTATAAAGATATTTTTCGCTCGTATTTACTGTAATATATTATTGATTATGTCAAAGTCATGTGATTCGCTACGGTGGAGATGATCAGTACGTCGAAAAAAACGTCACTCAGTCATTTTGAAATTCAAATTACAGTAACACATTGCTTACGGCGGAGGATGACAAGCATGACTCTTTCAAAGCGAGTAAGGATTGAACAAGAAACACGTATTGACTTCTATTTCACAATTCCACTCAACAGAAAGAAATACTCTATTACACTCTCATGAAAAAAAAAGTTCCACAGCAATATTGACCCCCCTCAATATTATTTACCTACGAAAATATGTTTAACCCCAGACGCCCCAGCCAATTAATAACATTATTGAATAGTGATCCCCAGTCAGTAAGCTCTAGATAGATTTAAAGTCTAAGGTACGGACCATTTGATTTGATAAGGCAGTCTGAGATATTTTAGAGAAAAAATTCTGACCCTGATTTTTGCCTTAAACAAAAATTCTGGCCGTATCTGTATTGAAAACAATTCTCGTGTCCCCTTTTTAGCTATCAGAAAAAAAATCCAACAGAATTATTCAGCATTAAATGAACATGGTGAATAAAAAAACGGGCGTTAATTTATTTGGCGGTTTGCATGTAAATCCCATATCTGACCGAAATGTCTGTTTCGCCGAACTGATATACTGAATACTTTTTTCAAGGCCCAACTGCAACCTGCCTGCTGGGTGTGGCCTTTATGTCTCCATTTGTCGACCGTCCTTCACAACTTCGTTGTCATTTGATTTTCAGACTCATTCGTAGCCTTTGGTTGATTTGGGACCCCTCACTTCCCTTGTTGGGTGAAACATTTCAACCAAACATTTGGATAAAAAATGCTTGTTTGTCTTTGTTCGTGTCGGTCGTATTATAAACTTCATTGAATAGCCGTATATCATCATACATGTTTACAAAAAGAAATCTGCGAGGTTATGCTAACTAACCATACAACAAACGAGAATTTTCCATGTCCATTCTTTACTGACAAATCCCACATCAAATATATTAGTACATAGCTTTGGATCCATTCAATCATTTTATAATAGACAATTAATGGGAAGAATGCGGCATCAAAAATTTCCAACCCTAGCTTACACTTTAACTATAAAATATACATGCCCCACGTCAGGAACCGTTTAAAATGTGCATTTTACACTTATTTTATGTTTTTAGGCCCAAAAAGGTCTAAACAAATTTTCGCCTCGCTCCGCTCGGCGAACTTTAATTACTACGCCCCCCTTTCCAAAATCCTGGATCCGCCCCTGGTTATTACGTTTATAATTATAAACTGACAAACAACAAAACATTAAATGACTGGAATTGACAGACAAAAATGCTAACCCTAACAAAAATCCCGTTTTAGCAGGTTAAATTGCGATCGACTAATGAACTTATGTATAATATGCTACTTGAATATTAATGAACTACTTGTCACTGGACAAAAGAAATCCAACAATAGCTGAATCATTGATCAGACTGTTAAGATAACAATACTTAATTGTTTTATATAGTTGATGTATGTTTTAATATTCTAACATACAAAGATGATTGTAAAGATGAATAGTGTTTCTCCGCTTGTTTTCCTTCCTTATGTGAAGGACGATGGTTATGCGTTTTCAACTCATCTTGAACAGTTTTATTTTATTTTTGTAACATTTCGATAAAAAAAATTGAAAAGATGTTTGAACCCTTCATTACACAATATTTTTACTGACAGGGTCAAATCTGAAAGTTTTAAAAACCTACTTTAATTTGAGTATTTAAGAGTCTAAGTTATACACGATTTATATTAAACACTAACTTTATGCACATATTCATGAGTTCAAACTGTTTTTAGAGCTAAACATTGTTGTCAAAGAAATTTTGATTTAAAATATATCCATAACTAATATAAAAGAATAATTTGTATAAAAAAAAGCTTTACTTTCAAAAAAGTTTTGGTTGTTGTAAGGACATACATTCCTATTCTTTTTTTGCAATTAATACTTGTACTACAAACGTCAGATTTTGAGTTTCGTCGGCAAAAAAACCAGAACATTAACCAATTAACCGCTTATTGATAAATCATTCATCCAAACACTTGTTTATTTGTCATCACAGCAGGAAATCTTCTGTTTAAATGTACCACAATATCTTAGATGACTGACCAGAAATTACCACATGTGTTCTATGTATTGTAAAAGTACTGTTCCACATGAATAGATTGTTATCAAAATCAGCTAGTTGCAAAATCTTCTGGCTTTTGAATTTTATATACACAAGACACACCCTTTTTTTTAAGTTTTTTGCAATGCAAAAATTTAAAAACAATATTTGTGTTTAGTATTTAATCTTTATATTTATATAATAAAATCTTCAATATAAATATGAATAAGAAATGACTGATTTTCTAAAAAAAAAAATTGCATACTGGAAAGAAACTTTAGAAGTTATCAATTTTAATGTTCTCGTACCACATGCACATTTTGAAAATGTTTTCTCTAAAAAATGGTGTCAAAAATCCAACACAAGTTTTAAAAAAAATATAAAGTAGTTCACAGTTTATTACAAATGTGTCTTTAACCAAAACAAACTTTTTTAATATTTCCTGTACATGCAGTTTTACAATTTGCTATCTGTCGCCTGCAACTAAAGTCGCCAAATCTAGAATAACAATCCTTCTATGGGGAACGTATTTATATGAGTTCTTATTGTTTCCAAATCCCTGTATTTCTTTTATATAATTGTAATTTGTGCACTTTTGAAAAGTAAAATATTTTTTTGAAACTAAGCTAATCCTTCTTTAGTCATGTCATCAACATTTAGATTAATTTTTTTTGGGGTTATTTTCTTTTGTTCAACGTCAGCATTTATGTTAAACCTTCACAGAATTTATTTAACTGACAGACATATCTCGTATACAATGACAGCATCCAGAGAATTTTTTGTTTATCTTTGTTCAATATTTTACTGTTAGTGATATAATTTTTTTTTGCACTTATGTTATTATAAATAAATTTACTGTTTACAAAACTTTGAATATTTCTAAATACTTAGGATTTTCAATTTCATGAAAAGATTATTTACCTTAGCTCTATTTTGCAAAACTTTTCGGAATTTGGGTCCCCAATACACCTCTGCTTCTTACTGTATTTTGGCCTTACAACTTTTGTTTTTATTCGAGCGTCACTGATGAGTCTTTTGTAGACCAAACGTGCGTCAAACCTTCAAAATTTGATCCCTTGTATCTATGATGAGTTCATTAAGATACATTCTGAGGTTTTAGATTTTCTTAGACATCGATAACTTTTTGAAAGCATCATTGAATGAAACACTGAATTAATATAAAAAAGAAGATGTGGTATGATTGCCAATGAGACAACTCTCCACAAGAGACCAAATGACACAGAAATTAACAACTATAGGTCACCGTACGGCCTTCAACAATGAGCAAAGCCCATACCGCATAGTCAGCTATAAAAGGCCCCGAAATGACAATGTAAAACAATTCAAACGAGAAAACTAACGGCCTAATTTATGTACAAAAAATGAACGAAAAACAAATATGTAACACATAAACAAACGATAACCACTGAATTACAGGCATCTGACTTGGGACAGGCACATACATACAGAATGTGGCGGGGTTAAACATGTTAGCGGGTTCCCCCCTCTAACCTGGGACAGTGGTATAACAGTACAATATAAGAACGAACTATAAAAATCAGTTGAAAAAGGCTTAACTCATCAGATGGATAAAAATACAAATACTACAAATACAAGTGGACGTGGCCGGGTACTTGTACATCCCAACAACAAAAAGACACAAAGTACAGATCTGAGAGTACTCGCAGTTACTGACAGCTAGTTCAAAGCCACTAACAACTAATAAAAAAATCATGCATCTAAGACTAAGTTCTTCAAGAACACAAGTTAATTTAAAAAATTTTGTATCAATTTTCCTTACCTTACTGATAAAAGGCTTTTTTGAAGTTGAAAAAATATTCCAAATATCAATAACTTTATGGAATTTTATGGACAGGGACAGATTTTTATCATGACCAAAAAATGGCAACTTAAGAAAAAAGTTGTTGTTTAATGCCCCGCAACTGAAAGATGGAAAGGGGACATATTGTTTTGTTCCTGTCAGTCAGTATGCAGGGGCGGATCTAGCCAATTTTAAAAGGGGGTTACCAACTCAGGATAAAGGGGGGCATCCAACTTTAGGTCCCCATTCAAATAGATTGATCGTCCAAAACCCACCCCCACCCCAACCCCACCACCTTGGGCCCTTCACTGGTATGTCCTTCTGTCTTTCTGTCCATCAGGCCCATTATGGGTTTGAAGCTATTCCAGATATTTCCAGATAAATTCTCCTATAGTTTGAATGCTAGGAAGTTATCACTTTGCTGGCTGTTAGTATACATATATTGGAGATGTCTATGCGGTTAGGACTTTGAATTTGATTATGTTTCCTTTTTTGGAACATAGTTGAACTTTGTCATTTTTGGTGTACTAGTATTTACTTGCATAAGATTGATTGATTGTTGGTTGGCTAACGTCCAGTGGCAAATATTTCATGCATGTTCAGGACGAGAACAAGTTAACAATAAATATAATAGGTAGGTCTTGTAATAATAGAGGCCATCCGGGATGATGGTCGGAGAAATTTGAACTGCCACTGGAAAATGAGGGTATATTGGATAGGGACAAAAATTTTGCCTTGCAACAGGACACCGATGGACCCCTCAAAGAGTTGTTGCGTGGCACTTTCTTTTCAAAAGGCATCAGATTTAACATTCCCATTCTACTTGCATAAGAGGAACATAGTAATTCAAGACAACTCCTCTTACAGTTTGAATGCTAGCAAATTTTCATTGATATTTTCACTTTTGGGATATGGTTTAACTTTGTAATTTATTGGAGATTTACTTGGATAAGAGGTGCACGCCGTTTCTGGATAACTCCTCCTACAGTTTGGATGCGATGCAGTTTTTACTTTGCTGGCTGTTTGAACATTTTGTACATATATTGAAGGTGTGCAAGTGAGCAATTGACATGCTTTTGTCACTATTAATTTAGTAATTCATTTCTGTAACTCACTATTTCAAATATATACAATGTATATATAAAGACCCCTTTTATATATAAGGTCCTTTAAGATAGAGTTCTTCTGCAGATTCTGAAATATACACTAATATATTGTTTCCAATTTAATCTCTTTGCCTCTATGGTCAGTGGTCTGATTACCATGGTCACACATAAAAGTTTCGTACTCATTCATCTTACTTTCTTATCTCTACCAGCAGGGAGTCTGATAAGAGGTTGTATTTATGTTGAATGGATTAATTAACATCAATAAATTGTGCAATTTGATATCTCCTAAATTTTAGGATGAAATTTGGCGTTTGTCCTATAACTGGGTATGTTTAGACATGGAAGTATTATATCAATATAATACTTCCATGGTTTAGGTTACATCCATAATGTGGTTATATGTGAAATAATACGTCATTGTAAAACATGAAATACTATGCCTTTTAGTTATATTCTATTCATAAAGATTGTAAAGCGTTTTAAAGATGGCCTAAGTGCGAAATATATTTAGATAAATTCGTCCCTACTTCTTTTTATAAATAGATGTCATATTATAAATTTACTTGCATTGTATATGCCAGTGAAAGAGCGGACGTACTAACTACTGATATTACTATACATAAATGGAAAAAGTATACCGAAACTGTTAAAATCCATTAACCATAATTATAAGTCCATATTTTTAACTTAAAGCATAAAAAGGGGGGCTGAACATATTATGTTAATTATTACTCAGCTATGTACTTCCGAGACAATTACATGCATATTTCCTAACCATGTTATATAAATGAAAGAAGATGTGTATATCACAGTAACGGCAGCGTACCAATACACGCAAATCAAATTAAAAAGAAATATCGCATTTCTCAGAAGGTGCATTGTATCATCATGATAAATGTGCATGATTTATTATTTTCTCCCTATTTGAAGATGGAATTCAGCCACGGCAGCAGAGTGAAATATTGATTTTAAAGCTTAACTTTTGTCACAACTGACGTTTTATAACTTTGTATCGTTATAAAGCGCCTACACCTAATGAATTTCGTCATATATTGCAGTTCAGTCTTCTTTCAATGTATTTAAACAAAGTACCGGTAAATCTCATCAATTCTGTTTTGATGATGATAAAAAAAAAATGACAAAAGGAATCTCGGCAGAAGAAATGTATATTTTCCTGAAAATCAGATTGATGCTTGGTGTCAATAATCAAACATGAAAATTAAATTTATTGGCTCACTATATTTCTACATGAAATAGTATATATGCTGTATGTGTAAATATTTCTTTGTTTTGTGGATTTCAAACAACAAATATTAAGACACGATTTGAAGTGTTTTTTTCCTCCAAATGATGTTTGTAATCTAAGATTTGGTAAGGAAACGACCATTTGATATTTGTGGGGGAAAAGAGAGGGGTGTAATCATTTTTTTTTTGCTGATTGAAAATATATCTTCCACTTTTATACACTTTCAAAACTATTACCAAGTTTCAAAATCATTCTGCCCTCCCCCCAGTGGCCAGAAAAGCTTATGGTCGTTTTCGAAAAGGTTGTAGAAATCAACCGTAAATTGAGATGTTTTGTTTATGGTCATTAGTTGGTTTATTGATGCTTAAAACCTAACATTGTGAGCCAAAGTGAAACGTGTCAAAATAAACATTCTATAGTTATAAAATTTCTGTATCATTTAGTCTCTTGTATAGAACTGTCGTATTGGCAATCATACAACATCACCTTTTTTATATTTAATAAGTTTGATTATCATAAGTAAACTATAATGAAAAATCATTATATCACGGAATAACATTGAACCCAATATAATTTCATATACTTTGTCAGATAAACGGATGTTCATAGAGTTACATATTTCAACTTTTTAGGACAATGTTTTATGATAAATGAAATAATAGACTGAATGAAGAGACTTTATTTACACTTTAGTTTATTATATGTAAACTCTGTCCATTTTTATTTGTAAACAGATGGGTCATGTATTCGACGACTTCTACTGTTAAAGTTTTGATTTATCGATCCTTATGTTATTTGTTATTTGCAGATTTGGTTGGAAATAAATTTGATAACTCCTGCGGTTGACCTAATTACCCATACAACATACAAACATCAAAGAATCAAACCAAGTGTGTTATAACCCAGTTGGTTACAATTTCCCTTGATAAAATTGATATCCCGGGGATACGTTAAACTCCCTATGTATGATTATCTTCTTGGTTAAACAGAGAAGTACTTTAAAGATATACCTCCATGCTGGGTATAACTTTTGGTAGTTAAATCCACAAACCCCAGTTATAAAGACATTGTTTTTAGAAGCATTGAAAATGACTTTAAATAATTAATTTGAAAAGCCATATGCACGTAAAATAAACTTTTTATTTGTGTATTGCGCAGCAATTGATTTGTGCAATTGACAGTTATTTTTTTGTCCCTTGTGTTTTGACTTTTAAAAAGCGATTGTAATAATACAGATTGAAAAATATTATCAATTCATTTCATTTCAATTCAATACAATTTTTTATTGCCAAATTACACCATATATTTATGCATGTGACACAACATAACAAAATAAAAAAAAAACCAGATCAATAATATACATAACGAAGGTAAATATTTCAAGAGTCCTCAATTCTATAGACTAATTTTAAAAGGTTTCGAGCTTATTTACCTGAATGTGGGATCTTGGGTTGAGTATATATATTATTCAAATCTGTAAATTGCATATTCTTATTCATAAAAAAAAAATCAATATAAACTTTTATTATATTACTGTTACTACACAGTGTAAAAAGAAATGAATTTCATCTTCACTTTTTTTCAGATTTTTCATGATCTTACTTCTTTTGGTATTTTAAGATATTGTCCTTTTTCTATAATAAATTGTGGTCACTTATTCTAAAAACTATTATAAGTTTTCTAAATTCAAATTTTGAGCAGGTTCAGTATTATTTTATAGTTTTACATGCTTAATAAATAGTGAGTTTGCTGATATCCTTTATATCTGATATTTTATCATTTACTAGCTTTTCATTAAAATGTTTCAATTTTAATTTTTATTAGTTCTCTTATATTTTTATATAAAGTTATATGTGAGGAATATTTCGTCAAAGTGTCCAAATCCATGCCAAACCGGTTTCTTCTATTACAATGTAAATGTCATCATTATATTGTTGTTATTACATGTAATTGTTATGCCTTTGACTCTCTTATGGGTGTAATTTGTGCTTAATAAAGTTATTATCTTATACATGTTTTACATATGAAAACCAATAATACATTTCTCTGGTTTTGGATATGTTTAGTTATTGTTTCTTAAATTCTTCCTGATATATCGTAGGATTTTCTTTTCCATCATCTTTTGATTTGAATTATTTTAATGATTCTATTTTCCAATATTTTTTGGAGTCTTTATCTATGTTGTTTGTTAATAAGTCATATATCTTGTGTTCATAATCACTCTTCATTATTAGAGTAATAGCGACATGAACTCTACAATGACTGCATTTTTATTGATCAATTGAATTATAATCATCTTTTTGTAATATTACAGAGATGTTTTAGCGTTGACCAAAGCACATTTTGTAAGAAGTGCGAGATCGGTTTATTCATACAAAAAATGTGCTCCCGGTCAACGTGTTTACAGTCCTATAAAACTTCAAATTAATGAAGCATTCAAATCTTATAATATTAACATATGTATGCTGCAACCATGAAATTACGAATTATATTGCATTGATGTGACATTGTCATTTTAAGCAAGTTGCGTTTATGAATGTTGCATTATCTTTGAAAAAAAAATCTGATTTTGGAATGCCTCACATTGTTGTCCGGCAATAAAAGTGCGTACACAAAAGTATAATAAAATACACATTTTATGTAATTATTTGATAAAAATAGGGAGACAGTTCCAGAGAATAGGATTGTGTGTATCAATAATCATAAATTATGAGATACACCAGTTGTTTTAGCACTGGAAGTACTTCAAAATGTCATTGTCAATGTAGTACTTAATTGTAACACTTTCAAGGTTAACTTACCAACATGTATGCGTTGATTGTAGTTGGTGTTATCGAGAAGAATTTTAGATCACAGACTCGGCAATATAGACACTTTTCTCTTTCAATGACTGCTATTCTAGAATTTTAATATTATGATTAAAAAGTGCGTACTGAAACTCGGGTATATATATATATATACTAACTTATCTACATGTGTTTAATATTAGTCTTATCTTCTTAAACTCTCTAATCATGCTAATAGGTTACATGTTTTAAACATGCCAGTATAAATCGAATGTCTAGGGGTCTAACATGTCATTAACATGGCATGCATAACATATAATGTTGTGTAATACCATGGAAGTAATATTGAATTTAAAGATCTGTATTTGATACTGACATGCAGATAAGAACATGTTCTATAATATTCCGAAGTCAAGTCATGGTCTTTTAACCAATCTTACAACTATGATAAAAAGATAGACACCATCGTCAACAAATATACCTGTATATGAAGAAAATAAAAACACAACAGAAAATTGTTTAACACGCCAACAAAGATTGATTGATTTTTGGTTGCTTAACGTCCAGTGGCAAATATTTCGTGCATATTCAAAGAAGAATGTTATCTAAAAAAAAGACCAAATACATATTTTGTGGGATCTAATGTAGAGTTGTCACATTGCAATCACACCTGATCTTGATTTAAACAAGCAAATAACTTTTACATGTTCCGTGGTAAAAGGGCTTTAGCATTTCTTTATCATTTTGTTCTTTAGTGAGAGAAATAAAATGGTTGAAAGGTAAACAAATTTCAAAATATATTTTCCTATGGTTTTTTGTTTGACTTAACATTCAAGGTCGAAGCAGGATTTTTTTTCATCCTCCTGCAAGTGGTACAGTTTATATAGTCTATTCCTTCTAGGACTTTTATAATGGCGACCCTTCTCTATTTCTAGATTTTGGTCACTTATTCTATGTTTATTCAAGGATTTGCAAATCCTTGGTTTATTGAAGTATTTTCTTATAGAGAGGTCACGAGAAGGTAAATAAAATTCTCTATTCTAGCAATGTTTTCATTGTTTTTGTAAAGAGTACCAATTTAGTATCTTTATCATAACGATTCATTTTGTCTTGAATTATATTCTCAGTTTTAACAATATAGATGGTTCTTCAAGTAGATGATCATAATATCAGACATCAGTCTTACTGGTGCGTCTAAACACTGCTAAGGACTCCTCAGTGCACTAAGGACTTATAATATGCCGCTAAACACTAGAAGGAGAGCTTCGACCGAATATAAAACCAAACGAAAAACTAAAGGAAAATACATTTGGAAACTGTTTACCTTTCAACAATTTTATTTCTCTCAGTATAGTCGGTAAATGAGCTCACCAGGGCTCATGTTTTGTCTCTTATTATGTATATAAATGCCGACTCTAAATAAAATTTACTTAATTACTTACTACTACATATAAAAAAATCATAGCATGGTAGCTAGAGATTGATATTTAATGCATAAATTCCAAATTTTATCGAAAAGAATCACAAATAAATAAATAATGAACAAAGTTTAAGCACGTGCCGGTTTTTCTTTGATTTTGCCAAAAATCGATGAACCGTATAAGAAACTTGTGAAACTAGATATCTGATTACACAATTATCTTAACAAAATGAAAAAAATATTAATTGCATCAAAGACATATATATATATATATTGTTTAATTCAACATATATAGTTTAAAATCTAAAGTATATTACATCGTTTAATGAAAGAATATAGAACATTGTTTAGTGAACCCTTGTAGTGTAACTTTGAATAAAGAAAAATTGTTTGTCCCGAGAGACAAAAAAGCACCCCCCTTTATGATTGGTCATTACCTTAATGGGGGTTAACATTTTGGGACCGAGGCCTAACATACTACGAACAGCAAATAGTAGATACGGCACTTGATATGTATGAAAGACGACGACGGACACAACAACTTTGCACTAACTAATTTCAACTACCATATGATACCCTATGAATTTATTTACATACATGAACTCGTATAAGGAATGTATTTCTGGACAAAACGAATTCAGTATGTGTTTACTGTACAAACAGACACACCAAGTGATGGATACAATTGTGGCTTATATTGTTCAATTCATTTTTAACGAATAATGTAATTGATCGATTGTTGGTTGCTTAACGTCCAGTGGCAAACATTTCATGCATATTCAAAACGGAAAGTCTATCATAAAAAGATTATGAAGTAATAGGTATTACAAATGTTAAAAATTTCTCATCATTTGGTAAAAGAATATTTTCTAAGCTATTAAAATTGGTACGATTCATATTTTTTCTGACAAAATTATATCTTTTGCTTTGAATCAACACATACTGTTCTGATAATATTAAGAACATTGTTACTGAAGTCTCGGAAATTATTCGTATATTTATAGGGCTTTTGAACATATAAACCTACTGCATTTGGGGGTATGTGTGATCTTCATATCATATAAATAAGCTATTCGGAATCTTAAATTATCAATGGTCAATATATCATTAAATTAAACTAATTCATTTGAAAGTTCACCTTTCAAATAAGTTCCCAAATGAATCCCGGACATTTGTCCCCTGATTTGTATATAAGTATTGGTCATTATTCCTTAAATATTTATATATCTACAGGTACTGAATTTCAAGGAATATTATATGAAAATGGGTACATTTTGAGGTAAATTAGAATAAAGAAAAATGAAATGTTCCAGAGATTTTTTTCTAATACTACTCTATGTTTAAGGCTGTTTTCCTATTACCATTATTTGACATGAATTGTTTTGAACAATTTCTAATTGAGTTAAATAAATAAAGGAAATTGAATCAAAGGTTATGAAAGAATCTTTTTTCAGTTTACGCTGGCAATATAATCATGCATGTCGTTACGATATATATCAAAGTGTTACGTTATCATGGTTATGTAATTGTAGGGGTGGTTTTTATTGATAAATTTTGCACAACATGTCAATGTGCGTATAAGTGATATTCTAAGATTGTTTGCATCTTGTTGAAAGGGAGTCTATCCAATTTAGTCGACGTGTATCTTATTAACCGAGGAAAGGGAGCCCACTCGAGTCGAAAACAAATTAAGTGCATGTGTAGTTACTCGCCCTTGTTTAGCTAGGGTTTAACTAAGGATGTACAATTCTACAGTTGAAGTTTCACAGAACACACACACAAAATATATTGTGATCTAATTTATGGATTAGCTTAAACATGTTAAAAAGGCAGTATATATATATAAGTTAAAGTTTGAATATATTAAACCGGACGATTTTCGTTGGCAGGTTTAATAACAGATCAATTAATTGTATTATGTAAAGCAACATAGTAAATTAATAAATCAAGATAGAATATATTATTTCCCTTTCCCTTTCAATATTATTTTATTTAATTCAAGAGTTAAATTTTGTCACAGTTTAAAATTTACTATATTTGTAAAACAAATGTTTTTAATCTATTTTTCAATGGGTTAATTTGAAGAAAAAAAATACATTCGGTTAAATGCGAGATATTAAGTATCACACTTTTGATAAATTTACTTTATAGATAGGTTGAATTGAAAAGTTATGGTTTGTTAATTTTTTTTTTTTTTGTTTGTTAACAATGGCAATAAATCTATTATTAAGATGGGTTTAATTGAACAGTTATATTTGTTTACATTATAGATTTATAAGTGTATTAAACATACAATAAATCTACCTTTATGAAAGATTTAATTTAAAAAATAATATTGTATAAATTGTATAAATTGTTTATTTATTTTTGTATTGAATAGGCAATAAATTTACTTTTACGATTGGTTTAATTAAACATATATATTTGGTTAAATTTTAGATTTATTTAGTTATTAAACATGTAATAAATCTAGTTTTACCAGTGGTTTAATCATACATTTATATTTGTTTAAATTTTTAATTTATTTTGTATTATACATATGATAAATCTACTTATATGAGTGGTTTAATTGAACAATTATATTTTCTTAAATTTTAGATTTATTTTTTTATTAAACATATCATAAATCTACTTTTACGAGAAGTTTAATTAAACAATTATACTTTCTTAAATTTTAGATTTATTTTGTATTAAACATATACTAAATCTACTTTTACGAAACGTTTAACTGAAAACCTAAAATTGATTAAATCATTCATAAAATATCGATTAAATTTAACTTAAATTTAAGACTGTAAGTTTAATCAAATTTAATCAATTATTAGACTTGGTTAAATGCATCATTTCATGCAGTGCAACATCCTTAAACTGGCCATCGCTGACAAAACTTTTACATTTACAGTATACTTGAAATCCTACTTACGTATTACATCCTAATTGTATGATATAAGCAATATATCATGCATTTGAAAATAGACTATGCTCCATCGTTAAATTCGATTTCGTTTGATATAAATTCAGTATTAAGGCCGCACCAAATTAATTTCTAGTTCTTCGGACACTTTCCGTAAAAAAGGGTAGCGAGAGAGCGAATTTTTTTTATTTGGTTTTTTTTTCGAAGTTTCATTTTTGGCAGGCGAAAGTATTTTTTACTAGCGAGCGATATTATTTTTGAAATATTAAAAAAAATAAAATCTATGAAAAGCATTTTATGCAAGCGAGCGATCAGAAATTTACACAGTTTTGGTGCTTCATGTTTTCATATATCTCATATCATACTTCTTATATTACCATACTTTGCTTCTTAATATGTTCTCAGACACCCTGTTGAATTTTTAACAACATTTCTAGTACAAAAATGGTTAACTAGTAGCAAAGCGTAGACAACTTCGTGCAGACTGCTCAAATAAAGATTCAGCTGAACATGAAATAATACAACAGCTTGAACAGGTACACATCCAAGTTTGATGACACTTATAATTGATGCATTATAAAATAAGGTGGTGTTGTATGATTGCCAATGCAACTATCCACCAAGTTCAAATGAAACTGATATTTACAATTATAGGTCACCAAACAGCCTTCAACAATGAGAAAACCCATACCGTATAGTCGGCTATAATAGGCCCTGACATGAAAAATATGAAACAATTCATTTGAGAAAAATAACGGCCTTAATCATAACAAAACAATTTACGAAAAAACAAATTTGACATACATGAACCAACAAACAGTGAACTACAGGCTCCTGACTTGGGACAGGCACATGTAGAATTGTATGTTGTTTCAAATAAACGTATGTAAAGCATATTTGCATGTATAAAGCTTTTATATACAACTATACGTATTTGTGTATACAACAAGATGAACATTTATGAAGGACTGTCCCTCAAAAACTTCATCAATTTATACTACTACGTATTCAAATGCATCACACCAGATGCTAAATATACTAATTAAACAAAAGAAACATTTTTTGATTGTTGGTTGCTTGACTTCAAATGGAAAATATTTCATGCATGTTCAGGACAAGAACAAATTAACAATAAACACAATGGGTACGGGTCCTGCAACAGAGGCGGACTGGGACGAAGGTCAGTGAAATTTGGAAAGTGAGGGTACACTGTACATTGGACGGGGACAGAAATTCAGCAGGTCCCCTCAGAGAGTCGTAGCAAGGGTTTTTAATGCGCAAAGAGTGTGGCTCTCTCCTTACACGAGGCATCATATTTAACATCCCAATTCTTACCGGACGTGGCTGTGCACTTATACATCCCACACAGCCATGCGAATGACCCACTCTAGCGAGAGTTTTACTTCCAGTCGGAGGAAGACATATGGTGACCATATTTGTATTCCCCAGTCACTCTAGGGGGGGAGAAGAATTTAGTATCAATCAGATCTTTATGTATATAGGGATATTGTTCTGTTTTGAAGGCCATACTGTGAACTGTGAACTGGTTACAACCCTCAACAAATTTGGTCTCTGGTGGAAGTTTGTCTCATTGACAATCATACAAATTCTTATTTTTAGAAGATTAAATTACCACACTTGTCAAATTCCATGCTTTATAACTTTGTAATGATACAAACAAACATAAATAAAAATGTCAAGGGAAAAAACTTTTATTATAAAAGATAAAACAAAGTAAAAAATATAATGGTATCATCGCGGTGCCATTTCAATGCATGTACCTCCATCTTCGGGATTCTCTCTTCATGCATTTTATATTATCATCATTCAAATCTTCCAATTAGGAGGCATTGGTGCTTTGGCCTTTTTGCCAAATTGTCACGTCTTGCACGGAGCACTTTAAAAATATTGGTAAAAGAATTGTCCATAATCAAATAATTTTCATTGCTGTGTTTGGTAGTAAGGCGTGCGTTACCACCATAACTACACATATTCCACTCGTGTTTTACGTTTAGAATATATCATATTACATTTGTCCATAATACAAAAGAAAACGTTGTGAATGTTAGATCTAGATCGTTTTTGATGTCAATTTCTGTGTCTGTATGACGTTATTTTAAAACGCACAACTGATTAAAATTTTGGTTATATACATTTAGAGACGAAC
The DNA here is from genome assembly GCF_021869535.1 of Mytilus californianus. Taxonomy (NCBI): domain Eukaryota; kingdom Metazoa; phylum Mollusca; class Bivalvia; order Mytilida; family Mytilidae; genus Mytilus; species Mytilus californianus. The sequence goes on from NW_026262672.1 coordinate 5,732,217, forward strand.
GTGCGCGGCTCCGTACTGGACGCGGGTTTTTAAAAAATGTACTTTTTTCCCGTAGACCCTTCACAACACGCGGGAAATCCAACGAACGAGGTATTAATTTGGCGTGGCCTAAGCCTCTTGTTAAAATTGTAACATACATTTTGGCATATTACACTATGCACTAAAAATTCCAATTGCTTTATTTTGTTTTGTTATTGTTTGCCATAATCCTTTTTATAGTGTTTTTTTTTTTTTTTTTGTTACAATATAGAGTTCAATTAAAATTGAAGATGTAGTTTAATGTTCATCATCGGTGATGTAAATTTTTGCAGGAAATGGCATATCGGAGGAAATACGTATCTTTTTTTCATATAGAAATGATAAACTAAATTTTACCAGTGAATTCAATGATGAAATATACGGTAATATACAAGAAGGAAACAATACAATATGAGTGGTTACAATATATTTTTAAAAACTATTTCGGTGGACGGACAATAACGGAATGTGAAAGTATAATTAGAAAATATCTTAAAAATAGACAGACAATGATTGACATGCAATCTTTGTAAAAATAAAAATAAAGTTTTTCGTAGAAAAGGATATATCATTCACCGATATTAGTGCTTTAAAAACTTTTCCTACTTGAATTTTTAGTGAATTTACAGAATACTTCACAGGGTTATAAATTAATGTTAAAAAATGATAAGTTCAAAATAGGTGCAAATCGATATTGGAATTCAAACAATATTATATTGATAGTTTAATTGAATGTCTGATAACGCTCACATAGTATAATTGTCTAAAAGGAAGTATTAGTACATGTATGATGTGCTTAATCAGAAGTTGGATTATTTGTGTGTTTTGTTTTGGACTCATGTTATATTCAGGTTTGTAGATATGTACAAGTTATTTGTGATAGGGTTAGGGTGTCTATATAAATAATTCAAATTATGTAAAGTTATATATAAAACAATGTAACAATGTTTCTGTTAAAGTTGGTTTATGCATGACGTATTCAATTCTGTAAGTAAAAAAAGGCTGAGTAGGTACAGTTTACTGCTTATTTATTTATCTAAAAAAATTGGTTTGTAACGTAAATCAGTCCCCAAAATAGGAGGATAGCGTTTTTGACAGACAGCACATAAGTAAGTCAGAATTTAAATAATTTAAATATTGTTTTTTACCGGCAACTATTGAACAAGTATTTCGTTGAATAATTACCTGTTTTGTGACTATCATTCGCCGACATCCTATTGACCAAGCATTTCATTAAGTAGTTATCTGTTTTGTGACTATTATTCGCCAACATCCTATTGACCAAGCATTTCATTAAGTAGTTACCTTTTTTTGTGACTATCATTCGCCAACAACCTATTGACCAAGCATTTCATTAAGTAGTTACCTGTTTTGTGACTATCATTCGCCGACATCCTATTGACCAAGCATTTCATTAAGTAGTTACTTGTTTTGGGACTATCATTCGCCAACAACCTATTGACCAAGCATTTCATTAAGTAGTTACCTGTTTTGTGACTATCATTCGCCAACAACCTATTGACCAAGCATTTCATTAAGTAGTTACCTGTTTTGTGACTATCATTCGCCATCAACCTATTGACCATGCGTTTCATTAAGTAGTTACCTGTTTTGTGACTATCATTCGCCAAAAACCTATTGACCAAGCATTTCATTAGATCATACTCACCCCTTCTCGTCCAATGAAAAGTCAGTTTTTTCCCTTCTAATTTTCATAGTACATGGCTTTCCATGCACTATAAAATGCTGTACATGAATGACTTTTCATTGTAGATTAATACACGAAAGTGAACTTTTAATAACTTCACTAACGAAGTGTACAATCCCCTGAGGCATTTTCTTTGGGAAAATAGCCTACTGATTAAAGATGAAAGAGAAAAGAATTATAAAAAACATTTTGAACATTGTAAATCTTCATATTAATATTACATATATATAACAAACAAAACATAAAATGGGGGCAAAGATGTAAGCAAAATGATCTTTTATACATTTTTTTATTTTTTATACCAGACATTCAATTCGATTATTTTTTTTTTCAAGAAAACAATGTCAGACTGCTGATATATAAAGCAAAGGATTTTTTTGAGAAAAAAAAAACACAATACATGTACATTCATCATTAAAAAGTAAGCATCTGTGTTGATAGTCGTAATTCAAATATTTATAGAGTAAGTTTTATAATTATCAAAAAATATTCAAATTTCAGAAAGCGGATTGATATAAAATTGTGTGCTAATTAAAATAAAAAATTTTAAGGTATATAAGTATTAAATTTTTACCTGAAGAAGAAGAAAAACTCAAATGTTTGAATAATTTATCCTTTTTGTCCTCACAAATTATGTCAATGCTAATTCATTCCATCCATTATAATGGTCATTGCTTATGTTATATACTCACTTCATTATAAAAAGTGAATTCATATTTAGTTTTGAATATTACATTTTGTAAGGTCACTCGAAAGTGTGAATATGTTCTAAATTGGTCAGACAATACTTGGTCATGCTTTCTAAAACATGACCAAGTATTGTCTAACCTATAATTAAATAATTACCTGTTTTGTGACAAACATTCGCTGACAACCTCTTGACGAAGCATTTCATTAAGAAATTACCTGTTTTGTGACTATCATTTGCCGACAACCTATTGTCCAAGCATTTCATTAAGTAATTACCTGTTTTTATACTAACATTCACCGACAACCTATTGACCAAGCATTCCATTTAGTAATTACCTGTTTTGTGACTAACATTCGCTGACAACCTATTGACAAAGCATTCCATTTAGTAATTACCTGTTTTGTGACTAACATTCGCTGACAACCTATTGACAAAGCATTTCATTTAGTATTTACCTGTTTTGTGACTAACATTCGCTGACAACCTATTGACAAAGCATTTCATTAAGTAATTACCTGTTTTGTGACTAACATTCGCTGACAACCTATTGACAAAGCATTCCATTAAGTAATTACCTGTTTTGTGACTAACATTCGCTGACAACCTATTGACAAAAGCAATTCATTAAGTAATTACCTGTTTTATGACTAACATTCGCTGACAACCTATTGACAAAGCATTCCATTAAGTAGTTACCTGTTTTGTGACTATCATTCGCAGACATCCTATTGACCAAGCATTTCATTAAGTAGTTACTTGTTTTGGGACTATCATTCGCCAACAACCTATTGACCAAGCGTTTTATTAAGTAGTTACCTGTTTTGTGACTATCATTCGCCAACAACCTATTTACCAAGCATTTCATTAAGTAGTTACCTGTTTTGTGACTATCATTCGCCATCAACCTATTGACCATGCGTTTCATTAAGTAGTTACCTGTTTTGTGACTATCATTCGCCAACAACCTATTGACCAAGCATTTCATTAGATCATACTCACCCCTTCTCGTCCAATGAAAAGTCAGTTTTTTCCCTTCTAATTTTCATAGTACATGGCTTTCCATGCACTATAAAATGCTGTACATGAATGACTTTTCATTGTAGATTAATACACGAAAGTGAACTTTTAATAACTTTACTAACGAAGTGTACAATCCCCTGAGGCATTTTCTATGGGAAAATAGCCTACTGATTAAAGATGAAAGAGAAAAGAATTATAAAAAAACATTTTGAACATTGTAAATCTTCATATTAATGTTACATATATATAACAAACAAAACATAAAATGGGGGCAAAGATGTAAGCAAAATTATCTTTTATACATTTTTTTTATTTTTTATACCAGACAAGCAATTGAATTATTTTCTTTTTCAAGAAAACAATGTCAGACTGCTGATATATAAAGCAAAGGATTTTTTTGAGAAAAAAAACCACAATACATGTACATTCATCATTAATAAGTAAGCATCTGTGTTGATAGTCGTAATTCAAATATTTATAGAGTAAGTTTTATAATTATCAACAAATATTCAAATTTCAGAAAGCGGATTGACATAAAATTGTGTGCTAATTAAAATAAAAAAAATTAAGGTATATAAGTATTAAATTTTTACCTGAAGAAGAAGAAAAACTCAAATGTTTGAATAATTTATCCTTTTTGTCCTCACAAACTATGTCAATGCTATTTCATTCCATCCATTATAATGGTCATTACTTATGTTATATACTCACTTCATTATAAAAAGTGAATTCTTATTTAGTTTTGAATATTACATTTTGTAAGGTCACTCGAAAGTGTGAATATGTTCTAAATTGGTCAGACAATACTTGGTCATGCTTTATAAAACATGACCAAGTATTGTCTAACCTATAATTAAGTAATTACCTGTTTTGTGACAAACATTCGCTGACAACCTCTTGACGAAGCATTTCATTAAGAAATTACCTGTTTTGTGACTATCATTTGCCGACAACCTATTGTCCAAGCATTTCATTAAGTAATTACCTGTTTTTATACTAACATTCACCGACAAACTATTGACCAAGCATTCCAGTAAGAAATTACCTGTTTTGTGACTATCATTTGCCGACAACCTATTGTCCAAGCATTTCATTAAGAAATTACCTATTTTTATACTAACATTCACCGACAACCTATTGACCAAGCATTCCATTTAGTATAAAGCATTTCATTTAGTAATTACCTGTTTTGTGACTAACATTCGCTGACAACCTATTGACAAAGCATTTCATTAAGTAATTACCTGTTTTGTGACTAACATTCGCTGACAATCTATTGACAAAGCATTCCATTAAGTAATTACCTGTTTTGTGACTAACATTCGCTGACAACCTATTGACAAAAGCAATTCATTAAGTAATTACCTGTTTTATGACTAACATTCGCTGACAACCTATTGACAAAGCATTCCATTAAGTAATTACCTGTTTTGTGACTAACATTCGCTGACAACCTATTGACAAAGCATTCAATTAGGTAATTACCTGTTTTGTGACTAACAATCGCTGACAACCTATTGACAAAGCATTTCATTAAGTAATTGCTACTAGCGTTAAGCAAACATCAATCAATCAAAATCAATTACGTCATTTACTTTACTCATTTGTAAACAAACTATGATTCGCTACAAACAATCATCTCGCTCAACAAACAAATAGCATTGTAAACAAACACAATTCATTGTAAAAAATCTCAATTCCCAGCTTTCCAAGAAAAATACCTTCAAAACTTGAACAACAAAATAAATCGCTCCTTACAAACAAAAATCATTGTACTCAAAATAAAATCGTCTTAACAATTACAAAACACATTTGACAACAACTGATGAAAATCAACAACAATTATTGTTTACGAACGTTCTAAAATTTGTGGTATCCATTCAAGCGAAAATCCCTATAAACAAAACAGAAAATGCCTGTAATTAAAATGTGTTGTTGTTAAAAAAAACTTATTTTCAACCCTGAAATTCAAACATAGTACATAAATTGATCTTGGAAACATAATGAAATTGAGAAACTTAAATCATTTGTAAATATAGACAAAACAAGTGCCATTTTGAATCACGTTCATGGAAAAAATTAAGCAGCGATAGCCAATAAATAGTTCAGCCTCATCATAGTCTGTGTAGTTGTTAAATTAAGATATCTTATTGAAAATATATGTTAAATACGGTATTAGTTTCGCATTAAAACAGGAAGTTTGAAACATTAACTCAAAATAAGATAGTCAGAATTCAAAAAGACGTAAATACTGACACTGACATCGGTAAGCATCAGAAGGATATCATTTGATTAGTGAATTATACTTTTTGATTTTCAAAATTTCATACCTTCTCCTTTATTTAAACCCCTCCTGTTATCCATTTTACCGGAATTGTATATTTGACAAAAAAATTTGAAAATAATGACGGTTGTTATCACTATTTTGCGTAATATTCTATTCCTTTGATCTTTTTTGAGATCTTTTTTTTTCTTCAAATCATACTACTCGCTTCAGATTTATAGATTATCGATGGTTTTTTTTCAAACGAGAGGGTGTTTCTCAGATACAATCTCAACGAAAGGTTCATCAACATTTTTTTGTGTTACTTTTCGGAGTAACAAACACAAATTGCTAGCTGTAAAGAATTCACTAGTCAAAGATGATACCAAGCGAGTAACATGATATGAAAAATTAGCACAAAAAAAAGACCAAAAGAAAGATACACAATATAGCAATTAAGAAAATTGTCGTAACAAACTAAAAGCGCACGTGCTGATGTCTAATTAACATCCTCAAAATAGTGATCAATAGATTATCAATGGTCTTTCAAACTCGAAGATGTCTGTCGCCTTTCAATGAGATTGTAGCTAAGAAACTCATTTCGTTGGAAAAACCCATCAAATATCGAGCTAATAATATCTCAGTAAGTTGGTTCAACTCAGTCAGATATTTATTTTCCTGTTCCAGGTATGACACATCGTTAATGGTCGTTTTTTTTTTTTTTACACATGAGGCCAAGTGGTATACATTGATCACTAGCCTGGTAACACTTATAAGCTGTTAGTTTAATCCCCGTTCGTGACAGGTGCTTTTGACTCAGGTCACAAATGACCAGGACTGCAAGTTTTATTGCCGAAGGTCAGTGGTTCTCTTCGTGTACTCCCGCTTCTCCCACCAATAAAAAATGTCCGCCATGATAAATATAAAATAGGAAGATGTAGTATGATTTTCAGGGATACAACTATTTACCGAAGTTCAATTGAAGTGGCTGTTATCAACTATAGGCAACCGTACGGACTTCAACAATGAGAAAAAAATACCGTTTAGTCGGATTGAAAGGGCTTCGACATAAAAAAATAGGCACAATTTTAACAAGAAAATAACCTGCCTAGTTTATAACAAAGCAAAGCTAAGTGTGCTGAATGTTAAAATTAAAAGTAAAATTTAAATAATTCTTTGTATATGCAGATGCGTTATGGTGTTACTAATGCGGTGATAGTTCGATCGGAGGACCGTGTGTAACAGACACAGCCGGCATGGAAGCCGAGTATTACAGACGGAATGCTTCTCTAAAAAAGCCGGATCTGGATAAAGACAAAGTACCACATAAATATTTAAAGAATTGTTCAAACACCAGTGAAATCTGTATTATAGAAAGAATTGTTCAAACACCAGTGAAATCTGTATTATAGAAAGAATTGTTTAAACACCAGTGAAATCTATATTATAGAAAGAATTGTTCAAACACCAGTGAAATCTGTATCACAGAAAGAATTGTTCAAACACCAGTGAAATCTGTATCATAGAAAGAATTGTTTAAACACCAGTGAAATCTGTATCATAGAAAGAATTGTTCAAACACCAGTGAAATCTGTATCACAGAAAGAATTGTTCAAACACCAGTGAAATCTGTATCATAGAAAGAATTGTTTAAACACCAGTGAAATCTGTATCATAGAAAGAATTGTTCAAACACCAGTGAAATCTGTATCACAGAAAGAATTGTTCAAACACCAGTGAAATCTGTATCATAGAAAGAATTGTTTAAACACTAGTGAAATCTGTATCATAGAAAGAATTGTTCAAACACCAGTGAAATCTGTATTATAGAAAGAATTGTTTAAACACCAGTGAAATCTGTATCATAGAAAGAATTGAAGAACAGGGTTAGATATATCATGGTAGACTGTCTAACGTTAGAAAAAAGTATAACAAAAATTCCGAACTCCAAGGTAAATTCAAAAAGGGGAAGTCCAGAAAATCAGACCAACGAAACGAATAGAAGTCAACTGTCACATTCCAGACTTAGTACGAGCATTTGTAGAAGACAAAAGTGGGTTAAACTTGGTTTTATAATAAGCTATACTTCCCACTTGTATGACAGTTGTTTATTATTTCTGTTATTTTGACAACAATGATGAGCAACCTAAGCAGACATAAAAGGTTCGTGGGACAATAATTGGGATCCAGCGGCCAAAACTGTGTAAACATACATCACTGACTAAAATATCTCAAACAAACATATATACAAATAAATCTAACAAAACCATAAGAAGATAGATAGGTGGAGTTTTAATACCGGCGTGTGTCCAAAATGGATATGCACGATGATAATTTAAAAAGATTACAGAAGATAGTAAATAATACTGGACAGTACTACAGACTTCACCAACTCTTTCGTAACAAAAACCAGACATACAAAACAATGACATAACAACAACACATAGTGTTAATAACTCGACTTGTTAATGCACAAAATCAGTTTTTCGTACGGAAAAACCTTTCCCTTTACCTAGACTGTATGTCGTAATCTTAAATACGCATAATACAGAACAGTTCAGCTGCCAACATGGTGACCACTTTATTAATCAATGAAATAAGAAAGAACACCAATTTGGAAAGCATTGCTTCTACATGAAATTGACTTGGGTATATACGGGAGTTTGTTGCATATTGCCCCTCAAGAAAAATACTCCTAACATGTTTAATGTAGTCTCATCATACGATATAATTGAATTCGATAAGACTTGTTAGGGGTCAGAAAGTATTTAAAATCATCAAAAAATTCTACACAATTAATGAGTGTATCATGCCTGTACATGTTTGAAGTCACTGAACAGGTTTGAATATCTTCCCCAAATGCACGTCTTGGTTTTTTAACGAGTTTGATTCTCCTCCGCCCCCCGATTTAACGTTAAATTGAAATAATTTGAGAATTAGGTATTTGAAACATGGTTTCTTATCTAAATGACAGTTCGATCTCAGACGTCTTAAAATATGTAGTGTGGTTCATACTGGCCAGTCTTTAGTCTTTTATGTTTTATTTATAGACTTTTCGTCGTTCCAGTGTTTTGGACTTTTTGTCTCTGAATATCTTTGCATATCCCTTCGTAATCTTCTGCCTCTCAAGTAATTGTTTCTTCCTCTTCGACCAAATAATACGTTATAATTATGTGGTATATTTTCATTATTATAATATTACAGGACAAACGCATGCATATCTACGAGACTGTCACAATACCGATAGGAGCTACTCGATTCAAGATCGGAGATTTGATGACCTTGAACCTAGTCTCAATCACACCACGTGCATCTATGAAAAGGGATCTAGTAAGAGATTGGTGTGTGTAACAATCTGTGATACAGAATTATGTAATGGATCTCAGATTGATGGAGTATCAACATTACAGATAAAAACATGGTTGAACGTGTTATGTGCTGTCGTAGTGATTTTCAGACAAATATCGTGAATTTTTTTCCGCTTTTTTTCAAATTGAAATCTCAATGTCTTTAAATCAGAGAACGCAACATTTGATGTCGAAGCTCAATTATTTTCATGCATTGTCTACCTATAACCATTTGCCTTCTTTATTGTGTTGTTTCTCCCTCCCCAAACATAAGCACTACTACAAAATGTAAAATAGTTCAACAGGAAAAAAAACCAACGGTTTGATTTAAAAATTAAAAATTAAAAATAAAAAACAAATTTATTTTTCATATTTGAATTCTTAAACAGTTTGTTGTGTTGGGCCTTTTATCTTACAGAGGGAGGACTTTCAGTGGGCACTGACACTCCGATGTGTCTTATATGACAAGAAAACTAACGAAGATAGAAAATCCATTCCAACCCGGTCTTCCTGTTGAATTTTGTAAAGGACTAGAACATACGTCAGGTCTCATCTAGAATTTGATTATTAAAAAAAGACTCTTGAACTTACATTGAAATAAGAGTTTCTGTTCTATGTTTCGGCTTTTTTGAAATATCAGCAATAAAAGCAATGTTCATTTACTTTTGGTTTAAAGTTTGTGCAATGAATTCATATGTTATAAAATTGTTTTTATATTCTTTGTCATACGCATTGCATATGTTACAACAATTTTACACTTGTCCATAAAATAAAAATGTTATCGGACCTTAACATTGTTGATACAGACAGTTTAATACATTGTTATACAGTTTTATTTATACTTGTACTACAATCATACTAGTACTTTATCTTTATTTTATTATTTTTAATTATATCCCGGTATAACCATTACTAAAATTTAAACATTTGTTCTCAAAATACAATAATGTCTTACTTTTCTATAAAGGAATTGTACATTTGTAGTTTATGTTCTTTTCAATTTAGTAGCATCATTCATTGTTAGTTTAACCCCAATGTTAACTGGGGAATGAAGATATGGTCACATAGGTCTTCTTCCCACAGGCGGTAAAACCCTTGCCGAAATGGATCATCTTTTTGGCTGTTCGGGATGTACAAGTACGCCTCCAAGTCAGTCAAAATAGGGACGTTAAATCGGATGCCTCGATTACGGAGAGTGCCATGCTCTTTGCACGTTAAGAACCCTTGCAACAATGTGTTTAGGAGTTCGTCGGTAGCCTGTTGCAAGGCAAAATTTCTGTCTCTATCATCATTTTCCATTTTCAGTCCAAATTTCCCTGACCTCCCCTATTACAGGATTGTATTTATAGATAACTTGTTTTCGTCATAAATACGCATGAAATATTCGCCACTGAACATTTAACAAACATCATTCAACCAATGATAGTTTTATATGGCGTGAGTGTATTTTACGTTTACCTTTCAAGTCGCAGATTTGGCGTGTATGGAGATTACTTGTGTCTTTTATGTAGCTGATTTGGTCTTTCCTATTATGTATAACTGTTTATGGCTTAACCTTACAATGAACTGTTTACAAAGATGATGTCTTGAGACTGTAAGAATCAACAACTGTAAATTATTTAGAATGGGGTTTGACATTAATTTCAAATACTTCTAAAGTTTATCATATCATCAATATCTTCATGAAAGATAGTTATACTTCACATGTTTATCTTAGCGAAATCAAAGGGAAATGAGGGCCTGAATGAGGATCTTCATTTCTATAAAATTATTTTAAGGGCCTTTTTTCGCCTTTCTTTATATGTTTCCCAATTACTCTCTATTCTTTATTTTTGTTTTGCTTAGTTTTCTCTTTTTTTATTATATTATTTTCTATTCTGTAAAAAGTAAAATCACAAAAAAAGTAAAACCCATCTAAACCTCGAATAAATCTAGACATTTATGAAAGTTTGTGAAATGCCGTATGCATATCTATTTATACTTTCTAAAATGTATTGCAATGTCGGGTAGCTGTCTAATTGACGTATACTATCTACCTTTTGTAGTCTTCGTCAGTCAAATAACATTAACATTATAACAAGTAAGAAGATGTAGTATATGTACGAACACCAATGGGATACACTCTCCACCAGAGACTAAATGATGTAGACGTAAGCAACTATATATCGTCGAACGGCCTTCAACAATCACCGTACGGCCTTCATCAATGAGCAATACCCATACCGCATAACAAGCTATAAGTACCAAATATAATGCATTAGATATGAATTTTGAGAATTGGCTATTTTACGAATGCTCGAATATCCAAACCTAATAAAAAGTTGAAAAACTGATCAAACCAAAAGAGGACCAATATGAAGAAAAAAATTAATTAACCAAAATGTGTATGTTTTCCTGTTAATGTTTTAGTTTTGAAAATGGTTAGTAATTGATCAACCGATTTCACACGTAAAATAAAGGTCTGGATGGGAGTCCCTACTTTTTTTATTTTTTTTTATTTTTCAGATAATGTTTCTCTATGCATTATTTACTTTGCCCATTATTCTCTATTTTGTATATTTAAGCACCAATTTATTTTCTTTTTCATTTTGTCTTGCCTATTATTTTTTTCTATTCTTTTTTTGGTAACCAATAATTTACTATGTTTTGCCCATTATTCTCAATTCTGTTATCCCCATCCAGACCCTCTAAAATAGTGTTTGATGACAAGATGTATTTGACAAACACGATCAAAAGAATCTGATAACAACGGACGGGAAATAAGAGATTTGAAGATTCAGGTCTTGATGCAGAGAGCGTACATGTATGCCCCCTTTTTTATTTGAAAAAAAGAAATAGTTTGTTTATATTAAATCGTCAAAAATATTAGCTTCTTTACCACAGCTAAAAAATTAAGCCACTCAAATGACAAACAATGAAGACTGAGAAATTTTATTATTTATGTTATTGATGGATCAACATCTTTTATTACAATATAACTCTATGTGAAACATCACAAATATGATTGTTTACGGAAACTGAAAAAATATGACCAGAAATTAGTATTTTGAGGTTAAAACTAAGATTATTATCTTAAAATCTCAGAAAATAGGAAACCGGACCAAATGTAACACTGATTTAAAGATAACAAACATGATTGTTTACGGAAACTGACAAAATTTCAAGACCAACAATTACTATTTTGGGTCAAAAACTATAAATTGTATCAATAAAATCTCCAAAAAAAGAAAACATCCACTTCATTTGAACTTCTTATTGTTTTATATTGATATTGATATAAATGATGTTAAAGGCCTTTATATAACTGTTCGAACGCGTCTCTTTAAAATAATTTTTAAAAAAATAAGGAGAAATCATACAAAGAAATTAAAACCCTCTTAACAAACTTAAAATGTACATATTTGGGGAAATTGTAAATAATGTATAAACAAATAAATCATTTACATGTACACACATCTTAATAGATAACATGATAATATTATACATGTACATGTACTGCTAGGTACTTCAAATCACAAGTTCGTCATAATGTCTTATAAAGAATGACGATGAATGAGAAGAGACACATTTATCTTATCAAACATTTATTAAAAGATTTAACCACTCGAAAATTCAATATATACATCTTATAAACTTGCAAGTGCAATAAAAGGTAAACAGTCGATATCTTTTTTTAAATAATCATATCTCTGTGATTTATTATTGTTTGAATCGATCTATCATACCTTAATCAAGAAGGAAGGAAAACAATGGTGTGTAGGTTGTGGATTTTTTCTCTTATGTTCATAGGATTCGTATATCATTCAGGTTTGTTTTACAGAAACATATAGTCTGCTTTTTTGAGAGTGAGTAACGATTTAGTTTACTCACGACAGTTACATTTTAGAGTCTTGACGTCTGACCTTCGAAAAGCAGGTTAAAACTTAAAATATTCAAATTGATGTGGGGGAAATCAGAAGAAAACAGATGGATACTCTGTTCAGTATTGTTTTATGTAAAACTCTATGAAGAATAAGGCCAACACAATGGCGCTGTTGTCAAAGAAGCTACATACATGTATAACCTGATATCATTTAATTGATAGAAATACCGGGCGTCCGTCAGTCCGATCTGGTTAGCGCTCTCAAATGTGCAATTTTTATCATAGGCTTATATCAGCAATGTCTTGATCGAGTTGAAAATCAGTGCGAATGAACTATTTTTTAAAGAGTTATGCCTCTTGCAAACATTAATGATATGGAAAGTTGCATCATTAGCGCTCTCATGTGTACAATTCTTGCCAGATTTTTATGAAAATTATATCATAGGGATTAAGATGATAACAAATGTTGACTGCTGTGCCCAATCTTTGACATTTTTACCTATTATGTCTGTTTGTTTTGTTCACACATCGTTGTCAATATAATGGAATTTTATGCGACTGTCATACAAGTGAGAGATTTAGCTAGCTTTAAAACCAGGGTTAATCCACAATTTTCTACATAAGAAAATGCCTGTACCAAGTCAGGAATATGACAGTTGTTGTCTATTCGTTTGATGTGTTTGAGATTTTGATTTTGCTATTTGATTAGGGACTTTCCGTTTTTGAATTTTCCTCGGAGTTCAATATTTTTGTGATTTTACTTTTTATATCAGCAATGTCTAATATGAGTTCGAAAATCCGTGCGGATGAACTATTATTAAAACATGGTTGACCTTTCATTTTGTTGAATTGTTGGCTTGCAGTGTCATAATGAATATCCATATCCATCTCCCTTTATTAGTTTAGAATTTTATATCTGGGAAGTTCACTGAAAGAATTTGAGTAACAAAACGTGGTAAAGGATGCTATAGGTAACAACAATCAACTAATAAATCTGTTACAGTAGTATAACTTAGTGTTAGGCAAATTAACACTATTAACATTATTATGATGAAATATTATTTTAAAAAACTGCTTTTGTTATGTCTTTCCACTTTTCGATGGAAAGACCTATTGTATTTGTTATGATTATTATTAGGTCTTTCCACTTAAGACCTTTTGTTTTTCTTTTGATTATTTTTTTTTCTTCTGCCTTCTGAGATGCTTTTTTGTTTTACAACATATCAAAAGGATTTTTTGGCCAATGATGTTGTACAGTAATGGGGATTTTAAATCTCACCATACAAGTGGTTTATTCAAAAGAAACCGTAAAGGTTAATGATATGATGTGTTTGCCATGTAATTGTTTACGATAGGGCGCAACTTTAACCCGTTTAAGTCGAAGTGTTTTGGTCAACCCTTATTGGAGTTTTCTGCCCTTATGTATTTGAAATCAGCATAACACCTAAACCATACAAGTGAATGACCTGGGATCTTTCGATTTGAGAACACTGACTTATGATTTTTTTTCAATTTACCCTGTGTAACCAAAACAATATTCAATTCTACGAGATCAAGACTTTTTTATTTTTATTTTTCAATCTGAAGTTACATGCAGTACAAACGCCATTGTTTATACTGTGTATTTGATTATTAAAAGTCAAACTTCGCCATCATCCTCACAAACAAGCCTTATAATATCAAAGGACAAACATGGATTCATCGTATCATAAAAACATAAATTTATGACTTGGATGGACTCATCACATTGACACACATACCACATCTTATATCTATGTGTATGGTACTATCAACTTAAACTACCGGTTAATCGGTCAAACGATTATCTGAGTAACCGGTTAGGCAAAAGTGTACGATTTGACAACACTAATTATAAGTCATAGAAGCCTAAAGTCTTTTGACTCAAGGTCAAAGGTTAAGGTTATGTTCTAAATTTTGAGTTTTGCTTGTTATCTTTATTCAAAAGAAACAATTCAAATTAATGATATGACGTTTTTGACAAATAATTATTTACAACATTGCGTACTTTAACCCATTGAAGTTGAAGTGTTTCCATCCCCCTTTTATTGGAGTTTTTCTCCCCTTATGTATTTGAAATCAGTATTCCGCCTCAACCATACAAGTGATTCAATGACCTGCGATCTTTCGATTTGCGATCACTGACTTATGACCTTGAAATTGAGATGAAAGTCACCCTGTGTAACTGAACACTTATTCTTATAGGAGTTATCTCCCCACGTCCTGTTTTTCTTGTTATCTTTATAGCTCTAAAACTGGAAAAGATTTTAACAAACTGTTTTCACCAAATTGTTCGTCTGCTCTTAAGAATGGTTTGGTTCACTTTAACTGATGTGATTGGAAGACATCTTATGGGAGTTATTTCCCTTTGAAAATTTTACATAGGTGATATGTTGGATAAATTCATACATTATAAGTCACAGAAGCCTAAACTCTTTTGATATGAAGTCCTTTGTCCATTTGGAGGAAATTAAGGTCAAGGTCAAAGGTCAAGGTCATGTTATAAATTTTAAAATTTGCTTGTTATCTTTATTCAAAAGAAACCGTAAAGGTTAATGATATGATGTGTTTGCCATGTAATTGTTTACGATAGGGCGCAACTTTAACCCGTTTAAGTCGAAGTGTTTTGGTCAACCCTTATTGGAGTTTTCTGCCCTTATGTATTTGAAATCAGCATAACACCTAAACCATACAAGTGAATGACCTGGGATCTTTCGATTTGAGAACACTGACTTATGACCTTGTAATTGAGATCAAGGTCAAAGGTCAAGGTCGTGTTCTAAATTTTGATTTTGGCTTGTTATCACTTATTTTCAGAAATCTTGTAAATATCGACAAAATTTTTTTAAAGAATTGTTAGTTGCGACATGTCGTAACACATAAATTTTAGTTGAAAGGGTACGTAGATATTTAATGGGAATTTACGCCCCTTTTATTTCTAATATTAGTAGTATGGTAATATAACTCATTAACAATATATAGTAGAGGCCTAGAGTCTTGATTTGAGACCCTTGTTTCATGACCTTGAAATTAGGGTCAAGGTCAAAGTTTGATTTGACGTTCTAGATTTTGACCTTCGCTTTAACTTTTGATATATACATAATAAACTTATGGGACTTTGTGCATTAAAAGCTGCAAGTCATATGACCTTGAAGAAATCAACTGGAAATGACCTTTTGTAAACCGGAAATAGCAATTTTTTGTACTCATTTAATGTGAAAGTACATAGAACCATATATTTTTGGAATCAGTGTCAAGTAAACTATCAGATGAGACCGAGTTTGACATTTTTCAAACCGGAAGTAACAACTTATCTCCCTTATTTCAAACAAAAATGTGTAGAAACCATGTATTTATAAATTCAACGTACAATAAGGTATCATTTGGCACTGAAAATTACATTTCTAACCGAGTTTTATTATTTTTAATATCAAAATATATTGTATCGGGTGGAAAGACCTTCAATTGTTCTCTGAACAATTGGTTTTTAATTAATAAGGTCTTATTAGACTTACTGTATTTGTTCTGATTATTAGGTTTTTCCACTTTTCGTGGAAAGACCTTTTGTTTTTCTTCTGATTTTTTTTTTTTTCTGCCGTCTGAGATGCTTTTTTGTTTTACAACATATCGAATAGATTTTTGGCCAATGATGTTGTACAGTAATGGGGGTTGCAAAACTCACCCTGTGTGACCGAACACTTATTCGTATAGGAGTTATCTCCCCGCGTCCCCTTTTTCTTGTTATTGCTATATCTCTATAACTGTCAAAGATTTTAACAAACTGTTTTCACCAAATTGTTAGTCTACTCTTAATAATGATTTGGTTAATTTTGACTTGAGTGATCGGAAGACATCTTATGGGAGTTATTTCCCTTTAAAAATTTAAGATAGGCGATATGTTGGATAAATTCATATATTATAAGTCGTAGAGGCCTACAGTCTTTTGATATGAAGTCCTCGGTCCATTTGAAGGAAATTGAGGTCAAGGTCAAAGGTCAAGGTTATGTTATAAATTTTGAATTTTGCTTGTTATCGTTATTCAAAAGAAACTGTTACAGTTAATGATATGATGTGTTTGCCAAATAACTGTTTACAATAAGGCGCAACTTCAACCTATTTAAATCGAAGTGTTTTGGTTAACCCTTATAGGAGTTTTCTCCCCTTATGTATTTGAAATCAGTATTTCTCCACAACCATACAAGTTATTGACCTCAGGTCTTCCGATTTGGGTTCACTGACCTATGACCTTGAAATTGAGGTCAAGGTCAAAGGTCAAGGTCATATTCTAAATTTTGAATTTTGCTTGTAATCTATATTCCAAAGATACTGTAACAGTTAATGATATGATGTGTTTGCCAAATTACTGTTTACGATAGGGCGCAACTTCAACCTATTTAAGTCGAAGTGTTTTGGTCAACCCTTATAGCAGTTTTTTCCCCTTATGCATTTGAAATCATTATTACTCCACAACCATACAAGTGATTGATCTCCGGTCTTTTGATTTGAGATCAGTGACCTATGACCTTGAAATTGAGGTCAAGGTCAAAGGTCAAGGTCATGCTTCAAATTTTGAATTTTGTTTGTTATCTTTATTCAAAAGAAACAGTAAAAGTTAATGATATGATTTGTTTACCATATAAAGGTTTACAATATGGCGAAACTTCAACCCATTTAAGTAGAAGCGTTTCCGTCACCCTATATTTGAGTTTTCTCTCCTCATGTATTTGAAATAAGTATTGCTCCTCAACCATGCAAGTGAATGACCTGGGATCTTTCGATTTGAGATCACAAACTTATGACCTTGAAATTGAGGTCAAGGTCAAAGGTCAATTTGGAGTACTATACTTTCACCTATACTAAAATTTATACTGCTTCATTACAAAATCAAATGTCTTTTGCATATTGTCGGAAGACATTTGACCCTTTAAAATGTTAACTGCAAGTGACATTAATAACCTGAAGTAGAGGTGACATCTTCAAACACCGTCTTTAAAATTTTATTCTTTATTATCGAAGTTTAGGTGGAACAACCTGCAATTGTTTTCTGAAAACAGTTTTTTCTTCTGTCGCCTAAAATGGTTTTTTTTTCATTTAAGGGCAAATCGAAAGGATTTTTGGCCAATGATGTTGTACAATAATGATTTTTTTCCATTTACCCTGTGTAACCAAAACAATATTCAATTCTACGAGATCAAGACTTTTTTATTTTTATTTTTCAATCTGAAGTTACATGCAGTACAAACGCCATTGTTTATACTGTGTATTTGATTATTAAAAGTCAAACTTCGCCATCATCCTCACAAACTAGCCTTATAATATCAAAGGACAAACATGGATTCATCGTATCATAAAAACATAAATTTATGACTTGGATGGACTCATCACATTGACACACATACCACATCTTATATCTATGTGTATGGTACTATCAACTTAAACTACCGGTTAATCGGTCAAACGATTATCTGAGTAACCGGTTAGGCAAAAGTGTACGATTTGACAACACTAATTATAAGTCATAGAAGCCTAAAGTCTTTTGACTCAAGGTCAAAGGTTAAGGTTATGTTCTAAATTTTGAGTTTTGCTTGTTATCTTTATTCAAAAGAAACAATTCAAATTAATGATATGACGTTTTTGACAAATAATTATTTACAACATTGCGTACTTTAACCCATTGAAGTTGAAGTGTTTCCATCCCCCTTTTATTGGAGTTTTTCTCCCCTTATGTATTTGAAATCAGTATTCCGCCTCAACCATACAAGTGATTCAATGACCTGCGATCTTTCGATTTGCGATCACTGACTTATGACCTTGAAATTGAGATAAAGTCAAAGGTCAATAATCTAATGTTCTAGATTTGACCTTTCCTAATAATTTGTACTGGTTCAATATAAATTGATAAGTTATTTTGCATTTGGTTGGTAGACATTTGAGCTTTTAAAAGGTAAACCAAAGATGACATTATTAATTTTAATACTAATTGAATGATATCATACATCTATAACTGTTTCACAATTGACACTATGTAACCAAAGACTTATTGCTATTGTTCTCCCTTCCTTGTTTTTTTCTTTGTAACCTGTAAAAGATATTGACAAAAGTTTTGTTCCAAATTGTTCATTTAATCTTTAGGATGCATTGGTCATTTTTACCAAACGGAATATAATCACCAAACTTTAACATGCAAATTATGTAAAACATTCAAAGTCAAAACAATCTATGGGAGTAGGTCATAAAAGTCTCAAAGGACATGAGATGTAACAGTTTTAATCAAGCTACCTCTAAAAGTCCATCTTACACTGACCTTTGAAACAAACACTAATGTCATATCTGTGATGTCTTTATTTTTTGCTGATTAATTATTATCAACTGTTTCACCTCATGGCATTTGCTACTTTATATATAAAACAATGCACAAGAGCTAAAACAATTGAGTTTCAAATCTGTCTTCTCATTTAGGATATTTTCTTGGAAATGTTGATTTTCGTTCTGAAAACAAAAATGACTTGAAATACCTTATTCAATATAAAATTCATTGGCAAGTGTCCGTCTGAAAATGGAATGCTGATGTTTCTAGTAAACAAATTTTTGAATTGTGAAAATTCATCAGAACTTGTAAACGTAAATATAATATATAGCATAATAACATTAGCATTAATATAAGAAATAAACTAAACGAATATATTTTATTTGTGTCAGTTTTAAACACGTTGATTGTTGTTTTCTTAACATCCATTGGCATATTCAGAAAGATCAAACAACTTAATCACTAGTACAGTGATCATTTATAGTGCTTGTTGCCAGGGCCCTGTTTGTTATCAGCACTTAATCATGTTATAGTGCTGATATCCGCCTCCTACGACAGGGACGAAGGGTTGGACTTTAGGAGGCATAATTTTTCAATTTTGTTAGGTTTAAAATCAAAATAGGCATTTCTATTTGTTTAATACTTTCATAATTATAGCTTTGATAGTTTTACAATTTGCTTTCATAACTCGTTTTCTCACGAGGAATTACTATTTGCAGTGCCTCATGATAGCTATAGTATGTGGGAATAATTGCAACATCTGTATCAGGACATCCTTTTGCATACACATGATCAATAAGTGTACCACCCTCAGAAGTAGGACCACTGACAAGTTGTCTGAAACCTTTTGATGACAGAAAATTGAATACTGTACAACTTCCTTTTAAAATATCTTCATTAAAATCACCAATTACAACAATTTTTTCAGATAATTCTTCCAACTTACAGATTAATGTCTTCAAATTCTCCATAAATTTTCCTATATTATACTTTTGAGTTCTGTAAACAGTAGCAACTAAAACGTTTTTACTTGTTATATTGAACACTATACATTCTAAGTTGGAGGTCAAGTTGCATATTTCAGTTTCTGAAGAAAGTTTGTAAAAAACACATACACCACCATGTTGCATTTCATTTAAAGAGGAATAATATGAATTGTCATTTTCAAAAGCTAGAGATCTTGGCAAATGAAAACCTTCATATCCAATCAACTGAAAGCAGTTGAATTACTTGTTAGTCCAGGTTTCAGTAAGACAAATGTAATCAGCATCCCTGAAATCTGGATTTTGTTTAATGTCTTCTGCATGAGTTTGTAAACCTTGAATATTGTGATACATTATCTTGAAAGTGTTAGTTTGTTCCTCTCTTTCATTTTCAACTTCAAGCAAAAATCTTGTCATTTTTGTAACACCCTTTACAATATCAGGATCACAGAAAATTTTCTTGTCAATTTTTTGTCTCTATGTATTTAAGACAGACCAGATTTTGAGGTAACTCGACTTAGGGCAACGTACACTGGCAAAAATGCCACACATGTGTACATGTGTGACACATGCGTTTCACATGTGTGTCACACGCATGTGAAAGAGACGTTTCATGCCACGCATGTGACACATGTGTGAAAAACACATGTGATACGCATGATAAACACATGTGAATTACATGCGTAAGGAAATACACCTGTGATACATGCGTGATTACTGCATGTAAAAGGCATGATGCCTGTATTAAATATTTTTCAAAATGTCCTATTTTTTCAATACCATGATTGTTGACATGTATCTTAGTTCTCATGTGAATGACATGTGTTTTTTAACACATGCGTTATACATGTGTTTTCTAAATATATACACAGGCAAATTTTGTTCACGTAAATTTCTTGTGAGATTCACCTCAAACAAGCTTATACATGAAACTCATGTGCAATTAATGTGAATTGAGCTTTAACGTGAAATGCATGTTAAATTTTTCATGTGAAACTAACGTGAATCAAGCTTTCATGTTAATTTTTCTAAAATGAAATTAAGGTGACTATTGAGCATCAATCACACAAATTCACAGTATTTGAGCATATTTTAGATAAGTTAATGCTAATCTAGTACACATTCTATTTTGATATATATAAATATTCTTCTTGGTCTTGACTATGTGTTCATACTTCCATTATATTTTACTTTCTTGATCCTAAACAATACAAAAAATATTTATCTATCAACTCCCAACTCACAATATCTCCAATGCAAGAGATAGGACGCAATAAAACAAAGAAGGCAAGCACATATCCAGGTCACCTTAGTTCACTCCTAGAATTTTTTCGGTTATGGTCAAGTCTCAATACTTTTTTTAAAAGTGATGTAAGGATTGGTGATTCATTTATAGAATATGTATGCACTGATGTGTATTTCATTTTTAATATGTTTGTACAAGTCATGTTGTGGTTATCAGTCATGAGACAATGCAATCACATTGTGGAAATTGTCTTACTTGCAAAAGATGCCAATTTTTCTTTTGAAAGTTTTGAGGAAAAAAGTAGTTCACCCTGCCACATATTCATGTGCCTGTTTCAAGCCAGGAACCTTTTCAGTGGTTGTCTAAAGTCTCATCCTAATAAAAATAAAAAAATTTAAAGAATTTGGTGTTGATGGAAGCTCTTTGATTGGTATAGACTCTGGTTAATTAAGTAGATCATGACATATACCATATTGAAAGTCTTGCTGTTATTTACAACCATTTCCTTCTTATTTCATATATGTATTTCAGTTTTTTTCATTTCAACACCAATCTTAATAAGGTTAAGGCAAAAAGAAAACAAATGTTGACAAACAACAGGCATATACCATTAGAAGATCTCAAAGTTTGGCTGCACAATAAACTAAAAATTCTTGTTATTTCAAATATTTATATAAAATTCAGTTTAAAACATGCATTTTCCATTTTTAGACTATAATTGTCATGTTGACACAATAATTTGAATTTGAATTGTATTATATTCTGAGAGTACTTGTGGTTGAAATAATATACACAATATTTAATTTCATGTGTTTAGATTTCTTAAATACACCACTCCCATATAATGACTACATGTCTGTTAGTAATGTTTAAGAGTACTGCATGTAGTTGCTGTAATTGCTATTTGTACCCAAGGCTTCCTTCATACATTTGCACTTATCCTTCTAAGATCTTGCTTGAATGATAAAATCCTGTAATACATTATCAGCCATCAGACTCTTGGAATACAGTTGCTGTAATAAAAAAAATAAACTGTAATCACAGAGATATGTCTCGCTTTTTAGTAATTTCGATAATGCAAATGTTGAAATTAAAATAGCAACACTTTAACATGTAAGATTTGCAAATATTCAAAGTCAATGAACCATGACTAAAGGTACATGGCTAAACAATCTCCATGGAAATTAGATGTTCCAATGCTAATACAACGCATACCAAATACCATTGACTTATCATAAGTAGTTCCCTTTAAAAAACCTAAACACAAACTAATACATATAAACTAAGAAAATTTTAAAGTCAATAAACGATAACTGTGGGGGCGGGGTCAAATAATCTCCATGGTAATGGGATGTGCCAATGCTAATACGACTGAATACCAAATATCATTGACTTACCACTAGTGGTTTCCCATAAGCCGACCTAATCACAAACTAATACATGAAAACTAAGCAAAAGTTTCAAAGTCAATAGACCATGACTGAGGAAGCAGGGCCAAATAATCTTTATGGAAATGAGATATGCCAATGCGTATTCAACTGCATACCAATTATCATGAACTTACCACTAGTGGTTCCCCATAAACTGACCTAGTCACAAACTAATACATGAAAACTAAGCAAAAATTCAAGTCAATAGACCATGACTGAGAGGGCGGGGCCAAATAATCTCCATGGAAATGAGATATGCCAATGCTTATACAATTGCATACCAATCATAATTAACTTACCACTAGTAGTTCTCCATAAACTGACCTAATCACAAACTAATACATGAAGACTAAGCAAGAATTTCAAATTCAGTCAATAAACCATAACTGAGGGGGCGGGGCCAAATAATCTCCATGGTAATGAGATGTGCCAATACAAATACAACTGCATACCAAATACCTTCGACTTACCACTTGTGGTTCACTATAAACTAGACCTAATCACAAACTAATACATTGTTGACGCCGCTGTCGTCACCAACGCCAGAAACAGCATACATATGCCTTGCTTTTTGACTCCGTCAAGCGAGACAAAAACAGCATATATTTTTTGTAAAACATACATCAAATATTGGCTTACCAATCAGGCAAAAAATGATAACATCAATTTAATCTCCAATGATTTACCAAACTTACATATATATATATATATATATATATCGTGTGAACAACTGGAGTGGAATATAATAGTTGTTGTTTATCATATTTATTTTTCGTTTAATGTCTTTTACGTAAATTGGAATTGTTTTACATCTGTCATTTCAGGACCTTTTATAGCTTGCTAGATGCAGTATCAGTTTTGCTCATTGTTGAAAGCTGTTCATACAGTGATCTATATTTGCTAACATTCAGTCATTTGGACTCTGGTGGATAGTTGTCTCATTGGCAATAATACTACATATTCTCATTTTTATCAACATAAATTACCGTAATAATGAAAACTAACTCTATTCATGCATGTGTACTACACATTACCTGTATATATAATATATACTAGAATACTCCCGGGACATCATGGGGTCGTGACTGAAGCAAAGTACCTTAGCCTTATTTTTAGCCTGGATTTTAAGATTTTTCGTTTTGTCATCTAATAATGTCATGCTGGTCATTAGGTGCACAGTTTTCTCTGCTTTCAAAATCTTTCTTTTTGAACCCTTCGACCCAGAACTTGTTAATTACGACGCCGACGGAATGTAGGATCGCTATGTCTCGCTTTTTAGACAAAAGTCAAAGGCTCGACAATAAAACTAGAGGCTCTCAAGAGCCTGTGTCGCTCACCTGATTCTACTTTGGTTTTGGAAATCATGTAAAAATAGATTAAAATCATAACAGATACCCTCATAATGAGTGAGGCCAAATTTGGTTTGATATTGGTCCTGTAATTTAATAAAAAATCCTGGTGGCCATCTTGAACAGTAAATCGGCAACAAAGTAGCAACACTTAATCAGCACATCATAAGAAACATTTATGCCATGTTTTGGTTTCATTCCATTCAGTGCACCTCTAGAAGAAGCATTTGTATGTATTTCCAATAGGTTCTTATGTTAAAGGAAGTCCCCCCCATTGGCGGCCATCATGGATGAAGGATCAGCTTCAAAGTAACAAAACTTAATCAGCACCTCATAAGGAACATTCATGCCATGTTTGGTTTCAATCCATTCAGTATGTGGTTCTCTAAAAGAAGACATTTGTATGTATTGTCCATAGGATCCCATGTTAAACATTGTCCCCATCTGGCAGCCATCATGGATGAAGGATCAGCTTCAAAGTAACAACACTTGGTCAGCACCTCAAAAGGAACATGCATGCCATGTTTGGTTTCATTCCATTCAATGGTTCTCTAAAAGAAAACATTTGTACGTATTTCTCATAGGGTCCTATGTTAAACTAAGTCCTCCGCTGGCGGCCATCTTAGATTATGGATTAGCTTCATAGTAACAACACTTGGTCAGCACCCCATAAGGAACATTCATGCCATGTTTGGTTTC
Source organism: Mytilus californianus (assembly GCF_021869535.1). Classification (NCBI taxonomy): domain Eukaryota; kingdom Metazoa; phylum Mollusca; class Bivalvia; order Mytilida; family Mytilidae; genus Mytilus; species Mytilus californianus. The sequence continues at coordinate 5,757,158 of NW_026262672.1, forward strand.
ATTGCATTCAGTGGTTCTCTAAAAGAAGACATTTGTATGTATTTCCCATCGGGTCCTATGTTAAACTAAGTCCCCCGCTGGCTGCCATCTTGGATGATGGATCAGCTTCAAAGTATCAACACTTGGTCAGCACCTCATAAGGAACATTCTTACCATGTTTGGTTTCATTCCATTCAGTGGTTCTCTAAAAGAAGATATTTGTATGCATTTCCCATAGGGTCCTATGTTAAACTAAGTCCCCTGCTGGCAGCCATCTTGGATTATGGATCAGCTTCATAGTAACAACACTTGGTCAGCACCTCATAAGGAACATTCATGCCATGTTTGCTTTTATTCCATTCAGTGGTTCTCTAAAAGAAGACATTTGTATGTATTTCCCATAGGGTCCCATGTTAAACTAAGTCCCCCGCTGGCGGCAATCTTGGATTACGGATCGGCTTCAAAGTAACAACACTCGGTCGGCACCTCATAAGGAACATTCATACCATGTTTGGTTTCATTCCATTCAGTGGTTCTCTAAAAGAAAATATTTGTATGTATTTCCCATAGGGTCCTATGTTAAACTAAGTCCCCCGCTGGCAGCCATCTTGGATTATGGATCGGCTTCAAAGTAACAACAATCGGTCAGCACCTCATAAGAAACATTCATGCCATGTTTGGTTTCATTCCTTTCAGAGGTTCTCTAAAAGAAGACATTTGTATGCATTTCCCATAGGGTGCTATGTTAAACTAAGTCCCCCGCTGGCGGCCATCTTGGATGATGGATCCGCTACAAAGTAACAACACTCGGTCAGCACCTCATAAGAAACATTCATGCCATGTTTGGTTTCATTCCATTCAGTGGTTCTCTAAAAGAAGACGTTTGTATGTATTTCCCATAGGGTCCCATGTTAAACTAAGTCCCCCGCTGGCGGCAATCTTGGATTATGGATCGGCTTCAAAGTAACAACACTCGGTCAGCACCTCATAAGGAACATTCATACCATGTTTGGTTTCATTCCATTCAGTGGTTCTCTAAAAGAAGACATTTGTATGCATTTTTCATAGGGTCCTATGTTAAACTAAGTCCCCCGCTGGCGGCCATCTTGGATGATGGATCCGCTACAAAGTAACAACACTTGGTCAGCACCTCATAAGAAACATTCATGCCATGTTTGGTGTCATTCCATTCAGAGGTTCTCTAAAAGAAAACATTTGTATGCATTTCCCATAGGGTCCTATGTTAAACTAAGTCCCCCGCTGGCGGCCATCTTGGATGATGGATCCGCTACAAAGTAACAACACTTGGTCAGCACCTCATAAGGAACATTCATGCCATGTTTGGTTTCATTCCATTCAGTGGTTCTCTAGGAGAAGTTCAAAATGTAAAAAGTTAACGCCGACGACGGACGACGCTGGACGACGACGGACGACGACGGACGACGGACGCCAAGTGATGAGAAAAGCTCACTTGGCCCTTCGGGCCAGGTGAGCTAAAAAGCACTTTTTTGATGTTAAAATCCAGCAGCTACAACCATTGACTTCCCTTTCTTGCTTAAACTATCCTGGATTTCTACCTAACTTGGACAGAAGCTTGTTTATGATCATAAGAAAGTATCTAGAAGTAAATTTTGTAAAAAAAAAAATCCTGTTTTTCCGTGTTTTACTTATAAATGGACTTAGTTTTTATGCCAGGAAACATTACATTCACTCTGTGGTTAAAGTTTTTAAAATTTTAATAACTTTCTTAAACTATCCTGGATGTTTACCAAACTTGGACAAAAGCTTATTTATGATCAAAAGCTAGTATCTAGAAGGAAATTTTGTTAAAATTGTGTACCTGTTCATCCGTACTTTACTTATAAATGGACTTAGTCTTTCTTCCAGTTAACATTACATACAGTCTGCAGTTAAAGATTTAAAACATTTATTTGATTCATAAACCATCCTGGATTTTTACCAAACTTGGACAGAAGCTTCTTACAATCAAAAGATAGTATCGAAAGGAATATTTTTATTAAATTTTTTTCTCATTTTTGTTGAGCCTGCAATTAACAGCAAAAGTAGGCGAGACACTGGGTTCTGTGGAACCCTTAGGATTTTTCTGAAATTGCCTTGGAATTCAGTATTTTTAGCTCACCTGGCCCAAAGGGCCAAGTGAGCTTTTCTCATCACTTGGCGTCCGTCGTCGTCGTTAACTTTTTACATTTTGAACTTCTTCTAGAGAATCACTGAATGGAATGAAACCAAACATGGCATGAATTTTCCTTATGAGGTGCTGACCAAGTGTTGTTACTTTGAAGCCGATCCATCATCCAAGATGGCCGCCAGAGGGGGACTTAGTTTAACATTGGACCCTATGGGAAATACATACAAATGTCTTCTTTTAGAGAACCACTGAATGGAATGAAACCAAACATGGCATGTATGTTCCTTATGAGGTGCTGACCAAGTGTTGTTACTTTGAAGCCGATCCATAATCCAAGATGGCCACCAGCGGGGGACTTAGTTTAACATAGGACCCTATGGAAAATATTTAAAAATGTCTTCTTTTAGAAAACCACTGAATGGAATGAAATCAAACATGGCATGAATGTTCCTTATGAGGTGCTGACTAAGTGTTGTTACTTTGAAGTCGATCCATAATCCAAGATGGCCGCCAGCGGAGGACTTAGTTTAACATAGGACCCTATGGGAAATACATACAAATATCTTCTTTTAGAGAACCACTGAATGGAATGAAACCAAACATGGCATGCATGTTCCTTTTGAGGTTCTGACCAAGTGTTGTTACTTTGAAGCCGATCCATCATCCAAGAAATTAAATACTGTAACAAATACATACCAGTTACATTCATATATACTGTAGCTATAGGATCTCCTCAATATCTAATCCTGTTGTTAATTTCATTTAAACATATAATGTATATAGCTTCCCTTCCACTTACATCTGAGGAGCTAATTCTGAAAATTAAAATTCCTGTGATTATCATATAAAATCTGAACCTGATGTAGTCTGCTTTCCAATAAGAATAAATTGGGGAATACAGTTATCCCTTGGTAAAGAGAGAGAAAACAAGTGATATTTTTATATTATAACCAATACTGCACATGGTAATTGGAACATCACTAGTTTTCTGGATTGGATTGTTGCTCACTTTGTCAGGATCTTTTACAGCTGACTATATAGTATGGTTTTGTTCATTGTTGAAGGTCATACAGTGACCTAAAGTTTTTTACATCCTCTTTGACTAATGGAAAGTTTTCTCATTGACAATCCTACCATACATTGTAAGACCTTATTTATAAAATCCATATACATTTACAAGGTACTCAATAAATCAATGAGACTGACGCAGAAAATGTAGGTAAAAAAAAATATACTTTTGTTGGATCCTGCATCATAATTATTACAAGTTAAATGAAGGCAAGTCATAATCATTGAGTACATGTGCATTATATTTGAACTTAAAGTAAAGGATAATCTGATTAGTCTCTAATCAGTAATGAAGCCACACAACACTGTGTGACAACAGTGACATATAAGTCTCCAATAGATGCACATACTATTATTTTAGGTCTTTTGTATATATAGTTTAAGGTTACTTAGAATTGGCTGTTGACATACATGTACACATGGACTGTCAGGCATGGAGTCATTGGACCCTAGGTTACTCCAGTCCATTATCAGTCACTATCAATAGTCAACTCCTCTGTCCATTTGTTGTAATACAATGTACTGCTGAAAGGGAGAAAACAGTACTTTATTAATCATGTTAATAGCATGTGGATGCAAGACTATAATAAGTATTCAAAGAGTTTTGCAAACAATTAGCTTATACAATTAGGAGAATTCTGTATTTACCTAGTGATGTGACAGTAAACAGTGGCGGATCCAGAACTTTTTATAACTAAGGGGGTGGGGCCCACTCCAGTCATGCTTCAGTGATTCCCTATATAATCAACCAAATTTTTCCCACAAAAGGGGGGCCCCAAAGTACATTTTATTAATACCTTTCGTAAGCTTCAGAATAGTTTCAACGTTGACAAAAAGAATGGAGGACCTTTCACTGGACTGAAAATTTCAAATAGTCCAGGACCTTTCATTTTTTAATGCAAATTTTAACCCCTGCATGTAGGCCAATTTGAAAACCTGGCCCAAAATTAATAGACAGCTGCACCATGAGCACATGATACACCAATCGCTTATTCAAAGAATAAAGTTCAATAAATTTTCAATGTCATAATCAGACATTCATGAAAAACCAAAGGGAGGTTATCTTAATAGATATAAACCAGTCACCAAAGTTTCATGATAACTGCTCAAAGCATTATCTGAAATATGAAAATCCACCCTTTTTTATGAATAAAATCATATATTAAACTCTGAAACATAAAATCTAAAATCAATAAAAATAAAAAGGGAGCTTACGACAATAAATATAAACAATTCACCAAAGTTTCATGAAAACTGCTGTAAGCATTTTTGAGTTATTGTCTGAAAACTGGAAAATCTCCCTTTTTTAAATGAATAAAACCCCACAACTTGGAAACATAAAATCTTAAATTTATAAAAATCGAAAGGGAGCTCATGTCAATAGATACAAACAAGTCACATAAGTTTCTTGCCATTTGGTGAACACATTTTGAGTTATTGTCCAAAAACTGGAAAATCCCCCTTTTTTAATGTTTTTTGGATATCAATAACCTTGTCAAACATACATGGAATTTTGACATGGAATTAGTTATATCTGCACACAAGAACACACATTTGTATGTGTTTTTTCTGCATAAACATGTAATTCATAATTTATTAAAACTCCCGACATAGTCCCATTGTGCATTTCTTTTATGCCCTTGTCGTAACGGAGGGGGAATTAAGTTTTACACTTGTCTGTCTGTACATCCTTGCATACTTGCATTGCGAAATAGGTTTTATACCATTTTGATATATTGAATATTTTGACATTACACAGTCATACTTTTCTTAAGACTGCATGAAATGACAAACTGTGAAACATTGTTACACTAAATCTGTTGAATGTAAACTGATAAATATTTTAGTTTGGGAAAACATGTTTTTTGCACCTTTTTTATTATAAGACCTATTGATTAATCCAGTCCTTTTTGGCTAATTTTGAAAGTTGGTTCTTATGTTGTTTGCTGTCTGCCATTACTGTATGTAGTTTATATTTTTTCATCCTTGTAGGTTACTTTATGGTATTGATTTTGATCATTGTTTAAGGCTGTACATTGACAAGTAAATGTTTACATCTTTGTTCTTTGGTCTATTAATTGATAGTTGTCACATTGAGGATCATACCTCATCTTTTTATATTTATATGCTAGGTCATTGAAAAAGCTCCAAGGATACAACATAATTTAATTGTTATATATTTGCAAATTCATTCTGATAATGCACAAAAAATAAATTGATTGACTTTTTTTGCTTATTTTCATGTCCAGTGGCAAATATTTTATGTATTCTAAACGAGAACAACTTATCATGATCAATTCATAATATAGGCCAGTCTGACAATGCTTGTTTTAGACCCTTTTTGGTCTCTAATTCCTGAACGGTTTGGGCAAATACCCCCAAAATGAAACTTAACCATCTACTTGTGGTACAATTTCATAGCAATTAAAATACTTATAAACAAGTTATTGTCCTGAATTTAGAAAAATGCTTGATTTAGGCCTTTTTTTGGCCCCTAATTCCTACACTGGTTGAACCATGACCCCCAAAAATAATCCCAACCTTCCTTTTGTGGTATTGAACCTTTAAATCTAATTTCATAGACATTCATACACTTAAACTGAAGTTATGGTCCAGAAACCAAGTGTCTTCGAACGAGAAAATAGTAATATACAACCTAAAAACGTTTTTGCTGTAGTATACAATATGGTTGTTCTTTTAAACATTTTCATAAATAATCTACAATTGATTGATTGATTGTTGGTTGCTTAACGTCCAGTGGCAAATATTTCATGCATATTCAGGACGAGAACAAATTAACAATAAATACAATAGGTAGGTTCTGTAAGAGGGGCGTCCGGGATTGAGGTCGAAGAAATTTAGACTGCCACGGGAAATGAGGGTATATTGGATAGGGACAGAAATTTAGCCTTGCAACAGGTCACCTACGGACCCCTCAAAGAGTTGTTGCAAGGGTTCTTAACGTGCAAAGAGCGTGGCACTCTCTTTACACGAGGCATCGGATTTAACGTCCCCATTCTGACCGGACGTGGCTGCAAATTTGTACATCCCGCACAGCCAAACGGACGCCCCACTTTAGCAAGGGTTTTACTGCCGGTCGGAGGAAGACCAATGGTGACCATACTTCTATTCCCCAGTCACCCTTGGGGGGTAAATAATCTACAAGAAATTTAGACCTGTTTGGGATTGCTTGCAATGCAATTTTCATTACATTAAACAATGTATATTTCCAAGGAATAACTTCTGTAAACCTAAATTTTAATAGCACTTACTTTCTAACTCATACATTTCAAAGTGACATTATTCCTGTATAAATTATTTATCCAAGACATTACTGATATAAACCTTTGGTATACATTTCAGGCATAAACTTAAGACATACATTGTAGAAGTATGTCTTGCCTGTATGTAATCCTGTTAGTTAATTTCAAATGTTGAGATTTAAATGACAAGGCTTAAACATGTTAGCTATGTAAACATCCAAAGACAATGAAGCATGACTTGCAAAAGTGTCAAAATCATTAGACTATAACTGAGGGGCTGGGCAAAACAATAACTATGGCTCTGACATACAACTACATACCAAATATCAATGACTTATCATTACTGGTTCGCTCAAACTGACCTAATCAGAAACTTTCAACATTTAAGTTAAGTAAAAGTATAAAATATAAATAAATTGCTTCGTCGAGCGCAGCTGGATACGACCGTAGAGGTCCAACCCTGAACAGTTGGGGCAAAAATAGACACAATATTCGCGCTTGATACAGGTCTGAATTTGGATTAAAATTAAATGTTTGACACAGAATAACTGTAGTCAAAGAACTTAAATGATTTGAATTTATATTCAATTTTTTGCTTTTGTGCAATACACTATGCTGTTGCGAATTGCCCCCGCTACAATTTTTTTTCAAAAGCCAATTCTAGCCATCCTGTTGTGGTTATTTCACTCTCTGACGTCCTACAACAATAGGCGTTGTCACGACGTCGATAACTTCGGATCAAAACAAATTGTGAATGCGTAGAAAAAAGATATAGTTCCTTACATTTTCTACATTAATTTCATTAAAAAAAGCCATTTGCCAATGTAATAAAAAGAATAACTAATCAAAGAATTCAAATATCGAAAAATATTCAACTGGTGAGCGAACATCACTGATAATTAACTCATGCGCTATGCGCATTCGTGAATTAATGTGTTGTTCGGTCACTCGTTGAATATTTTTCTCTATTTGAATTCTTCGATTAGTTATTCTATAATTGTTGTACAATTTCAGAGAGATCCATACACCGTTCCACCAGTTATTGTCTAAAAACTAGAAAAATGCTTATTTTGGCCCCTAATTCCTACACTGTTAGGACCATAACCCCCAAAATCAATCCTAACCTTCCTTTTGTGGTTATAAACCTTGTGTTTAAATTTCATAGATTTCTATTAACTAATACATGTACTAAAGTTCTTGTCAGGAAACCAAGTGTCTTCGGACGACGACGATGACTTGATACCAATATACGACAATCGTAAAAAAAGAAGATGTGGTATGATTGCCAATGCGACAACTCTCCACAAGAGACCAAATTGACACAGAAATTAACAACTATAGGTCACTGTACAGCCTTCAACTATGAGCAAAGCCCATACCGCATAGTCAGCTATTAAAGGCCCCGAAATGACAATGTAAAACAATTCAAACGAGAAAACTAACGGCTTAATTTATGTACAAAAAATGAACAAAAAACAAATATGTAACACATAAACAAATGACAACCACAGAATTACAGGCTCCTGACTTGGGACAGGCACATACATACAGAATGTGGCGGGGGTAAACATGTTAGCGGGATCCCAACCCTCCCCCTAACCTGGGACAATGGTGTAACAGTACATCATAAGAACGAGCTATACAAATCAGTTGAAAAAGGCTTAACTCATCAGATGGATAAAAATACAAATACTACAAATACAAGTGGTTGTGGCCGGGAACTTATACATCCCAACAACAAATAGACACTAAATACAGATCTGAGAGTACTTGCAGTTACTGACAGCTATTTCAAAGCCCCTAACAACTAATAACAAAAATCATGCATCTAAGACTAAATTATCAATCAGTACATCCAATGGATTTAGTGTAAAGACGTCAAAAACAGTCAGAGAAAAACATGACCTTGTGCAATACCAAGATACAGGTATCAAAAGATTGTAGATCCATGAATGTGTATATGTATATAACAATAATATTTAGTTTGCTTTTAATTTTCTGATAACAAAATCAATATAAAATCCCAATAAAAACAATATTCAGTGAATGACTGAGGGATTGGGACCAAATAATCTCTATGGAAATGAGAAGTGCATATCCTACTATAACTGCACACCAAATATTATTGACTATATATATATAACTACCATAAGTAAGTCTAAATTGAAAACAACGTGCAAACCTATGATTGCGTTGGATAACAAACCGCAATTTTTATACGTGTGCATGCAAAACAAATTTCTTGTTAGAGGGGTCTAAATACAGCACAAACAACATTTTCCAAAAGACCAAAAAAGTGAAAAAGTATATTTTAACAAAACGCATTTGACTAACAAGTCGAACAACAAATGTTCTTAAACCCTGCTGACTGCCATTGGCGATTGCCAAATAAACGGATCACCGATGTAATAAATGAATCTTAATTATAAATTTAATACTAAACAGAAAACAATGAACTTGCGGAAAAGATGGTATACCGCAAACAAAAGGTGCAAAGGTTTTTGTACACCATATCCAGATTTCGACAATTAATGTCTCTTCAGTGATGTTAGGAATCGAAACAGTATTTGGAAAGCCATAAAATTTACCTCAATTTAGGATAGACTCTTGAATTTTGAGGAGTCAAAATAGGATGAACGGATCATATAAACCAGAAGGCAAATATAATACAAGCCCAAACGAAAAAATATAAACAAGTCTAAATTGAAAACAACGTTCAAACCTATGATTGCCTTGGATAACAAACCGCAATTTTTATACGTGTGCATGCAAAACAAATTTCTTGTTAGAGGGGTCTAAATACAGCACAAACAACATTTTCCAAAAGACCAAAAAAGTGAAAAAGTATATTTTAACAAAATGCATTTGACTAACAAGTCGAATAACAAATGTTCTTAAACCCTGCTGACTGCCATTGGCGATTGCCAAATAAAAGGATCACCGATGTAATAAATGAATCTTAATTATAAATTTAATACTAAACAGAAAACAATGAACTTGCGGAAAAGATGGTATACCGCAAACAAAAGGGGTAAAGGTTTTATTTCTTGGTTTCCTTAAACTGACTTCATGAATATCAACAAATTTTTTACGACTATGCCTCTATTGAAAACAGCATGCCTAAGCCACAGCTTCATAACTGTTGTGGCTAGACAAAAAAGAACAAGCAATTAAGAAAGCTTTGAATGCAATTTTCTATAAAAATGACCTTTTAAAAAAATTAAATTTGTCACTTCTAACATGGATAATTTTCGAACTTGCCCACAACATTACAAGAATCAAACTTTAAACTCTATGACCTCAAACTTTCAAAAAAATCTTCGAAACTGCATGTACAGAGTCTGACAAGAAAAAAATTATTCAAACATAGTTATCATTTTCATTACATACCTCTCATCACAAAATTATTCATTGACTACTGCTCCTCATATGCACGTAAATCAATAGGACGATCTATGACTCCACTATATAATCTAGAAAGCAATGCCTCAAATGAATTCTGTCCTGTTGCTTAGCTTCTCCTACTTCTCAAAGTAATTGTACTTTCGTTGAAAAAGCTAAAATAAATAAGGTTTAATAAAATGAAGTTATAATACAAAGTATCTGCCAAAATTGCCTTTAATATTTTAATCTGGCATAATTGGCTTGGTTTGATCATTTAAAACTAGACCAACAAATTTTCCCTGAAAAAAAAATGACTACAAAAAAGTATTTAATCATTTTATTAATGTTCTAATCCATCATATAAATTCCATATGACCCTTGAATGAAGGGATGAACAAAAGTGATAACATGTATATATTACAGGATCTCTGAATCTGTCATGATTTATAATGCCAATCTTTGGGGATTAAGTTATTAATAATCATGATACTTTGAAATTGTAAAGTTATTCAAAGTTGTTTAAATTACACCAAAAGTTGGACTATTTTATATAAGGTAGTATCTGAGAAATGGACTAAACCAGGCAAGGTTTGGTGGTAAATACATTGTACATGTATGTTATGTACAATGTACTTTGTTTTTGGCTTTGAACTAGGTGTTAGTAACTGGATGTACTCTCAGATCTGAACTTGGAGTCTTTTTTGTTGTGGGGATGTATAAATACCCACCACGTCTTGTGTGTGGTTTTGTTAGATGTCTATCTACTTTGTATAGATCTGACGAGTTAAGCCCTTTTCACATCAATATACCAGGTTAGGTGGGTTCGGCACCACATACTACTAGTCTAGCCCCCCCCCCCCCCCCCCCCCCCCATCATGTACATACTTGTATGTATGTGCCTGTCCCATGTCAGGAGCCTGTAATTCAGTGGTTCAGTTTGTCGTTTGTTGCTGTGTATCATATTTTTGTTTTGTTCTTTGTTTTGTATATAAATTAGTCTGTTAGTTTTCTTGTTTGAATTATTTTACAAATTTGTCATTTTCATTTGGGGTCTTTTATAGCTGACTATATGGTATGGGGTTTGCTCATTGTTGAAGGATGTACAGTGACCTATAGTTGTTAACTTTGATGTCATTTGATCTCTGATGGAGAGTTGTTTTTTCTCATTAGTGTAAACATTTTGAAAATAATTAGGTTATTTAAACATTACAATATGACAGTTTTATTAGGATTGGAAAACAAGTGAATTTTCACTGACTTTTACCAATTCCTCTCTTTTCTCATTGGCAATCATACCACATTTTCTTATTTTTATATTTACATTACGTACATGTAAAGTAGACCTTTCATCTTCTCGAGGTGTCCGATTCCTAAGTTCATGTACAACAGGGGGCCCTAATTAACAGCATGATTTTGAGTCGGCTAAAAAACAATCAGATAGATTATGATACAATTAACAGGTTTCATTGCAATTATTTTGCAAATAACTAAGCTAATGCAAGAAATTGAAGAATAAAGTTATTTTCCAATAAATACATAAATTAAATAATAGTAAATAATGAATCTACAATTATATTTTAAGAAGTGAAACATCATTTAAATTCAATAAATATCATATATTAAATTTCAATTTTTTTTTTAATTCTGGGTAGATAAGTTTTCATTTTTTTAAAGTACATGTAAGGCGAGTTGGTAGACCTTTATCTGTTTATAATATATTCATTTGGATTTTACCCAAGTTACTTAGTTAGGCAAGTTGCCACTGTTGGCAGGAGTACATTGTATATTTAACAGGATTTAATCCTTTTCATAAGTGGGGCAATTTTTTTTTAATGTGGGGCAAGCAAGTTGGTATGAAGTTGCTACTACTTGATTTGGGGGGGAGGGGGGCTAGGATGAAAATATTATCCTCCATTTTTTTTAGTTGTAATATCTGTCCTGACAGTTTATTATTCACTCATTTGGGTCCTGGCTTTTATTTTTTTACTCAAAACTCCTGTCCCGCATTTTTTCAAATTCCGTCAAAGCCCCCTCTCCCATAAAAATCAAATGGTAGCTCCCTAAACAAGAGTGGAGCGATTTTAAAATAATGGGGCGTTTTGCCAATGGCAAATTATGGGGCGAGTTGACTTGCTTCCGTTTTGGCCAATCTTTGACTGATTTTCGGGTTTACATGCATGACATGGATAAAGTCAAATGGTTTTTCGTGAAAAGTATAGCACTGGCATCTTCCTAAAAATGTGCATGATTATATTTACATTTCATTGCGCGTTCCAAGTACAATAAGTTGGTACGGAATCCATCAAAACGAAACACTTTCGTTGCGTTGACTTTCTAATGGTTCCCCGGATTCAGTTAAGGTTCATGTGGACCCTTTGGCGAAAATGGCTGCGTTTTCACCTCAAAATTTACTCTGAGTACAGACAAACCTGTGCATCTGGAAAAGTTTTAAGGCATAGCATGCCCTTGATTAATAAAATTCAAATGCATTGTATGTTTTAGAAAATTTAAGACTTAAATTGATTTTGCAGTGCACTTTTTTTCGTCCCTGCAGAAGATGATAAAATTAACAAACAGTTGAGTTTCACTTGATATGGTCCACTCAGGTACACAGTTTAAATCACCAGTTATTGTCAGGTATCTATTGTCCATCTATTGTCCATGTCAATCAATACAGTTCACTTCAATTATTACCTATGGGGAAGTTCTCAAACCTCTTTCTCAACTTAGATGAGTAACTAGTAAGACTTAGTTTATTTTTTCACCTTCTGGAGGAATGAAAAAAAGTGCACTGTAAAATCCTGTTAAGTTTTTAATTTTTTAAAACCTAAAATATATTTGAATTTTATTTATCTAGGGCATGCTATGCCTTAAAACTTTTCAAGATACACAGGTTTGTCTGTACTCAGAGTAAATTTTGAGGTGAAAATGCAGCCATTTTAGCCAAAGGGTCCACATGAACCTTAATCGACAATGTAAGTTACTAACCCATTTCAATATATCTGTTTATAATAACTTTGATCCATCAGTTTGATAAATCTAAGGTCTTTGTATCAACTATCTGACTATCTTTGTCCATTCTTTTTAAACAGTAAAACATGAATTCAGCAGCAGACGAGCGTCGGAGTTTGACGGGGGGAGTTTGGAAAATTGACAAACCATAATCACTCTAATCAGAGAAGAATTAAATGTTAGGCAGTTAGAGTGCAATAAATAAAATATAAACATATATTTTTCAAAATGATGTCACAGAAAACACAGATTTTTTTTATTACTAATAAGATTCTGCACTTTGAGTATCTATGTCCAACAGATGTCAGTGAATTAGAAATTTTACTAATCTGATAGACGTTTAGTTAAGAATCTGTGACAAGTTCTTTTGTAATATTATTAGGAAATTGCCTACCGCCTCCTTGATTTAGAATTGCATACTCTTCAAGATTAAGCTAGCCTACACAAATAACAGCCAGTTTTGGACTTGATCTTTTTGTCCAAGGTTAAACAATATATATGTATTTATAAAGGTTACTCGGGAACACGTGTATTTGTTTACTTTTAACACGTGTGTTTAAATCAAAACATGTTTATGTTTAATTTGATTGGACCATCAGTAAGTTATTACCGGTTTAAGTTATATCAATCATGATAACTTCATGCTAGAATTTTAGCGCTAAAATTATAATAAGATATCTAGAATTGTCATTCGAGGTTCGCCAATCCGACAGAAAGGTTCGTTTTTTCTTAAATCGCCACTTGGTAAAATGTCCGAATCTTCTCCACGTCTGGAATTGAATGAAGACATACTACTCGAAGGAGATAATAGTTTACCGCCACCTAATATTCATAAAGCAGCTGATAAGTCGTCTGATTTGGTAGATACTGTAGAGCTTTTTAAGACAATTTTAGACAGCAAGTTAGGTGAGTTGAAATCTGAACTCATACAAGAACAAGATTGCCTTAAGAGAAAAATTAAGGAGGACGTCACTCTAAAATTTAAGGGGGAAGGAAACAGAATTCAGTACACCTTTAACGAGGAATTATTAGACACTGTTAATAAACTTTCAAAATTCATCCCTAACTCCAATACTCAAGCCTATAGATTAGTTCTTGACATAACTGATAAGATCAAAAGCCGTAATAAGAAAATACGCATAGCTGATGCTTCCCCTGCTGGTTGGGGAACCGTTAGGGAATACGAATCCAATGCCGTGGCTTCAGATTCTGAAGATGAGAGAAAGATACGACAAGCTGAGACCAGAGCTATCCGTACCTCCAAGGAGAAGTCAAAATCTCGCCAGCAACCTTACCCAAAAAATCCGCCTCGTCAACAACCTGCGGAATCTTATGGTAACCCTGCTTACGCTCAGCATTATCAACGTAATCAGCAACAGCCCTTTCGTGGGAGCTTCGCAAGGCGTGAGCCTTGCTCAATCGACACGTGCCACTACTGCAAGCAACAAGGCCACTGGAGAAAAAACTGTCCTCTTCTCGCCAGTCTCAGGTCATCTAACAGCAACTCCACAACCTACCAGAAGTAGTAAAGTAGGGCCTGAACGTCACTCTCCAGTCATTGTGAATGATAAGTATTTAGACACTATTAATGACCAATTTTCTACATGTTTTGTTGATAACGATTATATAGAATCTTTTTTAGATCAAGTTCAATATTTTGAAAATTGTCAGTCATATGATAAATTTAAAGGGGTGAAAGGTAGATTAGCTTGTCATGTAAAGTATTGGGAAAATATAGGTGCTTGTCCTTTTGTGCTTGATACAATAAAAAATGGTTATGTTATTCCATTTATAGATACACCTTTTAAAATGTACCACAGAAATAATAGATCAGCACGGCAGAATACTGAATTTGTCACAAAGTCAATTGAAGATTTAGTTCAAATAGGTTGCGTAATTAAAGTGCCTTTTCAACCATATGTGGTAAATCCATTGAGTGTTGCTACTCAAAAGTCCGGTAAGAAACGACTTATTTTAGATATGAGTCAATTGAATAAACACATAAAGCGCGAAAAATAAAATTTGAGGATTGGAAGTTAGCTATACAATATTTTGACAAAGATATGTATCTGTTTAAGTTTGATTTAAAATCTGGTTATTTTCACTTAGACATATGCTCACAGCAACAGACTTTCTTAGGTTTTCAGTGGGAAGGTCAATTTTATTGCTATACTGTTTTAGCTTTCGGAATTACTACCGGTCCGTACATTTTTACTAAATGTTTGAGGCCACTAGTAAAATTTTGGCGTGGAAACGGTATAAAAGTTGTTTTGTATTTAGATGATGGATTTGGCATGAGTCCAGATGAAAATACATGTAATGAGCAATCGTCCTTCGTAAAAAGGTCTTTGATTGATGCTGGTTTCCTTATTAACGAGGAGAAGTCTGTTTTTTAAACCTGTTACCGAGTTAGAATGGTTGGGAATAGTTTGGAACTCGAAAGAATACAAATTATCTATTACTCAACGTCGAGTTGACGATTTGATTTTCTCATTGAATGTAATTTTGGCTAAATTTCCCTATGTTACAGCTAGATCTTTAGCTCAGGTTGTAGGTAGAATTATTTCTATGACTCCCGTAATCGGAAATGTGGCTAGAATTATGTCAAAGTTCTGTTACATGGAAATTGAAAGTAGAATTGGGTGGGATATTCCCATTACAGGGTACAAACCCGTCGAGGTTTTATCAGAGTTAAAGTTCTGGTTAGAAAATGTCACCATGATTAACTATCGTAATTTATGTCATTACAGTAAATCTTCTGTTGTCATATACTCAGATGCTAGTAATATTGCCGCTGGTGCATACACCGTTGAATTAGAAAATAAGATTTTCCATAAGATGTGGACATGTAGTGAAACGGTACAAAGCTCCACATGGAGAGAGCTGAAAGCTATAGAGTTGGCCCTTTTTTCTTTTAAGAATAGTTTCACAGGAAAAACTATAAAGTGGTTTACTGACAATCAAAATTGTGTCAAAATTGTTAATTCGGGAAGTATGAAAGAAAATCTTCATGTTATAGCAAAATCTATTTTTTCATTTTGCATTCAAAAAGGAATATCAATTGACATTCAATGGGTTCCCAGAAAAGAAAATGAAAAGGCTGATTATATCAGCAAAATGGTTGATTTCGAGGACTGGGGAGTCACACATATATTTTTCAATTTTTTAAATGATATGTGGGGTCCTTATTCGATTGACAGGTTTGCAAGTGTCGAAAATAGAAAAGTTATGAGATTTAACTCCTTATTTTGGCAACCTGATTCTGAAGCAGTTGATGCATTTTCTCAAGTTTGGACCAATGAAAATAATTGGCTAGTTCCACCAATTAATCTTGTGATACGATCGATTAAACACATTATAGCTTGTAAAGCTCGAGGCACGTTAGTTGTGCCTAAGTGGATTTCTGCTGCATTCTGGCCTTTGATATTCGATAAACATCTGATTTATCAAGATTACGTAAAAGATGTTATTGTGTTTAAAAATACTGATGGTATTTATAAGCAAGGTTCGAATAAGAATACGATATTCGGAATTGAACCGTTTGGTTCGCCAGTTTTGGCTGTTTTGCTAGATGCATCTTAGACATGGCCCTAATATATATAGATATATTTTAGCAGGCATGGTCTGTTTGTGACATGGCCCTAATATATATATAGATATATTGTAGCAGTCATGGTCTGTTTGTGACATGGCCCTAGTATATGTATATTGTAGCAGGCATGGGTGTTTATGTTGACATGGCCCTAGTATCGGTAATGATATTGTAGCAGGCTTGGTTTTTTATTTGACATGGCCCTAGTATCTATAATGATATTTTAGCAGGCATGGTAATTTGTTTTACAGTTTATGGCCCTAGTATCTATAAAGATATTGTAGCTGGCGTTGAAATATTTGAATATATATTATATTTTACTGTGTATAGAAATCTGAAATATGCTAATAATTCGTCCTCTGTATATGTATATAAAATGTTATTGCAATTTTACGTTTTTCAGATATTTTTTCAGTAGGACATTGGTCAGACTTTAATTCACAAGTTGCCTCTAATAATGATCTCAGCAGTTTGTTCAAACAGTTACCAGAATTCCTTCTTTCGTCCAAGGCTGCGAGTACTCAGAAGAAATATAGATATGCCTTCAATTCATGGTGTAAGTGGACTAGTCAATATTCTTTTTCACCATTGCCAGCATCTCATTTACATATTTCTTTATATTTAATTCATTTGTCTGAAACTGCAAAATCGGTTTCAAAATTAAATGATGCTTTTTACGCCATAAAATGGGCACATAAATTAGCTGGCGTTGCTGATCCCAGTGAAAATAATCTAGTTGCATCTGTTCTTGAAGGGGCTCATAGAAAAATAGGTCATTCAGTTGTCAAAAAAGAACCTATCACACCGCATATTTTGAAAAATATTGTATGTAAATATGCTAATAATACTTGTAATTTAAAAGATGTAAGAATAGCATGTATGTGTTTATTAGCCTATGCTGGCTTTTTAAGATTCTCCGAGTTAGCTAACTTGAGAAGGTCTGATATACAGTTTTCCCCTACTTACCTTACACTTCATTTAGTCAAGAGTAAAACTGATGTATATAGGGAAGGGAAAGATTGATTGATTGTTGATTGTTGGTTGCTTAACGTCCAGTGGCAAATATTTCATGCATATTCAGGACGAGAACAAGTTCACAATAAATACAATAGGTAGGATCTGTAATAGATTAAGGGATTAAGGTCGGAGAAATTTAGACTGCCACGGGAAATGAGGGTATATTGGATAGGAACAGAAATTTAGCCTTGCAACAGGTCACCTACGGACCCCTCAAAGAGTTGTTGCAAGGGTTCTTAACGTGCAAAGAGCGTGGCACTCTCTTTACACGAGGCATCGGATTTAACGTCCCCATTCTGACCGGACGTGGCTGCAAATTTGTACATCCCGCACAGCCAAAACGGACGCCCCACTTTAGCACGGGTTTTACTGCCGGTCGGAGGAAGACCAATGGTGACCATACTTCTATACCCCAGTCACCCTTGGGGTGGGAAGGGAAAGATGTTGTCATTTCAAAAACAGGGAATATTACATGCCCGGTAGATGTACTTCAGCGTTATCTAAAGTTAGCTAACATTCCTGAAGAATCGAATGATTTTATTTTTAGATCTATTTGTTATTGTAAATCTTTGAATATATACAAACTTAGAAAGAGTAGTCATATTTCTTACACCAGAGCCAGAGAGTTATTGTTATCTGCACTTGACAGTTTAGGTCTTGATAAAAAACAGTTTGGCTTACATAGTTTGAGGTCAGGAGGAGCTACTGCCGCGGCAGAAGCTGGAATAGATGACCGGTTGTTTAAGAAACACGGGAGATGGAAAAGTGATAAAGCCAAAGATGGTTATGTTAAAGAGAGTATACTCAACAGATTGTCAGTATCTAAGAATTTAGGATTGTAATTTATATTGTTTGTCCCCCCTTTTTCTTTATGTCCCTTTCTTTATCAATCGAAGCTTTCTGTGCTGTCGGGGCGAGCTGATAACCAAAAACTGTGTTGAGTTTTTACTTTGTAAATGCTTTATGTTCGTTTGAAGTATTGAATAAGAACATAAATGTATTTATAAAGGTTACTCGGGAACACGTGTATTTGTTTACTTTTAACACGTGTGTTTAAATCAAAACATGTTTATGTTTAATTTGATTGGACCATCAGTAAGTTATTACCGGTTTAAGTTATATCAATCATGATAACTTCATGCTAGAATTTTAGCGCTAAAATTATAATAAGATATCTAGAATTGTCATTCGAGGTTCGCCTATCCGACAGAAAGGTTCGTTTTCCCACCCACCCACCCCTTTTATTAAGACTTCATAGGAATGTGAATCAGTATGTTATGTAGAAAATAGTTGATAAAATACATGTATGTAAATCGAAATGATTTTTTCTTCAACTTATAGAACATTTTTCTATTGTAGATTGTGTTTATATGTGATGGCAGCGGTCGATGACAGCAAATTGGACATTTGTTTATTGTTTATAATAAAAATAAGCTTTCTGTGCTGTCGGGGCGAGCTGATAACCAAAAACTGTGTTGAGTTTTTACTTTGTAAATGCTTTATGTTCGTTTGAAGTATTGAATAAGAACATAACTTGTTTTATAATTTTCAACTCATGAACTATGCAAATATTTTTAACACTATCTCCGCATGATATTCGACGAAAAGCTCACCAGATCTTATCTTCACATGTTTGCCAATATGGCGAATCAAATCAAAGTTTTACTTACTTAATTTGGCAATTACATGTATACTCAAACCTAGGTTGCCACATGTTAAGCAGGAAGTTCCTAACTTATCATTCACAATACTTTAGTTCACCCATGAGCTTTGGAGGTTCGTGTTGCACATAAAGGCGGATTTAGAGCACCCTGCCCCTCCCCTTTTTTGGGAAAAACTTGATCTATTATATCGGGAATCACTGATGCATAACTAGGGAGGCCCCCTCTTTAGCAGTCAGTGGGCCCCCTTATGAAAATTTCTGGATCCGTCAATGGCACAATTTTTAGTTTTTGTGTAATGTTAAGCCAAACGGTTACTGGAGATTTCTGTCCAGTATTTCATACCAAGGTTGTTTGGGTATCACAGTTTTAAAATGTTATCACCGTTGATCCAATAAACAAATCCTTGGTTGATCTATTCTTAAACAACTTCTTTCCAGTAGTACCCTCACAATGGTATTAATGACATGAATGCCTCCAACCTGGGACTATTATCGAGACTATTATACAATAGTCCCAGCTCCAACACTGATTGATATTGATGTTCCCCTTATAAATAGAATAGAGAAATTGAGGACATTTGTTCCACATTTTATGAACTTTGAAAGAACACAAGCACATGTAACTTTTGACACCACCTGCGGGCAAGTGCCTGTAGGACACTGATGTGGTGGCACGTGGGTGGTGGTAAGTTTATAACCGCCGTTACAGTAAACCCCTCTCAACCCACCAAATGCTTGCTTGAAACACAAGTAAAATATAAGCAGGTAATTATGTCCTTTACTTTTATTCCACACCAAAGATGAAGAAATGTATGATAAAGTTATAATGGTATATTATTCTGTACATTGTATAAGCCTAAAAATTAAAGGGACGAAGTATGTAGTGACTATTGTTTGTCGTGTTTTAAACACGATAATAGTGTTGCTTTCCCCTTTATCTTATGAGCCGTATTGAACAGGACAGACTACCCTAAACACTCTGAAACTTTTCAAGTACTTTCTATATGCTCATGTGTATTATCTTGTTAGCATAGTTTTGTACTTGGACAGATAATCAGAATGGTCAACAATCAAGTATTGACAATGTTAATTGGTCACGTTTGTTTGAACTACCAAAAGGTAATTTTTAAATTTACACTTGTACAGTCCAATGTCAATGTTACATACAATCAGTCATTTTTGTAACACAAGGGTTACAAATAAGAAAATACTAAATAAAATATGCAAATGTATAATTTAGTTCCATAACTGTATGAAGCACCTAAGACTTAAATATATCTACTGGGTGTATCTGTCTGTCTTTTGTCCAAGATAGTTGGCAGATAAATAGTAATAAAAAGAGATGTAAGGTTATTGTAACACACCTTTGAGAAAGTTATTCAAACAATAATAACAAAAACACAACACAACACATCTAGATATTCCAAGTTCTAAATCATTTTTTTCAAAGTGGTGAAGATCAAAATATCTGCCATTAACACCAAATTCTCCCAATATAAACACATACTTCATTTACCTGTGTATATGTCATGTATGTATTAAAAGAAATACCAATGAAAATCTTAATTAAGAATAACGTTTAAAGATTAAACTTTTAATTGTTCAAATAAGAAGAAGATTTTATGGGAGAAGGGGGATGATTCACAGAATCCCCTGGCCTACTCCATTTAGGAATTATATATATAGAGAGAGACTTCTTTACAAATCTAGTCTCACTTTTTTTTCAGGATCCTGGACCCATATCTGACAATTATTGAAACTTTATTTACTTTGCCTTTTTTTCCTGCGATTATTTTCCTAAGCTGATTGGATAAAATACCATTTATTATGGTGACAATTAAGGATAATCAGGGGCTGATCCAGCCATTTTTAAAAGGGGGAGGGTCCCAACACAGGATAAACGGGGGGTTCCAATTATATTTCCCCATTAAAATGCATTGATCATTCAAAAAAAGGGGGGTTTCATGTGAAAATAAATTTTTTAAAAGTAAAATAAGATTTTCAATGGAATATATGTCTTACAAGGTATTAGATGTTAATAAACAAGTTTTAATTTTGATGTAAATTTTTTTCAACTTGGACACAATTAACTTTTTTTTCATGTGAATTTCACATGAAAAATTTAACGTAAAATTCACGTGAAAAATTTAACTTGAATTTAAATCAACAAAATTTGCCTGTGTAACACATGCGTTTGACTATACATGTGTTACACATGCAAATATCGCATGTGTCACATGCGTTTTCCAACACATTTCCAACACATGCGTGACACAGGTGTTTTTCTGACACATGCGATTCACATGCGTGTGTTACGCATGTGAACGCATGTGTACCACGCATGATTCACATGTGTGGCAAGAAACATGTGTAATACGCATGTGACACACCTGTGACACATGTGTAAAACATTTATTCAGATCAACAACACATTCTTCAACTGTTAATCCTTGAACTTTGTGAATAGTGCAAGCCCAGGCTAACTTTAATGGAAACTGTTTTTTAACAGTTGCTCAAAGGAATGTCTTCGCTAGAAGGCTTTAAAGCAACACAGCGTTTACCACTGATATATTTTTGTAACTTTGCATTTTATCCAACTCTTTCATTGTCAAAGTGAACATATATGGTACTAGGGAGGGAATTAGGTGAGTAGTCTTTGATAGATATAACTGTTCCCATTACACCATTTACCAAACCATCTGATGTGTCCTCATTCTTAATAAGCATTACTCTTGCTCCCTCAGCTAAAAGAATAGATATTGGAAGACAAACATCTGACTTTGTACAATGGACTTTTTTCAGAGTCAATTTCCCTGAAGTTTTGTTTTTTTCATAGTCTTCTGCTTCAATTAGTTTTGGTTCTGTACATAGCTTCATTTTCATCCTCTTGTTAAAGGAGTCAACCTCTGCATTTGTAGAAAATATGTGTAAGGCTTTATCCGGTCCATCACCAAAGTAGTCTTTTAAAGCTTCTTTATCAGATAATGACAAATTTTGGTTTTTCTGCTTAACACGTAATCTATTTAATAGTTCTGCAAAAAAGCCATCCTCACGTTGACGCATTATTTCATCCAACTCAGCAATTTCAAACAAACCATTCCATAGTTGATTTGAGGGATTGATTGATTGATTGTTGGTTGCTTAACGTCCAGTGGCAAATATTTCATGCATATTCAGGACGAGAACAAAATAACAATAAATACAATAGGTAGGTTCTGTAAAAGGAGCGTCCGGGATTAAGGTCGGAGAAATTTAGACTGCCACGGGAAATGAGGGTATATTGGATAGGGACAGAAATTTAGCCTTACAACAGGTCACCTATGGACCCCTCATAGAGTTGTTGCAAGGGTTCTTAACGTGCAAAGAGCGTGGCACTCTCTTTACACGAGGCATCGGATTTAACGTCCCCATTCTGACCGGACGTGGCTGCAAATTTGTACATCCCGCACAGACAAACGGACGCCCCACTTTGGCAAGGGTTTTACTGCCGGTCGGAGGAAGACCAATGGTGACCATACTTCTATTCCCCAGTCACCCTTGGGGGGAGGGGGGAGGGGGGATTAGAGGGATCATCTACATACAATTTGTCTACTCTTTTTGTTCTAACAGGTGGTAACTGATAGAAATCACCAACTGCAAC
This sequence comes from Mytilus californianus, assembly GCF_021869535.1. Lineage (NCBI taxonomy): Eukaryota > Metazoa > Mollusca > Bivalvia > Mytilida > Mytilidae > Mytilus > Mytilus californianus. The sequence goes on from NW_026262672.1 coordinate 5,779,925, forward strand.
TATAGAAACACCCCCAAATAGACAATTGTATGGTCTTTTTTTTACTTGTCTAAGTCGTTCATGAACGAAAAACAGCAATTTCTTGTTGACCATTGAAATTTCATCAATAATCAGGATTTGCAAATTTTCTAACTTTGTTCTGAGTGAATTAATTTTGTCTTCACTTAGAGTGGGATGGTCGGGTGAAAGTGATTTGAAAATTCCAAGAGCACTATGAATTGTCAATCCATGTATATTAAAAGCAGCTGTTCCAGTTGGAGCTGTTAACAGAACTGTGAGATCATCCGGATTATCAGAAGTTTGTGCCAATATTCGAGTTGCTTCATATTGTATACATTTGATCAAGTGACTTTTACCTGTTCCTGTTCCTCCTGTAATGAATAAATGTAGAGGCTCTGGTGTTTTTCCATTTGCTTTCTGAATGCACCAATCTCTTACTTCATAAAGAATTCTTCTCTGTTTTACATTCAAACTTCTGAGTCTTGGAATAATTTCATTTTTAGTGAGGGAAACTGACAGCAAATTAGTTCCTACAGATGATGAGCACTTTTCATTATTCAAATCTGGTATTGCTGCTTCAGACAAATCTTCTTCAATTACACTTGTTACTTTTCTTTCATCTATACATTCTCTCCTGTTCACCTCTGCTTCTGGACATAACTAACACCATGCATCTTCTTTTGGATCTTTTTCATGCAACTGTTTTTCTGCTTCCTCTAAATCTTTACCATTTTTTACAAAATCTGACATGTTTTTGTTTTACAGAGCTCAAAGTATCATCCCCTGGATACTTAACTCTACCACAAGCAAAGAAATTCTCATATGTATGAAATAGAGGTGGTTTTAACTGTTCATCATATCTATATGGTAAAAAGAGTTGCAAAATGCTTTGAAAGTATTTCTCTGGGGAAGTTTCCTGTGAGAAACGTGGATATTTGATAACTGCAGGTGAGGTTCTTGTACGCTTTTTAATATATCCAAGGTCACCATCAAGTTTGAAGGTTGTTTCTTCATTAATTTTCTGTGGTAACTGTGACTTTCATAACACATTGTATTCAGAACCAAATCTGGCCAGACACATTTTGGTAAAAATAACAATATGTGGTCTATCTTTATATCTATCAACTATATTGTTCATCCAAATTTTACTCTCATCTTCATCTTCACTGTCACTATTACTCTTTTTGCTTTTTGATGTCTTGTAACTTTGTTGCTTCTCCAGGTCTTTCAAAGGAATGCTCATTCTACATGGATTTTCACCAACTGGTATAAATTCTACTTTCCTAGAACATTCTCTTAATCTTAATCCAGTTACTCTTAATACTGCTTCCTGTGCACTTATTTCTCTATGGTGTAAATATGAAGTTCCAACTTTTTTCATAGTCTGTTGTGCATTTAAATTTCCTTCTTCAGCTTCTATTTTGGTCTGCTGGAGAAGTATTCCTGGCTCTCGCTCAGCTTTACTTATGTAACTTATAATGTATACAACACAGGAAAATGCATTCAAAATATATTGTATGTCCATGCTAGCATTCCAAGCTCTTAAAAGATGTGGATTATACTGATTGGTGTATATTTCATTTGTCTGACGTTTAAGAACGACTGCGTTTCGATTGGTGATGAAACAAAAATATTTTTCAAAGCTTTCTTGGGTTAGACCTGCCTTTATGAAAATTTCAGATACATCCAAACTTTTATCTTCATGCTCTTTTATAACTTTCCATAAGTTGGACAATATTTTTTTTGCTACTTCTTCATCTTCTTTTGAATCTTTATCTGGATTACTTGGTTTTGAAATGAATGTTCTAGTTGAAGGTGGTCTTGGGAAATTAAAACGACATACTGTTCCTTTTTTCTTACAAGTTTTTGAATGATTTTTACTGTGCTGGTGTACTGCCATAACAATGTCATGCAATTCTTTGTCTTCCTTTTCATCTGGTATCTTACATGTTATGTATTTGCCAATAAAACTCATAACTTCTTCATTTTCATCTTCATCAAATTTAGAGCATTTTCTACCCAAAATAAACAATGGGTGTGAGTAGACCCTCTTTGTTGAAATTCAACTCTGTAAAAATAGTCAGTTACTTTCCCTATTGGTTCAGCGTCTGACATGATAACATCCTTCAAAAAAGTATGATATCTATGATCAAACATTTTAGCTGCTGTAACAGGATTGCTGGAAAGAACCTTGCATTTTTCGTCCCATGTCATATTTTCACTATTTCTCATGTCACCCTGCTGTTTTAATATTGTGTCTACAATTTCTGACCATCTGAAGTCTGCAGAAGAAAAAGAACAGAAGAATGTGGGGAGTCCTAACTGTCTTATCATTGCAAATATATCTTTTTGTGAACTTTGCCAATATGGAGGAGTTCCTCGAATAGGTTTTAAATATTTAATAGCTTCATCTTTTTTAAACAACTCTTTCAAGGTTTCTTTATTGCACAGCATTTCTCCAGTAACTTTCTTTCCTTCTTTCGAAAATGGGCATTCTTTTGTGAGAGATATTTGTACATTTGAAATCACACTATTGAGTTCTGTTAAATATTGACTGAAAAATATGTAGGATGTATCTCTTGCAAATCTATTTTCAACACTCATCAATCGAAGATTAGAGTACCGTCCAATAGTTAGTTTATCATCACGGTCTTCATCAAAAGTATTTTTACCAGATGGAAAGTGTACAGGAAAGGTTTTAGCCTCCATTCCTTGTTCTTGCAGAACACTCAAAGGACTGTTATTTTCTGCAGGTGCTACATTAAATACTTGGTCAAAGCATAAATCTAAAGCCTCTTGTCCAATATCAGCAGGTTGTAAACAAGTATCTAACTGAACACCACGTAACCTATCATCAATGTAGCTGTCTGGTTCGCTTTAAACTTCTCTTTCATTGCTGGTTGTGGAAGACTTAATTATTTTTTCAATAACATCTTTCTCTTTTTTGCTATTCCCAACCAGCTCAGTATCATCAGAATCAGATTTTTCATTCATATCTTGAACATCATTTGATCCAGGAATTGGATTAATCCATTCATTGTTGATAGCAACATCTTTATACCACATGTTTTTATCTTTTAAATATAGAAGTGCTTCCTCTAAATGGTTTGGTCTTACAAACTGATATTTGTCATATCCTTTGTATTTGAGCTTTCTTTTTAGTTTTACCTTCAGTAAGAGACTTTCATCCTCAGATCTAGGCAATATAGAAGTTACCTTTTTCAAATCAGAAGGCACACAAACTACAGGTCCATGAACCCCTTTTTGTCCTCCCTTTGGAAAGGCCATAATTTTCATGAATGGTATATTCTGGGATATAAGTTGCTGTTCTATTGAATTTAGCTGTTTTAAGTCAACTGGACCATCTTCTAGCAATAAACCATTTGAAAACGAATCTGCAGGTATTTTACCTTTCAAAATTTTTCGATGACAAGTATAACAAATCCAAAGACTTGTTCTGCATGTTCCTTCAAAACCACAAGGTTTTTCACAATCATCTGTACACTTGTGTTGATATCTGTCTGTAATACATAATTTGTTTAAAGAATTATCATAGGAATCCATTTTACAGTTCAGAACTTGCTTTTCAAAGAAAAGCCTTAAGCAACAAGCACATACACATTCTGGTCCTTTCCTAACTTCTTCTTTAAATTTCCTTGTAACCTCATTTATCTGTTTGTTTTCTTCTTTGAAATTCTCACGACGTGTAGCTGTTTGTTTTATAATTTTGAGTTTGTGTGTATTATCATTTTCATACCTGTGCTTACTTTCCTGTTTCAATTTTCCTCTGTACTTCTCATCTTTTTTATATTTACTAACACCTGTTTGTATCAATTTTTCTCTGTAGTCATCATTATTTTGATACTTCAGAACACCTGTTTGTATCAATTTTTCTCTGTAGTCATCATTATTTTGATACTTCAGAACACCTGTTTGTATCAATTTTTCTCTCTAGTCATCATTAATTTGATACTTCAGAACACCTGTTTGTATCAATTTTTCTCTGTAGTCATCATTATTTTGATAATTCAGAACACCTGTTTGTATCAATTTTTCTCTGTAGTCATCATTATTTTGATAATTCAGAACACCTGTTTGTATCAACTTTTCTCTGTAGTCATCATTATTTTGATACTTTAGAACACCTGTTTGTATCAATTTTTCTCTGTAGTCATCATTATTTTGATACTTCAGAACACCTGTTTGTATCAATTTTTCTCTGTAGTCATCATTATTTTGATACTTTTGGATACCTGCTTGTATCAATTTTTCTCTGTAGTCATCATTATTTTGATACTTCTGGATACCGGCTTGTATCAATTTTTCTCTGTAGTCATCATTCCCTCTATATTTTTTTACACCTGCATCTATAAAATGTTCTCTATAAACCTGATCATTTTTATATTTTTCCTTGCCTGACTGTATCTTCTTCAACCGAGTTTCCTCATTTTCCCAATATGCATTTTGTACTTGTGTCTTTTTGTTTTCCTTATATGAAGTGTCCGAATGATATTTTCTCTTTTGTATTCCAGCTTTTGATTTTATGTAGCTATCATCACATTGATTATCAATATCAGTAATCTGACTTTTCTCAACATTTATTTTCTTTGTTCTTACCACAGGTGTCTTGTCAAGCATATTCCTTTTCCTATGAACTTTACTAGATTCTGATTGTAATCTGTTAAGAGATAAATCAGACATGTGAGTAACAGCAGTAACACCTTCATAATGATTGATATTGCTGTCATGTTTAAGATAAATTGCCTGAACATTTACATTGTTTTTGCTACATATTTGAGTTGAAGAATATTTAATCCAGGAACCATGGTAAAACGTGAAAATGTCTGTTTTTAGGAAATCTGCACAAGCTATTATCTCTAATTCTGTTCCCCATACACAATTTTGATCCATTTTCAGAGTTTGTAAATGCTCCTGTACAGTTTTAAATCTAGGCTGCAAAAATGATTTAAACATATCTTCATTCCTCATTAAATGAACAACTATTGCCTTTTTTATTGTTTGAAAAAAACTCTTTGTCTATTTGATATTGCATATGAAATAGCTTGGAAAAGGCAATTACCGTCACCTGTGATAGTCTTTGTAGCAGATGGAGGTCCCATTTGAAAAATGTTTGTAGAGAATGGTTTAAATATGTGCTTGGTTGTAATTTTCATAATTGTACAAAGCTTTCTTTTTAAAACCAAACTGAGGGGTTTGAAATCATAGATTATATCACTTGCAGATAAAATTTGTACATCAGATTCATTATCAGTAATAACAACATCAGACTTTGTGTCATCAATTTTAATTGTAACATTATTAGAATCTTCCATAAAAACTTCCGAATTAAGTACATGTAGTTCAGATGATATTTTGTGCATGCCACTTTGATTTGTTGGTACTTCATTTGTGGCATTGATGTTTCTAATTTCTTGAATTTCAGGCAGTTTATTGTCATATTCTTTTATCAAGTGATGATCACCTCTTGGAACATGTGGAAGTTCTACAAAACTCTGTTGTCTAGGATCCTCCCCAAAAAAATCAATGTTGACTCCAGTTGTCTCAAACCACTGGTTTTGACTTGCTCCAGCTTTCATGTTGCAACAGTATTGATACAGATGATCAAGATTGCTTAATTTTAATAGTAAACTTTACATCATTGTGTTGTAAACCAAATTCATCGCGTGCATGTGAATCAAACAAAAATAAAAATTGATCATGTTTTATGACTACAACAGTAGTATCATATGCACATATAAAGCAAGCATCACAATCTATGAGAGATTCTTGTAAAGCTTGATCTAGTGGTAAAGAATTTCCAAATTCACTATAATCAATAGTTCTAGAAGAATCTATAACAGCTGTTACTGATTCTTTTCTTAATATTTTTAATACTTTTCCGGATATTTCTACAATTTCTGGTAAGTCTGATATAAATAAATGATCATTATTACCATTAATGTGACTATATAGTCGATTTCCAGCAATAAGAACAGTATCTAAATACATTTGATTCCAATAATTTAAGTCTTTTGATTTGCTATGGGCAAGAGCTGATAACCACAGTTTGCTACACACTGTTTCCCACTATTTATTCCAAATCTCCTATCCCCTTGGTGAAAACTACCTTGTACTACCTTGTTTCAAACAGCTGATCTACTAACACCTATACTATCAATGAAATGTGATGTGATTCTATTGTCTTTACAATTATTTTTGTTCAGGCTAGTTATCTTATCTTGACCAATATATAAATTTGAATCAAACTGTTTATTGCAATTTGAAGTAAACTGTAAATCTGACATTCTGTTTGCATTTTCACATGTAGTTTAGATGATATATTGTGCATGCAGCTTTGTTTTTTTGGTACTTCATTTGTGGCATTGATGTTTCTAATTTCTTGAATTTCAGGCAGTTTATTGTCATATTTTTTCATCAAGTGATGATCATCTCTTGGAACATGTGGAAGTTCTACAAAACTCTGTTGTCTAGGATCCTCCCCAAAAAAATCAATGTTGACTCCAGTTGTCTCAAACCACTGGTTTTGACTTGCTCCAGCTTTCATGTTGCAACAGTATTGATACAGATGATCAAGATTGCTTAATTTTAATAGTACACTTTACTGTCATTGTGTTGTAAACCAAATTCATCGCGTGCATGTGAATCAAACAAAAATAAATCTTGATCATGTTTTATGACTACAACAGTAGTATCATATTCACATATAAAGCAAGCATCACAATCTATGAAAGAATCTTGTAAAGCTTGGTCTAGTGGTAAAGAATTTCCAAATTCACTAAAATCAATAGTTCTAGAGGAATCTATAACAGCTGTTATTGATTTTTTTCTTAATATTTTTAATACTTTTCCGGATAATTCTACCATTTCTGGTAAGTCTGATATAAATAAATGATCATTATCACCATGAATGTGACTATATAGTCGATTTCCAGCAATAAGAACAGTATCTAAATACATTTGATTCCAATAATTTAAGTCTTTTGATTTGCTATGGGCAAGAGCTGATAAACAGTTTGCGAGACACTGTTTCCCATTATTTATTCCAAATCTCCTATCCCCTTGGTGAAAACTACTTTGTACTACCTTATTGCCAACAGCTGATCTACTAACACCTATACTATCAATGAAATGTGATGTGATTCTATTGTCTTTACAAGTATTTTTGTTCAGACTAGTTATCTTATCTTGACCAATATATAAATTTGAATCAAACTGTTTATTGCAATTTGAATTAAACTGTAAATCTGACATTCTGTTTGCCTCTTTCTTATCAAAATTTAAATCTGAATGTTTATCCAAGTTTAAATCCAAATGTTTATCCAAGTTTAACTCCAAATGTGTATCCAAGTTTAACTCCAAATGTTTATCCAAGTTTAACTCCAAATGTTTATCCAAGTTTAAATCCAACTGGTTATCCAAGTTAATATCTGACTGTTCATCCAAGTCAAAAGCTGACTGTTTATCTGAATTTAAATCTGACTTTGTATCAAAGTTTAACTCTAAATTCAAATCAAGCTTTTCATCCATCTTTAAATCAAACTGCTCATCCAAACTCAAATCCAGTTGTTCATCCAAATTTAAATCCAATTGTTCATTCAAACTCAAATCAAATTGTTCATCCAAATTTAAATCAACTGTTTTGTTCAACTTTGAATCAGATTTTTTATTCTTATTTGTAACTTCAAGATTTTTCTCCATCTCAGTGCTTACGTTTTTAATAGTGGTTTTCTTATGATAATTCATCTTACTTATTTCAATACTAGTTTCCATTTCTAAGTTTTTAACTAAAGGGCTTGAGCCTAATGTTTCTGTAACATCATTAAAGTTATTTTTTATGAATTCTTTTCTCAATACACTCACTTTTTCATCTTGCATATCCTGGTTAAGGTCTTTAATATTTTCCAATTTCTCATTTTTTATAGCTTCTCTTCTGATTCTGATTCTTTCTCTTTGTTCGTTTGCTTTTACAGATTTGCTTTTCATTGATTTACGTGCCATTACCTGAAAAAGAAAAAAAAAAGTAATAAAAAAAAGGAAAACTTTCTTGATCAAAATATATGTAATATCAAACATCACATACAATATAATTTAATATACATGATATATAAACAGAGAAAAAATAAAATTATAATTTTTATAAAATTAAATATATTATAGCAGTTAAAATAAAAGAACAGAGTTCCAAAAACCCGCTTTGTCCATTTTTTATTTCTTCAAGGTAAAAGGACCATAACCGAAAAAAACTCTTGTTTGCTGTTCTGTAAGCATGGTAAGACTTTTTATTAATATCTTACACTAATGAAGGCGTTAGAGCAAATGGAATGTGATTTCCATCATAATTAATCTTTCTATTGGGCACAACACATTAAACATATTTGATCAGAACTTATTTCAGAAATTGTATAAGACATTGCTGATATAAACATATGTAAAGTTTCATAAAATTCTGGCATGAATTAAACTTATGCATTTTATGAGAGTGGTAACAATGCCATTATTTTTTATAATCAATATTTTCAGGGAGCATAACTCTTAAAATTTATTTGATCAGCTGATTTCCAAACTGGTAAAATATATTTTAATACAACCTCAATGATAAAATAAATTTCAAAAAAAATTCACAAGAATTGTACATATTAGAATTTTGGTAAATCAATTTTTGATATTATTTACTCTTAAACTGTTTGGAAGTAATGATTTTCAAACTTGGTCAATCACATTACTGATAAAAACCTATGATCGAAGTTTCAGAAAATTCTGAAAAAAATTGTACACATGAAAAGGCTTATTGCATTTTCCATATACATTAAGTAATATTTCCAAAGGGGCATAACTCCTATAAAGATAAATGGTCGTGACTGATTTTAAAACTCATCAAAGAAATCGCTACTATAAACCTATTATATAAGTTCAATAAAAATCTGGCCAGATATTTGTATGTATGAGTGCTATCAAGATCTAACAAACAAACATATATATGCAAAGCTGGACAGTGGACAATCTGTGTCGGGGACATGGAAAAAATCTTATCTTAAATGCATGCCAATATATAATAACATGAGTTGTTCGTTGTCCATTCTAATTCCATTTGAATTTCATGGTTCTTCAGATTATTTTTAAGAGTAGATTGCAAAGGTAATAAATGAAAGTGGTAAATGTAAATAAAATAATAAGCATAAGCAAGACAGATTTTTCACAGAATGACTTTGTACAAAGCTTTATACTAATTGTTTAATCCAAATTAGCACCCCTTTGCCTCACATTCTTTGACTTTCATGACAAATAGTACAATGAAAATCCATCATCAGTTATTCTCAACCTAAATTTTAATGTTTAAGTAACTCTTGATACTTACAAATTTGTTTATATATTTTTCTTCAATCTATCAATGCTAGATTCACTAGTCTGTTGAAGCAAACAAGTGCTAGTATGATGTACAATCCTTGTCCTAAAAAAGAAACTTTCAACAATTAAGTAAATCCTAAAAGTCAGCAAATCAATCCATCAGATATCTTAAATATCATGAACAGCAAGAGTGTACACCCTGAGATGTCTCTTCTTCTTTACTGACCATTCATTATTTGATAAAAGTCTTAAGAGATAAAGGTTGTACTATGAGTATATGAATATCAAATAAACTTAACAATCCTTTAAAGATCTTTGACCAACTGATAACAATCAGGTCAAGTCAAATAAATCCTGTCAAACAAACATATATATACATGTACCTAACATATATGCCTAACAATTATTCCATGTACACCAAATATACTGTAAATTCAGAAATTATTGCATGCATTTATTATTATTGAGAATTTATCAAATTAGAGTAAACTGGGATTTTAATTTTTGCGAAATTGTGAAAAATCCTGTTCTATTCATTTAATAATTTCAAAAATACATGTTTAAAATATTTAAACTATAACCCAGTTGCATCATGTGCATTATTTGCAATAATAAAAACATCGCAATAATCTAAAAAGTTACATTAGTCATGATGGCTGACCTCTTGTATTAAAATATTTGAAAAACTGACCAAAACACAAATTAACCAATTGCAACGAACCAAGAAAATGAGATCAACATCAGATATTACATGCCACACAGACATGTACATCTGACAATTATAATCTCATACACCAATTCTAGCTAACATGTATTGCCATAACTATTTAAATACAAAAAAATGCCCTGCTTGGGGCAGCTTGATACGACCGCAATGGTCGAACCTTTAACAGTTGGGGCAAGTATGGACACAACATCCAAGTTTAATACAGCTGTGAATTTAGATTGTGATTAAATAGTTGACACAACATAGGTTTCTTACACAGAATGGTCTACAACTACTATAAATTTCTAAATTGGACATTTACCTTTAACATGTTTAATGGTCCAATATACAAAATCTAAATACCTGGTTAGATTCAGCATATCAAAGAACCCCAAGAATTCAATTTCTGAGGAAATCAAATAAAGTTCAATTTAAGACCCTCTAGACCTAAATGTGGAACAATTTGATAATGGGGCCCAAATATCAAAAATCTTATAAATACATGGTTAGATTCAGCATATCAAAGAACCCCATGTATTCAATTTTTGTTGAAATCAAACAAAAGTTAGTTTTGGACCCTGATTTGGACCAACTTGAAACTGGGCCCATAATTAAAAATCTAAGTACATGTTCAGATTCAGGATATCAAAGAACCCCAAGAATTCAATTTTTGTTTAGTTCAAGCTAAGTTTAATTTTGGACCCTTTGGACCTTAATGCTGACCGCTTTGAAAACAGGACCAAAAATTAGGAATCTAAATACACGGTTAGATTAGGCGTAACAAGAACCCCAATAAATCAATTTTTGATGAAATCAAACAAAGTTTAATTTTGGACCCTTTTGGCACTTTATTCCTAAACTGTTGGGACCAAAACTTCCAAAATCAATCCCAACCTTCCTTTTGTGGTCATCAACATTGTGTTTAAATTTCAGAGACTTCTATTTACTTATACTAAGTTATTGTTCGAAAACCAATTAAAATGCTTATTTGGGCCATTTTTTGGCCCTTAATTCCTAAACTGTTGGGACCAAAACTTCAACAATCAATCCAAACCTTCCTTTTGAGGGGTAATAAATCTTGTGTTTAAATTTCATAGCTTTCTATTTCATTGTTGTATTTACTTATACTAAAGTTATTGTGCGAAAACCAAATGTCTTCAGAAGGCGACGTCGATTCATTCTGATTGGTGCAGTAGTAATGTCATCAGTGCATTGAAACCAACTGTGGTATAGCAAATATCAAATCCCCTCACAAAATGTTATCATCACACAATATCAGAAAGTTTTTAAAAGTACACGTGACTCTAGATGTACATTTCATTGAATGAATGAATACATATTTACTACACGCATTCCATAGTAAATGTGTATTGAATGGTACGAGTTTACCTGTTTCTTTTATCTGTTTCAAATTCTGTATGTTTTCTAAATAGACAAATCAGTTTCGTTGAAGTTGATTGAAAAATAATACTCTATTTACACCAACACACATTTTTTGGTTAAAAAGGTAGTCTGAGGCAAAATAAAGGTCACTATTTTGTTCGATGTTTTGTCTTTTTTAACTACAATATATATCAAAGATACTTAAGAATGTTCGCTCCACGGTTTCAAAGTAACAAATTTTCTTAAGACTGTTATATATAAATGTATAGTATATAAATGAGGGAACTAAAATAAGCAGGAACAAATGAAAGGTCCGTGTGCTTGTTTTCAATAAATAAGCCACTGAACATTTCACTCGAAATAATACTCTCTTGACTTTTCATACATTTAACATTGGCACCTTTTTTCTTTAACAAAATATGAAAATTTAAAAATAATAAGGATTTTATAGGATTTTCAAATATGGCTCTTCAAACTATATGTAATGAAATTAAGAAAAGAAAAGTAGACATGAGCGAAGACATTTTTTTTAAATAGCACTTCATGGATAAAACCAGAGGATTCTGAATACTTGTAAATTAGAAAAACAGGAATAAGAACTGGTCAAGCTTCTTTAGACCAGTAGAACTGGTCAAGCTTGTTCTGACCACTGAAGAAAATATACTTGATAGCCTAAATAAAGCGCCTATTGAAAACCTGGTTCACACACGCGTATATATAATAGATATTCAAATATACATGAATATAGTATATTGTAGTTTTTTTTTAATTCTTAGTATATTCAAAATACATTCCAATTCCCGCTTCTAGGTCTGCAGTGATTTCATGTTTTCTATGCTTATCTGGCTTATCCATTTGCCTATATATATAGATATAAACGCATATTTCTTTATTCCTCAAAATGTCACAAAAAAGGAAAGACGGTGCTCAACAAGCAAGTGGACCAGAAAAATAATTACTAAAATGGTATGTACAACTTTTATAAGTTAACTTCCAAAAGAGTGTTTTTTTTCGCTCAAAAAGTTATATTTATGTCTTTCATTCCAAAACTGTCTTCATTGAGTCTAGTTTCTCGTTTAATTAACTATTAACATAACGTTCAATGATTGAGATAGTGGTCTTTGGAAATATTTCGCATATCATTTCATTTAAAAGTATCCAAACGTAGGATATCGGATAGTCGTATCAAATTATCTTAACTGATATAAATCCCGATAGAAATTTAGCATAAGTTAACCTTAGATAAAAATTTCAACATAAAGAGAGCAGATAATTTTTTTTTGAAACAGCTTATTTTTTGGTCGGCGCAAGTTAAGGACGACTCTGGAAGTCGAATAAAAAGCCGTTTCTTCAAAAAAATATATCTGTAAAGGTATTTTTAAGTAAAAAAAATATATGTCATTATAAATAAGACTCCCGTATGAAGGGTATATTTTGTAGCTGAGCTGGATTTATAAACACGAAGCCACTTGTAGTAAGGTAAGAAATAAAAAAAATCAGAACCAATCCAACGCTACCTACGGTTTTTTTTTTTTATCTATTGACAGTTATTTCATGACATGGCTTTACAAAATTGATTCACTCCCTATTGATACCATAGTTTTCCATCGTAATTTGATGAGCCTTTCTTTTATATCGAAATATAACCTGTGTTATTTACATGAGGTCATTTTGAATATGCTTCAGATATTTGCCACTGAAAATTGACAAAAAAACCTTTGAACATATTCTACGGTACTACAATCTATGTCAATTTGTAAGGCTTATATGATTTATCAAATAATAATCTGTAATACAAAAAGACAAAAACTTTTATCCTGAGAAGTTTATTTGTCAACTTTTTGATTAGATTGATTGATTGATTGTTGGTTGCTTAACGTCCAGTGGCAAATATTTCATGCATGTTCAGGACGAGAACAAGTTAACAATAAATACAATAGGTAGGTCCTGTAATAGAGGCCGTCCGGGATGAAGGTCGGGGAAATTTTGACTGCCACGGGAAAATGAGGGTATATTGGATAAGGACAGAAATTTAGCCTTGCAACAGGCCACCTACGGACCCCTCAAATAGTTGTTGCAAGGGTTCTTAACGTGCAAAGAGCGTGGCACTCTCTTTACACGAGGCATTTGATTTAACGTCCCCATTCTGACCGGACGTGACTGCGAACTTGTATATCCCGCACAGCCAAACGGACGCCCCACTTTAGCGAGGGTTTTACCGCCGGTCGGAGGAAGACCAATGGTGACCATATTTCTATTCCCCAGTCACCCTTGGGGGGGACTTTTTGATTAGAAAATACCGCTTAACGAATTGCGTTTCTATCATTATTTTTTTTCTTGTAGGTTATTGTTTTTTGGATAGGAATATCCCGGCATTTTTATTAATTGTAGAAAATTATGCATTAGTTCTGTTAATTGGACATTTACAAATTACAAATTCTGATTTTTTTAGTGTATTTTTACTTTTATTTTTTAACATTTACGGTACCACGAAGAGTTTTTATTCCTATTTATCGAATTTGACTTTTTTTACGCGGACCGCGAAGAGAACCCATATTTGAAAACGCCGTTTACACGACATGTGTGCGTGTATATATAGAACCCATATTTGACAACGCCGTTTACACTATATATACATGTGTGCGTGTATATATACACGCACACATGTAGTGTAAACGGCGTTCTCAAATATGGGTTCTCTTCGCGGTCCGCGTTCAAAAGTCAAATTCGATAAATTAGGAATAAAAACTACTGGCCCATTATAAATTTAACACTGAAAACAACTTTTAGAACGTTGTAATAACTTTCTTATTTTAAATATTTCCTTCTCATGTTTTTATTCTCGTATTGAAGAGAACGTCTCGTGTTATCTAGTGAAAAACGTTAAAGATAAACTGTTTCTTGTAGAAATCATAAGAAGGTTAAAGTGCAGTTTTAAATTATATTAAGTCTTTAAGGATGGTTCAAATGACAAATTTTCCTTCAACCCTCTAAGAATAATTTGTCTTAGTAGTTGTAAGCTTAAATTCTTGCACATGTTACAACATTGGCGGATCCAGAACTTTTCATAAGGGTAGGGGGGCACTGACTGGCCTAAGGAGGGCCCACTCCAGTCATGCTTCAGTGATTCCCTATATAATCAACCAAATTTTTCCCACGAAAGGAGCCCGGCCCCCCAGGGCCCCCTGGATCCGCCTATGTACAATAATTTGAAACTGGTATGCAATTTATGGGCGTAAGTACATCTATCGAACCTTAGCGAGATTTTCTACAATTTCAAAGGGAAGGGATGACTTTGTTTTTTTTCACAAGGCTTGAATATTTTATCCTACGATCCAAGAGTTGCCACAAAAAAATCATAACAAAACTGTTTATGATACATATGGTGATAGCAAGTAATTAAATTACTTGATCAAAACCCCTCTTATTAAATTTGACCAGTTGTGATTTGTAATAAAATTCATACAGAAATCACTTTTTTTTTATAATTCTTTCTTTAGGACATCAGGGTAAAAAGAGTGACGTCCTTAAATACCCGCCCGACCGCATATGACCAGATTGGGAATACCTATGTCTACTTGAATAATAATCTGTACAAACTTACCATCAAAGAAAAGTATTTTCAAACCATGAGGAAGGCACAGTGTTTTAGACTGAAGGTCCACTATAAACCATCAAAATCGGTTTATAAATACAGATTATGCTACAGTAAGTAATATTACACTTAAAATATAATTGTAGACATCTATAACCTCTCATAAATTTCAGCTGTATATAGACTTATTTTCAAAACTTACTACGTACTTTATTTGGCCTTAATATTTATTTATTCGAGCTTCATTGGCGATCCTTGTGTATACGCACGAAACGCACATCTGGTGTACACAGTTGTAATCTAGGTACTAGTATCCTCTTAAGTTAATTACGCAAATATTGCAAAAAAGAATTTCAGTGACAATTTATAGAAATCTCTGGTTTTGAAACGGCTACCAGCACTGAAAAGAAACAAATTACCTATATTTACGTACATGATTTACTTTCGAATGGGACAATTGGTCGCCAAAAACTCGTATACACAGAATTGCCCATCCCTTTCAATCGTGATATATCGTTATGACAATAAATATAATTTGATTTTTTGAAACTTTACTAGTAAATTTTTGAATGCATAAATCAAATTTAACAAGAGAAATTCTATGAATTATTGATATCTATTTATTGTTTGCACAATTAAGTAATTATGACTATGTAAAGTTGATCTTGCGTTTATATCTTTTATTTTTAAATCAAATTCCAGATTATGGAAATCTCGCCCTTTGAAGTAGACGAGACCCACATTAAGGCGCTTATTGCGCCAACTCCAATAGATTTGGGGGATGGTGGCAAAGTTGGCTTGTTTGTTCAAGACCAACTAGTTACAATTTCAGGATCATTGGTTAAAGTAAGTATCGTAATAAATTTGATATATCTGTAGTTCATAAACCACCAATAAATGATTCGTTTTTTTAATGTTCAATGTGTACTAACTGATATTTTATCTTAACACATGATATTTTAATTAGTAGTTAATGACTTTGACTGGTTTAGTAACTGCGACTACTCCTTAGATCTGTACGTAGTGGATAAATACCCTACCATATTCGTTCATTTTTTTTTGGTTTAGTTTCCTTTGTATCGATCTGATGAATTAAACATTTTTCGATTGATTCTAATAGCACTTTTGTTGTCCTGTTTATCACTGTATCGGGCGTGGGAGAATTTGGGAGGTTGAGCGCCCGCAAACATGTTAAACCCCACCATATTCATTAATCAGTAGCATGTACTTCGATGGTTGTCGTTGGTTGATTGGTTTCTCATTGTTGAAGGTCATATGGTTACCTTTAATTGCTTGCATCCAACTCATTTCAACTTTAGATACTTATCATATCATATCACCTTATTCTTATATACGAACAAATATCTTTTTGAACAACGCTTGTTCTAAATTCTTTGTCAGCCCCGTCTCTTTATTTGAGGCAAATTCGTCAATTCATTTCATTTTCTGTCTTTTCTTACATGTATAACCAATCAATGGTACATATTTTCATTTATAACCAAATGTCTTATGTAAGTAACTACTTAATTTTTAAAATTTAATACAATCTAGTTTAGGGCCAACCTGGCCAGAATCGTACCTTCAAGTTATTTAACATAAAATAATCTGATGTCGGATCTTGATATACTTTCAGACTGCTCCGAGAACAACAGACAAAACCTCCCTCCAAATTGTAACCATGACTGACGACAAAAGGATTACTTGTGAAAGTGAAATTCTGGGCCGGTAACCAGGAAGATGTGGTCACCACCATGGAACGGTTTACCACATATTCCCTCAGTTCAATGGTGGTGGAACTGTACCAGGGGGTCGTCCAATTTAATGCCACTGTGGACACCTGCATAAAGGTACGCATTTAACATGAACTATAAATACTTTTGACAAAAGTTAGGGTCCAATGGATAAAATATATAGTCAACAGGCTGGTGTAATATTACATACGCGCTGATGTTAGTCGTATAATGTCCATGTACTTTCCAAATACTATATATTCGCATTCAAAATCATGACCTACTGGAAATGTATCGCCCTCTTTGCAACATTTGATTGTAAAATATTTAAAATATTCCAATTAAGATCTTTTTTTAAATACAAAAACAAAACAAATATTAAGTGTACGCATGCTCATTTTTGTGCTTTAATGTTTTTTTCCACTTAACGATTTTTTGTTGTTGTTAAATACCCCTTTTCATTCAAGTAATCTTATTCATGTTTATTAATTTTAGAAATTACAAGAAGACCTTGAACTAGATGGGGTAACAATAGAGGGACTAGATTTTGCAGAGTAAGTAACATGTAGTATATATAAGTTTCTCAAATTACTGACCAGTTCATCTACAAATTGTACTTCAGGTTGTATGGGAGTTTAAATAGAATGAATTTGATCATCGTACTTTACCAAAAACTTGGCATAATGTCCTCTTATATCCTTGAGGCATCGTCACCTGATATCAAAAATATCGAAAGAAAATATTGTGTCGCCATTAGTTTTTATCAGATAAAATACAAAAAAAAACTTGTGGAAATTCCTTCAGAAAATGTCCGCGTTCCCTCCCCTTAAAATGTCAATTCAAAAAATTAAAAATCAAGCACGCATAATGAATGATATTCTATGTTTGTAAAAATATCTATTATTTTCTTATATACAAATTTGATATTTCAGAAAACTGGTACTCACGCCAGAGGGTGAATACCCAATTAGTGATGATGTTCTGGATATTCTATATCCAGAACAAGTATTTCTACCAAGAAGGGTCAAACTGATTGTGAAAAATGGAAAGATTGTTAATGCTGTAAGTAATATATATGGAAAAATTGTAAACTTGACTACTTTGTTTTGTAACTACGATTAACCAGTGAGTTATTAATATACCAGTTTTTAATTATTTCTGTATAGCTAGTATATAATGGTGTCGAGAGTAAAATAATGCTTTCTAGTACAGTGAAAAAAATCTGGTTTTGTTTGTCTGGATTCTAATGAACAACAAGTTGTCTGAAATAGAGTATGATTTATAAGGGAGTTTTTCATTTCAATATGCATACATACATATAAAGGGGTCTGGAGTTATTTTGTATTTTGTCGACCTTATTTTATTTTGTTATCTATTCTTTGTGTTTTAGCACCCATTCATTATCTTATGTATTGATCATCACCACTTTTTTGTTTTCTTTATAGGTTTTGCTCTTTATTTTCATTATTCTATCTTCTTAACTTCATTCAGACTCTCGTAAAATGCATTTGTAACGCACTTATCAATTGATGCTGTTTTCTGGTGAACTTGCAGGTTTAAATACGATCCTTAACTTTGACTATAAAATTTTCGTTGGTAAAAGGAAATACTATAAGTATAAAATATGATATGATTGCCGATATATATAACTCGTAACCATAAACCAAATGACAATAAAGTTAGCAGGCAATTAAGGCAATTTCATCAAATTATACATTTGTAATAGACGATTGGCGATGGAATCCTTGTTCAGTTTTTTATTAAAAGTTTCTAGTAGACGAGAAATAATCCAAATTCCAAGCGTCCCTTCGTCGTATTTATTGATTTTGACTGTTTTATGATGCATGTATTACGAATATAAACGAACTGTTCAAACCTCTTGGTTGGTTACATGGTGATTCATATTTCCAAGAATTGTCATGATTTTGCAAATGTAGATTTTGTATAATTTTAGATTTTTCATTATCATTTAGAAGGTAATTTTTTATGAACGTTTCTACCGTCTTTTTTTTAAACCATGTCGTAGAGTTATTTATTAACATACACTACTGATCTTTTATTATAACAAATTGTTCATAATAAGCTTTAAAATATCAATATTTATGATTTTTTTATCTTTTGTAGACCATACTTGCGGAAAACTGAAAAAAAGAACACCAATGACGACGAAAGAACCAACTTGAAGGAAGAACAGATACAGATACATACATATTTATATAAATAAATATATAGACATAGATTCGATTATTAGTTTTTGTTGGTTCCTATTTGAAATTTTAACAGAGCTTGGTTTTTTTTTCTTTTGAATTGTTTCACTATGTCATTTTGAAACCTTTACGAATGGGTCAGATTGTTCAATCTTCAAGAACGTAAGGTAGAATGGTTTTAGTGGATATAGGAAGATGTGGTATGAGTGCCAATGAGACAACTCTCCATCCAAATAACAAGTTGTCGTTTTAGGTATACCACTTATGTTTATTTAAAACCTTCCAATAAGGAATACCAAGAAAGTTCTGTAATATAAAAATACCTAATTTAACACTCGTTACATATGGGGTGAATATCAACAATAAAACTAAACAATTAGAGCTAGATCAAACTTCCTGTACAGATTTACAAGAAACAAAATTAAACCAACATTATTAACAACTACCGATCACCGTATGACCTGCAGTTATAAACAAAGCCCATACATTTTTAAGGTTGATATTTGCATCATAAGCAAAAACGGTTTAAACATTTCCCCCTAGAAGCATTTAGTGAGTTCTGAGCGTTTTTATCTATCAAGGAAACGCTCAAACTCAACATTTTGATTGGCAAAAATCAATGTATATATACCTGATCAACGGAATGAGCTATATGACTTACTACTTTTTTATGTACTATATCAAACCGTTGAGAAAGGAATTTGACAAAATACGAATTGAAAGGAAATACATTTTCAGTTCATTATGGCGATATTTCGTCGCTATACTATTGCTATAAACACTTAAATACACATAATTTTGTCTTTATTTCTTATTAGTCTTCAACTAGCTTTCAATAACTGCCACAAATACTGTATCTTTTCATGGTCCAGTGACGTTTTTCTTTGTATGATTTTGTCGATTTGACCCCCTTTCAACTCGGTATTTCAATGCTTGTTTTTAATTGGTGCCGTTGTGCCTTTCAAATACGTTTAAACCCACTTTGATATTTATGATGTAACTGTCCTAAGTCGGGAGCCTGTAGTACAATAGTTGTAGTTGCTTCATATTACTTGATTTATTTCACTTTACTGGACGGAGTTGAAACGGTTCGCTAATCATTGACCAGTATATCTACTGATAGGTGTCTTGGGATAAACTCATTAATGAAGTGTCCAGTTATGGTCATTGTAATTTCGTTTGGTGACACTGATAGGTGATTAGAAATCCATGATGATTATAACGGCAATCATCCTTATCACACACATCTTCAGTTGGGGTTCGTGTTGTTTATTCTTTAGTTTTCTATGTTTTGCATGTGTACTATTGTTTGTCTGTTTGACCTTTTCATTTTTAGCCATGGTGTTGTCAGTTTATTTTTGATTTATGAGTTTGATTGTCCCTCTGGTATCTTTCGTCCCTCTTTTCAAATAGACTGTCCTTATGCAAATTAAAAGACAAGCTCCGCCCGGTCAGTTGAAATAACATAAGTAAAATATCTTCGGCACAGTTTAATCAACGAGTGATTTATTTCTATTAAAGGTCCCAGTGAAACTACACAGAACAAAAGCTATTGTATTTATTCAGTAGGACGGGTAAACTCACAAAAGTTTAAAACCGTGTCCAGAAAGAGTGGCACTTTGGAAAACTTTCATTGGGGTCGCAATGAACGTTCTTAAGTGATACATAATAAAAAGAAGATGTGGTATGATTGCCAAATGAGACAACTCTCTACAAGAGACCAAAAATAACACAGAAATAAACAATTATAGGTCATCGAACGGCCTTCAACAATGAGCAAAGCCCATACCGCATAGTCGGCTATAAAAGGCTCTGTTTTCTACCGATTAAAAGTATTTAGATATATGTGATATTTACATACGAGTTAAATGTACAATCTTCATATGTAAACAAATGAACAACATCAAAATATTTTATGTTATAAATTTTGAGCTTTTATTTTTAATGGATTTTAGAAACCGTACGATTATATTTATTTTGGAATCGCGGTCAAGTAAATTATTAATGTTTGGTTTGAAATAAGAAATTTCTAAATTTCGGTTTTAAAATATAGTTTTCGTTATCATTTATTATAACCATATATTTTTGAAATCGGCATACAATAACTCATCAACCTGGACATGATATTTCAAACCTTATTTTAATGCTTTCATATCATAATATATCGTTTCGGGTGGAAAGACCTTCAATTGTTCTCTGAAGAATTGGTTTTTAATTTTACTTGTCTTGCTTATATGTTTGATACATTTTTACACCTTACAATAATTCCATACACCAAATATATAGTTGACCTATTGCTTATAAAACTTGGAGATTTTTCCATTTGTAAAGGGGAATAACTGTAGAATGGTTAAAGTGATTTTTAAAAATAAGCATTGTGTATAAGTTCATAACATTGGGTTGAGCTATAATAAATTAAGAGAAGAGAAATGAAAGATTCAACAATTTTTCCATTTGTAAAGGGGCATAACTGTTGAATGGTAAACGTGACGCTACCCAAATTAAAACTTGTTCTGTGTTAAATGGTAATAAGCATTGTGTTTAAGTTTCATAACATTTGGATGAGACAAACTAAAGTTAGAAAATGGAGATGAAAAATTCTGCAACTTTTTTCCATTTGTAAAGGGGCACAACTGTAGAATGGTAAAAGTGACGCTACCAAATTCAAACTTGATCTGTGTTTTGTGGTTATATGCATTGTGTATATATTTTATAACATAAGGATAAGGCAAACTAAAGTTAAAGATTGAGACGAAAAATTTAGCAATTTTTTTCATTTGTAAAGGTGTATACATTTTTTTAAATTCTAGAAAAGTAAAAGTGATGCCACCAAAGTTCAACATGATTCGTGTTTGTTGGTAATAATTATATATATATACGGTGTTGGCATAAGAAACTCGTTTTTTTTTCAATCAGTTAATGAACCCTGAAAATGAGGTAGAGGGCATTTGCATATGACAGACAGAAACTTTATTACATACGGTATATAATATGCATACAATGTACAAGATATGAAGTACCCAACCTTTAGAAATATAAACTTTTTAAAAAAAGTTTACACAGCAGCAATGTAATATGTATTTCTAGCATACTGTGACTTTCATCAACAACAAATTGAAAAGCTTTTGACTTTTGAAAAAGAGCTGGAAGTTTACAATTGGTAAATCTGAGGTTTGGGCACTGTCCGGTATTTGAGGTAGAAATTTGTTGTTTTATACTAAAGGAACATATTCATGTTTTGTCCAAAGAAACTTATATTTTTTATTATCTATTTATCACATACATATACCATGTTTAATTAAATTAATCTATCTCCAAAAAAGTCCAATATAAGATATCTAATTCCAACTTGACCACCTTAAAGAATTCCTGATGTACATGTACATAGAATGTATCAGAGACTTTTATATGTTGGGTGATTTTTTTAATTTTAAAGAATGGTACTAATATCATGAATGTCTTTAAATTTTTTTAATATATATTATGTGTTAATTTTTTACAGTATTCATTAGTTTTGGACTATACTGAACATGATCATGTTCTTGAACTGACCAATCTGACACTACATGTAGTACATAAAAGTACATGTTTTCTAATTTGTCATTTTTTAGAATAAAATATGAGCTTTCTATGTCTAGACCTAGTGATTGTTATTTTGTCAGTAATAATGGTAATATGATAAATAAATCTCAGAACAATCCAGTAAATTTAAATTAATTGATTATGTTATTTCTATGATATAAAATTTTGTTTTTTGGCACTATTTATAGTGACTATACATAAAACATCATAATACCATGTACATGTAGCTTATCAGTACTTGACTATTCCACCAATTGTCAATTTTGTCACCTAGACCAATGTTTTAATTGTATATCATTGATGCTTTATTGTATACATGGATGCCATGCATGTTATGTTATCATTTTTCAAATGTTTAAGCTATTAAAGTTAACACTTTTATACTACATGGTTTTGTTTACATTATTTGAATTAAGGCGAATAGAAAGAGCCTTATTACAATACAAAAAAGAAGATGTGGTATGATTGCCAATGAGACAACTCTCCATAACAGACCAGATTACACAGAAATTAATAACTATAGGTCAACGTACAGCCTTCAACAATGAGCAAAGCTTATACCACATAGTCAGCTTTAAAAGGCCCCGAAATGACGAATGTAAAACATTTCAAATGAGAAAAACTTACTGCCTAATTTATATACAAAAAATGAACGAAACACAAATACGTAACACATCAACAAATGACTACCACTGAACAAAGGTACATACATGTACATGAAAAACAAAGTAAAGAATAAATTTTAATCATTTGACAATGATGCACTCACTGTACACCGTTACAGAAAATGCAAATTAACATCAAGTTATGACTGCAATATACATGATACAATGATGGTCCATGCTCCCCCTACAAACAATGCACTGAATGTAGTTTTATCTGCCAAAAGCAGGGGTGTCATTGGATGCCATCCAACTCATTGTTGCCAGGATTAAGACACATTGTATAATAATTTAAGGTACAAGACGAACATAATACATATAACCTAAATGTCTGAAGTTTTGTCTTTTACAGAAGAAAACTACTTACCACTTTTCTATAATATGGCATTCATCAATTACAACAGCAACTAATCTAGAGGTACAGAGTTCGTCTGACAGCAACTTATGGCCGGTTTTTGTATTGAAGAGGGCCTCAGGGTGGCACAAGACGATTGAAAAGTGCCCCCTTTTAACTCGGTTGAGATGTGCATCACACTCTGCTATAAATTCATCCTCTGTAGTGTCTTCTACCTTGGACATGATGTTCAGTCGACAAGCACTTATCCCGTGATGCCTTAACCTGGTCCTTCTGAATGATATGGAGTGTCAACTAACTTCTAAAAATGAAAATCTGAAGCATATTTATATCTTACAAGAATCTTGTAAAATCGAGACGTTAGCAGAGATGAGAGAGAAAGGACCGATAACTCTGCATGGGAGATTATTTATATCGACCCAGGGTTAATTGCATAAATCAGCCCCTATAATGCATTGAGGCTTATTTTTCTCGTTGTCACGTGACAATTTTTTCAAAATGAAAGTTAAAGTACAGGAATCGATGGGTCACTGTGAAAACTGTCCAAATAAGAGAAAATAAAGGGTGGCAGGTAGGTGAAACTTGCATAAATGAAGAGATAAATGAAATATGAACAAACAGATGACCGATTTATATGGATCCAAGGCCGTCAGTCGGCTCCAGAAGCAGCGGGGCATCCATTTTGAAGGGGCAAATATCCATTTTTTGATATGGGATGAGCTCTGACGTCCCACGGACTCAGCTTGTCTGGCAAAATATCCGTTGGACGTCAGAGTAATTTCGGACTACCAAACACAGTGAATATAATGCCAAGATAATTAATTTTCTTCTCATTATTAATGAGGTAGCCATTAAATGTGAATTTTTCCTGTGAAATCCTTCCTGTGTTATTAAAAAAAATAACACTTTGGTTTTCATGTTAATTTCTATTCCCCATTTATTACAATAATCCATTAAATTGTCCAAACAATTTTGTAATCCAGATGAAGTTTCACTGAGAAATCGTAATGACCAGTCCACCAGTGATGGTTTTAAAGACAGGTGTTGGCATGCACAATCACAACTATTTGTACTACCAACGACAAATTTATTTTTCATTCACCTGTATGACGTTGCAACAGAGACAATATTCTCTCCAACATGTGTACATTTGTCGTAACTACTACCACTGAGAGTATGTTTATTTAGTCGGTTTTCTCCATGAAACCATAGATATAAAATTCGAGTCAGATTCGAGAACGTAGCCATGTGTCGGCCCCACCATATAGGGATTAGGTCTCATTACGGCGAAATGGGTAATTCGTGAATCTGAACAATTATATTAATGCTACAAGTCTTCCCATTACTATTAAATATTTTGATATGAAACTCTTGAATAAAAACCTAAATTAGATTTTAATTCGTGTAATTTAAAAATTGTATAGAGTTCAAGATTCTGAGTATAAATGTCAAGTAAAACCGGTTCTTTGTCTCAAGCAAGTTTAACACACTATTTTCTTCCTAAAATTCCAGTACCAAGTCAGGAATATGGCAGTAGCTATTCACTTGGTCTGTTGATTCTAACTTTTGATTTCGTTAGTTTTTCTGGACTTCATCCTTTTAAACAGTTGTTTAATGTGTTTGAGCTGTTGATTTTGCCATTTTATTAGGGACTTTGAATTATTATTTTTCCTTGGAGTTCGGTATTTTTGTGATTTTACTCTTTGATAGTAAGATATTTTTGTTAAACTTATTCATTTAATAGGAAATATTTCTTTGCTGTTCTACTTATTTTGTTCCAGTGTTTCCTGTCTAGGTAAGATCTGAGCTATGCATGCACTTTGATATAGGAAAACCAGATGTAACACCGCTGCTTCGATGAAAGGTATCCCCAAGGGTAACCGGGGAATAGAACTATGGTCACCATTGGTCTTCCTCCGACCGGCAGTAAAACCCGTGCTAAAGTGGGGCGTCCGTGTGGCTGTGCGGGATGTACAAATATGCAGCCACGTCCGGTCAGAATGGGGACGTTAAATCCGATGCCTCGTGTAAAGAGAGTGTCACGCTCTTTGCACGTTAAGAACCCTTGCAACAACTCTTTGAGGGGTCCGTAGGTGACCTGTTGCAAGGCTAAATTTCTGTCCCTATCCAATATACCCTCATTTCCCGTGGCAGTCTAAATTTCTCCGACCATTATCCCTCAATCTATTACAGAACCTACCTATTGTATTTATTGTTAATTTGTTCTCGTCCTGAATATGCATGAAATATTTGCCACTGGACGTTAAGCAACCAACAATCAATCAATCAATGAGTAGATGTTCGGGTACAAGGGGATAATTGTTATGATTGTCATGGAGATGTACAGGATATTCTAACTCTACTTCTAAAATGTAGTCTTCTTTTGCGTCTGACTCGACTTTATGTAAATCAAAATCGTCAACTTCATCTTCATTCAAAAAATTGAAAAAAACATACGGTAATGGTTGAGACATTGCCCAACCGTACAAATTGTTGGCATCTAGGTAAATGATGTGTTTTTTCACATCTCTTTCATTTAAGTCGTCAACATATTGATGATTAGCTCGACTGTATTTTTTGGTAACCATACTAACCCCACCTCGTGTTCCAAGCTCTATCATGTTTTACATGAGGGGATCAGTAATTTAATCCAAGCTGACACCACTCATTTTTAATGCCGCTTGCCCTGCTAAACCTGGACTCGTGAAAAAATGGCTAGCATCCAACTTGTAATATTCAAGAGTCATGTCACGGAATCGTTCGAAAACATCCGCTAAGAGTAACGTATCTGTTAATACTTACGAATTGTGAAAATCCCCTAAGGTTTTCATATTGAAAGTGTTCCAAACCTTTTGAGCGTGTTCATATTTTTTCATCAGGTCCAAGGACACAGTTATCGTCCTTTGGTTTTCGTTGTCTACGAATATAGTCCCTAGTGTGAACAGTGTATAACTTGCATTTTTTTTTTATACACTTTCCCAATTTATTTCTTGATATTTTATGCATGAAATATTAAATAAGGGGATGAAATTACCTGCTGAATCTGTTTGATGTATGTGAAATGTGAAGAGCTTTGTACATAAAATCTGTAGTCCATCACAAATATTTCACTAAATCTGTAAAAAAAAACACTTTACAATGATCAGTACAACCTATTCATTTCATATGCTACCATAATTTTCTTCTTTAGGATAGTAAATATATGCCAATTGAGACTAAAACTACATGCAAGTTTTCCATTGAAAAGTGAAAAACTGGTCATCAGACTATACTGTCTGCAAAAAAAAAGTTGAATTCAAGAGTCCTTTTGCAATTAGACTTCTTGTATCATAACATCTTCGCATAGAATTGAGCAAAAAGTAACAAATTTCCAATTCGTATAGCCTCTGTGTGCATTTTTATATGTAAATATGGGCTAAGGCCTAAATCGACTCTAAATAATTCTCAGTCTTACATGGCCGAAGACCATTTTATACTCATATTGTATGCTTTTTTGTAACTTTTCTTTACATTTAAAGTACATTTAATATATATGGAAGAATAATGTATGGTTAAAAAACTTCAAAACCTTCAAATTAGTTGAAAAAAATGCATGTTTATGTAAGGCTTCCCTTAATTCGAAAATCTCTATTTTCAGGCACAGGCTCATATAAATTTGACTTTTGAATAACTGTGATAAATCTGATAAATCAAATGAGTGTTCCGTTGCTTTTAATACTTATTATCTTATATTCAAGAGTATTTAAAAAGCAAATTTTTGCAATATTTAAATTTTTTAGGCCAAAATCTTGACAGTTGAAAATATTTGATTTAAACGTCAAAAATAAACATCCAAATTTCAATATTAAAATTACCCTAGTTTCTATAATATATATCCTATGGCCATGAAACTTGGCCAACTATCTTATAATTTCATAAACTTAAGTCGTGCAAAGTTTTATAAAAATTGGTCAAGTCTTTCTATCCTATTAGGTCCAAGGACACGAATATAGTCCCTAGTGTGAACAGTGTATAACTTGCATTTTTTTTTGATACACTTTCCCAATTTATTTCTTGATATTTTATGCATAAAATATTAAATAAGGGGACCCCCAAGGGTGACTGGGGAATAGAAGTATGGTCACCATTGGTCTTCCTCCGACCGGCAGTAAAACCCGTGCTTAAGTGGGGCGTCCGTTTGGCTGTGCGGGATGTACAAATTTGCAGCCACGTCCGGTCAGAATGGGGACGTTAAATCCGATGCCTCGTGTAAAGAGAGTGCCACGCTCTTTGCACGTTAAGAACCCTTGCAACAACTCTTTGAGGGGTCCGTAGGTGACCTGTTGCAAGGCTAAATTTCTGTCCCTATCCAATATACCCTCATTTCCCGTGGCAGTCTAAATTTCTCCGACCTTAATCCCTTAATCTATTACAGAACCTACCTATTGTATTTATTGTGAACTTGTTCTCGTCCTGAATATGCATGAAATATTTGCCACTGGACGTTAAGCAACCAACAATCAATCAATCAATTAAATAAGGGGATGAAATTACCTGTTTAAAAAATTTGGGTGCTGAATCTTTATGTTAAGTAGTGATTTGGTCCTGTTTAAAAAGGTCAAAAATTCGAATGTCTGAAGCTGTCAAACTGAATTTTAGCCCCCCTTAACACAGACGTGTCAATATTTTGAGTTAGAGCTGGTAGAAGTTTCTATAATTTTGATATTATTTGTATCAATAGTAGAACACTACACTGTAAAAATCTTTTTGAGATAGAGCAGGTGCGATTTTTTTAATTTGAATTTATTGTCTAAAAGAAATGCACTACGAAATAACTGTGTTCTCGGGCCAGAAATAGCTTCTTTCGTCACTGAATTAAATAAAGCTTCTTTCGAAGGGAGAGCTGTCTCTTTTAAATCTTTCAGAACAATTCACATAATCATAACAGTATTCGTTTTTCCGTAGCAAAAGTTTAGCGTGTTCGTCATTGGGGAAAGCCTTACGAAATTGTTTGAAATTTATAAAACCATCTGCAGATTAATTAGCAATTAAAGTCTCCAAAGAGCTACTCATGCACTAGTATGTGTCTAAAAACCTCAGATGTCCGACAGAAAAGGACACATATTTCTCCATATTGTTTGGTATACATGATAATGTTTTGTCTTTGAATTTACTAGCTTCCGACGGCAAAAGGTGTGCATCAAAGTTCCGCAAATTATGGAAATAGTCTGGAATGAAATTTGGATATTTTAACATCAAGTTGCATCTCTGACAGGCTGCCCCTCTGTGGGTTTTACTGCCGGTCGGAAGAAGACCTGTAGTGACCATATTTCTATTCCCCATTCACCCTTGGGGTGGAAGAAAGTTGAAATAACTCCATTATCCAAAAAGAAAGATAAAAACAAGGCTGATGAAGACCATATAGATTCCTTTCGTTTTGGTCACGTAGAACATTTTCACAAAGCAAGTGAAATACCAGTATTTGTAATGGATCCAGTCTTTGTAAATCCAAATTCAATTGATAACCTAAAGTTAGTTCTTAGACATCTAGGGAAAACTGCTGGCATAAATCGATATGGTGGAGAAGAAAGAGATTGGGTCATCGTTTGTTGTGATGGCTTACCTTACACAATGGTGTGCAGAATGATTGAAGAATACTTCACATGTATCATTTGCAATAAAGGCTTTTTAGGTAAAGAAACATTTAATTCCCACAAGAAGGAACATCCTGATGTCCAAGAGGTTAAATTTGTAAGATAATTTAATTGGATTTTGTTGAAAACAGGAGATGGACATTATGAAATGAACTTGATGAAATCTTTTGTTGAATTGAATTGGGATGTTTTCATGAGAATACTAGTTAACCGAATGGGCTGGACCTCTAAAGCAGCCATGGAAGCAGCCAAGATGTGCTATGACAATCATTACACATGGCAGCTTATCTTAACATTTCATTTAGGCACACTGCAAGAGCTTATTTTACCTTATATGAGGAAATGTTTAATTGAGACTTATTAAAATACTATTACAGAAAGTCCTACCGCCTCTGGTTTTCTACAGTTTGTAAAAAGTATGGAACACAATCCAAACTATATATATATATATGTTTGAAATGGTTTCCCGTTACAGCCAAGCCATTGTCAACTTTCGTATGGGCATTAGAAGGAATAACACCATTTTAGTTCAATCATCCAAATTCATGTCAAAAGGACTTTTTCATGGAAGAATTCACCCAAGATATCAACAGATAGAAATTGACTTCGTCAAGATTGATTGATTGAGTGTAGGTTGCTTAACGTCCAGTGGCAAATATTTCATGCATATTCAGGACGAGAACAAATTCACAATAAATACAATAGGTAGGTTCTGTAATAGAGGCGTCCGGGATTAAGGTCGGAGAAATTTAGACTACCACGGGGAAATGAGGACTTCGTCAAGAAGCTAGTAGATTAGGAATAAAAATACCTTAAAATGCCAACTATTTAAGTGAGAATTCTGAATAGTACTTAAGACTCTACTATCAATAATGACAATGTAACCGAAATATAGGTCAAAATTCCGATATATAGCAGATACAGATCAAGCTACAACCATATATGGTGGTGCGCGATCCCACAATGCATCAGTTAATAACGCAGAGGAACACGTGGTTTTTAATTCCACTTCAACATAATATGCATTGCACATAATCGTTAGGAAATTCAATTACCAATTACCTTGTTTTGCAGGCTTTCTGCAACAATGCAGTCTTTCCAACAAACTGTTTCTTCACTGAACGCGGAGGTGAATTCTGAATTATTGGAAAGACCAACTACACGACAGGACTAGATATCAGTCGTTTCTTCAACTTTGAGCACAAGAGAGACTGTCTTGCCTTAACCTGATCGGGCTGAAAACATAACTTTTATTACCTTTTAGACAATTCAATCAGTGATTTTGTTATTCCTTTTGTAGTGTGATTTTGGTCATCCTTTTTTTTCAAGTTTTCAAAGTCCATTTTCAGTTTCAACATGGTAGTTGAATCATTGTCAGCATGAATGACGTCAATTGGGCATTCATTATCAGTCATCTTATGTGCCATGGAAACAGCCATATCTGGTTCCATAGACTTACTAGACCCATACCAATTTTTACAACAGTCATGACTTGGAACTGTTTCATTCTTTCCCTCATGATGCTCACAAAATTTACAGCTTTTGCTTCTTATATCATAGCAGGTCACTTTCCCTGTTTGTTTTCCTATCATTGAAGCATGTCCTGAAATTCAATATGAAATTACAAATTTTGGTTGAAAAAGAAAATATTACAATTCCATATACAAAAATATAGTTTGTTTGTATGCATACATATGTAGGACTCTAAAGTGCGATGGTACTCTAAAGTGCGATGGTCACGCTAAAGTACGATGGTCTACGCTAAAGTGCGATGTTTTTTTTTTTTTAAGTGCGATCAGATATCACGCTAAAGAGCGATGGTATGACACGCTAAAGTCCGATGGTGTAACGGGAATGTGGTTCAGGCAATGGTTTTCGTTTGTTGCTGAGTTCCTATTACATTTTCGTTTATTGTTTTATTTATATATCAAGCCGTAGTCTTTCTCTTTTGAATTGTTTTACACTGGTCATTTTATAACCCTATATAGCTTGTTATGCGGCATGAGCCAAGGCTTTACGTTGACGGCCGTATGATTATTAGTTGCATACATGAACGAAATTTGGGGTTGGATTGATAGTTTATACTACATCTTCTTATTTTTATTTAAAGTACGATAGTTGTCCAAAAAGTGTAATGGTTAAACTGCAGTATAGTTAGTACATCTGGAATTTAGTAGAAGTCGTCTTTTAATCAAAAATAATATGTTGTGTAAGACAATGCTCCGCGTTAAAGATCATACCTAAAGTTGCATACATCAATGACATTAGGTCGTGGATAGAGAGTTGTCGTATTGGCAATCATATTTTATAATGATACTACACATCTGTTCGTCAGGTTGCTGTCTAGTTGAAGTATATTCATTATTTAACAGAAATAACAAACCATATTGTAATTTTTTTTATAGAATTATTCAATTAGAAAGTAACTGTTTTGATTAAAGCTCTTTTTGCAATTTTACAAATTAAGTTAACCTCTTCCAGCAACGACCAAAATAGTTCCAGATTGTGATCATTTGTTTCTCTCTTCCTTCTTTTCTTGTGTAATAAAAATCCTTTATCTGGACAAACAATATCGTCATAATGCTGTCGAACGTTGCTAACGTCGATACTTTTGCGGAAAAACGCACTTTAGCGTGTTCAAATGATTAGCACAGACCATCGCACTTTAGCGCATCAAACCATCGCACTTAAGCGTAGGCCATCGCACTTTAGCGTGACCATCGCGTTTTAGCGTCCCCATCGCACTTTAGAGTCCTACACATATGTATATCTTGTAAAGTCTGATCATTTTATTAGTTCACAATTGACATAATATTTGTTTGAAATGTGAATAGAAAATTATTGAGGATTAGATGACCCTTAGATCAGTCAGCAAGAAACCCTAAAACTCAATAAATCTAAAATAGTATAGAAAGTCCCTGATCTTGTTGTAGAATTTTTGTCAACATGAATTAATTGTAAAAATTTGTTTATTACATCTGGTTATAGGTATTATATATTCTTAACTTGAATTCAGGTGCATGTAAGTTAGTAGGTCTACATTCATTACATTATTTTTAGTTTTACCAGCTATTCATACTATACTGACATGTCCTACATACAGATTCTCGATGCTGTGCATCATCAGGGTTTGCGTCTCTGTCTTGGCGCATTTAAAACCTCACCAGTTGAGAGTCTGTATGTGGAGGCTGATGAGCACTCACTCTCTAACAGACGTTTGAAGCTTGGACTTCAATATGCTGTCAAACTAAAAGCCTACTCAGATAATCCTGCCTACAGCTGTGTTTTTAATCCAATTTATGAAGATATTTTTGCAAAACATGAAAATAAAATTCCTCCGTTAGGTATACGTTTAAAACCACATTTAGCTTCTTTTGATTTAAAATCTGTTGCTCAAGTTGAAACTTGCAAATGTCCTCCATGGGAACTTCCCAAACCAATAATGATATTTGATCTCCGTGAACACAATAAAAATAAAACAAATCCTCTTTTAATTCAGCAACACTATGCTGAAATCAAAGCCAATTATTCAGATTTTTCAACTGTCTATACTGATGGATCAAAAGATGGTGACAGAGTTGCATCTGCTGCTGTCTTCAGGGACAGAGCTGCAACTCTCCGTTTGCCATCTGATGCATCGATCTTTACTGCTGAAGCAGAAGCAATAATTTTGGCTTTGAAATTTATTGCTTCTTCAGATAAATCCAAATTTATTATATGTTCTGATTCACTTTCATGCTTACAAGCTATACAAAATACTAAAATTAAAAACCCAACAATTCTCAAAATTTTATATGTAATGAGGAATTTAAAAATTCTCCTTAAAGAAATATTATTTCTATGGGTGCCGAGTCATGTTGGAATCCTTGGAAACACAGCTGTAGACCTTGAGGCAAAGAATGCCCTGGGTGACCCTTTATCTAACTGTGATATACCATATACCGATTTTAAATCTAATATTAGAGAATATGTTTTTAATATATTGAAAAATGAATGGAGTAAAATAGATGGTAATAAATTACATGAAATTAAACCTAATTTATGTAAACCTTTCAATAATTTTATGTGCAGAAAAGATCAGTGTGTTATTTCTAGATGTCGTATTGGTCATACTAGAATAACACACGAATATCTTTTAAAAAATGAAGTAGAACCACAATGTATACCTTGTAACTGCAAGTATACTATTAAACATGTTTTAATCAATTGTATTGACTTTGCTGATATTCGTAAGAAGCATTTCAATGTCAATAATATGTATGATTTATTTAATAATGTTTCATTTACAAATATTGTTTCATTTTTAAAAGAAGTTGGAATATATTCTAAAATATAAAAATGTTATTATATTTAAAACGATTTAAAATTTTTATCACGTTATCTTAATGTTCATTTTTATTTGTAAATAATCAATTTGCTTTAATCTAGAATTTTAGTTTATTGAAGGACCTTTTGTCTGATTTTAAGAATATGCTTTAAATTGTAAAAAATATTCGAATTAGCTATCGCCGCGATATAGCCCTGTTGTGCTAATGCGGCGTAAAGCAACCAACAATCAATCAATCAATCTATACTGACATTGGCTGAAGTTTTCATCAATCTTCAAATTTTGTGTATCTGTCACTATTGAGTTTATAACAATCAGAAAAAGGTTCTTTGGCTTAAATTATTAAGCTTGTTTACATTTAAGTGAGATTCTCATACATGTAACAGTCTTATGTGAAACATTGAACATGTAGACATCACATGCAATTCTGATTGGTATGTATATTAATTAATTGTAATTTATATAGTACTGTAGTTGTACATGCATGTATAGCTAGATTATTAAGGTTTTGATCTTATTAGACAAAAATATAGTTGCAAATTCACCATTAAAATTGTACCAACTAAAATAAATATGTTTAAAATTGAGAATGGAAATGGGGAATGTGTCAAAGAGACAACAACCCGACCATAGAACAGACAACAGCAGAAGGTCACCAACAGGTCTTCAATGCAGCGAGAAATTGCACATTTATAAAGTGCAGGTTTACCTGTTAAGCTATTGTAATTGAATCCTGTCCCACGTTTTTGCCAACCTGCATCAAAACTGACCTCAAGCTCCAACTCCTAAATTACATAAATTTGATAAAAATTAGACATCGCAATAAGGTAGTAAACAAATTATGAATAATTTGAAAATTTATATTGTTTATTTAAAATTTTAAAGAATTATAAAAGACGTAACATAAAAAAGATTAACTTATTTTATTAATCATTTTGAAATTAATTTATTGATCTGTTTTAACACAATATAAATAAAATATATATATATGTTGTGTACAAGATGTACAGGTTTTTTTTTACACATACCTTTTTGCACCAGGTGATAAAAGTTTATCTTCAAAAATTTATCAACTTAATGTTTTAAATTCAAATCTATATACTTCAACCTGAAATTTAGTGCTGTTCTCCTTGTTCTAAAGCTGGAAATAAGAACACCTGAATGGTTTAAATTCTATTTTTTTCCTCTGTATACTGAAATCATATCCATAAAAAGTATTTCTGTGTTCTTATGTTTTTTTGTAACAATGCTCAGTATAACTATTAGATTGTATCATGTAGTCATGGAAATATGACAGAAGTATGTGAAACAAAAGACTGTGATTGTATCATCCATTTGCATTAAGCAGTTCAATGAAACACTAATAATTTGTACAAAATTCTGTGCAAATTATAATTGGTATACAACATATATATATGTTGTGTACAAATTGTAATGTTGTACAAATTAATTATAATTTGTACAGAATTTTTGTACAAGTTATTAGTGTTTTATGAACCGCTTAACACAAATGGATGATGCAAGCACACAGTCTTTTGTTTCGCATATTTCTTTCATATTTCCATGACTACATGATACAGTTTAATACTGAGCATTGATACAAAAAACATTATAAGAACACAAAAAGACTTTTCATGGATATGATTTTGGTATAAGGAGAAAAATAAAAATAGAATGTAAACCATTCAGGTGTCCTTATTTCCAGTTTGAGGACAAAGAGAATAGCACTAAATTTTAGGTTGGTGTATATAAATTTGAATTGAAGACATTAAACTGATACATTTTAGAAGATAAACTTTTATCACCTGGTGCAAAAAGGTATGTGTCAAAAAACTTATAAATTGTACAAAAACCCTGTACAAATTATAATTTGTACAAAATTACATCTTGTACACAACATATATATATATATATAATTCTATTGATTTTTTTTTTAATTTGATTTATAGATGGATATATATAAGATTGTTCTTTTGACTTCTCATGTTTTTAATTGTTGGAGAAGTTATATTTTTAATTGTAAATGTAAATTACTTTTCATTCAATTCAGAAAATGATGCTTTTCCATGTATATGTAGCCCTAATTACAAATTGTTTTAATATTTTATCTGTACCTTTAGGACAAGTTTTGTGATTTTGGGGCCTTTTATAGCTGACTATGCAGTTTAGGCTTTGCTCATTGTTGAAGGCCGTTGGGTGACCCATAGTTGTTAATTCCTGTGTAATTTGGTCTCTTGCAGAGTTGTGTCTCATTGGCAATCATACCACATCTTCTTAATTTTATATATATATATATATATATATATAAGTCTGAAAATTACACCCAACAGTGTTAGAATTAGACTTTTATGCTGACAAATTTTTGTCCCTCAACGGGATTCGAACTCACACCTTTGATACACTACAGCACCAATCGCTTAGCCTCATGTCCAGCGCTCTAGACCACACGACCACATCCGCTATATAAAATATAACTTTAATAGTCGTAGTGTTACCTTGTCACGTAAGGCGAATCTAGAGATAGACATAAGACATGTGTTTTAATCGTGTGAAGATGTTATATTATTATTTAATACACAATGTATTTGTTATTTGTCAGCAATCTAACTCAACAATTTTTATATACCGTATGGGATAATGATTAATTCATTATACAGTCACTAGAAATAAGTATATCATACAAACAAGTCTAAGCAAGTGACAACCATACAATATATATGCCCACTGGGTCTCAGTGTGTTTGAGACACAGGGTTAATACAAATATTTATATAAGTCTGAAAATTACACCCAACAGTGTTATATATATACCAGTATATGTATATATATAATTCGTCTAAACGAACAGCCCAATAATGTTAGATCTGTAAATTTGCGGAAGCATATATATATATATATATATATATATATACATGTATACATATATAAGTCATATTTGAAAGAGGTCCAGAAGTAGATTAAAATAAGTCAAATATATCATATAGTATTACCTTATCTGTAGAAATTTCTTTTTCCAGTTGTT
The DNA here is from genome assembly GCF_021869535.1 of Mytilus californianus. NCBI lineage: Eukaryota > Metazoa > Mollusca > Bivalvia > Mytilida > Mytilidae > Mytilus > Mytilus californianus. The sequence continues at coordinate 5,816,492 of NW_026262672.1, forward strand.
GAGCTTTCTTGCAGGATTCTTCAGCAGCAGATACAAAGATTTTTCCAATTTTTTTCTCATGTTTTTGGAAACAAGACTTACTCATGACTGGCAAGTTACATTCTGTCAGAAAGTTTCTTATTTGTGCATATCCTAAGCCAGCATGTATCATTCCTACATATAAGAAAGCATTTTATGAAACAAAAATTACATTTTGTAGAAACCAACTATAGTTCAACTTCAATCTATATAATTGAAATGTATTTTTTCCACAAACTTTTCCTCTCAGTAGAACTAGTTACTTATTTTGCTGTTATATTGGAGTGAGACTATTTCAGTTGAACCCATCATGTTTTTTGATGGTTTTAGATTATTCACATGAAAAATGTCATCACAAAAACAGTAGCAATTATATTTTAAATTAATACTACCTGATTACATATAACTCTTTGTTTCGTACATACATCAGGTTAGTTTTCCCGTTTGAATTGATATACATTTGTAATTTCTGGACATTTTAGAGCTGCATGATTATGCCTTATGGGTTTTGCTCATTGTTGAAGGCTGTTTGTTGACCTTTAGTTGTTAATTTCTACATCATTTGGTCTCTGATGGAGAGTTGTTTTATAAGCATTCATACCACGTCAACCACATCTTCTTATTTTTATGATTATTCTCATAACACTTTATATACAATATCATTTCATTGATAATACCAATTAATTTGATATTTAAGGAGAACCTTTATATTAATCTCAGAATAAATACCAATATTTGTACAATGTTATGTTATGTTGAAAATGTGTTTAAAAATTTCACATTCAGCTTTTGATGCTCAAACAATTGGAAATGACTTAGTTTTATTTCAGTGGTAACAGCTGTGTCATACATGTCAGGGGCAGATTTGGGAAGGGGGGGGGGGGGGGGGGGGGGGGGCTGGGCCCCCTTTTTGTGTGAAAAAAATTGGTTGATAATATAGGGAATCACTGAAGCATGACTGCAGCAGGCCACCTCTTAGGCAGTCAGTTGGTCCCCACTTATGAAAATTTCTGGATCCGCCACTACATGTACTAAGTTTTCACAACCAAATAAAACCATTTGTTTTATAGAGTGATAAAAGAAAAGGTGCAGTAATATATTTTAAAATATGTTGAAACTGGCAAATATGTTTTGGTAAATTTGTAAACTGACCTAAATTCCTTGTACTCTCTTTAATCTTCTTTCATTTTACTCACTACTTAAGGTATGTCTAGCTATATAGAGACATACATGTAAGGACAATAATCACCATGTGGAGAATATATATATTTGCCTACCATAGTCTACCCTTTTCATTTTTTAATTTCTATCCTACCATAGTGGAATTTTTAGGTTATCTGATTCTGTATTAAGATATCTTTTATCTTTACCACATTGGTATTAGATTAGAAAACTGTGTATATAGTTTGTCATTGTACATGAATCATATTATGTTATCATTTGTCAATAAACATTTTGTAGAACTGTAGATTTTTAACATTTATTGCAATTAATGTTCTTTGTATAAACTTTGAATATCCATTTTATATTTTTGATACTTGAAAATATCTGTCCTTTCAGTTCAGTAGTTGTAAATGTCTTTTTTGAAACAAAACAAAATTTGGAAGACAATTTCAAAAGGGGAAAACACAGGGAAAGTAACTCTACACACAATTATATCCAATAGATGAATTTAAAAATAATAGTCAATCTCATCAACTCTAAAATATTATATCTACAAATACATTTCTGAATATACATGTATGTAATTGTCTTCTTTTGTTGGGTGAAATAGGAAGTGTACCCAATATTGGCAATAGGAAAAAAAAAAGGTAAAACTTTTCAAAAGAAATAGGTGGATATGCTTAACACGAACATTGTTTACATTTTACATAAAATTAAAAAAAGTAAATTTTGATAAAATACGTAAATGCAATTGATATTTATTAAAGTATTTACCTATGACTATCTTAGCAGTGATGTCGAATGATCCAGTTGGACCCACTTTTCCCGTTGGCACGTCTGTTACCGTTCTGCATTCTGTGTTGGTGCATAAAATTAGAAGATAACTGCCGAATCCGGCCGTCCGTTCATGGAGGGTATCATGCAGGTGCAACGGAACATTGCACCTGCAACAATACATTTTATCTGCCAGTACGCCTAATTCTACTATACGTCTCCCCACCTTCCAATTGCTGTCAATCATTCCTTCATTCCCGGCCACTTCTTCCTCCGCCCCGATATCCATGTAATTATGTTGCACATATGTGTGATCATTTGTTTCTTCAATACTAATTTGTTTGAACGATTTGTTCAAAGTTTTAAAAAAGTTAGAACGCTTAGACTTCTTTTTGGATTCAAATAAACCTCTCATTGTGGTTATCGTCTGTCACTGTCAGTATCCAAGGTAAACGATCTGTGTACACAGATGCTTGAAATTGAGTGCCTTAATAAAACGCATCAATGACTTCAAGTAGATGTGTACGAGTTATTTCCCTTACCCCAGGTCTACCACCTTAAATCGTTCACTTTTTTAGATAATTTTATTAGAGGTAACCTTAACTCTGTCACTCTTTGAATTCATAATTTTACATTAAATTGAATGTTTTTTATAGGTAATTGTATATGAAATATAATCTTAAATTGTTCACTTCTTAATTTTTTAATTTATTTTTTTTTTTCCAAAAAATTCGACAATATGTAGAAGATAATTGTATTAGATGTAACCTTAAATCGTTCACTTTTTCTAGATAATTTCATTAGAGATAACTTTAACACTGCCACTTTTTGAAATAATAATATTACATTATATTTGAACATTTTTAATGGGTAATTGTATATAAAATGTAACCTTAAATCGTTCACTTCTTAATTGTTAAATTTGTTATATTTTACCATTAAAATTGGTCACTTTTTCGTGATAATTTTATGAGATGTCACCTTAAATCGACAACTTTCTTTATTGATTATTTGACTATATCTTATTATAAATTGGACAACTTTTTATAGATAATTGTATTAGATGTAACGTTTAATCATTAAATTATTCCTAATAGTTGTATTACATGTATTCTGAAATCGGCCACTTCTTCATCAATCATTTTACAAACATTTCGACTTCTTTTTATTGATAATTGTATTAGATGTGACCTTAAATCGGTCATTTTTCTAAGACAATTTTATTAGATGTAACCTTAACTGTGCCACTTTTTGATTTGATTATTTTACATTAAATTTGAACATTTTTTTAAATAGATAATTGTATATAAAATGTAACCTTACATCGTTCACTTTTTCTTAATAATTTTATTAGATGTCAACTTAAATCGACCACTTTCTTTAATGATAAGTTGACTATATTTTAGAATAAATTCGACAACTCTATTTCGATAATTGTATTAAGTGTAACGTTAAATCAGTCACTTATTCTTAATAATTGTATTACATATATCCTGAAATCGGCCACTTTATTCATTAGTCATTTTACAATCGATTCGACTACTTTTCATAGATAATTGTATAAGATGTAACCTTTAATCAGTCACCTTTGAAGGATAATTATACTAGATGAGACCTTAAATCGTTCATATTTCTAGTAAAATTTATTAGATGTAACATTAAATCAGTCAATTGCTAGTAGTTAATTTATTATATTTTACAATATAATCATCAACTTTTTCAAGATAATTGTATTAGATGTAACCTTAAATCGGTCACATTTGTAGATAATTTTATTACATGTTACCTCAAATTTGGCAACTTTCGTTATTGATATTTTACTATATCGTACAATTTAGATGAGACCTATAATCAGTCGCTTGTTCTAGATTATTGCACAAGATGCGACCTTACATCTGTCACTTTTTCTAGATAATTGTATTAGATGTAACCTTAAATTGGTCACATTTGTAGATAATTTTATTACATATCATCACCTTAAATCGGCAACTTTCTTCATTGAAAGTTTTACTATATTATACAATTAAGATGTGACCTTAAATCGGTCACCTTTTTCTAGATAATTGTATTAGATGTGACGTTCAATCGGTCACTTTTTCTAGATAGTTTTATTAGATGTGACCTTCACTCTGCCACTTTTTGAATTAATAATATTACTTTAAATTTGAACATTTTTTATAGGTAATTGTATATAAAATGAAACCTTAAATCGTTCACTTCTTGATTATTAATTTTATTATATTTTTCAAGAAATTCGACTACATGTAAAAGATAATTGAATCAGATGTAACCATAAATCGTTCACTTTTTCTAAATAATTTTATTAGTTGTAACCTTAACTCTGCCACTTTTTGATTTGATTATTTTACATTAAATTTTAACATTTTTTTTATAGATAATTGTATAAGTTGTAAACTTAAATCGGTCACTTTTTCTAGATAATTGTATTAGATGTAACTTAAATCGATCATATTTGTAGATAATTTTATAACATGTCACCTCAAATTTGGCATTTTTCTTTATTGATAATTTTACTATATTATACAATTTAGATGTGACCTTAAATCGGTCACTTTTTTCTAGATAATTGTATTAGATATGACCTTAAATCGGTCACTTTTTCTATATAATTTCATAAGATGTGACCTTCACTCTGCCACTTTTTGAATTAATAATATTACATTAAATTTTAACATTTTTTATAGGTAATTGAATATAGAATGTAACGTTAAATCGATCACTTGTTCATTGTTAAATTTATTATATTTTTCAATAAATTCGACCACATGTAAAAGATAATTGTATTAGATGTAACCTTTAATCGTTCATTTTTTCTAGATATTTTTTATTAGAGGTAACATTAACTCTGTCACTTTTTGAATTGATAATTTTACATTAAATTTGAAAATTTTTACAGGTAATTGTATATAAAATATAATTTAAAATCGTTCACTTCTTAATTGTTAAATTTGTTATATTTTACCATTAAAATTTGTCACTTTTTCGTGATAATTTTATGAGATGTCACCTTAAATCGACAACTTTCTTTATTGATTATTTGACTATATCTTATAATAAATTGGACAACTTTTTATAGATAATTGTATTAGATGTAACGTTTAATCATTAAATTATTCCTAATAGTTGTATTACATGTATCCTGAAATCGGCCACTTTCTACATAAATCATTTAACAATCATTTCGACTTCTTTTTACAGATATTTGTATTAGATGTGACCTTAAATCGGTCACTTTTCAAAGACAATGTTATTAGATGTAACCTTAACTCTGCCATTTTTTTTATTTGAATATTTTACATTAAATTTGAACATTTTTTTAATAGCTAATTGTATATAAAATGTAACCTATAATCAGTCATCTTTGAAAGATAATTATACTAGACGAGACCTTAAATCGGTCATTTTTTCTAGTAAAATTTATTAGATGTAACCTTAAATCAGTCAATTCCTAGTTGTTAATTTATCATATTTTACAATATAATCGACAACTTTTTCTAGATAATTGTATTACATGTCACCTCAAGTTTGGCAGCTTTCTTTATTGATAATTTTACTATATTCTACAATTTAGATGTGACCTGATATCGGTCATTTTTCTAGATAAATGTATAAGATGTAACTTTTAATCAGTCAATTCTTAATTGTTAATTTCATTATATTTAACAAAAAAATTGACAACTTTTCATAGATAATTGTATTAGATGTAACCTTAAATCGTTCACTTTTTGTAGATAATTTTTATTAGAGGTAACCTTAACTCTGTCACTTTTTGAATTGATAATTTTACATTAAATTTTACTAAAATCGTTTTTTTTCTTAATTGTTAAATTTGTTATATTTTGTCATTAAATTGGTCACTTTTTCGTGATAATTTTATGAGATGTCACATTAAATCGACCACTTTATTGATTATTTTACTATATCTTATAATAAATTGGACAACTTTTTATAGATAATTGAATTAGATGTAACGTTAAATCATTAAATTATTCCTAATAGTTGTATTACGTGCATCCTGAAATCGGCCACTTCTTCATCAATCATTTTACAAACATTTCGACTTCTTTTTTATAGATAATTGTATTAGATGTGACCTTAAATCGGTCACTTTTCTAAGACAATGTTATTAGATGTAACCTTAACTCTGCCATTTTTTCATTTGAATATTTTACATTAAATTTGAACATTTTTTTAATGGATAATTGTATATAAAATGTAACCTTTAATCAGTCATCTTTGAAAGGTAATTATACTAGACAAGACCTTAAATCGGTCTTTTTTTCTAGTAAAATTTATTAGATGTAACCTTAAATCAGTCAATTCCTAGTTGTTAATTTATTATATTTTACAATATAATCGACAACTTTTTCTAGATAATTGTACACTTTTTGAATTGATAATTTTACATTAAATTTGAATATTTTTATAGGTAATTGTATATAAAATATAATCTAAAATCGTTCACTTCTTAATTGTTAAATTTGTTATATTTTGTCATTAAAATTGGTCACTTTTTCGTGATAATTTTATGAGATGACACCTTAAATCGACCACTTTCTTTATTGATTATTTGACTATATCTTATAATAAATTGGACAACTGTTTATAGATAATTGTATTAGATATAACGTTAAATCATTAAATTATTCCTAATAGTTGTATTACATGTATTCTGAAATCGGCCACTTCTTCATCAATCATTTTACAAACATTTCGACTTCTTTTTATTGATAATTGTATTAGATGTCACCTTAAATCGGTCACTTTTCTAAGACAATGTTATTAGATTTAACCTTAAATCGTTCACTTATTTATTAGAGGTAACCTTAAATCAGTCAATTCCTAGTTGTTAATTTATTATATTTTACAATATAATCGACAACTTTTTCTAGATAATTGTACACTTTTTGAATTGATAATTTTACATTAAATTTGAATATTTTTATAGGTAATTGTATATAAATTATAATCTAAAATCGTTCACTTCTTAATTGTTAAATTTGTAAATTTTATCATTAAAATTTGTCACTTTTTCGTGATAATTTTATGAGATGTCACCTTCAATCGACTACTTTATTGATTATTTGACTATATCTTATAATAAATTGGACAACTTTTTATAGATAATTGTATAAGATATAACGTTTAATCATTAAGTTATTCCTAATAGTTGTATTACATGTATCCTGAAATCGGCCACTTTCTACATAAATCATTTAACAATCATTTCGACTTCTTTTTATAGATAATTGTATTAGATGTGACCTTAAATTGGTCACTTTTCTAAGACAATGTTATTAAATGTAACCTTAACTCTGCCATTTTTTTATTTGAATATTTTACATTAAATTTGAACATTTTTTTAATAGATAATTGTATATAAAATGTAACCTTTAATCAGTCATCTTTGAAAGATAATTATACTAGACGAGACCTTAAATCGGTCATTTTTTCTAGTAAAATTTATTAGATGTAACCTTAAATCTGTCAATTCCTAGTTGTTAATTTGTCATATTTTACAATATAATCGACAACTTTTTCTAGATAATTGTATTAGATGTAACCTTAAATCGGTCACATTTGTAGAGAATTTTATTACATGTCACCTCAAATTTGGCAACTTTCTTTATTGACAATTTTACTATATTGTACAATTTAGATGTGACCTGAAATCGGTCATTTTTCTAGATAAATTTATGAGATGTAACTGTTAGTCAGTCAATTCTTTATTGTTAATTTTATTATATTTTACAAAAAAATTGACAACTTTTCATAGACAATTGTATCAGATGCAACCTATAATCAGTCGCTTGTTCTAAATAATTGTACAAGATGTGACCTTACATCTGTCACTTTTTCGAGATAATTGTATTAGATGTAACCTTAAATTGGTCACATTTGTAGATAATTTTATCACATATCACCTTAAATCGGCAACTTTCTTTATTGATAATTTTACTATATTATACAATTTAGATGTGACCTTAAATCGGTCACTTTTTTCTACATAATTGTATTAGATATGACCTTAAATCGGTCACTTTTCTAGATAATTTTATTAGATGTGACCTTCACTCTACCACTTTTTGAATTAATTATTTTACATTAAATTTGAAATTTTTTTTTATAGATAATTGTTTATAAAATGTAACCTTACATCGTTCACTTCTTAATTGTTAATTTTATTAAAAATTTTCTATAAATTCGACCTTATGTAACAGATAATTGTGTTAGATGTAACCTTAAATCGGTCACTTTTTCTAGATAATTTTTTTAGAGGTAACCTTCACTCTGCCCCTTTTTTGATAATTTGACATAAAATTTGAACATGTTTTATAGGTAATTGTATATAAAATGTAACCTTCTTAATTACTAATTTTAATATATTTTTCAATAAATTCGACCACTTGTAAAAGATAATTGTATCAGATATAACCATAAATCGTTCACTTTTTCTAGATAATTTTATTTGAGGTAACCTTTACTCTGCCACTTTTTGAATTGATAATTTAACATTAAACTTGAACATTTTTATAGGTTATTTGATATAAAATGTTACCTTAAATCGTTCACTTCTTAACTGTTAAATTTATTATATTTTTGAATAAATTTCGACCACCTGTAAAAGATAATTGTATTAGATGTAACCTTATATCGGTCACTTTTTCTTGATAATTTTATGAGATGTCACCTTAAATCGACCACTTTCTTTGTTGATTATTTGACTATATTTTATAATAAATTCGACAACTTTTTGTGGACAACTGTATTCGATTTAACGTTTAATCGATCACTTATTCTTAATAATTGTATTACATGTAACCTGAAATCATCCACTTTCTTCATTAATCATTTTACAATCAATTCGTGTCTGAGCAGAATGTTGATGAACCAGGGGTATGTCAAAGAACGTCTTGTCATTTTTCTAAAAAAAAAGTTCATCGGAAGGTACCAAGACCTTGTTGATAAATATTCCGTAACAATTTTCACAAATAATACACGATGGTCTTGAGGTCTAGATTCTGGGTACTGACGTTGTTTATCATCTTAATAACGTGTTATTGTATTTTTTTACATGTCTTTATAAATATTACTTTTAGTGTTTAGTCGGTTTTTATTGATATCCATTTGACGTGACTTTGTACTCATACATCCCGTCATTGTGTTATTGTTCTAAGAAAATTCTCGTATTCTTGTCATTCATTTTTGCTAATGTGCTTTGTCTATATGCCTTTTTTGTGTGTCTTTGATACATATGACGTGGCTCTGTACTTATACATCCCGTTACTGTGCTATTGTAAAACATTTTTGTATTCTTGTCTTTCATTTTTGCTAATATGCTTTGTCTATATGCCTTTTTGTGCTTCTTTGTTACATATTTGTTTGTTTTTATAGAGTTTAGGATTATAACACAATGTTGACTGCTGTACACCAATTTTTGACATTTTTACCTATTATGTCTGTTTTCTTCACACATCGTTGTCAATATAATGGAATTTGATGTGACTGTCATACATGTGAGACATTTAGCTAGCTTAAAAACCAGGTTTAATCCACCATTTTCTTCATAGGAAAATGCCTGTACCAAGTCAGGAATATTTCAGTTGTCATCCATTCGTTTGATGTGTTTGAGATTTGGATTTTGCCATTTGATTAGGGACTTTCATTTTTGAATTTTCCTCTGAATTCAGTATTTTTGTGATTTTACTTTTTTCGAATACTTCTTATGGATAATTGTATTAAGTGTGACCTTAATTGGCCACTTTTTCTAGATAATTTTATTACATGTAACCCAAACTCGAAAAATTTTTGAATTGATAATTTTACTTTAAATTTGAACATGTTTTAGTTAATTCTATTAGGGGTAACTTTAACTCTGCCATTTTTTGAATTGATAATTTTAGGAGAATTATGAACATTTTCATGGGTAATTGTATATAAAATGTAACCTTAAATCGTTCACTTCTTAATTGTTAATTTTATTATAATATATTATTATATTTTTCAATAAATTCGACTACATGTAAAAGATAAATGTATTAGATGTAAGCTTAAACCGGTCACTTGTTCTTGATAATTTTATGAGATGTCACTACAAATCGACCACTTTCTTTATTGATTATTTGACTATATTTCTTAATAAATTTATCTAAAATTAAGAAATAAGAGAAATTTAGAATTAAGAGATTCATATTTTCTACATTGTATATATGTGTCCTGTTGCCTTTTACTAATGAATAAAAAGATCACATACAGTTTTTAGTTTCCAGTATTTCCATCTAATTGACATCACTTTTCCAAAATGCATTGGCACACACAATTGAATTAGTTTTTACTAAGTCTGGTTAACCATTAGCACAAGTTCACCAGAGAACAGTTATGCCCCAAACACAAATAACTAGCATAGCCCATGATAGGGTCAAGGTCAGATCATCCGGTCTTTGATATTTGACACTCAACCCAATAAATGTACCTTAGCAACCTTATCACATTTATTGTGCTGGTTAAGTTTCAACTGGAATTTTATACCATAAGGACATTTGACAAGTCGAATAAAATTTTATTCAACTGGTGAACCAATTTTTGATTGAGAATTATAGCACAACATGCAAGAAATATGGGACCATGTCAAGCCTGAAAGGACCACCTGCCCGCTGTCCTGAAAGGGTCTGGGGATAACACGGGGGCAATTTTAGTTATACAGTACAAAAGCTATGTGGAAGACACAAATCAGACAAAGGTTTACTGTTATTATAAAGGCAGGTCAATCAGACCTCGACTTTGATCCCTACAACTAAAAGGGATCAAAGCCAAGGTCTGATTACTAAATGAAAATGATACCCCAGCCCATGATGTTACTCCATACAGATAAGATAAGATATTTAATTTTCCTAATTAGGTCCCCAGGGGGGCATATACACATAACAAATATAATCGTTACAACATACAGTATTTTACATGACATTCATATGATAAACCTAAAATATTGATATAAAGTCATACAGGTTATTATATGTTAAAATAAACAAAGTATTTAAGAGTTGCTACTCGAGAGATGTGGCAAACGTTTTTCTCACTTGATTTTATATTTTTTGATTGATGTATAAATATAAATATAATTGATTGTTTAGCTGCAACAGGTACCAAGGAACGATGCTTCAGGATTGTGAGCTGATGAGCTATTACAAGCCTCATCGTGTCTGATGCAGAGAAACACACATAAATGTAACAAAAGTCCAAGTGTATTCACAGCAAATAAAATATATTGCAGTGATCATCATGTACAATACAATGACACCATTTTCTTTCCATAGAACGTCTAGTGCCTGTGCTTCATACCAAGTTTTGAAAATAATAACCGGTATTTCCGGGTAAAAAAATCATAAACAGTGCGTCGATCAGTCTCGGACCACAGGGCCAGGGTTTGTTACTATTTGCCGGGTTTACTATCCATGGGAACCCCTAAAAAACACAAAGGGGACATTGATTCGAATTCTCGTTTCAAAATTTTTCCATGACTTTCAATTAATTTGTCATCTGAATAAATCGGTTCTCACTTGATTTATCTCTTCGATGATATGTTTGTAATCCCTTACGTTATCTCTATAAACATTGCAATCCTTCAAACAAACTTGAAATATCTGAAATAGAATCCATTGACGCCCTACATCTGAAAATGAAAGTACAAAAGCGATACCTGGAGAAAATATATTTTCGGATTTTTCGGGAGTTTACCATAATTGGAAGATAAAACACAGTGTGTACCTAATAAATTCTCGCCATGGATTCTATTTTGACCTTCTTGAGGCCAGTTTATGAATTAACTGAATAATATAATTATAGGAACTTCGAAGGAATTTAAATATGCATACATTTAATCAAGATCAATTAAATAAGCACTGTCACCACTACCCAAACAAACAAAGAATATAATGATTAATAATAGTTACCTGTATATCATCAGAATCCTCAAAATTTACGAGGACGTTTGTTATAAATTCTTGATATTTACGTTTCTCTTCTAGGTCAAAATTCCCGACAAACAATATTCCTGCGCATGTTGCCGTTTGGCAAATGTAAACGACTTGAATTTAGAAAAAATTTCGGCGATCAAATATTTCATACAATTCTTCTTTGACATCTTTACCAAAAGCACAGGGAATAATAAACAACGTACGGATTTCTATTTAGCACTATTTCCCAAGTGCAACGTCAATTATTTTACGTTGTTCGACGATCATTTATGGTTATTCTGGTCATATTTTTTGTATTCCAGAATTCAAAGTATGAAAACAGTGTCCAATTAGTTATAAATAACATATTAGCCTGCTACATAATAACAATGGCACCTATTTAAGTATTGGTTGGGGAAAAAACAGATCTAAGAGTGCTAGCATAAGGCAGCTTAACTGCCTAAAAATGATGAATATATACACTTCACAGTGAATTATATTAATTTAATCAAAGTCAAATAATAAATAAAAAAATTTAGGTTAAGAATTAAAATGATTAAATACATCTTTCTAGAAGGTTTGATGTACGAACTGAGTCGCTGACTTACAAACTTTGGACTTTTATTCATATGAATTACCTCTCGAAAAAATAAGTTTAATCCTATAATGAAACTCTTAGTAATTAAAATACTTACAAAATATGTACAAAATGAGACATGATAAATATTATTATAAAAAGAGTCGCAAATTATTAAATGGCTTAGAAACAAAAAAGATGTCGGGCAATGCCTAGCATTTCAATCATGTTTTGAAAATACAAATTGAATTAAAATTTGTATGGTTATTCTTTTTATACATAACTATAACAACTATATGTTCTATGTAGTCATTTTTGACAAGATCTATCCCAGAATATTAGGCATTTGAGACACAACTTGAAAATGAAATCACAGTTGATGATGCCCAATGAAGCAAATGGAATACTTGAAAGAACACCCCTTCAAAAAAGTTTAGAGTAATGCCTGAAACCCCAAAAGCAACTGAAGAAGTATAAAGTCTCATCTATTCAAATTAAAAGATGAGTGGAAGAAACTTTCCAAACACAGAGATGTTGGGCATATTAAGATGTTACTAAGAGAAACCATTCATTATCGTGATGATTTGTTAAAAAAAAAACCAGAAGGTTTGGTAAAGGCTGCGGCATTGGAATTCAACTGCTTTACAGACGCTTTATATGCAAGTTTTTCAATTTGCTTTTGTCGTCCCATGAAAATCTCATATATTTTTAAAGTTCTTGTACTACAGGCACACTATAATATGCACGTCTCAAATCGACACAATCAAAAGTATGTATATAAGCTTCAATAAAAATAAAGAAAAAGATTTAGACTTTGGGTATAAATAAATAATTTATTTTAATGACTTTATATGATAAGTCTTATAAAAAAAGCAGTGGCGGATCCAGAACTTTTTACAAGAGGGGCCCACTAACAGCCATAAGAGGGGTCCAGCTACAGTCAAGTTTCAGTGATACCCTATATAATCAACCAAATTTTTCCCACGAAAGGAGTGGGGGCCTTTAAATGTATTTAAATAAAGTTTAACTTCATACGCAACATTATATCATCATATCTGTTAACACTTTCAGTACTGATTTAATTTTTTCCGCGGGTAACTTTTCTTTCATTCATTCATATCTTTAATTCCTCATAAATGAGATTAAATGAACATACATTTAGTGAATATAAGTCATAACTACAAACAAAATATCAGCATGAGAGCAAAAATATAAAGTAAAAACACAAGTTAGTCTACATTCAGGTTGTGAGTTCAAACTCTCCTAGTGCGGGTTCGCAGAACTCCAATCTTAATTGATTAGGATTTCTTTAACCAAATGTCTGTGGTTATCTATGAGCATTCTTGCATTCACCACCAATAAAACCGGGCAACCACACCTAGCCAATACTGATTGATTGATTGTTGATTGTTGGTTGCTTAACGTCCAGTGGCAAATATTTCATGCATATTCAGGACGAGAACAAGTTCACAATAAATACAATAGGTAGGTTCTGTAATAGATTAAGGGATTAAGGTCGGAGAAATTTAGACTGCCACTGGAAATGAGGGTATATTGGATAGGGACAAAAATTTAGCCTTGCAACAGGTCACCTACGGACCCCTCAAAGAGTTGTTGCAAGGGTTCTTAACGTGCAAAGAACGTGGCACTTTCTTTACACGAGGCATCGGATTTAACGTCCCCATTCTGACCGGACGTGGCTGCAAATTTGTACATCCCGCACAGCCAAACGGACGCCCCACTTTAGCACGGGTTTTACTGCCGGTCGGAGGAAGACCAATGGTGACCATACTTCTATTCCCCAGTCACCCTTGGGGCCCTAGCCAATACTGAAAGTGGCGTTAAAAATCAACAATCAATCACATATAGTTTGTGTGTTCTTTTAGTATGGAAGGAGGTGCAGAACTTCAGCTGATACGTGGTTTTCCTACTGATTTATAATTAATATACCTGAGTTTGTTAAAAACATTTTTCATGACCAAATGCACTATTTAACAAAAATACTAGTACTAAACAAGGGTCTGGATGGGGTGTCCTCCATTTCTATATTCTTTAATCTTTTGGGTCATTTGTCTCTATTCTTTATGCTTTTTGCCCATCATTCTCTTGTCTTAATATTTTAGCACCTCATTATTCTCTATTCTTTATTTTTTAGTCATTTTTTCTTTATTTATATTTATAGCCGTTGTTCTCTGTAAACCCCATACTTATCCTTATAAATGATGGGAAGGGGTTGACGAGATTCAGAAATTTGGGATCAAATTAAACTATAATAGTTATTTCTTTGCAATATTATATAAAAAAGAAGATGTGGTATGATTGCCAAAGAGACAACTCTCCACAAGGGAACAAATGATACAGACATTAACAACTATAGGTCACCGTACGGCATTCAACAATGAGCAAAGCCCATACCGCACAGTTAGCTATAAAAGGCCCCGATGTAAAACAATTCAAACGAGAAAACTAACGGCCTAATTTATGTACAAAAAATGAACGAAAAACAAATATGTAACACATAAACAAACGACAACGTTTTTGTTCTTTGTCACACATTTATTGTGTTTAAATAAAGATATTAATATAAAACCATGCTTACAGGTTTAACCTTTTTACTATTCGAGACAACCAAACAAATGACCACAAAAGTTTTACACAACCGTTATAATTAAATTAAAATATAGATACTAACATTGACAGGCCAAAGTTAAAGTTTTGTTTTAAATTGAAGTATCACGCTGGGAAAGGGGCGTTTATTTACATGTGGTCTGTGGAATACTGGATTTCAGCCTCGAAAGGGACCAATAAATAAATATATAATAATCTGATCAATTAAAATTATGTTATGGATATTGTTCAGATCGTTCTACAATTGAAGTAACCATTAACAAGTAATAGTAGGATTTTGAAAGCTCAGAAACCTACTATTAATGTGGATCTGTTGAAAAATGGCGTCGATTTATGCGCTTCCTTTTCGCAGCCTCAGTTGCAATTTGACACGGAGTGATGGATAGTTATGCAAATATTTGGGGACTCCCATCATCATTGAAACTATTTTTGGTCATTTTATATTTAAATATCAATTAGGATGCAAATGTGTCATTTATTTTTAGAAGGGGAAAACAGCCGCCATATTTTTATCTTCCAAAACAACAACGTCATTTGCCATTTTCAGAAGTTTGTTTCTTGTAAAATAAAATCTCCTAAGAAGAAAAAATAGCATGGTCACATATCACCTGTTAAACTTACCTATATAACTAATGGATAATGAAATGATGCAAGTTTAATTGTCTCCAATAATAAATTTCTTGAAAAATCACACCAACACGATGTAAACAAATTACCGAGATGGTGCGTTACGTCATATGGAAGGAGACGCAGAACTGACGTGTGGCTTTCCCACTTGCTAACTTTTTACAGATTAAATCTAGCTACGGTGAGAAATTTTATGACTATCATAAGCTTTTTGCCCCCAAAGCTGCAACTGTACTTCGCGATTTCAAAGTTAAATTAGACTGGGGAGTAAAAGACAATGACATTCTTACGCTTTTAGCTCCGAAGGCAAGGCCAGAAGTTTGTAGACTTTGTTACGCTATTAATCACGGAACAAACTGTAATGTGTAACCGGGCGGGGACGTTTTATTATGTTTATCCCCGGGTTCGTACCAGTTTCCTGGGATTTGAAGAGCAATTCAAAAATTCTTAAGTCAATAAAAAGTTTATGCTATCACTACCAAATAATAAAACAAATACTACATAAAACGAAGTTCAACACCTATTAACTTAACCCGAACCTGGCAAATTGAAACAGTTTAACAAAACCCTTTCAGTCTGATATTAGTTTTAAACCAAATGTTCGAAACTAGGCTGACACCTAAATGTATGAAACTGGCTGAAACCTAAATGTATGAAACTGGGCTGAAACCTAAATGTATGGAACCGGGCTGAAACCTATTAAAACGAATGTATGATAACTATTTCAACTGGTGTAAACTTTCGGCGTATGAAACTTTATTTAATTATATGTATAAAACTGTTGGAATAATAGGGTAGCACTAAGGTATGGTTTTACAGCAAACACTCACTGCAATAGTGAGAGATGTGGAACGCAAAACCTTAGCACTAGCCCTGTTTAGACAACTTGTTTCTGAACCAAAACTTTCCTATCTTTATCCTCTCAGCAGGTTTCAAACACTCCACTTTGTTTGACTTATCCTGCTACTCGTCTTAAACAATTAACTGACCTACCTTTCTGCTCTACTTCTTACTATCTCTACGGCACAAATGACAACTTGAACTGAATAGCTACCCACTATTTATACTTCGAACGCGGACCTCGAAGAGAGCACCCTAGCAACAACTGTACAGGTAAAGCGTCTTATAGCAACCAAGGATAAAGGGATGATTTCGATACTGTTTTCAACGATAAAAAGATCAAACAGGAAAATTCATAGAGAAATCGTAAAATACATAACTATAACATTCTTAAACAGTAAATTCGTAACAAAACATTTGTCCTCTTTCTTTTCAATCAGTAGAACGTAATACCTATTCGAAGAATAGACCATCTTCCGATGGCATTGATAGGAGGGACAGAACGCGAGTTTTTTGCACGATGGGAAAGAAATTTGCAATACCTATAATACAAGAGGTTGTGTCAGACCGGGTTGTTCTTTGGACTCATATTTGCAGTTTTTGTTTCGCTTTTCATTCCGCATTCAACTGCTACAAAGATACTCAAAAGAACAAGTCTTCTAGAGGGTCGACAACAATCAGCGAAGATAAACCAATGATTACTAGTAGTAACAATTCCCGTTATCGTGAATTGTTGCAAACACATCCGGATATACATTTTCTTAATTATCTTTGCAGTGGGATAAAGGAAGGGTTTGATATTTGATTAAATGTACTGATTAACTGACACTGGAATGTACGAATAAATTTTTAGCTCGCTCTCAACCTTTTTCCATGATGCAGTGTGACGATGCAAGTATACACCGCATGAAACCGCAAATACTAGTTCCGAACGACAAAGGTGTATTCACTTGCCATCTGATCTATTTTCGTGATTGCTGTCAGACTGATGGACTGCAAGAAAATCGGATCCAAATCAAAATTCCATCATGGATGCATGTTAACAAATGATGCATTATGCATTAAGATTGCTCGATTTGCCCAATTTTATTGACTTCATTGTTGAAGACATCACGGAAGCTTCCAGACGAGGAACAGCAGAAACAGTAACGTGTTTATTTTCTTTAAATTGATTGATTGATTGTTGGTTGCTTAACGTCCAGTGGCAAATATTTCATGCATATTCAGGACGAGAACAAATTCACAATAAATACAATAGGTAGGTTCTGTAATGTAGGCCATCCGGGAAGAAGGTCGGGGAAATTTAGACTGCCACTGGAAAATGAGGGTAAATTGGATAGGGACAGCAATTTCGCCTTGCAACAGGTCACCTACGGACCCCTCAAAGAGTTGTTGCAAGGGTTCTTAACGTGCAGAGAGCGTGGCATTCTCTCTACACGAGGCATCGGATTTAACGTCCCCATTCTGACCGGACGTGGCTGCGTACTTGTACATCCCGCACAGCCATACGGACGCCCCACTTTAGCGAGGGTTTTACCGCCGGTCGGAGGAAGACCAATGGTGACCATATTTCTATTCCCCAGTCACCCTTGGGGGTATTTTCTTTCAAAATTATTTCAACTGTCTTTTGATAAAGCAGCGATTTAATCCATGCTACTACTTATCATTGAGTCATATTTCTTGTTTATATAATATAATGTATGGCATTTATTTGAAAAAGACACAGGTGCACATGGTACTACTCTACAACCTTGTGGAAAATCAATTGATTGTAAGTTTTAAAAACCTGTGGAAAATCAATTGATTGTAAGTTTTAAAAACCTGTGGAAAATCAATTGATTGTAAGTTTTAAAAACCTGTGGAAATCAATTGATTGTAAGTTTTAAAAACCTGTGGAAAATCAATTGATTGTAAGTTTTAAAAACCTGTGGAAAATCAATTGATTGTAAGTTTTAAAAACCTGTGGAAAATCAATTGATTGTAAGTTTTAAAAACCTGTGGAAAATCAATTGATTGTAAGTTTTAAAAACCTGTGGAAAATCAATTGATTGTAATATTTAAAAACCTGTGGAAAATCAATTGATTGTAAGTTTTAAAAACCTAACTACAGTAGTTGTGATTTCGACAACCATTCGTAGTTACATTCTAACTGGTACTGGTATCATAGCAACTGAATAATAACCCTTTAAATTTAATCAACTTTGACATTACTCTGTTTATTTCATAACCCTGTAATATATATATATATATTTTGTTTGATTCATTGAATGATTTTTACAACGGGAAGAGTGCAACAGAAAAAAAAAATGGTTTCATATAAAGATTGATTGATGTTGGCTGCTTAACGTCCAGTGGCAAATATTTCATGCATGTTCAGGACTATTTCAAATTAAGAACAAGTTCGGTCATCGTTATGTTAAATTGAAATATTCCGATTGTGTAAATAGTTCCGTTGACTTTTGGATTTTTGTTACTGAAGGCGGTGTATGGCTACTAGTTTGCAATATCATCTACAGATCAATGCTCGGGAGATCTGATCACACATAGAGTGGATTATTGTGTCACCAAACATTACTATAAACAAAACAGAAAGCAACGCATTGCAGAATATGTTGAGGGTCTGCATGGGTGTGCTAATAAATGACAGTTAAGTTCTTAAATTAAATTATGTAAATCATTAAATGAAACTACGCACTCCTTTTAGAAAAAAAAATAATAATGATGAAAACATAAGCATCATTGTTATGAAATAATTTTCAAAAGATGAATGACAGATTGATAGTTTCAGAAGTATGAAATTTATGTTATTATTCTATTGGACTGACATCCTAAGGTTAAAATATTTCAATTTTTCAGACAGAGGGTGAGAGGGATTTGGTTAGACTGGTCTGACTCAGAATGCTGAACATTCATAACTATTATGAATTAAACAGTGAAGTCTGTAAGTGAATTACATGATACAAGAATCACCAGTCAAAGTCAACGAACGAAGAGCCCTGGAAATGGTGACAATGATACAAATCATTGCTTTTCTGAAGAGTCTGGAACAATCACTTAAACTAAAAGACAGTCCATGTCAACATGAGAAGAGCCTTTGGAATACTAAAATTGAAATTAATGGTTGTCAATCAAATACCAATACATCAGATACTTTAACAGAACAATCAGCTTATACTACAGGGAATCCTAGTGGTGGAAATCAACACGAAAATATAGATATTTAAACATGTTTAAAAAATATAAACACACTGGCCCCAGGAGAACGGTGTTTAACCAAGACCAAAACCAGTATTCGCTCACAAATCCAATTCTGATTGTAGTACTGAGTCCTCGTACAGGAGATACTTTTTTTTTTATCAATATCATGTACGGTGTCTATTCATTTTTAAATCTATAAAATATACGGTGACGGGATTTACAGACCGCCCAATATTGAAGACCAAGAACATATTTTATCATAAATGTTAGTCAACAAGGGGCATAACGTTACACTTAATAGGTAAAAAAAATATACTGGTTAGCAACTGATCTGACAATCCAGCAAACATGTGTTGTAAAAAGCCAAAATCCTTAAAAATCATAGGGTTGCTCCCTTATCAACAATAATGTGGACAACAGTCAGTTCTTTTGAAAAAAAAACCCTTCTTAAACGTACTCTGTCGGCACAAAATATGTAACAAGAGGCTGTCAGAGTGACAGCAAACCGGACTTTCCTGCAGAGGTCGAACCCTGAGCAGTTGAGTAAGTACGGACACTACATTTTAGCTTAAAACAGCTCTGGATTAGGATTGTGATTGAACATTTGACACAGCATAGGTTTGTGACACAAAATGATTGATTGATTGTTGGTTGCTTAACGTCCAGTGGCAAATATTTCATGCATATTCAGGACGAGAACAAATTAACAATAATTACAATAAGTAGGTGCTGTAATAGAGGCGTCTGGGATTGAGGTCGGAGAAATTTAGACTGCTACGGGAAATGAGGGTATATTGGATATGGACAGAAATTTAGCCTTGCAACAGGTCACCTACGGACCCCTCAAAGAGTTGTTGCAAGGGTTCTTAACGTGCTAAGAGCGTGGCACTCTCTTCCCACGAGGCATAGAATTTAACGTCCCCATTCTGACCGGACGTGGCTGCAAATTTGTACATCCCGCACAGTCAAACGGACGCCCCACTTTGGCGAGAGTTTTACCGCCGGTCGGAGACACAAAATGAATGTGGTCAAAGAACTGAAATATTTGAAATTGGACATTTACCTATTATGGTCCAATATCCAAAATCTAAGTACATATTAGTATCAGCACACCAAAGAAACCCAAGAATTCAATTTTTGATGAAATCAGAGAAAAGTTTAATTTAGGACCCTTGTGGACCAATTTGATAAAGGAGCCCACAATCCAAAATCTCTCAGTACATGGTTAAATTCAGAACTTCAAAGAACCCGACAAATTAAATTTTTGTTGAATCAAACAAAGTTTAATTTTGGACCCTGATGTGGACCAACTTGAAAACTAGGCCCAAAAATCTAATATTCAAATACAGGTTAAGATTCAGCATTTGAAAGACCCAATATATATTTAATTTGTGTTGAAATGAAACACAGGTTAATTTTATCCATAATATTTTCTGTGCAAAGGGAAATAACTCAAACTGGATAATTTTTTTCTAAAATAAGATATGCAATTTTTCAAATTATAATCAATAATATAATAACAACAACCAGTGATGACTAAGTTCTCTAAAATTTGATATGATTAAACACTCAAACATTCTTAGAATCAGCATATCAAAGAACTAAAGAATTCAATTTTTGATGAAATTAAACAAAAGTTTAATTTAGGACCCTTTGGACCTCAATGTGGTATTATCTTATTAATAATGAAAAGAAATACAGGTTTAGATTAAGCATTTCAAAGAACTCTATATTTATTCAATTTATGTTGAAATCAAACACAGATTAATTTTGGACCCCTACTTGGACCAACTTGAAAACTGGGCCCAAAATCAGAAATCTAAATATATGTTTATTAATAAACAATATAAGCTTAGTTTTTAAAGGAGTTCACTTCATCAAAAAATAAATATATATAGCATTCAGAAAATTAGTTTTTTTTAGAATAGCAAACAACCTTGCCACAAAATTCTTCAAACAATTTACCAAAGAAAAGAAGAAAACAAATCATAATCTTATTTATCAATAATACAATGTCTTTTCAAAATCTATAAAACTTATCAGTAACAAGAAATAATTGTAACAGGATGCTGTTACGAAGTCTCCCAAACAAAGCTCCAATAATTCGTCATTCCCATGGTCGCCTGACATTGGGCAAAGTCCAGTACAAATTAGTTTGTGATATGCATAAGTGACGCCTATGGATTGACCCTGTATGTCATTCAAATCTTCTTGAAATGACGAACAGGAATATAAATGGTTGTTTAGGGATGGAGATCTCGACGTTTACAAGTTCTCAAAAGGGGGGATCCCCAGTGGACTCGCCCTTTATTTCATATGATTTGGTTTTTTTTTTACCCATACAAAAATATATATGGTTTAAGGGTGGGGATCTCGACCGTTTACAAGTTCTTAAACATAAGGGGGTGGGGGTGACCCCAGGGGACTCGCCTTTTATTTCATTTGATTTGTTTTATTATCCCATACAAGAAAATATATGGTTTCGGGGTGGGAATCTTGACCGTTTACAAGTTTTTAAAAAGAAGGGCGTGGTGTGACCCCCTGGCCTTCTCCTTTATTTCATTTTATTTGTTTCATTCTCCCATACAAGAATATATATGGTTTAGGGGTGGGGATCTCGACCATTTACAAGTTTTCAAACAGGGGACTCGCCTTTTATTTCATTTGATTTATTTCATTGTCCTATATTAGAATATATATGGTTTCGGCGTGAGGATCTTGACCGTTTACAAGTTTTCAAAAAGAAGGGGGTGGGGGTTACCCCAGGGGACTTCCCTTTAATTTAATTTGATTTGTTTTATTGTCCCAAAGGAGAATATATATGGTTTTGGGGTGGGGATCTCGACCGTTTACAAGTTTTCAAAAATAGGGGGGGGGGGGGGGGGGATACCCACGTGGAATTCACCTATATTTTATTTGATTTGTGTAATTATCCATACAAGAACATATATGCTTTCGGGTTGGGGATCTTGACCGTTTACAAGTTTTGAAAAAGGGGGTGGTGTGACCCCCTGGCCTTCTATATTTCATTTGATTTGTTTTATTCTCCCATACAAGAATATATATGGTTTAGGGGTGGGAATCTCGACCATTTACAAGTTTTCAAGCAGGAGGGGGTGGGTTGACCCCAGGGGACTCGCCTTTTATTTCATTTGATTTGTTTTATTGTCCCATACAAGAATATATATGGTTTCAAGGTGATGATCTTGACCGTTTACAAGTTTTCAAAAAGAAGGGGGGTTGGGGTGAACCCGGGGACTCCACCAATATTTCATTTGATTTGTTTTATTGTCCCATAAAAGAATGTATATGGTTTCGGGGTGAAGATCTTGACCGTTTACAAGTTTTCAAAAAGAAAGGAGGTGGGGGTTACCCCCCATGGACTTCCCCTATATTTCATTTGATTTGTTTTATTGTCCCATAAAAGAGTGTATATGGTTTTGGGGTGGGGATCTTGACCGTTTACAAGTTATCAAAAAGAAGGGGGATAGGAGTTACCCTCATGGACTTCCCCTATATTTCATTTGATTTGTTTTATTTTCCCATACAAAATATATATGAATGAGGGGTGGGGATTTCGACCGTTTACAAGTTCTTAAACAGGAGGGGGTGGGGTTGACCCCAGGGGACTCGCCTTTTATTTCATTTGATTTTTTATTGTCCCATACAAGAATATATATGGTTTCAGGGTGGGGATCTTGACAGTTTACAAGTTTTCAAAGAGAAGGGGATGGGGGTGAACCCGGGGACTCCCCAATATTTCATTTGATTTGTTTTATTGTCCCATGCAAGAATATATATGGTTAACGGGTGGGGATCTCGACCGTTTACAAGACGAAAGCACATTCTCAAATTGAAGGGGGTAGGGTAAGAATATATATGGTTTAGGTTAGGGAGACTTAATTATCTACAAAATGTCTAATAACAGTAAATTTCAAACTTTATAGATCTTATCAGGAAACAGAAAATTTTCAAATAAATCTGTCACTCCAATGATTATCATATGCTAAGATATTTCCCAGATATAATTAATAATGAAAATCATACTAACAAATCTGAAGGGTTATTCTTTTGAACAGAACTATGGTTTAACATAGTACTCTAACATTACATATATAATAATTAATAATGTAGTTAACTTCAAAATGTCTAATAATATAGCTTATAATCATCACCACTTAAAAAACAGAAAACCTTCAAATAAATCTGTCACTCCAATTTTAATTTTGAGATAAGACATTGACTATGCTTAGTCATAATAATGAACAGTAAATTTCTAGTGTCTAATAATGAACAGTAAATTCCAAACTTCATTTATACAGTCCTTCTAGTAAATTTCAAACTGTATATATACAGTCCTACAGATCTTATCAGGAAACAGAAAATTTTCAAATAAATCTGTCACTCCAATGATAATCATATGCTTAGATATTTCCCAGATATAATTAATAATGAAAATCATACTAACAAATCAGAAGGGTTATTCTTTTGAACAGAACTATGGTTTAACATAGTACTCTAACATTACATATATAATAATTAATAATGTAGTTAACTTCAAAATGTCTAATAATATAGCTTATAATCATCACCACTTAAAAAATAGAACATTTTCAAATAAACCTGTCACTCCAATTTTAATTTTGAGATAAGACATTTACTATGCTTAGTCATAATATGATAACAAGATAACAAGAGAAAAATATTTAAAAATACCACTTTTGGATATTAAAAATGGCGATAACTCAAAAAGGATAAATACTAAAATAGTGAAAATTGAACTAGACCTTCATTTAGTCACAAGAAACAACATATCTAAAATTGAAAAAAAAATCATCAAGGCGTTTTCATGTTATTGAAGAGACACTGTTTGGCAGCCGCCCGCCCGCCGTACATCCCCAAATCAATAACCGATATTTCCTTCGAAAATAAGGTTAAAAATTGACATCCATTTGTGTTTATGTCAAGTCAAAATGAATGTATATTGATTTTAGAGGGTTAATGCCAATATACAGATGGGTTGGTCTACATTGAGGATGTGCTAAAGTTTGTCACAGGCTGTAGCAGTATACCACCTGGTGGATTCGATACAATTTTATGATTCATTTCATAAATGCTAAATGCTTTCCAAGTGTAACTTCTTGTATATTTGACATTACCTTTACAGTGCATTTAGGGGATTACAACAAATATCAAGAGATTATGATTGAGACAACTATATCTGGGCCAGGATTTAAGTTGATTTAATTTGTTTGATTTGTAAACCGGCCTACGATAGTAGAGGGGAAGTATTTTTTTCGGTCAGTGATGTCTATCCATCCAGGACTCAAATTATTGCTATTGGATCAATTTTATAAAGAATAAATATATTATAAATTTTAAGACGAGACAAATTTACAGAACAATATATAAAACATATCAATTAATTTGGAATAATGGAAAAAGAATTAGAGCCGAAATGTTTGCTGGTTGAAATCAAGTTACATTATATAAAGATAAGGAGATGTGGTATGATTGCCAATCCACAAAAATTGAAATGAAGTGGATGTTAGCAATTATAGACCAGCGTATACCATAGAGTCGGCAATATTAGGCCCCGACAGAAAGAAAAGAGGATCATACTGGATGATTTTTTTTGTAGGGAGATGCAGGGAATAAAATTTCTATATTTTTTGTGGCTTTAACCTCAAATTAAATTCTTTTATTTTTTATAATATCAAATAAGGTCAATGTTCCTTTTGGTTAAAATCCGGGACTAGCTGAAGAAAATAAAAGGTCCAGTGACCAACCTTGTCAATGAAGAAATGGATATAATAATTCAAATTGAGTTAATACCTAATCGGCCACTCAATCTAAATTCTGGTTACTTGTTACCTCAACTGGTACAGATGTGGCCAGTTATCTGTAAAAATATCATATGAATAGAATAAATATTCTTGAAGCAGAGTACCTGTCTATAATTTACAGTACTGGATTACCAAGCGCTAATGGATATGTGGGTTTGTTTGCTTATCACACAAAGATGCAAGTTATACTTAAACTGGAAAAAGCAGGAATGGGCAGCAGGAACTTGCAGTTTTGCAAAGAAAATAATTCTGGTAAAATTTACACCGGCAAGTTTGCGTTCAAATATTGGTAGTCAATCGAAAATATACATTCTCCTTATACAAACAAACTTGAGTTTAAATTTCTTGGCATAAAAAAAAATATTGTGACAAAAAGTCAAACTTTACAATTTTTTAAGTAAATGACAAATTATGGTGCATGTAAGGAAACACACAGGATATAATTCCCAAGTTACAGGCATAAAAGAAAATATAATGAGATAAACTATGAAATTCAAGTGTACGAAAGTGGTGTAAGAAAAGTTACTAATCACGACAAGTTGAAACGATACAATGGAGAACATATACCAAAGTGAATCAAAGTGGAAAATATGGGTTTTAGTTATACATTACTCTTATTTGGAATTGAGACTAAAGTTTCATTTAGTCTATTACTAAAAGGGTATAAATCATATGAATATAATTTTTGTAGTTGAAATGAAATTTTTAATGTTTGCAAATAGGTAAACAAAGACATACATCAAAACGTATATATTTTTAAATCTGAAATTTATGTTTCAGATACGGTCTAAAATAATATTGTCATGGGAAATAGTCCTTTTTAACGAGTAATATAAAATTCTACATGTTAAATGGTCACTCTTACTTTAATGTTTTAGAGGGCGTTGAAAAAAAAACTTCATTATCATCAACACCACCTCTTGAAACCACAGTTTCACCCCAGGCAACTTCGTATCCATTGCAGTGAATTCAGTCTGATAATGTAATATCCGACCAAATGTCACCAGTAGACAAAGAAGAAAACCCGTTAGTGGAAACTAGGGCAGATAAGAAAATAAAGCCCATTCAACTCTGTTCGGTTAATTGGCTCAGGTAAGGGGGAAAATAATATCCCTGAACTTTCAAACAGACCATGAATAAATGGAAAAATATAAATCAAATAAATATATATAATGAGGTGCTCAAAATCACCTTAACTAAAGTCCAATGATTGATTGTTGATTGTTGGTTGCTTAACGTCCAGTGGCAAATATTTCATGAATATTCAGGACGAGAACAAATTAACAATAAATACAATAGGTAGGTTCTGTAATAGGGGCGTCAGGGATGAAGGTCGGGAAAATTTGGACTGCCACGGAAAAATGAGGGTACATTGGATAAGGACAGAAATTTAGCCTTGCAACAGGCCATCTACGGACCCCTCAAAGAGTTGTTGGAAGGGTTCTTAACGTGCAAAGAACGTGGCACTCTCTTTACACGAGGCATCGGATTTAACGTCCCCATTCTGACCGGACGTGACTGCGAACTTGTACATCCCGCACAGCCAAACGGACGCCCCACTTTAGCGAGGGTTTTACCGCGGGTCGGAGGAAGACCAATGGTGACCATATTTCTATTCCCCAGTCACCCTTGGGGGTAGAAATGAAAGAGACTATAAAGGTAGTGTAGATTGATTGATTGTTGGTTGCTTAACGTCCAGTAGCAAATATTTCATGCATATTCAGGACGAGAACAAGTTCACAATAAATACAATAGGTAGGTTCTGTAATAGATTAAGAGATTAGGGTCGGAGAAATTTAGACTGCCACGGGAAATGAGGGTATATTGGATAGGGACAGAAATTTAGCCTTGCAACAGGTCACCTACGGACCCCTCAAAGAGTTGTTGCAAGGGTTCTTAACGTGCAAAGAGCGTGGCACTCTCTTTACACGAGGCATCGGATTTAACGTCCCCATTCTGACCGGACGTGGCTGCAAATTTGTACATCCCGCACAGCCAAACGGACGCCCCACTTTAGCGAGGGTTTTACCGCGGGTCGGAGGAAGACCAATGGTGACCATATTTCTATTCCCCAGTCACCCTTGGGGGTAGAAATGAAAGAGACTATAAAGGTAGTGTAGATTGATTGATTGTTGGTTGCTTAACGTCCAGTAGCAAATATTTCATGCATATTCAGGACGAGAACAAGTTCACAATAAATACAATAGGTAGGTTCTGTAATAGATTAAGAGATTAGGGTCGGAGAAATTTAGACTGCCACGGGAAATGAGGGTATATTGGATAGGGACAGAAATTTAGCCTTGCAACAGGTCACCTACGGACCCCTCAAAGAGTTGTTGCAAGGGTTCTTAACGTGCAAAGAGCGTGGCACTCTCTTTACACGAGGCATCGGATTTAACGTCCCCATTCTGACCGGACGTGGCTGCAAATTTGTACATCCCGCACAGCCAAACGGACGCCCCACTTTAGCAAGGATTTTACTGCCGGTCGGAGGAAGACCAATAGTGACCATACTTCTATTCCCCAGTCACCCTTGGGGGTAGAAATGAAAGAGACTATAAAGGTAGTGTAGAGATTCAAAAAGTACCTGTTCACATGAAGGCAATGAATACCAACTCTGCAGAATATAAGTATTCACAGCTCTTGACAGGCTACGCCAGTAATTTCGTTTTAGGTCAAATAAGTAAGGCTAGAAAAATGGAGACCATTTTTAAAACAACCAACAGACAGGAATAGTAATTTTATGATGAATGATGTGGAACTTTATAAAATTTCATGTACATTTAATTTTAGAAAGATGATGGGACTACCATGCAAGCATATTGTTTTTACAAGGTTCCTCAACGATATCGATTTATATGATGCAGAATTATGTGTAAGCAGATGGACTCGTTTAAATTATATTGAAAAAACGAGAGTTATCAGCCGAATGGTGTCTTCAAGCAAGACACTTTTTGTAACGTTCAGAACAAAGTTTGCGATGTTATACAGGTGATAGATCTATAAGAACAACACTGTTTTATCAGAGAATCAACTATATGTGAAGGTCTGTTGTTGCTGAGAAATTAGCAGCTGCTTGTTTTCTCCCTGTGCTGAAATGGATGTTCATTATTTAAACGTTCTTCAATACCTGATCTACATGTATCGGTAGATGTTTGTAAATTATTACCGTTTGTAGTTTGAGGTTATATCGTTTAATACTCTAACCAATTTAATTTAAAATGACATCAGAATGACTTCTCACGCTAGTAAAACTTGTGCGGCCAGCACAGTCTGATGACAGTGAGATCATCACTAAAGCTAACGTATATATTAGTATATTGGTATTCTTCTTAATCAATATAAACGTATAACAACAGTTTTTTTATCTTTTTGTATAGGAATGTAATTTTATTAAGCTGAATATGTAATGAAGAATGTCAGGTTGAGATTTTCTGGTACCGATTGAGATTTTCTTGAACAATGTTGGGAAACTTTCAATTAGGTAAGTGTCAATCGGATATGGTTGTCATTTAAACCTGTTTCTTGTTTCGACTTTAGTTTGTATGGTCCTCTGTTGGTCTAATACAGATACTAAAGAGTGGTTTTTAAAGTCGAGCGAACGTGATGCAGAGTATAGCGATGAAGATTAAAGTGATTAATTTTATTGTTGGTTACTGAACGCCCAGTAGCGAATATTTCATGCATGATCAGGACGATAACAAATTAAGAAACAGAAATAGGTAATAGGTTATCAAAGGTACTAGGCTTATAATTTAATACGCCAGACGCGCGTTTCGTCTACATAAGACTCATCAGTGACGCTCAGATCAAAATAGTTAGAAAGCCAAACAAGTACAAAGTTGAAGAACATTGATGACCCAAAATTCAAAAAAGATGTGCCAAACACGGCTAAGTTTATCTATGCCTAGGATAAGAAAATCCTTAGTACTTCGAATAATTCATACTTTTACACAAACAGTAACTTTATAAAAATGACCATATAATTGATATTCATGTCAACACCGAAGTGCTGACTACTGGGCTGGACATACCCTCCGGGACGAAACGTCCACCAGCTGTGGCATTGACCAAGTGGTGAGCAAAGTATGAGCTGCCAATTTTTTATAAGACTGACAGAGTCAAATACACTATAGGCTGGACACATCTTATAACAATGCCTGCTGACATCACTAAAAGATTGGTTGCAAATGGGTCAATATCCCTAATGCGCCTCAAATTAAGGAACACAAAATTTGTGTGTAAACAAAAAGTCTCTGTGTAGTGATATTGGACATGTTTCTATTTTTAACAAGTGACTGAGCTTAACCATTTGTGTTGATTTGGAAAGTAGAGGACCATAGAATAAATGTGTAAAAACTATGGAGTTATTAAATGTATTCAAAGTATTAAATTTTCAAAGAATTTATTGTGTGAAAAAAGGGAGGAAGAGCCTCATCACGAAAGGATTTTCGGGGTATGCTAATTTACGGAAAAATGAATCACACTTCGTACCCCGAAAATTTAACCACATATGTGAATATTTCTCAGCTTCGAAACGAGCCATTATACATATCCAAGTTTACGATATGGACTGAGCTACAGAAGAAAACGTTACCATTACCGCCTATGGAGAAACAATTGCGCATATTGCCCCAATTTATAAGACTGTATATTTGAAGTTGTCAGACAGATTTATGAATGACTGCATCTTGTACACCAGAGAAAATTGTGAAAATGAAGGTTAGTTGTCTTTTATAAATACCTAGCTATCACAGCTGGTTTTAGATTAACATTATTTATAAAGATCGGCAACAATTTTCGCTTTTGAAATATATTACTGGCACGGGGCTGGAGCACTTCTTTTAGGCACAATACAAACTGTGTTTACATTAGACGCTGGTACATGTTATTGACATGAAAAAGGGACTAACTTCTCTTGGAAAGATTTAATATTGTTAAATTGTAAGTCAACATGACACACTAAAGACGTTGTTATGTTATCATTCCAATCTACACATGCTACAGGAATAGCTGATAATGAAGGGAAATAACACACTTCGGACGAATATAATTTGATAGTGATACATTGTTTTACACCAACAATTTGACCATTAATTAGCAGCTGGTCACTAAAACATGCAATTAAACAGACAAACATATTTTAAGAAAAGCACGAATTGCTATATATTTTAATGCACAGTAACAAAGCACAAGATAGTGTCTTTTCTCAGTGAAAAAGGGGGAGGGTCAAATCTTCTAAAAACAAAGTGCTTCACCTATTCTGCTATTAAGCTACTACTGATTGCTCCTCATAACAAAAGGTTAAAATGAAGGTTGTGAAGCCACAAGAGAGAAGAATCTCTTTATTTGTGATAAAACTTTCAAGGATTTGATTTTTCCCTCTCAATTATACAGTTTGTATTTAAATGAAATGATAACACAACCTGAGTTATTTTTTTGTCTTATTTTAGTTTCAGACATAATATTCCAGTTTAACCTGAGACGGCAAATAAGAGATTTTAAAAAGTTCTGAATTACTGGTAAGCATTTTGTTTTATTAGGCAAGCTCTAAATTGTTCATTTATGGTTTTTATGCAATTGAAATTACAGTCAGGGTGATGAAAATATGCTGATATGAAAACTGTTGCTATGGTCTTGATATTATATAAAAATGCTTAGTTACTGATCTTTTCGACTCCACATTTTGACTTTAACCCTGAGGCAACTGTTCGTTATGTAACACTGCAAACTGTGCTTAGCATTATTTTTATCAGTCGCTATTTAACAATGTTTAATGACATCATAATACGTGTGATGTCATAATGTTTACTTAAAAGCTTATGGGCATTTCTCACTGAAAAAGGGTTTTCACTGCAATACATTCGAAGAAAACCTTTTTATTTAAATAGAATTATGTGAAAGGTCAAGTTTTGAAAATTTGCACTTCATTGCGCTTTAATTATATGATAAATATGACATTCACACCATTTAAGAGTGTTTTTTAAGGTAGAAAATACCCAGATTTCCAGTGGCAAAAATTATTAAGTATTTTTTAGAGTTTTTGGATGAAATTTACATTTCTGCATAATTTCTCAGTCAAAATGCACTTTTAGACATCAGAAATTTTATTAAATGCTTTAACAGGGTCTTTATATTGTAATTAAAGGTTATCATTAGATATTTTATCTATATTGCGAAATGTGAAGGTATACTGGAAGAAATCAATATTATACTTACACATTGTACTCAAAATTAATGAATATAGGGATAAAAGGATCATTGCCTTATAGTGCTGAAACAACTTTATTTTCTTTCAGAAATGGACAAAAACTCAGTTTTTTTCTGAAAGTCATACCGATGAAGATTACACAGGAATATTGGGAAAAATCAAAACTATGGATTTCAATATGGGTCAATATCCCTAATGCGCCTCAAATTGAGGAACACAAAATTTGTGTGTAAACAAAAAATCTCTGTGTAATGATATTGGACATGTTTCTATTTTTAACAAGTGACTGAGCTTAACCATTTGCGTTGATTTGGAAAGTAGAGGACCATAGAATAAATGTGTAAAAACAATGAAGTTATTAAATGTATTCAAAGTATTAAATTTTCAAAGAATTTATTGTGTGAAAAAGGGGATCTTTTATCAGGAAGAGCCGCATCACGAAAGGATTTTCGGGGTATGCTAATTTACGGAAAAATGAATCACACTTCGTACCCCGAAAATTTAACCACATATGTGAAAATGTCTCAGCTTCGAAACGAGCCATCATACATATCTAAGTTTACGATATGGACTGAGCTACAGAAGAAAACGTTACCATTACCGCCTATGGAGAAACGATTGCGCATATTGCCCCAAATAGATGCATAAATTTACAAGGAGGAAGAAGCATGAACATGGCTCTTGGTGAATATGTTGAACTTCTAAATAGAAACAGTAAAGTTGCTGCAACCAGATGCCAAACTAAAGACAGCATTCTTTAAAGGTCAAAAGAATTTCCTCACTTGATCATTTGGTAAAATATTATGATGCAATCGGTGAGAGGCGCACAAGAGAGGTTTTAATCATTCTCCTTCCTACCAAAAAGATGTAGAGAAGGTTGCAAAAGATTTATTTGAGATAAAGGTATTTTTCTATTCACCTTGGAGGACAATACAATTGGAAGAACTTGGTCTGGCCAGACATCCATCTAAAGACTCTGCGAAGGATTTGTCAACACTAATTTTCCGCCATAGGCCAAGAGTTCCTTTCAGACGACTGAGAGATCGTCACTATAAATAAATTTGCACAAACTTTATCAAGGCTGGAACATTCATATTTAGAGGATGTACGTGTTATTTTCCTTGGAAAAAGTCATAAAAATGAAATATACCTATGAACAAAATTGAAATAATTGAAATATGGTCGAATTTAATTTTTCTTGTACGTAGTATTTTTTAATTCCATAAGCCATAATACTAACATTTACCGAGTTTGCTTCTTTAAATAATAAAATCAGGACAATAAAGATTCAGTGAATTTAATACTTTATTAGTTTTTTTAGGTAAATTAAGTCAAATTAACTCTGTCTTTGAAGCTTGAAAAAAGTATCCATAGCAACTGTGACGTCATTTCGAAACACAGTTATCGTTATGAAAATTTAAACAAAAATCAGACACACAAATTATTTCCTAAGAAACAAGATGTTGAATTGATATTTTTTATAGACATCTACCTTTATACCTTTTATAGTTAGCATGTCCCGGTCAATACAACCAACAGTTAACAAACCATATTAATATTAAATAGTTTTGTAGTTGGTAGCCCTCCACTTGTTTGTTTGTTTCTAATTCCGCGGTTTTTTTTAAATGAAGAGAGCAAAACAAACAGACACAATTGGAATCCAGCAGACAAAATTGCATAAACATGAACATACAACACAACTTTCTAAAAACTTCAAACTAACATGTTCAGAAATGATATTGCAGATGTAATTAAATTCACCGGCGACCTAAAATTTCATATTAAGTAAAACATGGATACAAAGGTTAACATAATACATGTATGTGTGCATACTTAATATCTGGCACATCTGTTGGATCATTTGACCACTCTTACTTTGGGATTTTGTACTGGTCCTTATTGTCAATTACTTAATTTTTCTTGACATCGTGCCCTCGTGACAACCTCCACACTGTGCTAATGTGTTACCTTTAGTATTTCTTTAGTCAGACTTAAATGCAGGCTGAATCAATACAGAAATGACACAGATTAACTTGTAAATAAAGACATGCTTGAAATAGCCTTAAACTACAAAATTATTTTAAGACTTTCTGTCCTGTCAACTTACTACATACGACAAAATTATTTTTTAATTACAAATGTCACCATCATTATTCCCGCATCCGGCTCTCTCCAAACAGAATATCGGATACCGCTCAATTAGGACAGAAGACCATAATTACTTAGATTACATACTGTAACGGCACAATGCGTTACAGTAGGACAACCGGATGTGCCTTTTTGGCCAAAATGTGATTCGGCGGCGCTCAGTAGTCCTACGCCGAAAATTGGACTATTTTGCGTCGGCCGACGTCAACTGAAAAATGGCGCGCTTTTGTATTTTTTTTTCGTTCGTTTGCGGCAAAGTACCGACAATGAATACTGTTGATTGTAAGCAAATCTATATGAGAAAAATATATGAATTTACATATTACTTTCATTTTTGAACATTAAAATAAAAGGAAATCTCATTTTTTTATATCTGAACATAGAATTTCGGATATTGATTTTCTGCACTGTAGGATAAAATGCCTATATAAAAAATGGGAACAAAAAAATACCTATCCTACGATTTAAAAAAAAATTCTACATCATATTCTCGCTAGTTTTTGGCATCGAAATTCGTAAAGAACGTGAGTGTTCTAGCCAGGTCAAAAATTTGTTCCCATTTTAATGTAGGGGTCGCAATTTTTATAGGTTTTTCCTTGCATGGTCGGTAGATTTAGAAATAGGAAGAGTTTCTGTTTTTATAGTAAATATTCATTCAATTCTCATGAAAAAGTGAATCAATAGATATTAAACCCCATTAAAAAATAACAATATGTGTAAATAAATTGTAAAATAAGGGATTTTTTTTCGAATTTTAAGAAGGCGCCATTTTCGTCTTTTTATCTATTACGTCAATTGGTCTGCTATAATTATTAACTGTTTCTAAAAAATCTCCGCCTCGATTTTTTTTATACTTTCATATAATTATCTTTGGTACATAATGTATATGTTATGAAAAAATTAGGCACTTCTATCGAGTAGAAATGGAGAACGGTCATTTTTATTTTGTATGTTCCCACTATGGGGGCGTACGTGGTCCTCCCTAA
Source organism: Mytilus californianus (assembly GCF_021869535.1). Lineage (NCBI taxonomy): Eukaryota > Metazoa > Mollusca > Bivalvia > Mytilida > Mytilidae > Mytilus > Mytilus californianus. The sequence goes on from NW_026262672.1 coordinate 5,851,483, forward strand.
ACCTTGTTTCTGAAGTACACGATAGCTATTTTTCTCTCAAAAATAATTATCCACTAAAATATTGAAACATAACAAATATATTTTAAGACATCAATAAATTCTAACTGCAAGAGATATTTAGAAGCAGAATTGCCGGAATCTACCTCAACCGATGTTGTGTCAGTATATATATATAGACCAACGTTGTCAATTTCCGGCGCCGAAAATGTCAACGTAAATGTCATTAAAAGTTGGATTCTTTACTTCTTTGTAGCAATTTTGTTTATCTGAATGCCAAGGAAGTCATGCGATATGTTGAATTCATATCAACGTTATACCAAAACAGGCCGAGCTTGGTAAATTAACAGTTTTAGGCCTACATCATCATGGGATTGATTTGTTGATATCGTACTTCGTTGATCAATCCATATTTATTTCGTGAATATTGTTAGTACGTTATCGGCCGATGAGTTTTTAATGAACATCTAATCTGAATAGGCCATAGAAAAGCTATCGGTTTTTTTTTCATAAGTTTCCTTTCGTTAATACAGTTATCGTTATGTGTTTTATTTTGTTTCTTTTTTGAAAAAAAAGGGGGGGGGGGGTAATTTTGTCAAAGCATGTGTCATTTTATTGATTCTTAATTTCTGGTTTGCAGTGTTGGTCTTCATGACTTTACTTTTTAAAAATTCAATGTGCAGTTTCTTAGGGCATTGGTATAACATGTACATGTATAATGACTATTAGACTAGTATTAATATATCTATGCATATGGGGAGGACCATTTGCTATTCTAGGTAGGTGGTGGGAAGGGAATCCTGGTCTGTTCGCACTAATACTTGTTCGCTCTGGGTCCTTTCTCCCTGTTACCAATTCGCCCTGTTCTTTTCTTTTGTCTTGTTTCATCAGGAACATATATTGACAGATATACTGTTCCCAGGTTTAATGTAAATTAGTTGAATGAAGTATGTAAAAGTTTGTTGACAATATAGTGAATAAACTGCATAAGCCATAATGTGTGAGGTAGTAGGATTTTTTTCTGGATTGACTTTTTATTTGCATCCATTGGTACACATGCTTTTCTTTCTAAATATATTTTCACTTTTGCTTACTCACTGATGCAGAATATTTATTTTCAGCCTCTATTGTGTCATGTTATTTAGGGACCTTTTATACATGTAGCTTACTATGAGTTATTGGTTCTGCTCATTGATGAAGGCTGTCAGAGCCCTTTACATATATTTATTAACCTTTTCGTCATAAGGTATCTGGTGGAGAGTTGTCTCATTGGCAATCATACCCCAACTTCTTAGTTTTATATTGGAACTGTAATCAAGTCTAAGTCTTAAGCAGGCAAACTGAAAGGGAACTGTAGTACCTTTAATAAATAACTACTGACAAAAAATCAATGAAATATTCAAAGGATACAATGAAGCTAGCCATATGAAATATTTTTTTGTATGTTGTGCACCTCTTTTCTCCTTTCAGTGGCAGGGGCTATGTTATATGGTTGGCTGTATCATAACTTGTAATAGGATATAGTTATGCAGTGTTAAATGCCCGTCAGGGCAAAAGTGAAGGAAATCAATCTAAGCATACTAGATTATTTAAGTATGTGATATGTGATAAATATTCAAAAGTGAGATTATTTGATCAAATCTAGCCTTGTGATACAATTTCTTGAAAAAGTATTAAAGCAAAATTGAGTTCTTCTACAACATATATATGGGCAAATGTCTAATTTTCCATGAATAAAGTCCAATAATTCTGGAAAGGCAAAACTTGAATTCGCCAAAAGCAAAGTGAGCTTTCTGTAAATTACACTCATACAAAATAAAAGGGAAACACTTGAGACCAGAGCTGAGGGAAGATATATTAGGTTGTCAAAAGTATACCGGTAAAATAAAACATATGGAATCTTATTAATTATATAACAGTGATATTGCTTTGATAAAAAATTTCATGAAAACAACTGAGTCAATAATCTGAATGTTTTACTAAATATTGTAACATCTCACTTATGCACATTTTAATGTTTATGAGTCTGTCATATTTAAAAATCCTCTTTTTACTACACTTTGGAGCCCATAGTCTGCTAAAGCTTCATTTATTTAATCCTGTATTAGTTCAACAAAAATGTCTGCTAATAACCACTTGAACCACCTGAGTTATTTGGTGGGGTTACCATTCTGTACATGAATATATCTGTCTTAATAAATTTCATATACATTTTGTAAATTGCTGATTCCAGGTATTACATTTTTTATCCTCCAGTAAAATTATTCTTCTGAAAAAAGAAAATATTTTGTTATTAAATTAAGTTTGTTAATTCAATCAAAACGTAATGAAGATTGATAATTATAATATATTGTATTTCATTGTTAAGGCCATCTATGACCCCAATACAGTCTGCTTAAGTGATTCTCTTATCTGAAAATAAAATGCTCCGCTGGGCGCAGCTTGATACGACCGCAGAGGTCGAACCCTGAACAGTTGGGGCAAGTATAGACACAACATTCAAGCTTGATACAGCTCTGAATTTGGATTGTGATTAAATATTTGACACAGCATAGGTTTCTGACACATAATGAATGTGGTCTAAGAACTTAAAATTTTTTTAATTTACCTATTATGGTCCGATATCCAAAATCTAAATACATGGTTAGATTCAGCATATCAAAGAATCCAAAGAATTCAATTTTTGATGAAATCAAACAAAGTATAATTTTGGACCTTTTGACCTCAATGAGGACCAATTTGATAACGGGGCCCAAAAATCAAAATACATGGTTAGATTTAGCATATCAAAGAACCCCATATATTCAATTTTTGTTGAAATCAAACAAAGTTTAAAATTGGACCCCAACTTGGACCAACTTGAAAACTGGGCCCAAAATCAAAATACATGTTTAGATTCAGCATATCAAAGAACCCCATATATTCAATTTTTGTTAAAATCAAACTAAGTTTAATTTTGGACCCTTTGGACCTTTATGTAGACCAATTTGAAAACTGGACCCAAAATTAAAAATCTAGATACACGGTTAGATTTGGCATATCAAAGAACCCCAATAATTCAATTTTTGATGAAATCAAACAAAGTTTAATTTTGGACCCTTTTGACCTCAATATGAACCAATTTGATTGCGGGGCCCACAAATAAAAAAATCTAAATACATGGTTAGATTCAGCATATCAAAGAACCCCATATATTCAATTTTTGTTGAAATCAAACAAAGTTTAATTTTGGACCCCAATTTGGACCAACTTGAAAACTGGGCCCAAAATCAAAAATCTAAATACATGTTTAGATTCAGCATATCAAAGAACCCCATATATTCAATTTTTGTTAAAACCAAACTAAGTTTAATTTTGGACCCTTTGGACCTTAATGTAGACCAATTTGAAAACTGGACCCAAAATTAAAAATCTAAATACACGGTCAGATTCCGCATAACAAATAAATAAATGTGGTCAAAGATTTTACAAATCTAATGCGCCATACTGTGCTATTAAAGATTACTTCTTGAAATTTTTCAATATTTGAAATTTGAAAAAAAAAAGATATTTGAAGAATAATTCTTTTTAATTTCTTAAATCTGAAATGAGAAAAAATTGACCCCCCACAATTTCTTTTTACCCCCCGCCCCCTTTTTCCCGCAAAAAAAAAATTCTTTCCCTCAAGATATGGTCATAATCTCAATTCAAATTTCCAATGGAATTTGCAACCATAATTACCCATTTAAATTTACCATAGTGCTAACTTAATCTATTTTATAATAGAATTTAAAATATGGTGTCAAATCTTTCATATGGATTTTTTTGTAAAAAAAAAAAGATGCAACATTTGCAGATATTTTTACTGGTCTTCCTTTATAAATATGCATTTCTTTAAACATAATTTAAAAGCAGTGTAAGGGAAGTAATCAAAACGTTGTATTTGGATTACCTCCCTTACACTGTTTTAAATTATCTTAATTGTTCATTAACCATTACTTTATACATAATTTAAAAGCAGTATAAGGGAGGTAATTCAAATGCTGTATTTGATTTATCTCCCTTACACTGCTTTAAATTATGTTTTGTACTAAAGTATTTGTCCATTAACCAGGACAACCTTGTTTTCCCCCTTTTTTGCCCCTAATTCCTAAACGATTTGAGCCATAACCCCCCAAAGCAAATCCTAACCATCCCTTTGTGGTATGGAAACTTGTGGTATAATTTCAGAGAGATCCACAAGTTATTGTCTAGAAACTAGAAAATGCTTATTTTTTGCCCCTTTTTAGCCCCTAATTCCTCAACTGTTGGTACCATAACCCCCAAAATCAATCCCAACCTTCCTTTTGTGGTATTTAACCTTATGGTAAAATTTCATAGAGATCCATTCACTTTAACTAAAGTTATAGTGCGAAAACCAATGTGTCTTCCGACAACACCGGACGACAACGACGACGTCATACCAATAAACGACCGCAAATTTTTTTGCGGTCGTATAAAAATGGACGAATTCATTAAAAACACTTCATTAGGATATAATGCACATCTTGTAAGAGTTACTTCCCTTGTATTGTTTTAAATCATTTAAATTAATTTTAAATTACTGTACCCTTCATTCTTGAAATTAGGTTTTAAATCCAAATGAAACAATATTGACATTTATACAGCATAGATAATAGAATAAAATCTTTAAACTATTAAAAGTATACCATTTGGCCTTAAAGTCTGAATGATTCCTTGGCCTATATCTTATAAATTTTAAGTTCCAGGCCCATGTATTACATTGGCAACGTTCATGTCTGACTGTTAAATGCAGAATATTTTTCAGTCTGTTTCCTTATGAAAACAGTTTAAATACCATGTATAATTTATTATGTTTTTGTTTCATATTTGGGGGATTGAAATCATAGCACATTGTCAATTTTTGTAACCCTATTAAAACAGACAATTTTGGATTACTTACCCTTAATATATTGTAGTCCAATTGTTTTCTGTTAACAAAAATAATTTTGCTTTCAACATCACTGGACATTCCATTTGATTACTGTTTTCTTGTTGTATGTACAGAATATCATAAATGTACAAGTATTTTTGTTTGAATAAACAGGTCCTCTGTTTTGAATTTTTGATCCAGAGTGAACATCTTTCTCCATCCTGTAAATATAAAGCAAATATACATACAATTACTACTAATGTTTATTTACTAAATTATTCAAAGCAAAAAAAACTTTGCATTGTTATTATCAACACATGAATACAAATTTGCCAAATAAATTACCAAGAAAATACAAGTACATGTATTTATTAAGTATTATAGATAATTATGCCCCCAGCATTTTTGCTCAATACATGTACATAAAAGTTTCAGACAAAGAAAACATTTCAAGTCTTGAAAAATAATTTTTAGGTTTAACAAGGAGCAAATTTATGTTATACAAAACCTTTTGATATCATTTTTATATTTAATAGTTTGCATAAACATCATAAGATCATAACATGTCTATTGTACAATGCAAGCTGAAATTTTATACATTTTGGGGGCACTCACAACCTAGTTTTATTTTATTTTAAATCCTGGAACCACCACTGTCATGACTGTATTGTCACTAAATTGACACCTTGAATTTGACAATATAAATGAGGTTTGAGAAAGTAATATTGTTAACGGATTATCATTTCTAATTAGATATATATAATCATTGGAAGAATATAACATGTCAGATATAACATGTATAAAGAAATTGTAAATTAATTAGTTTCTGGGGATTCATGTAATGCAAAGCAGCATGTGTACAAGCTTTTCAAATGGGTGGGTGATTGGTTAATTTCAATGTGTAAATTTCTTTTATAATTTCAGAGTTATGATTTAGAGGATGGCTATCTTAATTAATTTTTTTATGGGAAAGATCTGGTACATGTCCATGTAATCATGGTAATAACCGAACATAAAATAAACATTGCTCTGACAAGAGTGCTGAAACAGGATGAACATGAATATTCTGTCCAATAAAAAGGAAAGAACAATTGTGTACAGATTGAAAAAATTAATAAGCCATAATAGTAAAATAAGAAGATGAATATAATGTCCCCTTAAATTCCTCCTACCTACCCACCCACATAAAAATAAAATTTTTCGTATGAGTATGGATAGTGAACCCCCCATTGACAGAAACAAGTGCTTGTGATTGATTTCCCGTTGTACATTGTATTATATGTTAATATAATAATGAAAGTTTTTTTAAATATTAAATTTTGGTGTATATGAAATGGGACGAATCTATTACTATTAGACCAGCTATAAAATAGCCAACAGTAGAAGTGAATATGTCTTACATTCTAATGATTTGCAGTGGCGGATCCAGAAATTTTAATAAGAGGGGGCCCACTAACTGCCTAAGAGGGGGCCCACTAACTGCCTAAGAGGGGGCCCGCTCCAATCATGCATCAGTGATTCCCTATACAATCAACCAAATTTTTCCCACAAAGGGGGGGGGGGGGGGGGGGTCCACCTGCCCCCCTAAATCCGCCTCTGATTTGATAATGGACTTTTGAGTTGTATTTGAGACGGTCTGCAAAATTCATGTGTATTTGGGGGAGAATTTACCCCCTTTTTTTAGAGAACTTACAGTCGGCATTACACGTGATCATCCGTGCTTTCAAATTTGATTAATTTTGGTCCGTATTTGCTGTTAGAGGTTTACAACGTTCTAACTTCTATTATCTGAACACGAAGTGATAGCGTGAATATTTTCCAGGGAGATTGTGAAGAACACTTTGAACAGTTTGAAAACGGATGTTGACAACTTGTGTGGGTATAATATTCCCGGAGACAAGGACGGATACCTAAGACATAAATCCGAATATAATTCACCAGTGGTTGGTGTAAATAGTGTATTCAATATATGAAAAGGAAATGATGAAAAATGGGATTTCATTTTCATGTTTCATATATCATTTTACACTTTATTTTTGCCGTTTAAATCATTTTTAGGGATCCCACTTATTTGAAAATAATTAACTCGGTATATCTGAAATAATCCTTTACCTTTTATGTTGTGTGGCATTAAGTTTTAGCATCCAAGAATGTAATAAATGCATCTTTACTGCGTGGAATGCCAAATCAAACGTCAAACAATGGCCGCCATTACGTGTTGACAACGTCGTCTAGTGAACCGTATCACTGAGCACCGAAATCAATACTCAGGCGCTTCCGGTTGTCCTACTGTTAGTTACACTCCGAACATGATTAATAATCGGTCCCTTGATCATAACGGAGCGAGCATCTATTGAATGGGAAAACATCCTAAAACGATGAATCAAACACTGTGATATGGATTTTGAGAAAGTATTGAATTCTTATTGTTTAGAATTACTTAAATGCTTCAAATATCTACTTGGTTTTGTATTTCAACGGTTGGATATTTTATAAACGTCATAACTCAGGTTTTGATGCGAATAAAACCTCGCATGGAAATAATTTTGTCGTTTGTATCATCCAAGGATTTGGACGGTAGACCCGATGTCACGCGCTCTGCACTCTATGAACCTTTTGCAACAACTGTTTGAGGGGTCCGCTGTTGATCTTTTGCAAGGCAAAATGTATGTCCGCATCAATTCTACCCACATTTTGCAGTGATAAACGAAATTTATACGACGCTGATCCCAGACAACTTTCATTATAGAACATCCCTTTTGTATTTATTGTTGATTTTTCTCGTGCTGATCATGTATGAAATATTTGCCATTGTACGTTAAGCAGCTAACACTCAATCAATCGAACCCTTAAACCCTACAATCATGTTTCAAACAAATTAGTGGGTAGATTTCTAATTCTTAATTGATTTGCCACAGGGGGATTAAAAATATTGTTGTAATTCTTCCCATTGGCAGTTAAATCCTTTCAAAAGTGGGGCGTATGTTTGGTAAACGGACATTAAGTCACAAATTCGATAGGACAAAAAGTCACAAAAAATAATTTAATGACAATTGTTTGAATACATAAGAGAAAGATCTTGAAATAGTTTCTTTTGACTAAATATATTCATTCTTTAGTTTAGGAAATTGTTCATAAGCCTTGATAAATGGAAATTTATAAAATTGAAATCATGCAAAGGAACAAGTACACAGTGACGTATATTAACCAGGGACCATTGAACACACAATAACTTTTATTTGACAGTATGTATGTTTATACTTTGTAGACGTAATCGAAGATTATTTAATTGCAGAAACCTTTTATACAAGAAGTTTTAAATACATGTTACACTGAAATGAAATCTTCCATAACTATCCTGACATCAGTCTTGTCCCCACTGTCAGTGAGTCTTTAACGCATCGTAGTTTAACGGGCTTACGACATTGAAGGTTCTGTCTTCTGAAATCAAAGTTTCAGCCTTAAAAAAGTAGTAACAGAATAAATCTTTTGAGTTGTTCCATTTTCAATTTATTTGAGGAAGATTTTAATAACGCATAACATAATTCCTGGGTAAGGAAATACCGAGTTTGTTTTTCATCCCAAGGAAATGATATTCTCTAATACTTTTTTTTACGTTGCAGCCATTGAAACAAATATAAAAAAAAAATGGGATACTAAAAAAATTAAAATGATAACAAAAAAAATCTTGTGTCCTTCATAACTTTAGTGACATAATATTTCCTTAATTTATCAAAAGGAAGTTTTACGAAATGGTATATATTAAAGTATTGCAGTACCGAGGCACTGACTACAGAGGAGAAGATGACCTGCGGGACAAATAGTCAACCATCAGTTGTATCAGCCCATTGATACAAATTCCAAAGCACAGACTACATCGAGGAAGATACCCTGCGGGACAAATAGTCACCAATTAGTTGTATCGGCCCATTGATCAGAAAATGAAGGACAACACTTGATATACAGTTTGATATTGTCCTTCATATTCGGATATATTGTGTTTGATACGCGTTCATCCATCACTACTGAACACTACACTGGTACATCTTGAATATAATCTTTTTTTTCGTCCTGTTCATTTGATTGAAGAGATCGAAACATATTTGTATACGCCATATTCTATTCAGAGGCATTCCTTTTAATACGCCCGTTTACGGGACGTATTATGGTATACCGTTGTCTGTCTGTCCGTCCGTCCGTCCGACCCCAAGGGTGACTGGGGAATAGAAGTATGGTCACCACTGGTCTTCCTCCGACCGGCGGTAAAACCCTCGTCAAAGTGGGGCGTCCGTTTGGCTGTGCGGGATGTACAAATTTGCAGCCACGTCCGGTCAGAATGGGGACGTTAAATCCGATGCCTCGTGTAAAGAGAGTGCCACGCTCTTTGAGGGGTCCGTAGGTGACCTGTTGCAAGGCTAAATTTCTGTCCCTATCCAATATACCCTCATTTCCCGTGGCAGTCTAAATTTCTCCGACCTCAACCCCAGACGCCTCTATTACAGAACCTACCTATTGTATTTATTGTTTATTTGTTCTCGTCCTGAATATGCATGAAATATTTGCCACTGGACGTTAAGCAACAAACAATCAATCAATCAATCCGTCCGTCCGTCTGTCCGTTCTTCGTCAACATGTCGGACATTAACTCAAAAACGCTTTAACCAATTTGCATAAAACTTTGGTGAATTGTTTATATCTATTGACGTGAGCTCCCTTTCGTTTTTTATAAATTTTAGATTTTACGTTTCCAAGTTATGGGGTTTTATGCATTAAAAAAAGGGGGATTTTCCAGTTTTCGGACAATAACTCAAAAATGCTTTTTGCAGTTTCATGAAACTTTGATGAATTGTGATATCTCTTGATGTAAGCTCCCTTTAGAATTTTATAAATTTTTAGATTTTACATTTCCGAGTTATGGGGTTTTATTCATTAAAAAAGGGGGGATTTTCCAGTTTTCAGACAATAACTCAAAAATGCTTTCAGCTATTCTTATGAAACTTTGGTGAATTGTTTATAACTATCGATGAAAGCACCCTTTAGAATTTTATAAATTTTGTTTGTTTATAGTCTGACAACAGATTTACTAAGTATTGCGCAACAGCATAGTGTATTGCACAACAGCAAGAAATCTTTAATTGAATATAAATTCAATCCATATAATCAATTTCAATTTCTTTGACTACATTCATTCAGAAACCTATAATATGTCAAATGTTTAATTACAATCCAAATTCAGACCTGTATCAAGCTTGAATATTGTGTCCATTTTTGCCCAAACTGTTCAGTGTTGGACCTCTGCGGGCGTATCCAGCTGCGCTCAGCGAAGCAGTTTATTTTAATCAGAATTCTCCTGAATGTTTCCAGACTACTGCTGTAATGTATGCGTCAACGTATGGATTGTGAAAACCATCGCTTGGTAGCCGAAACCCATCTGACGAATCACTTGCGCTGTCTGCATTAGTAGGATCTCGTTGTTCGGGTGGTGATAAAATGAAATAATACATTTTTAGCGAGTCGATTTCTGTATTTTCGTGACAACTTCCCCTTCTTGTTGAAATAGTTTGGCTCATTTGAACGTCACGGTCAACGTTAGCTCCGAGGTTATTTACATCTATATTTTGGTAGATTCCTACATTTTGTTCGTCTCGTCTATTTGATTGAAGAGATTGATACATATTTGTATACGCCCTTTTCTCTTCAGAGGTATTACTATTTTCATCAGAATCCTCCTGAATGTTTACAGACAACTGTAACGTAGGTATCAGCGACTGGTATTGATTAAAAAAATACATCGCATGGTGAAACCCATCGGAAAAATCTCTTGCGCTGTCTATATTGAAGAGATTGGTACAGATTTCTTTAATATAGTCTTTAATTCGTCCTGTCTGTTTGATTGAACGGATTGTTACTTCACCTGCATATGGGATATACATTTCCAAACTTATTCGGTATTCAAGAGCTTGCAGTTCCTACTCAGACTTTGTAAAACGTCACCAGTGTCTGAGCAGAAAGTTGATGAACCAGGGGTATGTCAGAGAACGTCTCGTCCTTTTTCTGAAAAAGTTCATTGGAAGGTACCAAGAACTTGTTGATAAATATTCCGTATCAACTTCACAAATAATACACGATGGTCTTGAAGTATAGATTTTGCGTACTGACGTTGTTTATCATCTTAATAACGTGTTATAGTATTCTTTTATTTATCTTTACTAATATTAATTTTACTGTTAAGTCTGGTTTTTTTTAGATATCCATTTGACATGACTCTGTCCTTATGTATCCCGTCATACTTTGAACGACAAAATTATTTTATTTATTTATATTACTTTTACTGTTGAGTCTGTTTTTTGTGATATACATTTGACGTGACTCTGTACTTATGTATATCGTCATACTTTGTACCACACAATTATTTTATTTTATTTATCAATATGACTTTTACTGTTAAGTCTGTTTTTTGTTATATCCGTTTTACGTGACTCTGTATTTATGTATCCCCTCATACTTTGAACGACAAAATTATTTTATGTCTACCTGTGCGAATTTCAAACGCGCGATTTTACGCCAGTACTTAAATCCTTCCATCCTTTATGGGTGGATTTTACATAGAAAAATAAAATCGTATAATATAAGCAAAATGAGGATGTTAAATTTGATGTATGCCTTTTTGTGCTTCTTCGTTACATTTGTTTGTTTTTATAGTGATTAAGATGACTGCTGTACCCCTATTTTTGACATTTTCACCTATTGTGTCTGTTTATTGTGTTCACACATCGTCAATATAATGGAATTTGATGCGACTGTCATACAAGTGAGAGGTTTAGCTAGCTATAAAACCAGGTTGAATCCACCATTTTCTACATAAGAAAATGCCTGTACCAAGTCAGGAATATGACAGTTGTTATCCATTCGTTTGATGTGTTTGTTTGTTGTTTTTTTTTTTTTTTTTTTTTGTTTTTTTTGATTTTGCCATTTGATTGGGAACTTTCCTTTATGAATTTTCCTCGGAGTTCAGTATTAGAGCAGAAACTCAACTGACGAATCACTTGAGTTGTCGGCATTAGTAAGATCTCGTTGTTCGGGGGGTAAGTAAATGAAATCTGTCATTTGTAGCTCGTCGATTTCTGCATTTTTCGTGACAACTTCTCCTTCCTGTTGAACAATTTTGGCTAGTTTCAACGTCACGGTCTACGTTAGCACCGAGGTCATTTACATTTATATTTTAGTTGATTCCTACATTTTGTTTAATGCTTGCTTTTTGATATTTTTTGTGTACAATGTCGAGAAGCTGCACCTTAGATACAAGGATCCACATGTACTATCTCAACATTACTGGCATCTCAAGTTTAATCCTTGTATGACGTAGCCAAAGTTTGCTCAAAATACATAACACTACGTTGATTAATTTCAATAATTTATTATCTGGTGAGAACAATGTCCGTTAATTTCCTTTCATGTACTTGGGAGATGAAGTAACCTTACTTTAATTACTACTAATTCATTTCTAGGATGCATGTGAATTCTCTAAATATTTTTGTTGTGTTTCGGTGAACTTTCTTTTCCCAATGGCTGTTGATTAGTTTGTGCAGTGATCTCTGATGTTTTTCATATAGTTTCGATTTTGATAACTTTTTCATCATCATCATCTATAAAATTAAGAAAGGTGTTTGGCTATGCTACATTTAGACGTGAAGAGGGAATGACTGACGACTAAAATAAAAGTGTTTGCTTTCATATAATACATTGTGTGCATTGCCCCCCAAGGGTGACTGGGGAATAGAAGTATGGTCACCATTGGTCTTCCTCCGACCGGCGGTAAAACCCTCGCTAAAGTGGGGCGTCCGTTTGGCTGTGCGGGATGTACAAATTTGCAGCCACGTCCGGTCAGAATGGGGACGTTAAATCCGATGCCTCGTGTAAAGAGAGTGCCACGCTCTTTGCACGTTAAGAACCCTTGCAACAACTCTTTGAGGGGTCCGTAGGTGACCTGTTGCAAGGCTAAATTTCTGTCCCTATCCAATATACCCTCATTTCCCGTGGCAGTCTAAATTTCTCCGACCTTAATCCCTTAATCTATTGCAGAACCTACCTATTGTATTTATTGTGAACTTGTTCTCGTCCTGAATATGCATGAAATATTTGCCACTGGACGTTAAGCAACCAACAATCAATCAATCATTGTGTGCATTGTATTTTAATTTAAGATTGATTGATTGATTGTTGTTTGCTTAACGTCCAGTGGCAAATATTTCATGCATATTCAGGACGAGAACAAGTTAACAATAAATACAATAGGTAGGTTCTGTAATAGGGGCTTCCGGGATTAAGGTCGGAGAAATTTTGACTGCCACGGGAAATGAGGGTAAATTGGATAGGGACAGAAATTTAGCTTGCAACAGGCCACCTAAGGACCCCTCAAGGAGTTGTTGCAAGAGTTCTTAACGTGCAAAGAGCGTGGCACTCTCTTTACACGAGGCATCGGATTTAACGTCCCCATTCTGACCGGACGTGACTGCGAACTTGTACATCCCGCACAGCCAAACGGACGCCCCACTTTAGCGAGGGTTTTACCGCCGGTCGGAGGAAGACCAATGGTGACCATATTTCTATTCCCCAGTCACCCTTGGGGGGTTTTAATTTAAGAATGATGATCAATCTTGCGAATATTTCATCTATTCACGTTTTGATCGAGCCACTCAAACCTACATAACTTGGTGCTAAAGATGTTACATTTAAGCTATTTAATACGATTTTGTTCATTGGAGTATACATGCATAGTTTTTCTTAAAAGAAAAAAAAAACGATTTATTAATTAATTCGATTGAACAGATAACACTAATTATTTTTGCATTTGCATGCAACGTTGTGTAGGAAAATTGTAGAATCAAAACAAACATTTACCTGAACATTGTGAAGGACCTTATGAAATAGGTCTGTAAGATTAGAAGTGGAAAACAAGCTTGTTTAAATAGCTAATCTTAAACACATCAAATTTATATAAGAAGGTTTTTAGTGTGCAGAACATTCATTGGTCAGTTGTAAATGAAGCCTGTACAGGGTTTTGATTTCCTCATTTATAATTAAATGATGCAATGCCATTTAATCGTTCCGTTATTTGTCTTTATCAGTATGAGTACTGTTTAAATATCATTTAAGTTGAATATATTTAGACTCATCAAATTCAGGTCAATTGGTAAGTCCATTAAATGTCTTTTTAAAATATTTTATGTCCACTTTGGTCTTCCAGACCCGAGTGACTTCTGCATAGTCACTATGTGTACTTGAAATAGCAATACACACCACGTCTTTGATTCTGAAGGTGACACCATTTGGAGTTTAAAAACTTTCTCGCTCCTTTTTGATGAAACAGAAGACATAAACAATAAATATATATATAAACTTTTTTCATATCGTCAAAATAAAACAAATTCTTTGCTACCCACACAAATGGGTATAAATTAAAAATTAAAGTGTCCTGGTTTACATAAGTTTATTAAAAGAATCTGGCAAACTTCCTTTAATTGTAAATTGAAAACAAGATATTCCCTAAAATGTAGAGTGATCTTTCTCCTCTTTGTGTTTACATAAACCGTCTGCCTGGAATATTGTATTATCCATATACTATGACTGATACTGATATATATAGATTTATTCACTACTGTATTCTTACGCTAAAGTTTATCAACACTCACTGCTTAACCCTATCCTTATCCACGCATATTTATTAGTTAGAAATATAGTCTATGGAGGAATCTTCGGAAGCTAAATTATTGTTCATTCGGAACACCTATTCATCTTATCTGTATTAGCTTCCTGCAATTAAGAGCACCTCCATACGGTGTATCTAAGGTATTTAAAACATGGCAATAAAGAATTTTCACAGATCGCTAATTCATATATCTGATATATGATAATAAACGATCTATAGATCCTTTTCAAGCATGTATATTTATTGTAAAGCTACATTTTATGCATTGCAAGGGTTTACTGACTTGAGCAAAGTTAACAGTTGTACCCTTTGATAAACAAGTGAAAGTTAAATGGTCAAGATTTAATTATAACGACCTATGGTATCAAACATCTGTGTCTAGATATTCACAGAGAGATATTTTAAAATAGTGCTGTGGTTTATACATAATGAGTTATAGTGGGCTTTGGGATTTGATTTGTAACAATAAAATCATTATGCACACTTGTCATTTTGACAAATCAGATAAAAAAAAATCTGTTTCAAATGAAAATAAAACAATTAAAATAAAGACTGTTCGTTAATATACATTTTTACAACTTTTACTGTTAAATTTCCTTTTTACAGTATTCTCTATCAATTATGTTATCTTGTAAGTTAATTAAATGCTTATTTAATTCATTGATGTAACTATTATTTCAGTGACCGCTGCAGAAAGTCTTGACTCGTTCAAGAGACTATTGCATGCACATTAAATTTCAAGTCCCATGTTTTCATATGCACCATGTATAAATGTTATGTACAGCACAAATTATTTCCTTTCTGTTAATATTATTTTTGGACTTAAGTATGCAAGCGCACAACAAACAGTGACAGGATAGTCAACCAAATGACGGTGGTCACTTAGTGGTAGAAGTAGATATTTCTTATATTATTCACACACTGTAATGCTCTGAAATTTATGTGTGTTTTGGATGTGCATTAGTGATTGGTAAATATTGATACGTTTCTGTGTTTTTAATATATGTGACTTAACATCAAGAATTCCGTTATTATGGAATCGTTCATTTTTGTACAATTCGGTATCTAAATAGAGGGTGGTAAAAGGGAGGGTCTGAACACGGAAACACGTTAAATAACAAATCGCTAAAACGTTGCACGAAAAAAAAACACACTGGAAAAACGAAGTCAAGGAATAAAATCGTAAATATTAAGGAAAAAAGTACCAAAAGCTATTACTCGATCAGCCGTTCTTGGAGATCATGCAGTCATTATAAATGGACATGGCGACCCTGCATGTGGTCACCTTTTAGCGTCCGTTAGTTGCATCCGATTTATTATATTAATACAATAGGCTATTAATAAATATCTTGGGACCAGTTAATTAGTTTATAATTTAAAACAATATGTGGGCTGACTTTGAATTAGTCCCGGTTTACTTTTTAATCAAATGCGGGACAAGCACGAGAAAATGAGAGTACCGACACGAAACACGGAAAATAATTAAGGGAAAACACGAAGCACGCACATCGAACCAAACACTAGAAAACGAGAAATAAAACGTCGAAACACGGAAACACGTGACAAAAAAAGGCCGAAAACGTTGCACGAAAATAACCCTTTACCACCCTCTAAATAGGCCATACTAGATGTCGACACCTCATATTAGAACTTAAGTAGATGGTCTATTTCGTTTGCAAGGTTAAAGAAATCTTCAACTTGCTCTAATTTGCATGTGAAGACCATAAATCCGTCATCCCTATTGACAGTGTAATTTGATGTTTTCTCTCAATTGGAACTTATCTAAGATTTTAATGAATAGGGCATAAGATTCAATGAATAGGGCATACAGATACAGATCTGTGCATGTTGATGACAATGGGCGCTCCTATAATGTGTTTGTATAACAGTCCATTAAACTCAAATTCATTGTTTCTAAGAATTAATTTAACAAATGCAGTTAAATCTATTTTGTTGAAAATCTTTAAAGTATATTCTCCTGTGTGTCAATAAATTCTAATGCATTGATAACAGTTTCTTCTAAATTATCACGATCATATTTGTGTACATTGACGTACATTAAAGGCAATAAGAATGCATACTTTTTTACCTCGTGTGACTCTATTTTATTAATGAAATTATTTGTATCTTGAATGTAAAAAATATGCCTCTTCAATAATTGGATGTTGGATGTGTACTAATTGATAATTTAGTCTTAGATGCATGATTTTTTTAATTAGTTGTTAGTGGCTTTGAACTAGCTGTCAGTAACTGCGAGTACTCTCAGATCTGAACTTAGTGTCTAATTGTTGTTGGGATATACAAGTATCCGGCCACGTCCACTCTGTGTAGTATTCCTGTTTGTATCCATCTGATGAGTTAAGCCTTTTTCAACTGATTCTATAGTTCGTTCTTATGTTGTACTGTTACACCACTGTCCCAGGTTGGGATCCCTCTAACATGTTTAACCCCGCCACATTCTGTATGTATGTGCCTGTCCCAAGTCAGGAGCCTGAAATTCAGTGGATGTCGTTTGTTGATGTGTTACATATTTGTTTTTCGTTCATAAATTAGGCCGTTAGTTTTCTCGTTTGAATTGTTTTACATTTGTCATTTCGGGGCCTTTTATACCTGACTATGCGGTATGGGCTTTGCTCATTGTTGAAGGCCGTACGGTGACCTATAGTTGTTAATTTCTGTGTCATTTGGTCTCTTGTGGAGAGTTGTCTCGTTGGCAATCATACCACATCTTCTTTTTAATATTTATAATTAGATCAAGTAAGTATCTCTCGCGGGAGAGTTACACTTATTGATGATTGGTCATTAACGAACATTATTGTGTCCTGCTAGCTGACCAGTTCGCAATTCCTCAATACTTATTTCTAGATTAATTTTATGAATTGTTGGAAGAAGGTACATGTGTCCTCCATGTTTTGAATTATTATTATTCTTTAAGAAATTATACGTCTGGGAATTTTTTTTTCTCTCCTTGCTTTATATTTAACACTTCTCTCAACATGCCAAAATTGTAATGATTTAAAATAAAAAGAAAATATTATCCTCTACACACATGGCCAAGATAACACTGATATATAATTTCTTATTCAGTTGAATTAATAATTAGAATAAAAAAGTTCTAAGGTTCACGGATTGTATTTTTTTATCTTAATAGTTTCTTCTTATAAAACAAGAGATGTGGTATTACATACGTTATTTGTGTGTTTATCATAGCTTTTTTCTGTTATTGCTCATAAACAAAGGAAATTAACGAAAATTTACCCAAAAAACATTACGAATAGATAAATTTAACCGAGTCTAATAAAAAAAATGAAACTAATTTGAAGATAAAAACATTAAAGTGGAAAATGTTGCAGAAAACAAATGAGTAAAAGGCAAATTTTTTCCAACTAAATAAGCATTCAAACTAAGGAAATCGTCAACAGAAAACACAAATAAAAAAATTCAACCGAACAGCTGCAAATGATTAGCATCAAAAATGATTCAGCAAACAAAACCCGTAGACAGTAAAAAATCTTCTTCAGATTGAAACATTGCATAGGAAAAGGAAAAACGAAAGCCATATCAAGCTGAAAAAAATAATAAAATTTTGTATGAAACAAAAGAATATTGCTCTTCTGACAAAAAATTAACAAAGTATAATAATCCTCAACTGAAAAACTGACCTGTTACAAGGCTAAATTTCTGTCCCTATCCAATATACCCTCATTTCCCGTGGCAGTCTAAATTTCTCCGACCTTAATCCCTTAATCTATTACAGAACCTACCTATTGTATTTATTGTGAACTTGTTCTCGTCCTGAATATGCATGAAATATTTGCCACTGGACGTTAAGCAACCAACAATCAATCAATCAATCAACTGAAAAACACCTATATAATTAAGAGTATGTGCAACAAAGTCATGTATATCTAAATTTTGGTCTTTACAAAAAATCAAAGCAAGCAGAAAAAAATGATTGGATGCAAAACAAAACAAACCAAATGGCTGATTAGGATCTATAAAAAACATCAGAAAAGTAACAAAGAGGTATAACTGTAGAGAAAATAAATAAACAAAAAATAATGAGCAATTTCAGAGTTTGTAAAATAAGGAAAAAAATCAAACAAATTCAAATTTGTCATAACAAAATTAATTAAAATAGTTGGCTACATTCTTGCGTTATTGACTACAAGTTTTGCGTAAATGGCTACATTTTTGCAGCATTTGGGGACATAAAAGTATGAGAAACAAAGTCTACTTCTTCCTATCTTGTACTCTTGACCATCTTGTTCGATTCGAATCATTTGTCCGTAATGGTTTTGCGAAAAATGAACATGTAGTGTCGGTCTTTTTCGATCTAGAAAAAGCCTATGATACTGCATGGAAGTATGGTATTTTAAAAGATCTCTTTGATATGGGGTTGAAAGGCAATATGCCAAATTTTATATCTAACAGACAATTTAATGTTAGAGTAAATTCAACCATGTCTGATCTGTATGATCAAGAGATGGGTGTCCCTCAGGGCAGTATTTTATCTGTTACATTATTTAGTCTTAAAATCAACAGCCTTGTTGAAGTTTTAAAAAGTAATATTGAAGGTTCATTGTATGTTGATGACTTTTTAATATGTTATAGAGGCAAAAATATGAATAACATAGAAAGACAATTACAGTTATGTCTTGGAAGAATTGAAAAATGGGCCTCGGAAAATGGGTTTAAATTTTCCACTTCAAAAACGGTCGGGATGCATTTTTGTAACAAAAGGCAATTGCATCTTGATCCAGAACTCACTTTGTACGGCAACCCAATTAAAATGGTTGATGAAACCAAATTTCTTGGGTTAATTTTCGATAAAAAGTTAACCTTTCTACCCCATATCAAAATGTTAAAATCGAAATGTTTAAAAGCATGAGATATTTTAAAAGTTGTCGGAAGCACCGACTGGGGTGCTGATCGCAACATTTTACTTAATTTATATAGATCTCTAGTTAGATCTAAACTAGATTATGGCTCTATAGTGTATGGCTCTGCAAGGAAGTCCTACATACAGATTCTCGATGCTGTGCATCATCAGGGTTTGCGTCTCTGTCTTGGCGCATTTAAAACCTCACCAGTTGAGAGTCTGTATGTAGAGGCTGATGAGCACTCACTCTCTAACAGACGTTTGAAGCTTGGACTTCAATATGCTGTCAAACTAAAAGCCTACTCAGATAATCCTGCCTACAGCTGTGTTTTTAATCCAATTTATGAAGATATTTTTGCAAAACATGAAAATAAAATTCCTCCGTTAGGTATACGTTTAAAATCACATTTAGCTTCTTTTGATTTAAAATCTGTTGCTCAAGTTGAAACTTGCAAATGTCCTCCATGGGAACTTCCCAAACCAAAAATGATATTTGATCTCCGTGAACACAATAAAAATAAAACAAATCCTCTTTTAATTCAGCAACACTATGCTGAAATCAAAGCCAATTATTCAGATTTTTCAACTGTCTATACTGATGGATCAAAAGATGGTGACAGAGTTGCATCTGCTGCTGTCTTCAGGGACAGAGCTGCAACTCTCCGTTTGCCATCTGATGCATCGATCTTTACTGCTGAAGCAGAAATAAAAATTTTGGCTTTGAAATTTATTGCTTCTTCAGATAAATCCAAATTTATTATATGTTCTGATTCACTTTCATGCTTACAAGCTATACAAAATACTAAAATTAAAAACCCAACAATTCTCAAAATTTTATATGTAATGAGGAATTTAAAAATTCTTCTTAAAGAAATATTATTTCTATGGGTGCCGAGTCATGTTGGAATCCTTGGAAACACAGCTGTAGACCTTGAGGCAAAGAATGCCCTGGGTGACCCTTTATCTAACTGTGATATACCATATACCGATTTTAAATCTAATATTAGAGAATATGTTTTTAATATATTGAAAAATGAATGGAGTAAAAAAGATGGTAATAAATTACATGAAATTAAACCTAATTTATGTAAACCTTTCAATAATTTTATGTGCAGAAAAGATCAGTGTGTTATTTCTAGATGTCGTATTGGTCATACTAGAATAACACACGAATATCTTTTAAAAAATGAAGTAGAACCACAATGTATACCTTGTAACTGCAAGTATACTATTAAACATGTTTTAATCAATTGTATTGACTTTGCTGATATTCGGAAGAAGCATTTAAATGTCAATAATATGTATGATTTATTTAATAATATTCCATTTACAAATATTGTTTCATTCTTAAAAGAAATTGGAATATATTATAAAATATAAAAATGTTGTTATATTTAAAACGATTTTAATTTTTATCACGTTATCTTAGTGTTGATTTTTATTTGTAAATAATCAATTTGCTTAAGTCTAGAATTTTAGTTTATTGAAAGACCTTTTGCCTGATTTTATAAATATACCTTAAATTGTTATAATATTCGAATTAGCTCTCGCCGCGATATAGCCTTTCTGTGCTAATGCGGCGTAAAGCAAACAACAATCAATCAATCTTCCTATCTTATCTGTCTTTTGTTACATTTTCAATGAAACTGCCAATGGGTTAATGGTCAGCGTGCTTTACATCGGGTGCTGAAATTTTCCATAAAACGTTTGCTTCTAATGTTAGCACGTTAAAAAACAAGCTATGCATGTCGGTATGGTACACATCCAAACAATCTAAATAGTATTTCAGTGTTTTTCTTCTTAATTATATGTTATCTTTTATCTAGTTGATTGATCTCTTCCATGTCTACACACCCCAAGGGTGACTGGGGTATAGAAGTATGGTCATCATTGGTCTTCCTCCGACCGGCAGTAAAACCCTTGCTAAAGTGGGGCGTCCGTTTGGCTGTGCGGGATGTACAAATTTGCAGCCACGTCCGGTCAGAATGGGGACGTTAAATCCGATGCCTCGTGTTAAGAGAGTGCCACGCTCTTTGCACGTTAAGAACCCTTGTAACAACTCTTTGAGGGGTCCGTAGGTGACCTGTTGCAAGGCTAAATTTCTGTCCCTATCCAATATACCCTCATTCCCCGTGGCAGTCTAAATTTCTCCGACCTAAATCCAGGACGCCCTTATTACAGCACCTACCTATTGTATTTATTGTTAATTTGTTCTCGTCCTGAATATGCATGAAATATTTGCCACTGGACGTTAAGCAACCAACAATCAATCAATCAATCCATGTCTACAAGGGGCTTCGGTGGCCGAGTGGTCTAAGTAATTATTACTGTAATAACTAGCCAGTCAACACTGAGGTTGTGAGTTCAAACTCCGCTCGTGCGGGTGAACTCGATTCCTATCTTAATTGACTAGGATTGTCAGTTTTCCTTTCGAAGGACGGTGGTTTTCTCCGGGCACTCAGGCTTCCTCCACCAAATAAAAACTGGCCGACACAAAATAGCCCAAAAGTGGCGTTAAAAGACCAAAAATCAAATCCATGTCTTCATAGATATGAATACGTATATATTTAAATAAGTAGTACTTGCCACTATCTTCTCTGTGTTCTTTTCTTCTCTTGAAGTTTGAGAAACTAAACAATATAAAAGGCAAAGAATAAAACAGAATAAAGATAAACCTAAATAAAGTATTCAGCTTACAAAGTAGACATAACACACTTTACAAAGTGAAACGCATTGTCATCGCAATAAAAAAATATTGCCTAAAGTCACGATCTGGGAATACTGCAATATAATTGAAACCATAAAACTGTAAATTCATTTCATTCATTTTATTTTTTGACAAACAGTTAAGGCATCAATAAATTCAAAATTTGACTTAAAAGCAACAAAACCATAGGGATAAACAAAAGGATGTGCAGAATATTGAGAAAATTCCATCTACACATTGGTCTGAAATTATGATTCGAAATAAAGGATTTACTGAGTTCCTTGGGTTATTTATTTCCCTTTTTTCTGCTCCTGATAAAAAAACTGGTTAAATGCTAAAATGTTTTTTGACAATGTTCCATTTAAAATCTTATTTCTTGACTTCAATAATCAATGTGTTTTATACCCCAAGGGTGACTGGGGAATAGAAGTATGGTCACCACTGGTCTTCCTCCGACCGCCGGTAAAACCCTCGTCAAAGTGGGGCGTCCGTTTGGCTGTGCGGGATGTACAAATTTGCAGCCACGTCCGCTCAGAATGGGGACGTTAAATCAGATGCCTCGTGGAAAGAGAGTGCCACGCTCTTTTTACGTTTAGGACCCTTGCAACAACTCTTTGAGGGGTCCGTAGGTGACCTGTTGCAAGGCTAAATTTCTGTCCCTATTCAATATACCCTCATTTCCCGTGGCAGTCTAAATTTCTCCGACCTCAATCCCAGACGCCTCTATTACAGAACCTACCTATTGTATTTATTGATTCAGCCATGCTGGATCTATGCGATCACTCTGGTTTTGGAGATGGTGCAGAATACTAAGTTGAAGACATATCATGAAACTAATTATGTGTTTTTATGACTTGCAGAAACTTTCTACACCATTTTAATCATCAACTGCCAACCTTTGACATGTTATTTGCCCTTAAATTAAGAAAAGATTGGTCGAATAGTGACTTTATTTTAGATATACACTTGCATATAGTTCCTTTCTAAATCAAAATTTATGATGATTTACTATTTATAAATTAATTTGAAAAAGTATTTGTACATCAATTGAATCAGTTGATATGAATTTTGAAAGTATTATATTAGTATCTTGTGCTTGTTTAAATTATTGTTCAATGAAATGTAGGTCAACATGTGTATTAATATATCTAAGTTGATTCCCACACTTTTTTGAAATAGTATTACTCCAATGCTTTCCATAGGCAGATAAGAGTCAGAATGATTATTAACTGTCATGATTTTCAAATAAGTATTAATTAGAAACAACCCCAGGCTTAATTCAAAACAGTTGATATCTCATGACCTGTTACATATTTAAATAGACACAATTTATTACACACCTAACTGAATACACACATTCTTGACCTCAATAGTAAATCTACAAATGTATTATTTATTTTGATCTACAGTACATTAAAATATTCTGTTAATTTTGCTAGCTAGCTGAATGATTAATCTGATGCGGTTTTTTTTCAAAGAAAATACTTAAAATGAAAAAAATATCTATAAAAAAATTCAAGCAAATTTTATTTTACTTATAAAATCAGTTCCATTATCATCTGACATAAGTCTCTAATTAATTAGTTACAATTATCAGAAATTTGGTTGAAATATTAAACAAAAATGCATAACTCTTATCTGAGCATTTTCTGCAATAATATTTATTTGTTTATTTTACATTTATATCCCATTATATTGCTATTTAACAGTAATTGGAAATATCTCAGCATTAGGTATTTGTTCATTCAGATTTGAATACAGGAAATGTATTCTTTCTTAATGAAGAATGAACACCTATTTAGATAAAAAATTGTTATTATTTTTTTAATTTTTTGTTGTTGAGAAAGTGCATTTATAAGGCCTCTTTCTGGAAATTACTAAACCTGTCATTATCAATGGCATATAAAAAATATATTACTTGTTTGACGATTTTCCTTTCCATTCTTGTCAAAAATAAAATCTGACAGAGTCTAAAATTGAAAGATCAGTATATATATCTATATTTGCATCAACATTGTGAAATTCCCTACCTTTGGACAATAACATAGAAACTTTACAGTAAGATTGGAAATGAAAAGAGAAAATAATTTAGGAAAAAGTATGGTCATAAAGAATATCAGACTAGCTATGGCTGGATCACAACATCAACGATGCTTTGATTGTTAATTTGTTCTCGTCCTGAATATGCATGAAATATTTGCCACTGGACGTTAAGCAACCAATAATCAATCAATCAATCAATTTGTTGTGTTGCAATTTTATCATCCAGTATGAACACCTCAGAATCAAATTTTCCATGATTTTATTTCATTTTTGAAATGAGATTTTAGGGCATTTCACAAATTTTATCTCTGCTTCATTTGAATATGTTTAACAATGCCTATTGCTTTGTGATATTGTTCAGTGACTCCTGTAATTACTACAGAAAAAAATTGTAGAATTTCAATATATCTTCCAAATTCAGCACTTAAATCACATGTTCATGACCAAAAATACAAAATAATGTGATGTTGGCGTGTAATTGCCTTTTCAATACATTCCTCTCTTGTCTCGTACATCTTAAGGTGTGAGTAGAAGTGGACTCACTAAAAGAACAGGAGCTAGCCACCAGGAAAATTGTTCTATGCGATACAGTGTACGTGTGATGGGAGTCGGTGGAGGTGCGGAAAAGGTGGGAAAAGCATCTCTATTACCATCAGCAATGATCGAAAAAGTGGCTAAGCATCTCCTTCACCAAAGATAAAAAAGGTTGCTAGAGCATCACCATCACAAAGATGGAAAACGAGCTGTCGCATTTCACATAGTTCAGGGTGTCTGACAGGGACGACTGGGTGGCAGCTTACCCGAAGTAGACTTGTCAAATACAGAATTGTGTATAGGGCTGTGTTTATATATTTGAACTGTGATTTCCCGTGTAAATGGGTCAAAAATGAGCTTGTGTGCGTGTTATTATGACACAGTTCTCCAGAATTCTGGAATATAGTGTAAATTTATGGTTCGTGTGAATTGACTGTTGAGTCATCTGTACACATATATATATATTTTTGATATTCGGAACAGCCGTTTACGAACTGTTCCCTAGAAGAATGCCTTGGATCAGCTGGAGGTACTTAATTTGTATAACATCAATCCACAAAATCCCCGGAAGATGTTCTTTTGGTTGGGATGAATTCTTGTTTTTTATAGAAAATATGTCTCCTTTGAGTAGTCGTCCTCATGTCTCTTCTGAAAGACCAAGGACTTTATGAAAATCAACATCTTACAGAACATCTTCAGCCAAATCGAATTCTCGTAGGACTTTATCCTCAGCCAGATCAAGAACTCTTAGGACTTCTTCTGCCAAATCAAAATTTCGATCTCTAATAGTCTTACGGGATTGCATTGTTGGGTAGATCGAGATCAAAATCTCTGGTGGAGTATGGCAGCCCACATTAAAATACAATGTATTAAGGGAGATGAAGAAATTAACACAGGGAGAGGTCTAGATCTCCATCCTACAGGGCAGTACCATCATCTTCTAGATGAGTACCATCTAGATCAATATCACCAATTATTTAAAAATATCATCGAAATAACACAGATAGAAGGAGGTCATCTAAAACCAAATCTACAAGTGACCGACCTGTTAAGCAAAGTGAGACATTTCCTTTGAAGAAGGGAAGTACAAAATAATGAATTTGTATAGATAAGATGTTGTAAATTCCTAAGTTATGCACTTGAACTAATAAATACTATAGGAATGGGATCTGCTGTGAAGAAAAAAGTCACATGTAGAAATTCCAATCGAAGGTCGGTGGTTTTCTCAATTTTGAATGGTATTGCTTTCATTTTTCTTACATTTGCCATATTTTGCCACTTGCAGAAAAGTTAAACATGTTTTTAAATTGCAGATGTAATAAACATTAAAACCAATGTTGGTATTGTTCATAATGTTCAATCATAGTGATGACAGACAACTATATAATCATATTTGCTTGTAAAATATTGGCGTGCTACAGAAAGGATATTTGCAACCAGTCACACTATTCAGTTATCCCACCCTCCATATTGGTGTCAGCAGCCCAGCATAAGGGTACTTTAAATACTCTAAAACACAATAATTTCTGAATCCAATATTTTTCTAAACGGTAAAAGAGACTAGAGTCTTACAGTATAATCTGTTCATATGAGCTTGTGCCTTTTTCCTCAAGTCTTTCAAGACAAGTTTCTGATCTGTACTTTCAGTTCCTACAAAAACTGTTATATTACAACTATCACAGAAAGGCCACTTTAAGTTCGACAACAATTAGTTACACATGAATTTGATTTCCATAAATGAAAGAGCTGATCTGAAAGGTCATCAAAACATTCCTTATTGTTTAAGTTCAGGAATAATCTTTTGTATGGTATGAAATTGAAGTTTAATATGATATGAATAAAATAAACATGTTAAGTATAATATACAAAATAATTATGCATGAATACAGTGTAAAAATGTTGAAGAGCATGTATATTAAGATGTTTCAAAATGGTGTGTTATTTGTGAACATATTACATGTATGATGTGGATGTAAACATAATATCTCCAATTCTTTGTCAATTTAACCCATCTTGAACCCAAAAATTTTATCAAGGCGTGGCTCACATTGATCTCAGTCAATGATTGGTAAATGCAACAGGTTCTCCCTGACAAAACTTAGATAATACATAGACATTGACATCTTCTGTTAATTCAAAATTTCAACTTATCTATTTATAGTGGATTGGGAAATGTAACTTCAACTTATTCTTATCCCTCCCCACTTTGTGTGTGTACGGCCTTGTAGTAGCATTAGCGTTCTCTTTTTGAAATCTACAAGGGTGTATTTTACATGCTAAGGGTATTGCTCTCCCTGAAAATAGGCCAGCCATTTTTACCGACGATTGTAAATGTTTGTTATTCAGAATATATATAGTTTGCGGATTCATTTGTATGTGTATGATGTAGAAATCAGGAATATGGATAAATCTATTAGGAGAATGAGGTTTTATTAATTAAATAATCATTGAGAAACAAATTCTTACATACTTACTCCTGGGTTATCGGATTAATCCAACCTTGATAGTTTAATTATCAAATTTTAACCGAATTTTCCGTGGCAGTCTAAATTTCTCCGACCATAATCCCTTAATCTATTACAGAACCTACCTATTGTATTTATTGTGAACTTGTTCTCGTCCTGAATATGCATGAAATATTTGCCACTGGACGTTAAGCAACCAACAATCAATCAATCAATCAAATTTTAACCTCACTCAGACTCAGACTTTAAATTATTAATTTAACTTTCTCTATTTGATAAATTTGATAATCAACTTTTAAAGATGTTTAACTTGCATCAAAAGTCAATTATGTAATAAAGTGTTTTGTCATGCTTTAAGAATAGCGTTAAAGCAATGTCTAGTGTCATACTTAAATGTATGCCCAGACAAACTTAAATATGATTTTTTTAACATAAAATTAGCACAACAATGAAACATCGAACTTTATATTGATATTGGTTAATATTCCTATGCATTCAAATTTTCTAATATACTGCAATTCTCTTCTATTCACAAATAAGGTGTAGCCATTTATTCAGGAAATTATTGTACATGTGAATGATACTAAAAAAAATAATGTATTGGAATTTTGGAAAGCAATAGTAAAATTCGCAAATTAAGTACAAGACTGCAGTAAAGAAACATGAAAGTTAGGCACTATTACAGTATATTTACCAAAAGAATGATTTGGGTACAACTCCTCCAATATTTTAGGACGGGCATTAAAGAATGCTGCAGTTTTTTTTTCTCCTAAAAAAAGCTGTTGCCCATCATTTTTATCAATTCCCATAATAACAACATCTACGTTGTACCCTCCAATTTCAACTATCTGAAATGTTCAAAAGTATACTAGTTATATCCAACAAATATGTTTAACATCACTGCATATATACTATTGTACCTGTCCCAAGTCAGGAGACTGTAGTTTTAGTGGTTGGCACTTGTTGCTATGAGTTATACATTGTATATTTTAAACTATAAGTATGTGCAAGGGCTTTATATCCATGCAAAGGTCGTTAAAAAAAACCCGTAGTAGTAGTAGCAATGTTATGTTAACTCTTCTGTAACTTAAATATTAGTGATGAATAAAACTTGGAAAATTAGTTCAGAATTCTTTCAATTGGCTTAACAAAAGTACAGTGAGTCTATATACCTGTTGTCTGGTTGGTTAGCACTCTACCTTTTTCTTTATATTCAAGCTTTTCCTCTGCTGAAGGAAAATCACATCCTTACAGTATCACAGCTGATACACAATCTACCAGTATCTTGACTAACTGACCTTTATCAGAAAGTTAATTACTTTTACATCCTCAACAGATGCAAGGTAAGCCAACGCTTCTGTTATTTTATAGTGATCTGACATTACATCTTCTGTTTAAATTGAAGGTAGAGGAGAACATTCATCTCATATATTCTTGGAAAAGATTACTCAAATGGGCAATTAATTTTTCCATGTACATTCCTTCTCTGATAAGAATGACAAACTCCCAAAACTATCAAGTTCACCCGACTATCGTCTTAATTTCTTAAGATCGTACCAATTCAATCTTGAAGAAAATTTACGTTTTAGGACGAAATTTGATGGGGAAAAATGAAACAACAACTTGTTTCAAAATACGTCTTTATTTGGTAATACACACCTTTATGGATTTGGTTATGAAATCAGTCGGACTCACCAATATCCCTCTCTCTGTTAGGAATCCCATACTTTTGTCAGTAATGGCTAGCTCCGTGAATTTGTTTGACAACTCTGTGTTACTGTATTTTCTCCGTATTGTGTTAAAGTCCTGTAATTGAAATGACTGCATGCAGCTGTCTTAAAAAATACTCGTTCTGTTAATAAACATTTCTCATTTGCATACTGCAATTGCTAGTCATTCAACCAACATCTTGCATTAAAGCAACTTCTCGTTTGTATTTTGATGCAACATGAGTTTGTTTCATTTAGTCTATTTCACAACGTTTATTTTAACTACACTTCAAAATGTCATAATCATTTCCCCCCCAAGGGTGACTGGGGAATAGAAATATGGTCACCATTGGTCTTCCTCCGACCGGCAGTAAAACCCTTGCTAAAGTGGGGCGTCCGTTTGGCTGTGCGGGATGTACAAATTTGCAGCCACGTCCGGTCAGAATGGGGACGTTAAATCCGATGCCTCGTGTAAAGAGAGTGCCACGCTCTTTGCACGTTAAGAACCCTTGCAACAACTCTTTGAGGGGTCCGTAGGTGACCTGTTACAAGGCTAAATTTCTGTCCCTATCCAATATACCCTCTTTTCCCGTGGCAGTCTAAATTTCTCCGACCTGTAATCCCGGAAGCCCCTATTACAGAACCTACCTATTGTATTTATTGTTAACTTGTTCTCGTCCTGAATATGCATGAAATATTTGCCACTGGACGTTAAGCAACCAACAATCAATCAATCCGATGCCTGTGTAAAGAGTGTGCCACGCTCTTTGCACGTTAAGAACCCTTGCAACAACTCTTTGAGGGGTCCGTAGGTGACCTGTTGCAAGGCTAAATTTCTGTCCCTATCCAATATACCCTCATTTCTCGTGGCAGTCTAAATTTCTCCGACCTTAATCCCGGACGCCCCTATTACAGAACCTACCTATTGTATTTATTGTTAATTTGTTCTCGTCCTGAATATGCATGAAATATTTGCCACTGGACGTTAAGCAACCACAGTAGTCATTATTATGTTTCAGATAGTAAAAATAAGTCAAGTACTAAGTAATGCAGTTTGAAAAATCAATTTAATCAGATTAAAAAAAAACATTTCTCTAATACATCATTTCATTCCTCCAATTCTTTACCGATTTATCTTTCTCCTGACCAGATGATTATTTTAATCCTTGTGTGGTTCTTTGATATCATTGTTTCATGGGTTATATTCAATCATGACATCAAAATTTCTTACTTCCTAATTGTAACATAAAAAAAAGGTGAGATGACATCATAAAAAAGAACACATCTTTTTCCATAATTCCTGTTATCTCTTTCTATGTATTGAAGTAGAATCTTCTGATTGTTAATGCCCCCCAAGGGTGACTGGGGAATAGAAGTATGGTCACCATTGGTCTTCCTCCGACCGGCAGTAAAACCCGTGCTAAAGTGGGGCGTCCGTTTGGCTGTGCGGGATGTACAAATTTGCAGCCACGTCCGGTCAGAATGGGGACGTTAAATCCGATGCCTCGTGTAAAGAGAGTGCCACGCTCTTTGCACGTTAAGAACCCTTGCAACAACTCTTTGAGGGGTCCGTAGGTGACCTGTTGCAAGGCTAAATTTCTGTCCCTATCCAATATACCCTCATTTTCCCGTGGCAGTCTAAATTTCTCCGACCATAATCCCTAATCTATTACAGAACCTACCTATTGTATTTATTGTCAACTTGTTCTCGTCCTGAATATGCATGAAATATTTGCCACTGGACGTTAAGCAACCAACAATCAATCAATCAATCTGATTGTTAATGAAGTAGAATCTTCTGATTGTTAATGAAGTAGAATCTTCTGATTGTTTAATGAAGTAGAATCTTCTGATTGTTAATGAAGTAGAATCTTCTGATTGTTAATGAAGTAGAATCTTCTGATTGTTAATGAAGTAGAATCTTCTGATTGTTTAATGGTATACCCTGTTTGATAGGAATATTGCCAGACATATATTTAACCATTTAAGCTCCTTGTCAAATCCATTTATACTCTACTAGGCGATAATACTACTGCCGAAAAATAAGAAAAAGCAGGAAATCGGTTGGAGATAATTTATGCATCATTTTATGACCTTTATGTATTAGGCAATTGTGGGCTCTATGATCACAGCTTATGTGCTGTTAGATCATTATATAAAATAATGGAGACCTGGAGTTGTTTTAGGAGTAGGACTAATGATGTTGGTTGGCATTGTACCTGGCACACACACAGAAGAGCCAAAAAAACCTAGATCCTTACTTGGACATACAAGTAAATGAATTGTTAGAACTATGCACAACGTTTAATGCCTACAGAGAAGATCTTTCTTTTATATATATCGCTGATAAGCTTCTGGCCATTGTTGATGACATCTGATTTAAGCTTTTTCCATAAATGAGATCACAGAAATCTTCCATTTGCAGATTGAAATCAGTAGTTGGACACCAGAGTGGTGATGAAGCAGGGCTTTGGTGATAGCGTTCATCGGTATTTTCTGTAATTATCCCTTCTATATCCTCTGCCACTTCTGGTGTTTTGCATTTAGGCGATTATTTGAAAGACGGTGAAGCAATTTCTTCCTATTTCTTTCCATCAGTTTGGATCCAAACTTTGACGAGACTGAATTGTCTTGGACATTTGGCAACCTAGAATGTGTTTCTGTTATTGATGTTTTGACTGATTCACAAATGTTGAATCAGGCCTGCTGTTCCGTCCAGTTCGATTTTATTGAGTCTGAGAAGCTTTCTACACCTCTTCTTGTCGGCTTTTGTCTTCTCAACTGTGTAAGATTTATCTTTTTCATGAGTCCCCAAAGGTGACTTGGGAATAGAAATATGGTCACTACAGGTCTTTTTCGACCGGCAGTAAAACACTTGCCAAAGTTGGGCCTCCGTTTGGTTGTTCGGGATGTACAAGTTCGTACACGTCCAGTCAGAATGGGGTCGTTAAATCCGATACCTCGTATAACAAAAAGGGGCCCTTGCAACAACTCTTAGATGGGTTCGAAGGTGGCTTGGTGCAATGCATGTAGTACGATGAAACGGTTCGGAATGAATGTATGTTTTCCCCCATTCCCATCACCTTCTCGATGTTGGTTTGTGGATAGGTTCTTTCCACGATTTTTACTGCCAACCAATACTCTATATACTTTCTTGTTCAAAGTATATTTTATTGTTGTATTGTTTTGCTTACATGAAGTGTTCTCAGAAAAAAAGCTTTACAAACTCGCTCTTTTTCCCCGACTGTAGTTTAACAGTAGGAATGATTTTATTTTCTTTTTGTGGTACATCTTTTGGCTTTAATTTATAGTTAAACAGTAGGAATTTGAATTTTCTTTTCTTTTTGTGGAACATCTTTTGGCTTTAGTTCGCTCTATATTTTGGCAAATAAAGTATATCTGCTTCTCATAATGATCCCAACTCATAATAAGTAGTAAAAATCTCTCCTGCTTGATCTGTCGTTAACTTTACAGAGCATTTAAATATACATTTGAACAGTGGCGATATTTCATCTTTTTCTTTTCCTGTTAAACTGGTATACGGTAAACCATGTACTCTGTTAAACTGTTTAGCATTTCATTTCCAAACGTTTTGATTCTTTGTTTTTCTTTCGACATAGTTCTTTCTTTACAGGAATTTTATAATGTGCACGTTTCTTTGGTGTAACGTAGGACGTAAAACATAAAGAAGGAGAACTAATTTTACCCAGGAGAACGTCTACTGGAAAATGTATATTGAATGAACATGGACCTTGCCCACACTGTATGTAATGGATAATTCTAAACATTTCCATTACAAATCATCAGATAACTAGCACATGTTAGGCATGATTACCATGTTAGGCATGTACAGGTAGGAATTTTGACGAGAAAGGTTTAATATTGATTGATTGATGATTGCCTTACCCCGCATCAGCACCAAAAAGCTATATCGCGGCGATTAAGAAAGACTTAATACATGGGATCTAGAGACTGTTGAAGGAAGTACTCTCTTGAATGCAAAAAGACGATATTACTCATATTGTAATTGCAGATCCTTTAATACAAGCTGCCCCAAGGGTGACTGGGGAATAGAAGTATGGTCACCATTGGTCTTCCTCCGACCGGCAGTAAAACCCGTGCTAAAGTGGGGCGTCCGTTTGGCTGTGCGGGATGTACAAATTTGCAGCCACGTCCGGTCAGAATGGGGACGTTAAATCCGATGCCTCGTGTAAAGAGAGTGCCACGCTCTTTGCACGTTAAGAACCCTTGCAACAACTCTTTGAGGGGTCCGTAGGTGACCTGTTGCAAGGCTAAATTTCTGTCCCTATCCAATATACCCCCATTTCCCGTGGCAGTCTAAATTTCTCCGACCATAATCCCTTAATCTATTACAAAACCTACCTATTGTATTTATTGTGAACTTGTTCTCGTCCTGAATATGCATGAAATATTTGCCACTGGACGTTAAGCAACCAACAATCAATCAATCAATTTAATACAAGCATTTGGAGATGTTCGGCTGAAGAAGGATGTGGATAAAAAAAGAAAAAGTATTATGGTAGTTTTTACATATGGTTGGCCTCAAGACTCTTTTGTGCATTCAAAAAACTATCCCAAAATAAAGACAACACAAAAGTTATTAAAATTGCAAAGAACCAAATGCTGGCACAAAAAAATAATATATTATTTTAATGATAATGTTGATAAATGTGCATATGAAACTTGTGCTGATAAAGATGGTGAACTTAAGCATCAAAGCACAGACAGCTGTGACGTCCGGATTTGATGTATAATAATGGTATGCTCAAAACAACTTGGAATTTATATTAATGAAAGAGACGAAACATTCAAGCTTGATCAAGCTCTGAATTTGGATTTTGATTAAATATTTGACACATCATAGATTGCTGTCACAGAACTAATGTGATCATAGAACTTTAAAATATGAAGTTGGAGGTGTACCAGATCTAGAGGACATTTCAAGTCTAGGAGTAGCAGACAATCCATCCCAAACAAAATCATCTTGACTACACACCTAATATCACCTGCGACTTGGCTGCAATATCCACATTGACCTCTCCTTTCTGCTCACAGCAAACGTAATGTAAGGACGAGAAGGCCCGATCTTGTAAACTTGTATTTAGTTTCTAGAGATAAAGTAGCTATCGCTCAGTATAAGAAGGCAGGAAGGTTCCGGAGGCATTTCATGAAGTTTCAGTCTCAACAATAGTTGAAAGACCGTTTCATTAACAGGTACATATTTGAAACTTAACTTGTTTTCGACATGCGAAATAAAGATGCTAGTGCAGAAGAGGAACAAGCACTGCGTTACACTGCTGGTTATATTGAACAAAAATTGTTGAAATCTTACGACTTACGAAAAAAAGAAAAGAAAGAAAAAAAGAAAAGTACAGATAAATATGCCGCCGTACTGGCAGCATATATATCTGTACTATCATCATAGAAAGAAAGTCATTTCTAATCGTTACAAGCATTCAAGAAAGTTCCATAGCTAACCAGTAGACTTGTTCAATTTGCAGATCGGGATCGGGGTGGTCATTTTGTTTAAAAGACTAGGTTATCGCATTTTAAAGAATGGAAATAATATTAACCACATTTTCAACATTCTTTATGTCTTACCTAATTAAAACAAGAACTAAAGGTGAAACTAACAGAAAGCAGAATGACACAGTTAGATAGGAAATTTATTTGTGAATTGAATGAGGAAATGAGTACTGTTTTATGTGGGTTTTTATCTTAAATGACGAGTCCACTGTTGTCTTTGTCAGTGGTTGGCATGATTAGCATGTACAGAGCAACTTATGGAGCAACCATTTAACTTCCAAGGGGGGTTATGGTTTTTTGTTTTGATTTTACATAGATTTTCAATGCTATCAAACAAATTATTTCATTCAAAATTTAACACTATAAGGTATGGGGAAAATCTGGATTCAGAATATTTTTTTTGTCCTCTGTTGAACAGAATATTTTTTTTAACAATTTGGGAATCAGAATGTTTTTTTTCTAAAAAAAACATATCCCCCCCCCCCTTTTGAAGTTAAATGGTCGTTCCCTTATTGTACTACCAACAAGAAACTTTTTTTTCATTCACCTGTTCGACGTTGCAACGGAAGTAAAATTAAAGAGACGATTCTCTCTTCAACATGTTTAACTCTGTCATGACTATTCTAAAAGCGAGTGTGGTGATTCAGTAGTAAACTGCCGTTTAACCCATGAAACAAAATATATAGTTTCTCTTCCATCTGAATAAAGATGATTGATAACTGGTGCATGCGTGGCTTATTTAAAACAAGTTAATATAAAGTTATATACAATAAGAACCGGTGCAGAGAACAGGCGCAATGATTAAAATTATGTGCAGGATATGAAGCTATTTAAATGAGAGTGGAGAGAACAGCGTATGTGAGCTGCTCTCTGAAAGAGTCGACTGTCTGTGAATTAACAACTGTATGTAGCGTGCCATTTTGTATGGATTCTTGTTCGTCAATGTGTTTTTGTAAGGTAGCGTCAGTTACGTAAAATCCATGACACAAAGAAAACAAACCACAACACAAAGTCTCTAATAAAATCACAATGTAATCTGCTAAAGATAGAATATCAATTTAACATAATAAAACTGAACAATTTCTGTTACTGAAAATAGTCCTTTGATCTCTCTGACATAATATTACTGACCTCTCTAACTATCCTCTCCACTCCAAACTATCATCCCTCTGATCTCTCTCGCATCCCCTTATATACCCAACTACAGGCGGGTTCCAAAGATGGGGAACCTGGCGGTTCTGAAGATATACCGGACGGTGAAATAATTAAGACACCGTTCAAATAAATAAAAAAACGGGTGGTACCCTATTGAAATGTAATTTAACCCAAAAGTATTAATATAAAACATGTTACGTAATAATACATCAAACTATCAAAACTAATATCGCTACATGTAGTTGGTAGAAGAATCCATTGCGTTATTGTGTATGGGAAAAACGAAAATCTGTACGAGTCTTTGGATGCATAGATATGTTTTCTGGTTCTAGAATCTGATGGAATGTGAATTGTGCTAAATGGTTTAGCAACAAGATGATGTGTGACCTTGTTCGTCATAAACAAGCATGCACATAATCTGCGTTGTGTTAATTGTGGCCAGTTGAGTGTATTTAACATGTTTGATACACTGCTAGTGTTATGATACCTGTTGCAGGCATACCGAGCAGTTCTCCTTTGGACCATCTCTATCGTCGAGATAGATTCTGAGGTGGGTCACAAAACGTTCAGGAGTACTCAAATTTGGGACGGACAAGTGCTTGGTATGCCTGGCTCTTAATGTTGTAGTTAGATGTTTTCATGTTTCTTCTAAGAAAGCCAAGTGTTTTATTTGCTTTGGAGATATTGGAGATATTGTCAGATTCGAGAACGAAGCCATTCCACCATAATATAAGTTTCAAATGGTAAAAATGTATCTGCCACACCATTGAAAAAATCCAATTCGGTCCCATTACTCGCAACGGAGAAATTGGTGATTCGTGAATCTGAACATTTATATTTAAGCTATGTTATAAGTATTCCCGTCATAATTAAAAAGTATATTTATATGTATAAACTAGACCAGAAACCAAATGAGAATTAAATTAAATTAATAAATTGTATGTAGTTTAAGATTCGAGTAATAAAACTCTAAAACCGATACTATGACTTCGTCCAACTATTGCATTGATTGAAAATTTCTGTTTTATTTCTCATGTACTTAAATAAGTATAACCAAATAGATGAATCTAACCATAAAGAAAGTAACAAAAACGGTTTTTTAGAATTAATATTGAAAGGAGAACACATTTAAAGATTCTGCCACGCCCTCTTGCACGTTCAGAACCATTACAACAACTCTTTTTGTAGGAAAGGTGATTATTAAAGATGCAATTCGTTCACACTCCAGAGTTTGTTTATATAAAAAAATATGTGTGTGATGTTCAAGTACGCAGCCACGTACGATCAGAATGAGGACGTTTAATACGATGCATCATTTAAGGAGAGTACCACGCCTTCAACACGTACTGAAACTTTTCAACATTTCTGGGGTATAGACATGTTAACAATTAGGTCCGTGTGTAGTAAAACTATTACCTAAGCGGTGCGTGCGTTTGTCAGTGCGGGATGTATTAATACACAGTTACGTTCGGTCAGAATGGTGACGTTAAATCCGATACCTCTAGTTTGTGGTTGGCACTCTTTCTTTACGTTAATAACCCGTGCACCAAGTCCTTTGAGGAGTCCATAGCTGAGGTAAGTTTCTTTAAAAAATTGCCCATTTTATCCAGTGGCAGTCCATTTTTCTCGGTCGACCTCTTTAAGAGATCCACATATTGTATTTATGGTGGTTTCAAGATACACCGTTTCAGGTATCTACCTTGGTTACATATTTCTTCAATAATGTTAAGGCTTTGTCATTCATCCCGAGAACACGAATTATATTCACGAAAGATACTAAGATTGACATGGCATAAATAACAAGACAAAAATTATTGCAATATATAAGAGATCATTCTATTTTATACATTTAGAATTTCCTTTTAATAATCTATCGAAATTTATTAATATCGATTGCGACCCAAATGTGCTGTTAATAATTAACATATTTTGTTTGTGGCACACTTTTTCCATTACGTCTAATGCACCACTGGTATACATC
The DNA here is from genome assembly GCF_021869535.1 of Mytilus californianus. Lineage (NCBI taxonomy): Eukaryota > Metazoa > Mollusca > Bivalvia > Mytilida > Mytilidae > Mytilus > Mytilus californianus. Next base: position 5,889,124 of record NW_026262672.1, read on the forward strand.
ACAGATGCAGATTGTTTCACCGTGAACTTTCCCGTAGTCTTGTATGCTGACAGATGAGTGATACCTACACTGTCCTTTCCATCCTTTTCCGCCTGGCGATGGCTGTAAAGTCATAGCAAATTAAAATCCATGTATTGTATTGATGTACGTATTTATTTATCTGTTTCTTAATAAAATATTGTTTACACTATAGCAAATTAAATAATTGGAGAACACGCATTGTTTTGGCTAGTAAGCATTGCCTCTGAGGCCTGCAATTAGACGTTCAACCCAACTACAACAACACCATTCCCTGCAAAAAACATCATTTTTATCTGCAAAGGATGAGAGAGAACTAAACGAAATCTGTGCAACATCAAATGGAAACTACATACTCATAATTGAAACAGAGATCGACAATATCATCAATCTACAAAACACTTTATGAAAACAAGAGTAATCAACACGAACACAAACAAATATCGGGGTTATCTCATGTGCTTCTGATGGGTAAGCACGTCATGCTTCACACGTGTTACGCCTATAAATTCACTTATGTGCAGCATAAATGACTTTAAAGTACAATGAAATATTGTAACTTTTAATTGTAAGTCTTTTGATATCATGTTCGGAAATTAAACACACTTATACTAGGTTATTCCATTTCCCATAGGCTTCACAACTACCTGAAATCAGGAAACGATCATAGACACCAATTAGACTTCAATTTGGCGTAGAGGAAGAACTGTTCATAAAATGATAAAGTTCGACATGGGCATAGTTCAACTTAAAAAACCCGAATGTGTTATTCTCCTAGCTGGTGGTAACGATGTTGCAGAGGACACGTCTGTCGAGGAAGTGGCATATAAACTGATAAGTTTCTGCTCGCTCCTGACAAATACGTATGGCTTTCGACGAGTAGTAATATGTGCCCTCATGCCACGCTTCCCACGGGATAATTTCAGATTTAAGAAATGTGGATACAATCGGGACAATACAAGTGTCCGAGATAGGGCATACAAGAATATGTATTTCGAAAAGGCACAAGAAATAAATAAAATGATAAAAAACGAGGTTGAAAAATCATAGAAATTTATCTTTTGGGAAAATAACAAAAGGTTTTCCTTCAACACCACAAACAAAAATTCATGCAAAGATAAATTTATTTCCGATGAAGTACATCTAAATACGAAAGGTCCATACCACTTATACAAGTCAATACGAGGAGCAGTTATCAATGCCTGCAAAAAGATTAAATTAGAAAACGGAAATTAACACGTATCTGAACCGTACTCGTAAATTTTGTAATCTTGGGAAAACTTCCGGTGGAAAATCGCAGCAGAATGACAATCAAAACTTTGATGCATAATCATGGTTCAAGTAGTAGTTACGATAAATAAATACTAGTTAACAACAAAAATGAATATCAATCCCCTATGTACAGTCTTTCGATTGCTATCATATTACATATCACATTTTCATCATACTTGACTTTTTTTGTTTATGCTTTTCTATGATGAGGGCCTCAGGGAAGATTAGTTATATAGCTAACTGTGAACCCTCTTAAAGTAAAGTATTGTTGTTGCTTAACTAAATATTTGGTCACCGAAAAGTAAATTATTATGGCGGAAACTTGCAATAATTAATGATTGAGGATCGTCCACCTTAATTTATTCAAACAAGGTTAACATGAATAATCAAACTTAAATCCACAGAAAAATAAATAGGTGAATTATATAAAAATAACATAGTCCTAATAAAAAATTATATTGATTGAAATATTAAAAGTATTGTATTAATTAAATTGAGAATGGAAATGGGGAATGTGTCAAAGAGACAACAACCCGACCATAGAGCAGATAACAGCCGAAGGGCACCAATGGGTCTTCAATGCAGCGAGAAACTCCCGCACCCGGAGGCGTCCTTCAGCTGGCGCCCCCAAGGGTGACTGGGGAATAGAAGTATGGTCACCATTGGTCTTCCTCCGACCGGCAGTAAAACCCGTGCTAAAGTGGGGCGTCCGTTTGGCTGTGCGGGATGTACAAATTTGCAGCCACGTCCGGTCAGAATGGGGACGTTAAATCCGATGCCTCGTGTAAAGAAAGTGCCACGTTCTTTGCACGTTAAGAACCCTTGCAACAACTCTTTGAGGGGTCCGTAGGTGACCTGTTGCAAGGCTAAATTTCTGTCCCTATCCAATATACCCTCATTTCCCGTGGCAGTCTAAATTTCTCCGACCTTAATCCCTTAATCTATTACAGAACCTACCTATTGTATTTATTGTGAACTTGTTCTCGTCCTGAATATGCATGAAATATTTGCCACTGGACGTTAAGCAACCAACAATCAATCAATCAATCCTTCAGCTGGCCCCTAAACAAATATGTATACTAGTTCAGTGGTAATGGACGTCATACTAAACTCCAAATTATACACAAGAAACTAAAATTAAAATTGATACAAGACTAACAAAGGCCAGAGGCTCCCGACTTGGGACAGGCGCAAAAATGCGGCGGGGTTAAACATGTTTTCTGAGATCTCAACCCTCCCCCTATACCTCTAGCCAATGTAGAAAAACAAACTTACAACAGTACGCACAGTAAAACTCAGTTTAAGAGAAGTCCGAGTCCGATGTCAGAATAGGAACCAAAAGAAAATAAACAAAAAATGACAATAATACATAAATAACAACAGACTACTAGCAGTTACTGACATGCCAGCTCCAGACCTCAATTAAACTGATTGAAAGATTATGTCTTCATCATATGAATATCAGGCACAATCCCTCCTGTTAGTAGTTTAGTATTATGCCATCATAAAATATATGAGAAGAACATAACCCGTGTCATGCCAACAACTGGTTTTAGAATAAATATGTTTAATTCCGATGCAAAGACCCTATAAGTGAATCAATATTAAAGCCAAAATATGCAATCTTTAATGACCTGACAACAGTATCGTAACTATATCCCTTCTTAATAAGTCTGTTTAAAGGTTTTGTTAGCTTTTGAGGTGAATACTGACATTTTTGTGCTTTGTAAAGAATATTACCATAAAAGATTGGATGTGAAATACCAGAACGTATAAGATGTCTGCATGTTGAGTTATATTTACGAATGATGTCCTTATACCGATGATAAAATTTAGTAAATGTTTTGACTAGTTTATGATATCGAAAACCCTGTTGTAATAATTTTTCAGTAATACATAAATTTCTCTCGCTAAAATCTAAAAGTTCCAAAGATGGGGAACCTGGCGGTTCTGAAGATATACCGGACGGTGAAATAATTAAGACACCGTTCAAATAAATAAAAAAACGGGCGGTACCCTATTGAAATGTAATTTAACCCAAAAGTATTAATATAAAACATGTTACGTAATAATACATCAAACTATCAAAACTAATATCGCTACATGTAGTTGGTAGAAGAATCCATTGCGTTATTGTGTATGGGAAAAACGAAAATCTGTACGAGTCTTTGGATGCATAGATATGTTTTCTGGTTCTAGAATCTGATGGAATGTGAATTGTGCTAAATGGTTTAGCAACAAGATGATGTGTGACCTTGTTCGTCATAAACAAGCATGCACATAATCTGCGTTGTGTTAATTGTGGCCAGTTGAGTGTATTTAACATGTTTGATACACTGCTAGTGTTATGATACCTGTTGCAGGCATACCGAGCAGTTCTCCTTTGGACCATCTCTATCGTCGAGATAGATTCTGAGGTGGGTCACAAAACGTTCAGGAGTACTCAAATTTGGGACGGACAAGTGCTTGGTATGCCTGGCTCTTAATGTTGTAGTTAGATGTTTTCATGTTTCTTCTAAGAAAGCCAAGTGTTTTATTTGCTTTGGAGATATTGGAGATATTGTCAGATTCGAGAACGAAGCCATTCCACCATAATATAAGTTTCAAATGGTAAAAATGTATCTGCCACACCATTGAAAAAATCCAATTCGGTCCCATTACTCGCAACGGAGAAATTGGTGATTCGTGAATCTGAACATTTATATTTAAGCTATGTTATAAGTATTCCCGTCATAATTAAAAAGTATATTTATATGTATAAACTAGACCAGAAACCAAATGAGAATTAAATTAAATTAATAAATTGTATGTAGTTTAAGATTCGAGTAATAAAACTCTAAAACCGATACTATGACTTCGTCCAACTATTGCATTGATTGAAAATTTCTGTTTTATTTCTCATGTACTTAAATAAGTATAACCAAATAGATGAATCTAACCATAAAGAAAGTAACAAAAACGGTTTTTTAGAATTAATATTGAAAGGAGAACACATTTAAAGATTCTGCCACGCCCTCTTGCACGTTCAGAACCATTACAACAACTCTTTTTGTAGGAAAGGTGATTATTAAAGATGCAATTCGTTCACACTCCAGAGTTTGTTTATATAAAAAAATATGTGTGTGATGTTCAAGTACGCAGCCACGTACGATCAGAATGAGGACGTTTAATACGATGCATCATTTAAGGAGAGTACCACGCCTTCAACACGTACTGAAACTTTTCAACATTTCTGGGGTATAGACATGTTAACAATTAGGTCCGTGTGTAGTAAAACTATTACCTAAGCGGTGCGTGCGTTTGTCAGTGCGGGATGTATTAATACACAGTTACGTTCGGTCAGAATGGTGACGTTAAATCCGATACCTCTAGTTTGTGGTTGGCACTCTTTCTTTACGTTAATAACCCGTGCACCAAGTCCTTTGAGGAGTCCATAGCTGAGGTAAGTTTCTTTAAAAAATTGCCCATTTTATCCAGTGGCAGTCCATTTTTCTCGGTCGACCTCTTTAAGAGATCCACATATTGTATTTATGGTGGTTTCAAGATACACCGTTTCAGGTATCTACCTTGGTTACATATTTCTTCAATAATGTTAAGGCTTTGTCATTCATCCCGAGAACACGAATTATATTCACGAAAGATACTAAGATTGACATGGCATAAATAACAAGACAAAAATTATTGCAATATATAAGAGATCATTCTATTTTATACATTTAGAATTTCCTTTTAATAATCTATCGAAATTTATTAATATCGATTGCGACCCAAATGTGCTGTTAATAATTAACATATTTTGTTTGTGGCACACTTTTTCCATTACGTCTAATGCACCACTGGTATACATCACAGATGCAGATTGTTTCACCGTGAACTTTCCCGTAGTCTTGTATGCTGACAGATGAGTGATACCTACACTGTCCTTTCCATCCTTTTCCGCCTGGCGATGGCTGTAAAGTCATAGCAAATTAAAATCCATGTATTGTATTGATGTACGTATTTATTTATCTGTTTCTTAATAAAATATTGTTTACACTATAGCAAATTAAATAATTGGAGAACACGCATTGTTTTGGCTAGTAAGCATTGCCTCTGAGGCCTGCAATTAGACGTTCAACCCAACTACAACAACACCATTCCCTGCAAAAAACATCATTTTTATCTGCAAAGGATGAGAGAGAACTAAACGAAATCTGTGCAACATCAAATGGAAACTACATACTCATAATTGAAACAGAGATCGACAATATCATCAATCTACAAAACACTTTATGAAAACAAGAGTAATCAACACGAACACAAACAAATATCGGGGTTATCTCATGTGCTTCTGATGGGTAAGCACGTCATGCTTCACACGTGTTACGCCTATAAATTCACTTATGTGCAGCATAAATGACTTTAAAGTACAATGAAATATTGTAACTTTTAATTGTAAGTCTTTTGATATCATGTTCGGAAATTAAACACACTTATACTAGGTTATTCCATTTCCCATAGGCTTCACAACTACCTGAAATCAGGAAACGATCATAGACACCAATTAGACTTCAATTTGGCGTAGAGGAAGAACTGTTCATAAAATGATAAAGTTCGACATGGGCATAGTTCAACTTAAAAAACCCGAATGTGTTATTCTCCTAGCTGGTGGTAACGATGTTGCAGAGGACACGTCTGTCGAGGAAGTGGCATATAAACTGATAAGTTTCTGCTCGCTCCTGACAAATACGTATGGCTTTCGACGAGTAGTAATATGTGCCCTCATGCCACGCTTCCCACGGGATAATTTCAGATTTAAGAAATGTGGATACAATCGGGACAATACAAGTGTCCGAGATAGGGCATACAAGAATATGTATTTCGAAAAGGCACAAGAAATAAATAAAATGATAAAAAACGAGGTTGAAAAATCATAGAAATTTATCTTTTGGGAAAATAACAAAAGGTTTTCCTTCAACACCACAAACAAAAATTCATGCAAAGATAAATTTATTTCCGATGAAGTACATCTAAATACGAAAGGTCCATACCACTTATACAAGTCAATACGAGGAGCAGTTATCAATGCCTGCAAAAAGATTAAATTAGAAAACGGAAATTAACACGTATCTGAACCGTACTCGTAAATTTTGTAATCTTGGGAAAACTTCCGGTGGAAAATCGCAGCAGAATGACAATCAAAACTTTGATGCATAATCATGGTTCAAGTAGTAGTTACGATAAATAAATACTAGTTAACAACAAAAATGAATATCAATCCCCTATGTACAGTCTTTCGATTGCTATCATATTACATATCACATTTTCATCATACTTGACTTTTTTTGTTTATGCTTTTCTATGATGAGGGCCTCAGGGAAGATTAGTTATATAGCTAACTGTGAACCCTCTTAAAGTAAAGTATTGTTGTTGCTTAACTAAATATTTGGTCACCGAAAAGTAAATTATTATGGCGGAAACTTGCAATAATTAATGATTGAGGATCGTCCACCTTAATTTATTCAAACAAGGTTAACATGAATAATCAAACTTAAATCCACAGAAAAATAAATAGGTGAATTATATAAAAATAACATAGTCCTAATAAAAAATTATATTGATTGAAATATTAAAAGTATTGTATTAATTAAATTGAGAATGGAAATGGGGAATGTGTCAAAGAGACAACAACCCGACCATAGAGCAGATAACAGCCGAAGGGCACCAATGGGTCTTCAATGCAGCGAGAAACTCCCGCACCCGGAGGCGTCCTTCAGCTGGCGCCCCCAAGGGTGACTGGGGAATAGAAGTATGGTCACCATTGGTCTTCCTCCGACCGGCAGTAAAACCCGTGCTAAAGTGGGGCGTCCGTTTGGCTGTGCGGGATGTACAAATTTGCAGCCACGTCCGGTCAGAATGGGGACGTTAAATCCGATGCCTCGTGTAAAGAAAGTGCCACGTTCTTTGCACGTTAAGAACCCTTGCAACAACTCTTTGAGGGGTCCGTAGGTGACCTGTTGCAAGGCTAAATTGCTGTCCCTATCCAATATACCCTCATTTCCCGTGGCAGTCTAAATTTCTCCGACCTTAATCCCTTAATCTATTACAGAACCTACCTATTGTATTTATTGTGAACTTGTTCTCGTCCTGAATATGCATGAAATATTTGCCACTGGACGTTAAGCAACCAACAATCAATCAATCAATCCTTCAGCTGGCCCCTAAACAAATATGTATACTAGTTCAGTGGTAATGGACGTCATACTAAACTCCAAATTATACACAAGAAACTAAAATTAAAATTGATACAAGACTAACAAAGGCCAGAGGCTCCCGACTTGGGACAGGCGCAAAAATGCGGCGGGGTTAAACATGTTTTCTGAGATCTCAACCCTCCCCCTATACCTCTAGCCAATGTAGAAAAACAAACTTACAACAGTACGCACAGTAAAACTCAGTTTAAGAGAAGTCCGAGTCCGATGTCAGAATAGGAACCAAAAGAAAATAAACAAAAAATGACAATAATACAAAAATAACAACAGACTACTAGCAGTTACTGACATGCCAGCTCCAGACCTCAATTAAACTGATTGAAAGATTATGTCTTCATCATATGAATATCAGGCACAATCCCTCCTGTTAGTAGTTTAGTATTATGCCATCATAAAATATATGAGAAGAACATAACCCGTGTCATGCCAACAACTGGTTTTAGAATAAATATGTTTAATTCCGATGCAAAGACCCTATAAGTGAATCAATATTAAAGCCAAAATATGCAATCTTTAATGACCTGACAACAGTATCGTAACTATATCCCTTCTTAATAAGTCTGTTTAAAGGTTTTGTTAGCTTTTGAGGTGAATACTGACATTTTTGTGCTTTGTAAAGAATATTACCATAAAAGATTGGATGTGAAATACCAGAACGTATAAGATGTCTGCATGTTGAGTTATATTTACGAATGATGTCCTTATACCGATGATAAAATTTAGTAAATGTTTTGACTAGTTTATGATATCGAAAACCCTGTTGTAATAATTTTTCAGTAATACATAAATTTCTCTCGCTAAAATCTAAAAGTTCCAAAGATGGGGAACCTGGCGGTTCTGAAGATATACCGGACGGTGAAATAATTAAGACACCGTTCAAATAAATAAAAAAACGGGCGGTACCCTATTGAAATGTAATTTAACCCAAAAGTATTAATATAAAACATGTTACGTAATAATACATCAAACTATCAAAACTAATATCGCTACATGTAGTTGGTAGAAGAATCCATTGCGTTATTGTGTATGGGAAAAACGAAAATCTGTACGAGTCTTTGGATGCATAGATATGTTTTCTGGTTCTAGAATCTGATGGAATGTGAATTGTGCTAAATGGTTTAGCAACAAGATGATGTGTGACCTTGTTCGTCATAAACAAGCATGCACATAATCTGCGTTGTGTTAATTGTGGCCAGTTGAGTGTATTTAACATGTTTGATACACTGCTAGTGTTATGATACCTGTTGCAGGCATACCGAGCAGTTCTCCTTTGGACCATCTCTATCGTCGAGATAGATTCTGAGGTGGGTCACAAAACGTTCAGGAGTACTCAAATTTGGGACGGACAAGTGCTTGGTATGCCTGGCTCTTAATGTTGTAGTTAGATGTTTTCATGTTTCTTCTAAGAAAGCCAAGTGTTTTATTTGCTTTGGAGATATTGGAGATATTGTCAGATTCGAGAACGAAGCCATTCCACCATAATATAAGTTTCAAATGGTAAAAATGTATCTGCCACACCATTGAAAAAATCCAATTCGGTCCCATTACTCGCAACGGAGAAATTGGTGATTCGTGAATCTGAACATTTATATTTAAGCTATGTTATAAGTATTCCCGTCATAATTAAAAAGTATATTTATATGTATAAACTAGACCAGAAACCAAATGAGAATTAAATTAAATTAATAAATTGTATGTAGTTTAAGATTCGAGTAATAAAACTCTAAAACCGATACTATGACTTCGTCCAACTATTGCATTGATTGAAAATTTCTGTTTTATTTCTCATGTACTTAAATAAGTATAACCAAATAGATGAATCTAACCATAAAGAAAGTAACAAAAACGGTTTTTTAGAATTAATATTGAAAGGAGAACACATTTAAAGATTCTGCCACGCCCTCTTGCACGTTCAGAACCATTACAACAACTCTTTTTGTAGGAAAGGTGATTATTAAAGATGCAATTCGTTCACACTCCAGAGTTTGTTTATATAAAAAAATATGTGTGTGATGTTCAAGTACGCAGCCACGTACGATCAGAATGAGGACGTTTAATACGATGCATCATTTAAGGAGAGTACCACGCCTTCAACACGTACTGAAACTTTTCAACATTTCTGGGGTATAGACATGTTAACAATTAGGTCCGTGTGTAGTAAAACTATTACCTAAGCGGTGCGTGCGTTTGTCAGTGCGGGATGTATTAATACACAGTTACGTTCGGTCAGAATGGTGACGTTAAATCCGATACCTCTAGTTTGTGGTTGGCACTCTTTCTTTACGTTAATAACCCGTGCACCAAGTCCTTTGAGGAGTCCATAGCTGAGGTAAGTTTCTTTAAAAAATTGCCCATTTTATCCAGTGGCAGTCCATTTTTCTCGGTCGACCTCTTTAAGAGATCCACATATTGTATTTATGGTGGTTTCAAGATACACCGTTTCAGGTATCTACCTTGGTTACATATTTCTTCAATAATGTTAAGGCTTTGTCATTCATCCCGAGAACACGAATTATATTCACGAAAGATACTAAGATTGACATGGCATAAATAACAAGACAAAAATTATTGCAATATATAAGAGATCATTCTATTTTATACATTTAGAATTTCCTTTTAATAATCTATCGAAATTTATTAATATCGATTGCGACCCAAATGTGCTGTTAATAATTAACATATTTTGTTTGTGGCACACTTTTTCCATTACGTCTAATGCACCACTGGTATACATCACAGATGCAGATTGTTTCACCGTGAACTTTCCCGTAGTCTTGTATGCTGACAGATGAGTGATACCTACACTGTCCTTTCCATCCTTTTCCGCCTGGCGATGGCTGTAAAGTCATAGCAAATTAAAATCCATGTATTGTATTGATGTACGTATTTATTTATCTGTTTCTTAATAAAATATTGTTTACACTATAGCAAATTAAATAATTGGAGAACACGCATTGTTTTGGCTAGTAAGCATTGCCTCTGAGGCCTGCAATTAGACGTTCAACCCAACTACAACAACACCATTCCCTGCAAAAAACATCATTTTTATCTGCAAAGGATGAGAGAGAACTAAACGAAATCTGTGCAACATCAAATGGAAACTACATACTCATAATTGAAACAGAGATCGACAATATCATCAATCTACAAAACACTTTATGAAAACAAGAGTAATCAACACGAACACAAACAAATATCGGGGTTATCTCATGTGCTTCTGATGGGTAAGCACGTCATGCTTCACACGTGTTACGCCTATAAATTCACTTATGTGCAGCATAAATGACTTTAAAGTACAATGAAATATTGTAACTTTTAATTGTAAGTCTTTTGATATCATGTTCGGAAATTAAACACACTTATACTAGGTTATTCCATTTCCCATAGGCTTCACAACTACCTGAAATCAGGAAACGATCATAGACACCAATTAGACTTCAATTTGGCGTAGAGGAAGAACTGTTCATAAAATGATAAAGTTCGACATGGGCATAGTTCAACTTAAAAAACCCGAATGTGTTATTCTCCTAGCTGGTGGTAACGATGTTGCAGAGGACACGTCTGTCGAGGAAGTGGCATATAAACTGATAAGTTTCTGCTCGCTCCTGACAAATACGTATGGCTTTCGACGAGTAGTAATATGTGCCCTCATGCCACGCTTCCCACGGGATAATTTCAGATTTAAGAAATGTGGATACAATCGGGACAATACAAGTGTCCGAGATAGGGCATACAAGAATATGTATTTCGAAAAGGCACAAGAAATAAATAAAATGATAAAAAACGAGGTTGAAAAATCATAGAAATTTATCTTTTGGGAAAATAACAAAAGGTTTTCCTTCAACACCACAAACAAAAATTCATGCAAAGATAAATTTATTTCCGATGAAGTACATCTAAATACGAAAGGTCCATACCACTTATACAAGTCAATACGAGGAGCAGTTATCAATGCCTGCAAAAAGATTAAATTAGAAAACGGAAATTAACACGTATCTGAACCGTACTCGTAAATTTTGTAATCTTGGGAAAACTTCCGGTGGAAAATCGCAGCAGAATGACAATCAAAACTTTGATGCATAATCATGGTTCAAGTAGTAGTTACGATAAATACATACTAGTTAACAACAAAAATGAATATCAATCCCCTATGTACAGTCTTTCGATTGCTATCATATTACATATCACATTTTCATCATACTTGACTTTTTTTGTTTATGCTTTTCTATGATGAGGGCCTCAGGGAAGATTAGTTATATAGCTAACTGTGAACCCTCTTAAAGTAAAGTATTGTTGTTGCTTAACTAAATATTTGGTCACCGAAAAGTAAATTATTATGGCGGAAACTTGCAATAATTAATGATTGAGGATCGTCCACCTTAATTTATTCAAACAAGGTTAACATGAATAATCAAACTTAAATCCACAGAAAAATAAATAGGTGAATTATATAAAAATAACATAGTCCTAATAAAAAATTATATTGATTGAAATATTAAAAGTATTGTATTAATTAAATTGAGAATGGAAATGGGGAATGTGTCAAAGAGACAACAACCCGACCATAGAGCAGATAACAGCCGAAGGGCACCAATGGGTCTTCAATGCAGCGAGAAACTCCCGCACCCGGAGGCGTCCTTCAGCTGGCGCCCCCAAGGGTGACTGGGGAATAGAAGTATGGTCACCATTGGTCTTCCTCCGACCGGCAGTAAAACCCGTGCTAAAGTGGGGCGTCCGTTTGGCTGTGCGGGATGTACAAATTTGCAGCCACGTCCGGTCAGAATGGGGACGTTAAATCCGATGCCTCGTGTAAAGAAAGTGCCACGTTCTTTGCACGTTAAGAACCCTTGCAACAACTCTTTGAGGGGTCCGTAGGTGACCTGTTGCAAGGCTAAATTTCTGTCCCTATCCAATATACCCTCATTTCCCGTGGCAGTCTAAATTTCTCCGACCTTAATCCCTTAATCTATTACAGAACCTACCTATTGTATTTATTGTGAACTTGTTCTCGTCCTGAATATGCATGAAATATTTGCCACTGGACGTTAAGCAACCAACAATCAATCAATCAATCCTTCAGCTGGCCCCTAAACAAATATGTATACTAGTTCAGTGGTAATGGACGTCATACTAAACTCCAAATTATACACAAGAAACTAAAATTAAAATTGATACAAGACTAACAAAGGCCAGAGGCTCCCGACTTGGGACAGGCGCAAAAATGCGGCGGGGTTAAACATGTTTTCTGAGATCTCAACCCTCCCCCTATACCTCTAGCCAATGTAGAAAAACAAACTTACAACAGTACGCACAGTAAAACTCAGTTTAAGAGAAGTCCGAGTCCGATGTCAGAATAGGAACCAAAAGAAAATAAACAAAAAATGACAATAATACATAAATAACAACAGACTACTAGCAGTTACTGACATGCCAGCTCCAGACCTCAATTAAACTGATTGAAAGATTATGTCTTCATCATATGAATATCAGGCACAATCCCTCCTGTTAGTAGTTTAGTATTATGCCATCATAAAATATATGAGAAGAACATAACCCGTGTCATGCCAACAACTGGTTTTAGAATAAATATGTTTAATTCCGATGCAAAGACCCTATAAGTGAATCAATATTAAAGCCAAAATATGCAATCTTTAATGACCTGACAACAGTATCGTAACTATATCCCTTCTTAATAAGTCTGTTTAAAGGTTTTGTTAGCTTTTGAGGTGAATACTGACATTTTTGTGCTTTGTAAAGAATATTACCATAAAAGATTGGATGTGAAATACCAGAACGTATAAGATGTCTGCATGTTGAGTTATATTTACGAATGATGTCCTTATACCGATGATAAAATTTAGTAAATGTTTTGACTAGTTTATGATATCGAAAACCCTGTTTTAATAATTTTTCAGTAATACATAAATTTCTCTCGCTAAAATCTAAAAGTTCCAAAGATGGGGAACCTGGCGGTTCTGAAGATATACCGGACGGTGAAATAATTAAGACACCGTTCAAATAAATAAAAAAACGGGCGGTACCCTATTGAAATGTAATTTAACCCAAAAGTATTAATATAAAACATGTTACGTAATAATACATCAAACTATCAAAACTAATATCGCTACATGTAGTTGGTAGAAGAATCCATTGCGTTATTGTGTATGGGAAAAACGAAAATCTGTACGAGTCTTTGGATGCATAGATATGTTTTCTGGTTCTAGAATCTGATGGAATGTGAATTGTGCTAAATGGTTTAGCAACAAGATGATGTGTGACCTTGTTCGTCATAAACAAGCATGCACATAATCTGCGTTGTGTTAATTGTGGCCAGTTGAGTGTATTTAACATGTTTGATACACTGCTAGTGTTATGATACCTGTTGCAGGCATACCGAGCAGTTCTCCTTTGGACCATCTCTATCGTCGAGATAGATTCTGAGGTGGGTCACAAAACGTTCAGGAGTACTCAAATTTGGGACGGACAAGTGCTTGGTATGCCTGGCTCTTAATGTTGTAGTTAGATGTTTTCATGTTTCTTCTAAGAAAGCCAAGTGTTTTATTTGCTTTGGAGATATTGGAGATATTGTCAGATTCGAGAACGAAGCCATTCCACCATAATATAAGTTTCAAATGGTAAAAATGTATCTGCCACACCATTGAAAAAATCCAATTCGGTCCCATTACTCGCAACGGAGAAATTGGTGATTCGTGAATCTGAACATTTATATTTAAGCTATGTTATAAGTATTCCCGTCATAATTAAAAAGTATATTTATATGTATAAACTAGACCAGAAACCAAATGAGAATTAAATTAAATTAATAAATTGTATGTAGTTTAAGATTCGAGTAATAAAACTCTAAAACCGATACTATGACTTCGTCCAACTATTGCATTGATTGAAAATTTCTGTTTTATTTCTCATGTACTTAAATAAGTATAACCAAATAGATGAATCTAACCATAAAGAAAGTAACAAAAACGGTTTTTTAGAATTAATATTGAAAGGAGAACACATTTAAAGATTCTGCCACGCCCTCTTGCACGTTCAGAACCATTACAACAACTCTTTTTGTAGGAAAGGTGATTATTAAAGATGCAATTCGTTCACACTCCAGAGTTTGTTTATATAAAAAAATATGTGTGTGATGTTCAAGTACGCAGCCACGTACGATCAGAATGAGGACGTTTAATACGATGCATCATTTAAGGAGAGTACCACGCCTTCAACACGTACTGAAACTTTTCAACATTTCTGGGGTATAGACATGTTAACAATTAGGTCCGTGTGTAGTAAAACTATTACCTAAGCGGTGCGTGCGTTTGTCAGTGCGGGATGTATTAATACACAGTTACGTTCGGTCAGAATGGTGACGTTAAATCCGATACCTCTAGTTTGTGGTTGGCACTCTTTCTTTACGTTAATAACCCGTGCACCAAGTCCTTTGAGGAGTCCATAGCTGAGGTAAGTTTCTTTAAAAAATTGCCCATTTTATCCAGTGGCAGTCCATTTTTCTCGGTCGACCTCTTTATGAGATCCACATATTGTATTTATGGTGGTTTCAAGATACACCGTTTCAGGTATCTACCTTGGTTACATATTTCTTCAATAATGTTAAGGCTTTGTCATTCATCCCGAGAACACGAATTATATTCACGAAAGATACTAAGATTGACATGGCATAAATAACAAGACAAAAATTATTGCAATATATAAGAGATCATTCTATTTTATACATTTAGAATTTCCTTTTAATAATCTATCGAAATTTATTAATATCGATTGCGACCCAAATGTGCTGTTAATAATTAACATATTTTGTTTGTGGCACACTTTTTCCATTACGTCTAATGCACCACTGGTATACATCACAGATGCAGATTGTTTCACCGTGAACTTTCCCGTAGTCTTGTATGCTGACAGATGAGTGATACCTACACTGTCCTTTCCATCCTTTTCCGCCTGGCGATGGCTGTAAAGTCATAGCAAATTAAAATCCATGTATTGTATTGATGTACGTATTTATTTATCTGTTTCTAAATAAAATATTGTTTACACTATAGCAAATTAAATAATTGGAGAACACGCATTGTTTTGGCTAGTAAGCATTGCCTCTGAGGCCTGCAATTAGTCGTTCAACCCAACTACAACAACACCATTCCCTGCAAAAAACATCATTTTTATCTGCAAAGGATGAGAGAGAACTAAACGAAATCTGTGCAACATCAAATGGAAACTACATACTCATAATTGAAACAGAGATCGACAATATCATCAATCTACAAAACACTTTATGAAAACAAGAGTAATCAACACGAACACAAACAAATATCGGGGTTATCTCATGTGCTTCTGATGGGTAAGCACGTCATGCTTCACACGTGTTACGCCTATAAATTCACTTATGTGCAGCATAAATGACTTTAAAGTACAATGAAATATTGTAACTTTTAATTGTAAGTCTTTTAATATCATGTTCGGAAATTAAACACACTTATACTAGGTTATTCCATTTCCCATAGGCTTCACAACTACCTGAAATCAGGAAACGATCATAGACACCAATTAGACTTCAATTTGGCGTAGAGGAAGAACTGTTCATAAAATGATAAAGTTCGACATGGGCATAGTTCAACTTAAAAAACCCGAATGTGTTATTCTCCTAGCTGGTGGTAACGATGTTGCAGAGGACACGTCTGTCGAGGAAGTGGCATATAAACTGATAAGTTTCTGCTCGCTCCTGACAAATACGTATGGCTTTCGACGAGTAGTAATATGTGCCCTCATGCCACGCTTCCCGCGGGATAATTTCAGATTTAAGAAATGTGGATACAATCGGGACAATACAAGTGTCCGAGATAGGGCATACAAGAATATGTATTTCGAAAAGGCACAAGAAATAAATAAAATGATAAAAAACGAGGTTGAAAAATCATAGAAATTTATCTTTTGGGAAAATAACAAAAGGTTTTCCTTCAACACCACAAACAAAAATTCATGCAAAGATAAATTTATTTCCGATGAAGTACATCTAAATACGAAAGGTCCATACCACTTATACAAGTCAATACGAGGAGCAGTTATCAATGCCTGCAAAAAGATTAAATTAGAAAACGGAAATTAACACGTATCTGAACCGTACTCGTAAATTTTGTAATCTTGGGAAAACTTCCGGTGGAAAATCGCAGCAGAATGACAATCAAAACTTTGATGCATAATCATGGTTCAAGTAGTAGTTACGATAAATAAATACTAGTTAACAACAAAAATGAATATCAATCCCCTATGTACAGTCTTTCGATTGCTATCATATTACATATCACATTTTCATCATACTTGACTTTTTTTGTTTATGCTTTTCTATGATGAGGGCCTCAGGGAAGATTAGTTATATAGCTAACTGTGAACCCTCTTAAAGTAAAGTATTGTTGTTGCTTAACTAAATATTTGGTCACCGAAAAGTAAATTATTATGGCGGAAACTTGCAATATTTCAGATAATAACGGGACACAAACAAACAATTTTAATGATTGAGGATCGTCCACCTTAATTTATTCAAACAAGGTTAACATGAATAATCAAACTTAAATCCACAGAAAAATAAATAGGTGAATTATATAAAAATAACATAGTCCTAATAAAAAATTATATTGATTGAAATATTAAAAGTATTGTATTAATTAAATTGAGAATGGAAATGGGGAATGTGTCAAAGAGACAACAACCCGACCATAGAGCAGATAACAGCCGAAGGGCACCAATGGGTCTTCAATGCAGCGAGAAACTCCCGCACCCGGAGGCGTCCTTCAGCTGGCCCCTAAACAAATATGTATACTAGTTCAGTGGTAATGGACGTCATACTAAACTCCAAATTATACACAAGAAACTAAAATTAAAATTGATACAAGACTAACAAAGGCCAGAGGCTCCCGACTTGGGACAGGCGCAAAAATGCGGCGGGGTTAAACATGTTTTCTGAGATCTCAACCCTCCCCCTATACCTCTAGCCAATGTAGAAAAACAAACTTACAACAGTACGCACAGTAAAACTCAGTTTAAGAGAAGTCCGAGTCCGATGTCAGAATAGGAACCAAAAGAAAATAAACAAAAAATGACAATAATACATAAATAACAACAGACTACTAGCAGTTACTGACATGCCAGCTCCAGACCTCAATTAAACTGATTGAAAGATTATGTCTTCATCATATGAATATCAGGCACAATCCCTCCTGTTAGTAGTTTAGTATAATGCCATCATAAAATATATGAGAAGAACATAACCCGTGTCATGCCAACAACTGGTTTTAGAATAAATATGTTTAATTCCGATGCAAAGACCCTATAAGTGAATCAATATTAAAGCCAAAATATGCAATCTTTAATGACCTGACAACAGTATCGTAACTATATCCCTTCTTAATAAGTCTGTTTAAAGGTTTTGTTAGCTTTTGAGGTGAATACTGACATTTTTGTGCTTTGTAAAGAATATTACCATAAAAGATTGGATGTGAAATACCAGAACGTATAAGATGTCTGCATGTTGAGTTATATTTACGAATGATGTCCTTATACCGATGATAAAATTTAGTAAATGTTTTGACTAGTTTATGATATCGAAAACCCTGTTGTAATAATTTTTCAGTAATACATAAATTTCTCTCGCTAAAATCTAAAAGTTCCAAAGATGGGGAACCTGGCGGTTCTGAAGATATACCGGACGGTGAAATAATTAAGACACCGTTCAAATAAATAAAAAAACGGGCGGTACCCTATTGAAATGTAATTTAACCCAAAAGTATTAATATAAAACATGTTACGTAATAATACATCAAACTATCAAAACTAATATCGCTACATGTAGTTGGTAGAAGAATCCATTGCGTTATTGTGTATGGGAAAAACGAAAATCTGTACGAGTCTTTGGATGCATAGATATGTTTTCTGGTTCTAGAATCTGATGGAATGTGAATTGTGCTAAATGGTTTAGCAACAAGATGATGTGTGACCTTGTTCGTCATAAACAAGCATGCACATAATCTGCGTTGTGTTAATTGTGGCCAGTTGAGTGTATTTAACATGTTTGATACACTGCTAGTGTTATGATACCTGTTGCAGGCATACCGAGCAGTTCTCCTTTGGACCATCTCTATCGTCGAGATAGATTCTGAGGTGGGTCACAAAACGTTCAGGAGTACTCAAATTTGGGACGGACAAGTGCTTGGTATGCCTGGCTCTTAATGTTGTAGTTAGATGTTTTCATGTTTCTTCTAAGAAAGCCAAGTGTTTTATTTGCTTTGGAGATATTGGAGTTATTGTCAGATTCGAGAACGAAGCCATTCCACCATAATATAAGTTTCAAATGGTAAAAATGTATCTGCCACACCATTGAAAAAATCCAATTCGGTCCCATTACTCGCAACGGAGAAATTGGTGATTCGTGAATCTGAACATTTATATTTAAGCTATGTTATAAGTATTCCCGTCATAATTAAAAAGTATATTTATATGTATAAACTAGACCAGAAACCAAATGAGAATTAAATTAAATTAATAAATTGTATGTAGTTTAAGATTCGAGTAATAAAACTCTAAAACCGATACTATGACTTCGTCCAACTATTGCATTGATTGAAAATTTCTGTTTTATTTCTCATGTACTTAAATAAGTATAACCAAATAGATGAATCTAACCATAAAGAAAGTAACAAAAACGGTTTTTTAGAATTAATATTGAAAGGAGAACACATTTAAAGATTCTGCCACGCCCTCTTGCACGTTCAGAACCATTACAACAACTCTTTTTGTAGGAAAGGTGATTATTAAAGATGCAATTCGTTCACACTCCAGAGTTTGTTTATATAAAAAAATATGTGTGTGATGTTCAAGTACGCAGCCACGTACGATCAGAATGAGGACGTTTAATACGATGCATCATTTAAGGAGAGTACCACGCCTTCAACACGTACTGAAACTTTTCAACATTTCTGGGGTATAGACATGTTAACAATTAGGTCCGTGTGTAGTAAAACTATTACCTAAGCGGTGCGTGCGTTTGTCAGTGCGGGATGTATTAATACACAGTTACGTTCGGTCAGAATGGTGACGTTAAATCCGATACCTCTAGTTTGTGGTTGGCACTCTTTCTTTACGTTAATAACCCGTGCACCAAGTCCTTTGAGGAGTCCATAGCTGAGGTAAGTTTCTTTAAAAAAATTGCCCTTTTTATCCAGTGGCAGTCCATTTTTCTCGGTCGACCTCTTTAAGAGATCCACATATTGTATTTATGGTGGTTTCAAGATACACCGTTTCAGGTATCTACCTTGGTTACATATTTCTTCAATAATGTTAAGGCTTTGTCATTCATCCCGAGAACACGAATTATATTCACGAAAGATACTAAGATTGACATGGCATAAATAACAAGACAAAAATTATTGCAATATATAAGAGATCATTCTATTTTATACATTTAGAATTTCCTTTTAATAATCTATCGAAATTTATTAATATCGATTGCGACCCAAATGTGCTGTTAATAATTAACATATTTTGTTTGTGGCACACTTTTTCCATTACGTCTAATGCACCACTGGTATACATCACAGATGCAGATATTACGTCAAATCCGTCCTGTTTCACCGTGAACTTTCCCGTAGTCTTGTATGCTGACAGATGAGTGATACCTACACTGTCCTTTCCATCCTTTTCCGCCTGGCGATGGCTGTAAAGTCATAGCAAATTAAAATCCATGTATTGTATTGATGTACGTATTTATTTATCTGTTTCTAAATAAAATATTGTTTACACTATAGCAAATTAAATAATTGGAGAACACGCATTGTTTTGGCTAGTAAGCATTGCCTCTGAGGCGTGCAATTAGACGTTCAACCCAACTACAACAACACCATTCCCTGCAAAAAACATCATTTTTATCTGCAAAGGATGAGAGAGAACTGAACGAAATCTGTGCAACATCAAATGGAAACTACATACTCATAATTGAAACAGAGATCGACAATATCATCAATCTACAAAACACTTTAGGAAAACAAGAGTAATCAACACGAACACAAACAAATATCGGGGTTATCTCATGTGCTTCTGATGGGTAAGCACGTCATGCTTCACACGTGTTTCGCCTATAAATTCACTTATGTGCAGCATAAATGACTTTAAAGTACAATGAAATATTGTAACTTTTAATTGTAAGTCTTTTGATATCATGTTCGGAAATTAAACACACTTATACTAGGTTATTCCATTTCCCATAGGCTTCACAACTACCTGAAATCAGGAAACGATCATAGACACCAATTAGACTTCAATTTGGCGTAGAGGAAGAACTGTTCATAAAATGATAAAGTTCGACATGGGCATAGTTCAACTTAAAAAACCCGAATGTGTTATTCTCCTAGCTGGTGGTAACGATGTTGCAGAGGACACGTCTGTCGAGGAAGTGGCATATAAACTGATAAGTTTCTGCTCGCTCCTGACAAATACGTATGGCTTTCGACGAGTAGTAATATGTGCCCTCATGCCACGCTTCCCGCGGGATAATTTCAGATTTAAGAAATGTGGATACAATCGGGACAATACAAGTGTCCGAGATAGGGCATACAAGAATATGTATTTCGAAAAGGCACAAGAAATAAATAAAATGATAAAAAACGAGGTTGAAAAATCATAGAAATTTATCTTTTGGGAAAATAACAAAAGGTTTTCCTTCAACACCACAAACAAAAATTCATGCAAAGATAAATTTATTTCCGATGAAGTACATCTAAATACGAAAGGTCCATACCACTTATACAAGTCAATACGAGGAGCAGTTATCAATGCCTGCAAAAAGATTAAATTAGAAAACGGAAATTAACACGTATCTGAACCGTACTCGTAAATTTTGTAATCTTGGGAAAACTTCCGGTGGAAAATCGCAGCAGAATGACCATCAAAACTTTGATGCATAATCATGGTTCAAGTAGTAGTTACGATAAATAAATACTAGTTAACAACAAAAATGAATATCAATCCCCTATGTACAGTCTTTCGATTGCTATCATATTACATATCACATTTTCATCATACTTGACTTTTTTTGTTTATGCTTTTCTATGATGAGGGCCTCAGGGAAGATTAGTTATATAGCTAACTGTGAACCCTCTTAAAGTAAAGTAATTGATTGATTGTTGGTTGCTTAACGTCCAGTGGCAAATATTTCATGCATATTCAGGACGAGAACAAGTTCACAATAAATACAAAAGGTAGGTACTGTAATAGATTATGGGATTAAGGTCGGAGAAATTTAGACTGCCACGGGAAATGAGGGTATATTGGATAGGGACAGAAATTTAGCCTTGCAACAGGTCACCTACGGACCCCTCAAAGAGTTGTTGCAAGGGTTCTTAACGTGCGAAGAGCGTGGCACTCTCTTTACACGAGGCATCGGATTTAACGTCCCCATTCTGACCGGACGTGACTGCAAATTTGTACATCCCGCACAGCCAAACGGACGCCCCACTTTGACGAGGGTTTTACCGCCGGTCGGAGGAAGACCAATGGTGACCATACTTCTATTCCCCAGTCACCCTTGGGGATAAAGTAAAGTATTGTTGTTGCTTAACTAAATATTTGGTCACCGAAAAGTAAATTATTATGGCGGAAACTTGCAATATTTCAGATAATAACGGACACAAACAAACAATTTTAATGATTGAGGATCGTCCACCTTAATTTATTCAAACAAGGTTAACATGAATAATCAAACTTAAATCCACAGAAAAATAAATAGGTGAATTATATAAAAATAACATAGTCCTAAAAAAACATTATATTGATTGAAATATTAAAAGTATTGTATTAATTAAATTGAGAATGGAAATGGGGAATGTGTCAAAGAGACAACAACCCGACCATAGAGCAGATAACAGCCGAAGGGCACCAATGGGTCTTCAATGCAGCGAGAAACTCCCGCACCCGGAGGCGTCCTTCAGCTGGCCCCTAAACAAATATGTATACTAGTTCAGTGATAATGGACGTCATACTAAACTCCAAATTATACACAAGAAACTAAAATTAAAATTGATACAAGACTAACAAAGGCCAGAGGCTCCCGACTTGGGACAGGCGCAAAAATGCGGCGGGGTTAAACATGTTTTCTGAGATCTCAACCCTCCCCCTATACCTCTAGCCAATGTAGAAAAACAAACGTACAACAGTACGCACAGTAAAACTCAGTTTAAGAGAAGTCCGAGTCCGATGTCAGAATAGGAACCAAAAGAAAATAAACAAAAAATGACAATAATACATAAATAACAACAGACTACTAGCAGTAACTGACATGCCAGCTCCAGACCTCAATTAAACTGATTGAAAGATTATGTCTTCATCATATGAATATCAGGCACAATCCCTCCTGTTAGTAGTTTAGTATTATGCCATCATAAAATATATGAGAAGAACATAACCCGTGTCATGCCAACAACTGGTTTTAGAATAAATATGTTTAATTCCGATGCAAAGACCCTATAAGTGAATCAATATTAAAGCCAAAATATGCAATCTTTAATGACCTGACAACAGTATCGTAACTATATCCCTTCTTAATAAGTCTGTTTAAAGGTTTTGTTAGCTTTTGAGGTGAATACTGACATTTTTGTGCTTTGTAAAGAATATTACCATAAAAGATTGGATGTGAAATACCAGAACGTATAAGATGTCTGCATGTTGAGTTATATTTACGAATGATGTCCTTATACCGATGATAAAATTTAGTAAATGTTTTGACTAGTTTATGATATCGAAAACCCTGGTGTAATAATTTTTCAGTAATACATAAATTTCTCTCGCTAAAATCTAAAAGTTCCAAAGATGGGGAACCTGGCGGTTCTGAAGATATACCGGACGGTGAAATAATCAAGACACCGTTCAAATAAATAAAAAAACGGGCGGTACCCTATTGAAATGTAATTTAACCCAAAAGTATTAATATAAAACATGTTACGTAATAATACATCAAACTATCAAAACTAATATCGCTACATGTAGTTGGTAGAAGAATCCATTGCGTTATTGTGTATGGGAAAAACGAAAATCTGTACGAGTCTTTGGATGCATGGATATGTTTTCTGGTTCTAGAATCTGATGGAATGTGAATTGTGCTAAATGGTTTAGCAACAAGATGATGTGTGACCTTGTTCGTCATAAACAAGCATGCACATAATCTGCGTTGTGTTAATTGTGGCCAGTTGAGTGTATTTAACATGTTTGATACACTGCTAGTGTTATGATACCTGTTGCAGGCATACCGAGCAGTTCTCCTTTGGACCATCTCTATCGTCGAGATAGATTCTGAGGTGGTTCACAAAACGTTCAGGAGTACTCAAATTTGGGACGGACAAGTGCTTGGTATGCCTGGCTCTTAATGTTGTAGTTAGATGTTTTCATGTTTCTTCTAAGAAAGCCAAGTGTTTTATTTGCTTTGGAGATATTGGAGATATTGTCAGATTCGAGAACGAAGCCATTCCACCATGATATAAGTTTCAAATGGTAAAAATGTATCTGCCACACCATTGAAAAAATCCAATTCGGTCCCATTACTCGCAATGGAGAAATTGGTGATTCGTGAATCTGAACATTTATATTTAAGCTATGTTATAAGTATTCCCGTCATAATTAAAAAGTATATTTATATGTATAAACTAGACCAGAAACCAAAATGAGAATTAAATTAAATTAATAAATTGTATGTAGTTTAAGATTCGAGTAATAAAACTCTAAAACCGATACTATGACTTCGTCCAACTATTGCATTGATTGAAAATTTCTGTTTTATTTCTCATGTACTTAAATAAGTATAACCAAATAGATGAATCTAACCATAAAGAAAGTAACAAAAACGGTTTTTTAGAATTAATATTGACAGGAGAACACATTTAAAGATTCCGCCACGCCCTCTTGCACGTTCAGAACCATTACAACAACTCTTTTTGTAGGAAAGGTGATTATTAAAGATGCAATTCGTTCACACTCCAGAGTTTGTTTATATAAAAAAATATGTGTGTGATGTTCAAGTACGCAGCCACGTACGATCAGAATGAGGACGTTTAATACGATGCATCATTTAAGGAGAGTACCACGCCTTCAACACGTACTGAAACTTTTCAACATTTCTGGGGTATAGACATGTTAACAATTAGGTCCGTGTGTAGTAAAACTATTACCTAAGCAGTGCGTGCGTTTGTCAGTGCGGGATGTATTAATACACAGTTACGTTCGGTCAGAATGGTGACGTTAAATCCGATACCTCTAGTTTGTGGTTGGCACTCTTTCTTTACGTTAATAACCCGTGCACCAAGTCCTTTGAGGAGTCCATAGCTGAGGTAAGTTTCTTTAAAAAATTGCCCTTTTTATCCAGTGGCAGTCCATTTTTCTCGGTCGACCTCTTTAAGAGATCCACATATTGTATTTATGGTGATTTCAAGATACACCGTTTCAGGTATCTACCTTGGTTACATATTTCTTCAATAATGTCAAGGCTTTGTCATTCATCCCGAGAACACGAATTATATTCACGAAAGATACTAAGATTGACATGGCATAAATAACAAGACAAAAATTATTGCAATATATAAGAGATCATTCTATTTTATACATTTAGAATTTCCTTTTAATAATCTATCGAAATTTATTAATATCGATTGCGACCCAAATGTGCTGTTAATAATTAACATATTTTGTTTGTGGCACACTTTTTCCATTACGTCTAATGCACCACTGGTATACATCACAGATGCAGATATTACGTCAAATCCGTCCTGTTTCACCGTGAACTTTCCCGTAGTCTTGTATGCTGACAGATGAGTGATACCTACACTGTCCTTTCCATCCTTTTCCGCCTGGCGATGGCTGTAAAGTCATAGCAAATTAAAATCCATGTATTGTATTGATGTACGTATTTATTTATCTGTTTCTAAATAAAATATTGTTTACACTATAGCAAATTAAATAATTGGAGAACACGCATTGTTTTGGCTAGTAAGCATTGCCTCTGAGGCCTGCAATTAGAAGTTCAACCCAACTACAACAACACCATTCCCTGCAAAAAACATCATTTTTATCTGCAAAGGATGAGAGAGAACTAAACGAAATCTGTGCAACATCAAATGGAAACTACATAGTCATAATTGAAACAGAGATCGACAATATCATCAATCTACAAAACACTTTATGAAAACAAGAGTAATCAACACGAACACAAACAAATATCGGGGTTATCTCATGTGCTTCTGATGGGTAAGCACGTCATGCTTCACACGTGTTACGCCTATAAATTCACTTATGTGCAGCATAAATGACTTTAAAGTACAATGAAATATTGTAACTTTTAATTGTAAGTCTTTTGATATCATGTTCGGAAATTAAACACACTTATACTAGGTTATTCCATTTCCCATAGGCTTCACAACTACCTGAAATCAGGAAACGATCATAGACACCAATTAGACTTCAATTTGGCGTAGAGGAAGAACTGTTCATAAAATGATAACGTTCGACATGGGCATAGTTCAACTTAGAAAACCCGAATGTGTTATTCTCCTAGCTGGTGGTAACGATGTTGCAGAGGACACGTCTGTCGAGGAAGTGGCATATAAACTGATAAGTTTCTGCTCGCTCCTGACAAATACGTATGGCTTTCGACGAGTAGTAATATGTGCCCTCATGCCACGCTTCCCGCGGGATAATTTCAGATTTAAGAAATGTGGATACAATCGGGACAATACAAGTGTCCGAGATAGGGCATACAAGAATATGTATTTCGAAAAGGCACAAGAAATAAATAAAATGATAAAAAACGAGGTTGAAAAATCATAGAAATTTATCTTTTGGGAAAATAACAAAAGGTTTTCCTTCAACACCACAAACAAAAATTCATGCAAAGATAAATTTATTTCCGATGAAGTACATCTAAATACGAAAGGTCCATACCACTTATACAAGTCAATACGAGGAGCAGTTATCAATGCCTGCAAAAAGATTAAATTAGAAAACGGAAATTAACACGTATCTGAACCGTACTCGTAAATTTTGTAATCTTGGGAAAACTTCCGGTGGAAAATCGCAGCAGAATGACAATCAAAACTTTGATGCATAATCATGGTTCAAGTAGTAGTTACGATAAATAAATACTAGTTAACAACAAAAATGAATATCAATCCCCTATGTACAGTCTTTCGATTGCTATCATATTACATATCACATTTTCATCATACTTGACTTTTTTTGTTTATGCTTTTCTATGATGAGGGCCTCAGGGAAGATTAGTTATATAGCTAACTGTGAACCCTCTTAAAGTAAAGTATTGTTGTTGCTTAACTAAATATTTGGTCACCGAAAAGTAAATTATTATGGCGGAAACTTGCAATATTTCAGATAATAACGGACACAAACAAACAATTTTAATGATTGAGGATCGTCCACCTTAATTTATTCAAACAAGGTTAACATGAATAATCAAACTTAAATCCACAGAAAAATAAATAGGTGAATTATATAAAAATAACATAGTCCTAATAAAAAATTATATTGATTGAAATATTAAAAGTATTGTATTAATTAAATTGAGAATGGAAATGGGGAATGTGTCAAAGAGACAACAACCCGACCATAGAGCAGATAACAGCCGAAGGGCACCAATGGGTCTTCAATGCAGCGAGAAACTCCCGCACCCGGAGGCGTCCTTCAGCTGGCCCCTAAACAAATATGTATACTAGTTCAGTGATAATGGACGTCATACTAAACTCCAAATTATACACAAGAAACTAAAATTAAAATTGATACAAGACTAACAAAGGCCAGAGGCTCCCGACTTGGGACAGGCGCAAAAATGCGGCGGGGTTAAACATGTTTTCTGAGATCTCAACCCTCCCCCTATACCTCTAGCCAATGTAGAAAAACAAACGTACAACAGTACGCACAGTAAAACTCAGTTTAAGAGAAGTCCGAGTCCGATGTCAGAATAGGAACCAAAAGAAAATAAACAAAAAATGACAATAATACATAAATAACAACAGACTACTAGCAGTTACTGACATGCCAGCTCCAGACCTCAATTAAACTGATTGAAAGATTATGTCTTCATCATATGAATATCAGGCACAATCCCTCCTGTTAGTAGTTTAGTATTATGCCATCATAAAATATATGAGAAGAACATAACCCGTGTCATGCCAACAACTGGTTTTAGAATAAATATGTTTAATTCCGATGCAAAGACCCTATAAGTGAATCAATATTAAAGCCAAAATATGCAATCTTTAATGACCTGACAACAGTATCGTAACTATATCCCTTCTTAATAAGTCTGTTTAAAGGTTTTGTTAGCTTTTGAGGTGAATACTGACATTTTTGTGCTTTGTAAAGAATATTACCATAAAAGATTGGATGTGAAATACCAGAACGTATAAGATGTCTGCATGTTGAGTTATATTTACGAATGATGTCCTTATACCGATGATAAAATTTAGTAAATGTGTTGACTAGTTTATGATATCGAAAACCCTGGTGTAATAATTTTTCAGTAATACATAAATTTCTCTCGCTAAAATCTAAAACGTTGTTACATACACGAGCGAATCGTACAAGTTGAGATATATAAACACCATAAGATGGTGACAAGGGAACGTCACCATCTAAAAATGGATAATTAACGATAGGAAATGAAAAATCATCTCTTTGATCATAAATTTTTGTATTAAGCTTCCCGTATATGATATAGATATCAAGATCGAGGAAAGGACAGTGGTCATTGTTAGTATTAGCTTTATTTAAAGTAAGTTCAACAGGATAAATTTCTTTAGTATACATACTGAAGTCGTCATTATTGAGAGCCAATATATCATCTAAATATCTAAAAGTATTGTTAAATTTTTGTATCAGATGTTGTTTCGATGGGTCTTTGCTGATTTTAGTCATAAGTTGTAACTCATAACAATACAAAAAAAGGTCCGCAATAAGTGGTGCACAGTTAGTCCCCATTGGAATTCCGATAACTTGACGATATACGGAATCTCCAAAGCGAACAAAAATGTTATCAAGTAAGAATTCAAGGGCAGATATAGTATCAAAACATGTCCAATTGACATAGCTCTTTTGTTTGTTGCTACTAAAAAATGACCTAAAAGAGTTTGAACATATGTATTCGCATTCCGTCTTTTTAAATGCCCATTTAATTAGGTGTGTGAATTTTAAGTTTGCATTTGTATATTTCAGACAATGCCTCCAAAAAGAAAATCTTTAACCGTTCTAGAGTTATGCCCCTTTATAAATCGAAAGATTGCAAAATTTTTAGTTTCCATTCTGTAACTTAAGTTTGCCCCAACCAAACATGAAACCTATACACAATATTCATTACCGCAAAACTAAGATCAAGTTCAAATTTTTTGTTTCCTTTTTCTAACTTTAGTTTGCCTCAACCAAATGTTATGACACTTATACACAATGCATATTCAACATTATACAGATTAAGTACGAAATTTGGTGGCGACACTTTTGCCATTCTTGAGTTATGTCCATTTATAAACATAAAAATTGCTGAATTTTTCGTTTCCGTTCTCTAACGTTAGTTTGTCTCGACCAAATGTTATAAAACTTATATATCTAGAGTTATGCGTGTTCACAAATAGAAAAATTGCTGAATTTTTAGTTTCTGTTCTCTACTTAAGTTAGCCTCAACCAAATGTTATGAGACTTACACACAATGCTTATTACCACACAACTCAGATCAAGTTCAAATTTGGGTAGCGTCACTTTTACCGTTATTCAGTTATGTCCCTTTATAACTATATGATATGCAAACGAGGGTATCATCTGTGTCCATATGTGGACACTACCCACATTTATTTCTTATCTGAAATGGCGACTTTGGTTGTGATACTGGTATTGAGGCAGAAATTAAAGCATAAGTTATTGCTACTGTGTCTTTTAATATTGCATCAATTTTGTAATAAATGCATGCACAACACACTTTTTCCATTTGTCATGATGAATTTAATTGTACTTTCATCTGAAAATAATAAAGCTTAATATCTTAAATGCATGTGTTGCTGTTTAGATGAATATGATGCGAATCATTAACATTTAATTACTTTTGTTATAAAACGAACCAAAATATAATTTCCCATTTCTTGTATGCAAATATAAGTGCGTACTTCCATCTAATCAGCGTGAAACAAATACACAAGACGAGCCCAAATCGAGAAACTTTTCTGGATTTAATCCATTAACATTAACAAAGGCTGCTACAATGATTCTTATCCAATGTTTAATATGTCTTTTCCTGAACAATTGTCTTATATTCATTGGTCATTTGTTTGCTTCACCAACTTGCTCCTGAATATCTAACCGCATATTTATCATTTGTCTGTTGTCTTTTAGAGGTGTTGATGTTGTGTTAAACGACATTACCACTTAAAATAAAATACATTAATCATGAATAAAATGGAAATGTATTCAGTGATCACTATTTGTATGCGTGTAAACTTATTTAAAAGGAATTCTTCTAATATCAGGCAAATGAAATATAGATCTTCCTGCGCTTATTGTTATTTGTTAATTCGATGTAGTTATGTAATATAGAAATATTGAAGATGTTTGATTGCAAATGAGCCAACATACATTAAAAAAGTCCTTTGATGTTGCATACTATATATCACCAACAATGAGTAACAGCACTACATTTGAAGTTGAAAAGGTCCAAATTAAAGTGTTATCGATTTATATGTCAAATCGCCGATTGACGCCATCGGCTCTTCAGATAATTAATTGTTGTAAGAGAGCAACCATTTTACTTCAAGGGGGTATGATTTTTAGTCTGAATCAGAATTTTATTTAAGTTTTTCGATGTTGTCAATAATTTTTTTTCTATTTGAACACTAAGGTATGGAGAAAATATGGATTAAGAATATTTCTTCTTGTCTTTTGCTTGACCATAATGTTTTCGAATCAAATTAGGGATCAGAATATTTTTTAAGGAAAATATCCATTAGCCCCAAAAACCCACCCTTTAAGAAGTAAAAAGGTCGTTCCCTTACCAAATACCATCCTCAAGTTCAATACTGAGTTATGAAATAAGTTTGCTGATTATTATCGAAAGGTTTCATTGCAATGATTTATCCTTCACTTCTTTAATGATGATCATTTATATTTAGATGCCAGTGTTTGTTTGTTCGTTTTGTGGAGATAGATAAAAGACAAAGACTTGACTAATACAACATGAAGACCGGCACAGACAGACAGGAACATATCCTTGTTTTGAATGTGGATTTTAGTTTGAGTCCTGCAAATCACCAGCGGCACTTACCAACACACACCGGGAAAAGAATTTAAATGTGATACTTGTAACAAGGAAGTTTTTCTCTCGAAAGGATTTGAAGTGCCACAGAGAGAGAGAGAGAGAGAGAGAGAGAGAGAGAGAAGAGAGGAAAATCACTAAAGCACAGATGTGATACTTGTGGTAGTACGTTTGAGGATTCTACAAGCCTAAAAGATCATGTCAATTCACATACAGTAGAAAAACCATACATATGTTCTTTGTGCAACAAGACCTTCGGTTTCCGCTCGAGTCTGAGTCGCCATATGAAAAATCATTAAGTCAATTAATAAAATACATCTTAATTTTGACTGCATTGTATTACAGGTCTTTTTTATGACAAGAAAACTTAATAATTATATATTTAAATACATATACATAAATAACTAACTGAAAGGTAAATGTCAAAAGAGGTATTCAATGATAAAGTTAGTCTTTACATATGTAGGACTCTAAAATTTAACGTTTTTTTTATGGCTTAACAAAGATTATTTCAATAAAGTGATTTAATTAGGCTATTTCTGTTCACAAAGCAGCATGAACCAGTTTGAGTTCTAAAAATATCTGTTCGGCTAAGTGTACTTGCAAGTGCAGTCTAAAAACTTCAAAGGCATAATAAAAATCGCAAAGAGTACAAAATAAAGGCAACAGTAGTATACCGCTATTCGAAATTCATAAATCA
This sequence comes from Mytilus californianus, assembly GCF_021869535.1. Taxonomy (NCBI): domain Eukaryota; kingdom Metazoa; phylum Mollusca; class Bivalvia; order Mytilida; family Mytilidae; genus Mytilus; species Mytilus californianus. The sequence goes on from NW_026262672.1 coordinate 5,920,718, forward strand.
ATTGAGAAAAAAACAAATCCGGTTTACAAACTAAAACTGAGGGAAACACATCAAATATAAGAGGAGAACAACGACACAACAGAAACTCATCACTAAAATGCAACACACACAGAAACGAACTATAATATAACATTGGCCATTTTCCTGACTTGGTACAGGACATTTTAAGAAAAAAATGGTGGATTGAACCTGGTTTTGTGGCTAGCCAAACCTCCCGCTTTTATGGCAATGTTAAATATAACATTAAAATGACAAGATTACATGACAGGACTACAATACAAATAAATGGGAGAACATACAGGACAGAGACACACACAAATAATAGCTATCAAAAGGTACCAGGCTTATAATTTAAGACGCCAGACGCGCGTTTCGTCTACATAAGACCCATCAGTGACTCTCAGATAAAAAAAGTTCGAAAGCCAAAACAAGTACAAAGTTGAAGAACATTGAGGACCAAAAGTTCCAAAAAGTTGTGCCAAATACGGCTAAGGGTTTATGCTTGCGATAAGAAAATCCTTAGTATTTAGAATAATTCATACTTTTGCAAACAGTAAATTTATAAAAATGACTATATAATAGATATATATATGTTAACACCAATGTGGTGACTAACTACAGAATAAAAACGAATACATAAAACAACCTAAATCAGCACATAAAAAAGGCACAGCCGCACAACGTATTATATGTTAGTCGAAGAAATCGACGCACAATGTCACGTCACATTTAAGTTTCTATAAATTTCCAAAAAATAGGATAGAGTTCAAGATTAGTTTTGTAATACTGATGTAACATGTATTAATATAAAATTGTGGTAGTAATTATATAATTAATTGTATTATCAAGCTATGTCGGTATTTCTTCTAAATCAAACTGTAAACCAAATACATCGTATATATTTAGTTGACTAAAACTTAAATCTTATAAATGAACTGGATGATTAATTATCTTAACCGTAACACACGAATAGAACAGAAAAAAAAATAAGATATACAACTACAAACGATAAGACATTCGACAAAATCCGATGAGAATAACAAATATAACATCAAAACTAAATACATGGATTGTGGAAAGAAAAATACCGTGACACGTCTTATACCAATGCACCTTATCGCTATTTGTCCGCCATTACTGGACATCACAAAAGTTCCCGTAAAATTTTGACGTCATAATAGATAATATCTGACGCCACAATGGAAAAGTGATTGTTGTATGACGTCAAAAGTTCAAGCGGGACAGATTCTCGGGTCAAGCGCGAATAGCGAAAAGGTGTATGCGAATTCACACTCACCAAAACAGTCACAATCGGGAATAAGTCACGTTCTGTACTTTAAAGATCAGACGACGTAACAACATATTATTCTAGGAATAAAATTGAGAATGGGAATGGGAAATGTTTCAAAGAGAACAATCCGAACAAAGAGCAGAATCAGCCGAAGACCACCAATGGGTCTTCAATACAGCGAGAAAATCCCGCATCCGATAACGTAACGATGGAAAATAATGTATGTAAGCTTTATAACATGATGTGTATTTTAAATGATATATAAAATTAGAACATGCACCATGAACAGAAGACTTTTGGTAACATTTAGATTTTTATTGGTTGTTTTATTTTTCTTAATACAGGAGCAAGAATTGATAGCAAGACCTTCCTGGATTTGACAGTAGACAATCTGTGTATAAGGATAATGATTAACAAAGTTGCAAATGAACTAACATAATCTTTGACTTTGTAAGAAAAATATCATCATTATAATTCCGATAATCTGGAATTCAGTTATATTTTCAGCTCAGAATAAAGTGGAAAAGATATGGTTAGAAGATACTGTTAGCAGGTATTGTCTGGCCAATGTCCATGGAAATGCACTGACATATGCGGACATCAGTTCCCAGAAAGAGCCCAATTGGTTAACTGACAAGGTAAAATATATTCATTTTGCTAGAATACTAAGAAACATAACGTCTACTCTTTAAAAACACATAAATGAATTATATATTTATATTATTCAAACATTGGATTCAGGGATATGAGATTACATATCTACATTTAAATTTTAAAGTTGCATGCAATTTGTTTTAAGCTGCTGGGATATAATCTGTATCTCACAATTTTTCGGTACAAAACTTGTGGTACAATTTCAGAGCAATCAAAATACTTATACACAAGTTGTTGTCCTGAAGCTAGAGAAAAAAATGCTTGTTTTGGGCCACCTTTTTCCTAAACGGTTGCGACCATCACACCCAAAAACAATCCCAACCATCCTTTTGTGGTATTGAACCTTTGGTTAAATTTCATAGAGATCCATACCCTTAAACTAAAGTTATTGTCCGGAAACCAAATGTCTTCGGACGACGACGAAATGGTAGCAATATACGACCCAAAAATTGTTTTGCGGTCGTATAAAAATACGATGTAGTATGGTTACCAGTGAGACAAACTATCCAGCAGATAGTTTGCTTAAAAATATTTTTGCTATTTATATTTGCTATATATTTAAGTACATTAATTTTTCTTTTTAATTTTTGGGATTTTGGATGAGCATATCAAGATTTTTTTTTTGATAAGTTATTGACCGTGGAAGTGAGAGTCGAAAGGTTTATGATGCCGTCTCCTCTGCTGTGAATAACTACTGAAAATTTTTTCGAACTGCTTAAAGGGGCACTAGCTGTTAAATTCATGTTCACAGATTTGACTCAAATTCTCATATTTGATTTATAACCAGTTAAAACATTTATCTTAATTATCAAAAGTCTTAAATAAACAATTTACCGGGCATGGGCTCGATAATATGTAGCTTCGTTTCGTGTGTATTTTATTTAGTCTTGACGCCATTTAATTAACTATCGAGTTGACCTCACAAGACCTCCGATGGTCATATAAGCGATATAAACAAATATTTTGTGGATCGAATCAGTCAATCAAATGATATACCTTTGTTTCACTTCAATGTTGACATTCTTTTCCTTTAAATAACCGAACACGCTCAATTCATGCGTTATCCATCTCTAGCTAAGGGGTAAAATTGAAGTTCACATGAATACGGATTCAATGAGGTCGAATTATTCACTTACAAGTGAATAATTCATCATCAATGTTTCTTAGCATAATTTGACAAAATTGAACTATACTGGCTGCTAAAAGCGAATTACTATTTCACTTTCGTTAATGATTGAACCAAAGTAAATCATACTTTAGATTTTTTTTATATTTCTCGTAGCTAGTGCCCATTTAATTAAATTGTTTGTTATAGTATCTAATTTGTTTTTGGAAGTAGTGTGAATAGGGTTTGTCAGTAAAAACCAAGCCACTTTCTTCTTCTGACACGGTTTTTGAAGATTCGAAAATACAGACTTTATCTTTGAAAAATGTTTCTAAAGTTTAATTTGATCTTGAATTTACAAGTCGCGGATGAATTCCAAACGACAGTCTGATTCATTGATCCTTCCTTATTTGCTATCTTTCTGTTGATGTGGTAAATCGTGCAAGGTTGCAGTAGCTGGCAATAGATAGATCTATTAATGAGAAGGTGTGGTATGAGTGTGCCAAGTGCCTACATTTTGTAGAAGCCTATTGTCCAACTCAAGGATACCAGTTAATTCTGTTGGTCGAGAATGGGCACGCACAGCCATCAATTGTGCAGCTAATTTTGTCGATAAACATCCAATAAGTAAGCCTAAACGATCTTTCTGTTCTTCGAAACATATAACCCAATTTAAAAAACTACATACCTAACTGTAGGCATTTGTGTATATGCTAAATCAAATTGAATTGTTCATCTACATGTACATTTGTAAGATTAACTTCGTCAGATTGTGCTCGTTAATTGCATTTACTTGAAATGAGATAATAAACAAATTACATGGAAAATTCATTTCGATTGTATTAGAGCAGGTTTGCTCTAAATTATCCACATCACATAGAGATTTACACAACGCCCATGTAGATGTTACAGATGATTCTATGGACATTGACTGCAATTTTCTCTGCTAGGCTGCTTTCTGTAGACAGCCTAGACCCTGATCTTTTGAGCGCATTTCGATGTAAAGAAGGTGTGGAAGGCAAAACACGGTTCCTTTCTGCAGATGTTGAAGGTGTGGAGGGTTGTTCATCAGTATTTTTGCAATGAAGTCGGTAAACTCTTCAGCCCGTTTCCTGTTTAAATATATCTTGCCAATATCCAGGCCTTTCATCTTGTCTAACTGGGACATCCTCTCAAAGTAGATCCTAAATCTGATAACATTGTCTATATATATTTCTTACGCTCATCGCTTAGTTTAAACATTCAAAAAATGACTTCTTCAAAAAGAGAAAATTCCTCAAATAACGCAAATTTTTACAAGAGAAAACCATTTTGTATCGTTCCGTAGTATGGGCAACGCCATCGCTGCCACACGTTACGAACACTTGCAACAACTCGATGAAGGGTCCGAAAGTGACCTGTTGCAAGGTTAAGTATCTGTCATTATCCAAGTAACTAAGTTAATTTTCTTGCCCTGTATCCCGGTCTCAAACTTCATTTCTTAATGCTAAACGGATTAATTATTGTTTTCAGCAGAAGTTGGCTATGTATTACTTAGGAAAGATGCAGCTGCCAAATGCAATAGTTGGAAGATATATTGCACAAGTAATACCACCTGTGTCAACTTCATGATAAGTTGGCAGTCCAAATAAAGCATTATCTGCATGAATTATGTCGGAAGAATAAGAAGGTGAAACACATGCTTGACAAAGAAAGAAAATAACAATAATGGAAAATCATTCATCATGGTAATCATTCATATCGAGTCATTTAATTACCTGTAGCGGTGAACTTGTACTGATCAATATGAATTTATTGCGTATGGAGTCTTCGAGATTTAAAATAGAAACAGGCACGAATGAGATTTGCCTTTTCCAGCAATATTGCTCTTAATCATACAGTCCCCTTCTCGCATGTTGGTCTATTTCTTATACAGACTGACTCTATGACAATAATTGCAAGAACCCAAGTAACATAGCACGACATTTTAGACCCATTTTCACGTGATGCACAAAACGCCTATATCATATGTTCAACTTATAAGTGGAAATTATCCAATGAACAATATATCTGGTGTCCATGGGTAAAAAATTTGCCAACTTGCGTGACATTGAAATCTCAAATACCTTTAAACCAAAACACGCCAGAATGTCCTACTGCCAACCTTTATGAGCGCGAGGTTTATCACTTGCACCACCACATACTATATAATTTATCGTAAAGTCATAAGCTTTTAATTTATCACAAAAGCATTTCAAAATAGACTTAGTAGCTGTAGACAGGATGAATGTGTAAATAAATGTTTAGTAACAGTACTCAGAGGTAAGGTTGGTCCAGGAAGAAGCTGTAAAGAATTTTGAAGAAGTGATGGATTTTTGGAAGCTGTTTCTAAAAGTTTTGTTCAACGTTGATAAACTGGTTCCATCTGTAGAGCATTTCTGTTCTCATTCACAGCTTCATTGCTGCATGGTTGAGAAATAATTTTACAAATAATTTCTAATGCTCTACAGATGGCCAAGCTATTGTCATCTTGTAATGATGTGTGAAAAGATACGTTTTTTTGTAAAATTTAATGTATATTTTGAGGTCTTAAAACAAGTCATCAAATGGCACTGCAAATAAAAGGTTCCTGCAGCATTGTAGAAAAGGGTATTAAAACGATTTCAATGGAAACTATCTATCGAAATGATCAATACGCGGTTTTCTCGTAAAAAGGTTGGAACATATAATGAATCACCTGTTCCATATTTATAAATTAGTTATGAAATTGATTTAATAAGGGTTTCTATTGAAGAGAAGATTTATCTTTCGTTAGTATCTTTACCAAACCCTTTCATTTTGAGTTCTTTTCAATATCATGGAGTTCTCTCTTGCATACATCTCAAACTGTAACATTGGATGTACAGAACATTTGAAAGAGTTTGCAGTATTATTGGTAGCTTAATTTAACATGTTGTTTACTTTTGCTGTTGCACTCCTATCTGTCATATACTTTGACACTTTATTTAATACTGTTACACATGATACATATCTTTAAGCTTTCCCGTTTATTACCTCAGCAACACCTACTTTTAAGATATTTTCAGCTGTTCTTATCCGGCTTGTATATTAATGGTGACCTAAAACCTTTTTAGAAGTGGCATCTCGCTTCATTGTAAAATTGCCAGGAGATTTCAATACTTCGCTCAAATGCTGCTGCGCAAACAGGCCAACTTCAGATGACATATTACGTACGGTGGATTTACTTGGCAGTTCAGATACCTCAATATCAACAAGAGAGAGAACCGAACTTAAAACTGAATTTATATTGTTGACACCAAAACCTTTGATACAGAGGAAATAATTGATTGATTGATTGATTGTTGGTTGCTTAACGTCCAGTGGCAAATATTTCATGCATATTCAGGACGAGAACAAATTAACAATAAATACAATAGGTAGGTTCTGTAATAGGGGCGTCAGGGATTAAGGTCGGAGACATTTAGACTGCCGAGGGAAATGAAGGTGTATTGGATAGGGACAGAAACTTGGCCTTGCAACAGGTCACCTACGGACCCCTCAAAGAGTTGTTGCAAGGGTTCTTAACGTGCAAAGAGCATGGCACTCTCTTTACACGATTGATTGATTGATTGTTGGTTGCTTAACGTCCAGTGGCAAATATTTCATGCATATTCAGGACGAGAACAAGTTAACAATAAATACAATAGGTAGGTTCTGTAAAAGGGACTTCCGGGATTGAGGTCGGAGAAATTTAGACTGCCACGGGAAATGAGAGTATATTGGATAGGGACAGACATTTAGCCTTGCAACAGGTCCCCTACGGACCCCTCAAAGAGTTGTTGCAAGGGTTCTTAACGTGCAAAGAGCGTGGCACTCTCTTTACACGAGGCATCGGATTTAACGTCCCCATTCTGACCGGACGTGGCTGCAAATTTGTACATCCCGCACAGCCAAACGGACGCCCCACTTTAGCAAGGGTTTTACTGCCGGTCGGAGGAAGACCAATCGTGACCATATTTCTATTCCCCAGTCACCCTTGGGGGCTCTTTACACGAGACGTCGGATTTAACGTCCCCATTCTGACCGGACGTGGCTGCAAATTTGTACATCCCGCACAGCCAAACGGACGCCCCACTTTAGCAAGGGTTTTACTGCCGGTCGGAGGAAGACCAATGGTGACCATACTTCTATTCCCCAGTCACCCTTGGGGGCAGAGGAAATAATAGTTTTCACTATATGGTCGACATTTTCTGTTACTTCTTGATTCAAAAACCTCTTTAACTGAATCATTGCAGTTATTATTATCATCATTGGCTTGAAAAAGATCTAAATCTTACATTAAACTGTCTGATCCCCTCTTGATGGTGTTACATTGAGTGCCCTTTTCCTGCGTTTTTGTACATGTTTTTCATTCTTTTTCAGCTTGTTTTTTTTAAGTTTTAAATTTCCAATTTGCTGCCTTTTCAATTTTTTAATCAAGTTTGTTATCCTTTTTTGTAAAACTTAGTTCTTGCTTTTCAGAACATTATTAAACTCATTAAGTTAGTGAACTGTATGTCAGCTTTCTTTCGTTTGTTTTTTTATTACTTCATTATTCCTGTCCCCTGGACCCGGTTGTTCATCTCTTGGTTAAAATTAAACCAAGGGTTAAATATCATAATACTTGGTACAAATTTAACCATAGGTTATTTTCTGTTGTTCATCCTGTGGTTAAATTTAACCCTTTGACCAATGTGGACCTTGATTTCGCAACTCCTTTGTGTAGCCCACAACACTAGACAAACTATCTTCATTGGATCTAAAATAGTTGAAAGTTGAGAGTTTGAGTCAAGCCGGTTAAAATTAAGATAATGGGTTTTAATTGTATATATAAGGGTGATTCTGAAATTACTGATTATTTGGCAATACTTGATAATAAAATTGAGAATGGAAATGGAGAATGTGTTAACGAGACCAACCCGACCAAAACGCAGAAAACATCCCAAGGTCACCGATGGGTCTTCAACACAGCGAGAAAATCCCGCACCCGGAGGCGGTCTTCGGCTTGCCCTAAACAAAAATGTGTACTAGTTCAGTGAAAATGGACGTCACGCCAAACTCCGAAACATATAAATGAACTACTTAAAAAAAAACAAGACTAACAAAGACCAGAAGCTCCGGACTTCGGCAGGGTTAAACAAGTTTTGTGATATCTCAACTCTCCCGCTATACCTGTATCCAATGTAAAATAAACAAATACATGGCAATACGCATTTTCATTCTTTGTAAAAATATAAACACCAACTACCAGTTGAGAAGCCATGCTGGCTGTAAACTATCTATAACCATAATAATTTACAAAATCTTTGTCTGGATGAGATAGTAATTCTTCTGCAAGTTTCTTAACATATTTAAGTATTATTGGAAAATGATCACTTCCACAAAGATCACAAGTTTCTTAACATTAATGGATTGATTGATTGATTGTTGTTTGCTTTACGCCGCATTAGCACAGAAAGGCTATATCGCGGCGAGAGCTAATTCGAATATAACAATTTAAGGTATATTTTTTTTCAAATTAGACAAAAGGTCTTTCCAAATTGCCTGCACTGTAACCGGCGCGCTAGACCACACGACCACCTGGCTTCATAAAAATGAAGCTTTCGGTGGCCATGTGTTACCTTTCCACGTCATTGTTAATCTAGCGTTGTACTACAGTACATCATATATAAGACATGAAGATGTTATTTTTTACAGATCAGCTAAATTATCTATAGTAAAGGATCCTACAAATTAATGTAAGATACAGTCACAGAAATAATTATATTTATAAGTACGTCTGAACCAGTGACAACAAGTTTCCATTGGAAAGGTAACACCCGGCCACAGAAAGCTTCATTTTTACGAAGCCCAGGTGGTCGTGTGGTCAAGCGCGCCGGTTACAGTGCAGGCAATTTGGTGTCACGATATCTCAGTAGCATGGGTTCGAATCCCGGTGAGGGAAGAACAAAAAATTTGCGAAAGCAAATTTACAGATCTAACATTGTTGGGTTGATGTTTAGACGAGTTGTATATACAGAAAGGGGGACATTCTAATAGGTTGACAGAAGAAAGGGGGACATTCTAATAGGTTGACAGAAGAAAAGGGACATTCTAATAGGGTAACCCTTAAATAAGAAAGGGGGACATTCTGATAGGGTGACACTAAAATAAGAAAGGGGGACATTCTGATAGGGTGACACTAAAATTATAAAGGGGGACATTCTAATAGGTTGACAGAAAAATAGGAAAGTTTGACATTCTAATAGGGTGACACTAAAATAAGAAAGGGAGACATTCTAATAGGGTTACACTAAAATAAGAAAGTTTGACATTCTAATAGGGTGACACTAAAATAAGAAAGTTTGATATTCTAATAGGGTTTCACTAAAATAAGAAAGAGGACATTCTAATAGGGTTACACTTAAATAAGAAAGGGGGACATTCTAATAGCGTGAAACTAAAATAAGAAAGGGGGACATTCTAATAGGGTTACACTAAAATAAGAATCATGAATTGTCAATTCACTTAGATAGGACATTAATTTTCCTGGTTATTGATTGTTTCAGGTAGATGCATATACTCAAAAGATAAACTCCGAGACCTCAATAATAAGAAGGCAGACAGCAGAGGAAATAGGTAATATAAATCTTCATACTAAAAACAATAGAAAACATTTCTTGTTTAAATAGTTTTTCATTTATCATTTCAGGGCCTTTTAACATGTGACTTTGTGGTATGTGTTTTACTCATTAATGAAGGCTTTAATGTGATCAATTGTTGTTAATTTCTGTGTCATTTGGTACGTCTCTTTTTAAGAGTAAGTAAAATGTCTTTTTGGCAATCGAACCTCATCTTTTTTTTTTATATCAAATGATTTTAACAATCATTCTACATATGAAAATATAAGATAAAGAACGCTATGTTTAAATCATAAAAAGGATATTAGTCTTTCAAATATAAGACGTAGCAAAAGATCACTTCTACCAAAAATAATAGACCTTTGTCAAAAAGAAACACTTTACGCAGTGACAACACATGGTCTTGATTGCCTGAATTGGAACAAACATACATGTACTGGCAACACAAAGTCTAGATTGCCTGGCTTGGTACAGACATACATGTACTGGCAACACATGGTCTAGATTGCCTGGCTTGGTACAGACATACATGTTCTGGCAACACATGGTCTAGATTGCTTTGCTTGGTACAGACATATATGTATTGGCAACACATGGTCTAGATTGCCTGGCTTGGTACAGACATATATATCTGTGTACTGGCAACACATGGTCTAGATTGCCTGGCTTGGTACAGACATATATGTACTAGCAACACATGGACTAGATTGCCTGGCTTGGTACAGACATATAAGTACTGGCAACACATGGTCTAGATTGCCTGGCTTGATACAGACATACATGAACTGGCAACACATGGTCTAGATTGCCTGGCTTGCTACAGACATATAAGTACTGGCAACACATGGTCTAGATTGCCTGGCTTGATACAGACATACATGAACTGGCAACACATGGTCTAGATTGCCTGGCTTGGTACAGACATATATGTACTGGCAACACACGGTCTAGATTGCCTGGCTTGGTACAGAAATATATGTCTTGCCAAACATGGTCTAGATTGCCTGGCTGGTACAGACATACATGTACTGGCAACACATGGTCTAGATTGCTTGGCTTGGTACAGACATACATGTACTGGCAACACATGATCTAGATTGCCTGGCTTGGTACAGACATACATGTACTGGTAACACATGGTATAGAATGATTGGCTTGGTACAGACATATATGTACTGGCAACACATGGTCTAGATTTCCTGGCTTGGTACAGACATACATGTACTGGCAACACATGGTCTAGATTGCCTGGCTTGGTACAGACATACATGTACTGGTAACATATGGTCTAGATTGATTGGCTTGGTACAGACATACATGTACTGGCAACACATGGTCTAGATTGCTTGGCTTGGTACAGACATACATGTACTGGCAACACATGGTCTAGATTGTCTGGCTTGGTACAGACATATATATATATATATACACGTGTACTGGCAACACATGGTCTAGATTGCCTAGCTTGGTACAGACATATAAGTACTGGCAACACATGGTCTAGATTGCCTGGCTTGGTACAGATATACATGTACTGGCAACACATGGTCTAGATTGCCTGGCTTGGTACAGACAAATATATACATGTATTGGCAACACATGGTCTAGATTGCCTGACTTGGTACAGACATATATGTACTGGCAACACATGGTCTAGATTGCCTGGCTTGGTACAGACATACATGTACTGGCAACACATGGTCTAGATTGCTTGGCTTGGTACAGTCATATATGGACTGGCAACACATGGTCTAGAGTGCCTGGCTTGGTACAGACATACATGTACTGGCAACACATGGTCTAGATTGCTTGGCTTTGTACAGACTTACATGTACTGGCAACATATGGTCTAGATTGCCTGGCTAGGTACAGACATATATGTACTGGCAACACACGGTCTAGATTGCCTGGCTTGGGACAGACATATATGTATCTTGAAAAAGTGCTCTAGACACATGTATTAAAGCTTATCTTACCTCCTATAGATATATATATGGAATAATACATGGCACTAAAATAAGAATCATGAATTGTCAATTCACTTAGATAGGACATTAATTTTCCTGGTTATTGATTGTTTCAGGTAGATGCATATACTCAAAAGATAAACTCCGAGACCTCAATAATAAGAAGGCAGACAGCAGAGGAAATAGGTAATATAAATCTTCATACTAAAAACAATAGAAAACATTTCTTGTTTAAATAGTTTTTCATTTATCATTTCAGGGCCTTTTAACATGTGACTTTGTGGTATGTGTTTTACTCATTAATGAAGGCTTTAATGTGATCAATTGTTGTTAATTTCTGTGTCATTTGGTACGTCTCTTTTTAAGAGTAAGTAAAATGTCTTTTTGGCAATCGAACCTCATCTTTTTTTTTTATATCAAATGATTTTAACAATCATTCTACATATGAAAATATAAGATAAAGAACGCTATGTTTAAATCATAAAAAGGATATTAGTCTTTCAAATATAAGACGTAGCAAAAGATCACTTCTACCAAAAATAATAGACCTTTGTCAAAAAGAAACACTTTACGCAGTGACAACACATGGTCTTGATTGCCTGAATTGGAACAAACATACATGTACTGGCAACACAAAGTCTAGATTGCCTGGCTTGGTACAGACATACATGTACTGGCAACACATGGTCTAGATTGCCTGGCTTGGTACAGACATACATGTTCTGGCAACACATGGTCTAGATTGCTTTGCTTGGTACAGACATATATGTATTGGCAACACATGGTCTAGATTGCCTGGCTTGGTACAGACATATATATCTGTGTACTGGCAACACATGGTCTAGATTGCCTGGCTTGGTACAGACATATATGTACTAGCAACACATGGACTAGATTGCCTGGCTTGGTACAGACATATATATACATGTACTGGCAACACATGGTCTAGATTGCCTGGCTTGCTACAGACATATAAGTACTGGCAACACATGGTCTAGATTGCCTGGCTTGATACAGACATACATGAACTGGCAACACATGGTCTAGATTGCCTGGCTTGGTACAGACATATATGTACTGGCAACACACGGTCTAGATTGCCTGGCTTGGTACAGAAATATATGTCTTGCCAAACATGGTCTAGATTGCCTGGCTGGTACAGACATACATGTACTGGCAACACATGGTCTAGATTGCTTGGCTTGGTACAGACATACATGTACTGGCAACACATGATCTAGATTGCCTGGCTTGGTACAGACATACATGTACTGGTAACACATGGTATAGAATGATTGGCTTGGTACAGACATATATGTACTGGCAACACATGGTCTAGATTTCCTGGCTTGGTACAGACATACATGTACTGGCAACACATGGTCTAGATTGCCTGGCTTGGTACAGACATACATGTACTGGTAACATTTGGTCTAGATTGATTGGCTTGGTACAGACATACATGTACTGGCAACACATGGTCTAGATTGCTTGGCTTGGTACAGACATACATGTACTGGCAACACATGGTCTAGATTGTCTGGCTTGGTACAGACATATATATATATATATACACGTGTACTGGCAACACATGGTCTAGATTGCCTAGCTTGGTACAGACATATAAGTACTGGCAACACATGGTCTAGATTGCCTGGCTTGGTACAGATATACATGTACTGGCAACACATGGTCTAGATTGCCTGGCTTGGTACAGACAAATATATACATGTATTGGCAACACATGGTCTAGATTGCCTGACTTGGTACAGACATATATGTACTGGCAACACATGGTCTAGATTGCCTGGCTTGGTACAGACATACATGTACTGGCAACACATGGTCTAGATTGCTTGGCTTGGTACAGTCATATATGGACTGGCAACACATGGTCTAGAGTGCCTGGCTTAGTACAGACATACATGTACTGGCAACACATGGTCTAGATTGCTTGGCTTTGTACAGACTTACATGTACTGGCAACATATGGTCTAGATTGCCTGGCTAGGTACAGACATATATGTACTGGCAACACACGGTCTAGATTGCCTGGCTTGGGACAGACATATATGTATCTTGAAAAAGTGCTCTAGACACATGTATTAAAGCTTATCTTACCTCCTATAGATATATATATGGAATAATACATGGCACTAAAATAAGAATCATGAATTGTCAATTCACTTAGATAGGACATTAATTTTCCTGGTTATTGATTGTTTCAGGTAGATGCATATACTCAAAAGATAAACTCCGAGACCTCAATAATAAGAAGGCAGACAGCAGAGGAAATAGGTAATATAAATCTTCATACTAAAAACAATAGAAAACATTTCTTGTTTAAATAGTTTTTCATTTATCATTTCAGGGCCTTTTAACATGTGACTTTGTGGTATGTGTTTTACTCATTAATGAAGGCTTTAATGTGATCAATTGTTGTTAATTTCTGTGTCATTTGGTACGTCTCTTTTTAAGAGTAAGTAAAATGTCTTTTTGGCAATCGAACCTCATCTTTTTTTTTTATATCAAATGATTTTAACAATCATTCTACATATGAAAATATAAGATAAAGAACGCTATGTTTAAATCATAAAAAGGATATTAGTCTTTCAAATATAAGACGTAGCAAAAGATCACTTCTACCAAAAATAATAGACCTTTGTCAAAAAGAAACACTTTACGCAGTGACAACACATGGTCTTGATTGCCTGAATTGGAACAAACATACATGTACTGGCAACACAAAGTCTAGATTGCCTGGCTTGGTACAGACATACATGTACTGGCAACACATGGTCTAGATTGCCTGGCTTGATACAGACATACATGAACTGGCAACACATGGTCTAGATTGCCTGGCTTGGTACAGACATATATGTACTGGCAACACACGGTCTAGATTGCCTGGCTTGGTACAGAAATATATGTCTTGCCAAACATGGTCTAGATTGCCTGGCTGGTACAGACATACATGTACTGGCAACACATGGTCTAGATTGCTTGGCTTGGTACAGACATACATGTACTGGCAACACATGATCTAGATTGCCTGGCTTGGTACAGACATACATGTACTGGTAACACATGGTATAGAATGATTGGCTTGGTACAGACATATATGTACTGGCAACACATGGTCTAGATTTCCTGGCTTGGTACAGACATACATGTACTGGCAACACATGGTCTAGATTGCCTGGCTTGGTACAGACATACATGTACTGGTAACATATGGTCTAGATTGATTGGCTTGGTACAGACATACATGTACTGGAAACACATGGTCTAGATTGCCTGGCTTTGTACAGACATACATGTACTGGCAACACATGGTATAGATTGCTTGGTACAGACATATATGTACTAGCAACACATGGTCTAGATTGTCTGGCTTGGTACAGACATATATATATATATATATATACACGTGTACTGGCAACACATGGTCTAGATTGCCTAGCTTGGTACAGACATATAAGTACTGGCAACACATGGTCTAGATTGCCTGGCTTGGTACAGATATACATGTACTGGCAACACATGGTCTAGATTGCCTGGCTTGGTACAGACAAATATATACATGTATTGGCAACACATGGTCTAGATTGCCTGACTTGGTACAGACATATATGTACTGGCAACACATGGTCTAGATTGCCTGGCTTGGTACAGACATACATGTACTGGCAACACATGGTCTAGATTGCTTGGCTTGGTACAGTCATATATGGACTGGCAACACATGGTCTAGAGTGCCTGGCTTGGTACAGACATACATGTACTGGCAACACATGGTCTAGATTGCTTGGCTTTGTACAGACTTACATGTACTGGCAACATATGGTCTAGATTGCCTGGCTAGGTACAGACATATATGTACTGGCAACACACGGTCTAGATTGCCTGGCTTGGGACAGACATATATGTATCTTGAAAAAGTGCTCTAGACACATGTATTAAAGCTTATCTTACCTCCTATAGATATATATATGGAATAATACATGGCAACATCTGTATTGCATGCTGTATCACCACTCGACCAATATCAGCCCTCTGGACCTTCGGCCCTCGGGACTGATATTGGTTTCTCGTGGTGATACAGCATGCGATACAGATGTTGCCATGTATTATTCTGTTTTATCATATATTTTAATAGAATCAGATTAATGGGAAATCCCTTTTTTTAAATCGTCCGAAATTATAAGCTAGAAAAGAACATTATGATTTTCCTGTTTTTTCTAGATGACTTGTTTTTTCTATAGACTTCTTTTTTTGCTTAATATCCTCATCGTAATGTCCTCTATAACCTTATTACATTCTCAATATACGTTAAGGCCATGTTTTAAAATGCATCTACTAACGATACTGTCTAGGCTATTATTTCAACAAAAATTACTATTTATCAAATAAATATCGTAAGATGCAGAAATATTTAAATATAAAAAAGAAAATGTAGTATGATTGCCAATGAGACAACTGTCCACGAGAGACCAAAATGACACAGAAATTAACAACTATAGGTCACTGTACAGCCTTCAACAATGAGCAAAGTCCATAAGTTGTATTATTTATTAAATGGCAATGATATTATTCATGATCATTTTAATTTTCTGACGAGGTGAACAGCAAGAAAAATATTTCTTGAAAAGTTTGCTATTTTTAATTCTAACCAAATTAAAATCGTATTTTGCATTTGTGTTTAATCCATCAGGTAATGAAAACAAACTTCACGAAAATTATGACCAAATAAACAATAAAACATCAGATATTTCTACATCTTATTGTGTCTTTTATATATATATAAATCAATTGTAAAGTTACTGGGTATTTTTTTTTTTGGAACTAATTTTTTCCTATGCAAGGAAAAACAGCAACTGAACGTCATAGGTCAAACGTTGACGTCATTCGAATTATGACGTCACGCCAGGTATGCGATTCGGGTTTTGCTATGCGATACGGATTTAGCTGTGCGATACAGGGTAGGTGATACAGACTGGAAAAAAGAACCTTTATTAGATATACAAAATTGCTGTATTTTGCACTAAATATATGATAAATGGGGAAATGATTGCTTAACGGACTACACATGGTGACTATATATATTTGGTATAGAATGCTTCGCTCTCACCCCAAATGGAATTTACTGACCCCATAAATATTGTATTAGGTCACTAACACACCACGTAACTAATAATATGCTATTTTCATTTAAATGTTTATATCTGGTAGGTCCCAAAATGCTGTATGAACATGCTCTAACATCAGTTTAAATCTTATCAATATACTTTTTAGCTCATATATATATATAGCATTACTTGTTTAATTTCAGAGAATATAAAAAAAACATTTTGTTGAAGTAGAAAAAGACCGGGACACTCTAAAAGAGACTGTAAATAATATGAAGGTGAGAAGATGTTTTAAATTACAGTACAAACAAATTGGTTTAGATATTAATAGAATGCATATCATAGTGTTAACAATCTGTCACAAGGATTAATTGTAAAATTTTGTTATGTTGATTCAACAAAATCTATAAATAAGTCATAGGGACTTGACAATTTTTTAGCCCTCCCCCATTTTTTCAAAATCTGCTCATCCTTGGAGTTCCTGTATGAAATAAGTCAAATGTCCTGTTACCTTATCAACACTTAAATTTATTGAGTCGGTGTGTAATGGGCATTTCCTTGAAATCAATGTCAGGAAATTTATAACATTTGTACTTTCATGCAGGCCATACTAATCATTGCTCATAATAAACTCTAAAGATTGATATTATATATTACTTTGGATACTACACAAATATCAGCCTATATATGTTAATGTGTAACTGTTTAAAAAAACAATCCTAGTGATTTTGATACATTTTTTTTTACAGGCTGAGGAAGAGAGACAAACGCTAATATTGGTAATATATTTTGATCTCTTCTAGTTAGTGATGTTTTACTGTATATAAGATGTGTACTATATTTAGATTTCCTCTAATTAATGATGTAAAGTTAACTGTATAGAATTTAAACACTACAAGGTCTACAACTTCAAGGTCTCAAAATATGTTCTGAGAATTTATGGTATTTTACTTTTCTTAAATTCAGAGATTTTAGTGAAAACTCAACAGGATTGGTATTGTGTTGCATGTGAGAACTCTAAACACCTTAATCTCTGATCATTTGTTGTGAATTCAACATTTCTTGAAATTTCAACAAACCTGTTGAATAAAGTTGTATTTTTGTCCATTGATCTAGAACTATTGCCAATGAGACATTACTCCCCACTGTGAGACCAAATACATAGAATTTATCAACAACAGGTCATCTTTTGGAGTATAACAATGAGAAAAAACATGCAATACTGCATAGGCAGCTACAAAGTGACATAAATGACAAATTTAAAACAATTCAAACGAGAAAATAAATTACCTGTTTTATGTACAAGACCATGAACAAAAACATTTGATATACATTTACAAATGAATACCACTGAGTTATAGACTCCTCCCTTTGGACAGGCACACTCAGAATTTGGCTGGATAAAAAATTGTTTATTGATGCCAGTAATGACCAAACGAAACTTGAAACTTTGATTGATTGGTTTTACTTCAGTGACTATCCCATGATAAAACTATCTTTTCTGTTATAAAGTTATTGTTCTGAATGTTGATTTAAGGATGTACATCTCTGAGGAGCTCAAAATTTCTAGAATTGAACTTTTTTCTAAACCCTTTTTTGATAAGCCTGTATACGGGATGACGTATTATGGTATACCGTTGTCCGTCCGTCTGTTTGTCCATCGTCAACACGTCGGACATTAACTGAAAAACGCTTTTAACCAATTTGCATATAAACTTTGGTGAATTGTTTATATCTATTGACGTCAACTTCCTTTTGTTAGCTCATCGGGGCCCGAAGGGCCCCATGTGAGCTTATGCCATCACTTGGCGTCCATCGTCGTCCGTCGTCTGTCGTCGTAAACTATTTAAAAATCTTCTCCTCTGAAACTACTGGACCAAATACCTTCAAACTTTAACTAAATGTTCCTTAGGGTATCTAGTTTATAAATTGTATCCGAAGTTTTGATCCATCGACAAACATGGCCGCCATGGCTAAAAATAGAACATAGGGGTCAAATGCAGTTTTTGGTTTATATCTCAAAAACTAAAGCATTTAGAGCAAATCTGACATGGGGTAAGAATTGTTCAATTGGTCAAACTCTATCAGCTCTGAAATTTTCAGACGAATCGAACAACCCATTGTTGGGTTGCTGCCACCGAATTGGTAGTTTTAACAAAATTTTGCAGTTTTTTGTTATTATTTTGAATATTATTATAGATATATATAAACTGTAAGCAGCAATAATGTTCAGCAAAGTAAGATCTACAAAAAAGTTAATACGATCATAATTGTCAATTGACCCCTTAAGAAGTTATTGCCCTTTAAAGACAATTTTACACAATTTGTTCAAGTTTGCTAACATTTAAAAATCTTCTCCTCTGAAACTACTGGGCAATTTAGTCAAACTTTAACTAAATGTTCCTTAGGGTATCTTGTTTATAAATTGTATCCGAAGTTTGTATCCATCGACAAACATGGCCGCCATGGCTAAAAATAGAACATAAGGGTCAAATGCAGTTTTTGGCTTATATCTCAAAAACTAAATCTTTTAGAGCAAATGTGACATGGGGTAAAATTGTTCAATTGGTAGCAAATGTGACATGGGGTAAAATTGTTCAATTGGTCAAGATCTATCGGCCCTGAAATTATCAGACGAATCGAACAACCCATTGTTGGGTTGCTGCCACCGAGTTGGTAGTTTTAACAAAATTTTGCAGTTTTTTGTTATTATTTTGAATATTATTATAGATATATATAAACTGTAAGCAGCAATAATGTTCAGCAAAGTAAGATCTACAAAAAAGTTTATAAGACCATAATTGTACATTGACCCCTTAAGGAGTTATTGCCCTTTAAAGACAATTTTACACAATTTGTTCATCAAGTTTGCTAACATTTAAAAATCTTCTCCTCTGAAATACAGGTGAGCGATTCAGGCTCTTGAGAGCCTCTTGTTATGTTTTCCATGCTACTTTTAGAACTAGTTTTGCTTTATCTATTTCGTCTGCTTTGCATGTGCTTATCTAGTATAGTGCTTTACTTGTTTGTGCTTGCTTTTATATATGATCATTTTTGCTTATGCAATATAGCTGTCTTACTTTGTATGTCTAACGTGTATGTTTTATATGTCCTATATGTCTTAATATTGTATGTGTTGTTATTGTTATTAATGTCGGCAAAAAGCTCTACAGAGCTTATGTTTGTAATGTTCATGTAACCCGACTTAAAATAAAATTTTCTATTCTATTCTATTCTATTCTGTACAAAGGGAAATAATTCATTTTTTAAAAGATTTTTAAAAGACATTGTATTAATGTTAAATGACATTTTGGATTATTTTTTTTTCTTTTCTTTGGTAAATTGTTTGAAGAATGTTGTGGAAGATTAGTTTGTTATTCTGTAAATACTAATTTTCTGAATGCTATATATATATAATTTTTATTATGAAGTGAACTCCTTAAATTAGATAATAATCTTTTTTAATTATATGATATATTTCATTACATTTAAAGTTGTTTACATTGATAAGTTGCAGATCTGTATAAGTTTGTGACAAATGACAGAAAAAATATTTGGAACTATTAATTATATTTGATTATAATTTGAAAACAGATATACATTGTGTTACATCATATCTAATTTTAGAGAACTATTACTCATATCTATTGTTAGAGTACTATGTTAAACCATATTTCTGTTCGCAGGGAAGTAACTCAAACTTATTCCATGAACCAGTAATAACATCAAAATTTCTTTATAACTATCTCCTAATGGTCACTTGGTCTTCTTCCGACCGACAGTAAAACCCTTGACAAAGTGGGGCGTCCGTATGGCTGTGCGGGGTGTACAAGTTTGCAGCCACGTCCGGTCAGAATGGGGACGTTAAATCCGATGCCTCGTGTAAAGAGATTGCCACGCTCTTTGCACGTTAAAAACCCTTGCAACAACTCTTTGAGAGATCCGTAGGTGGCCTGTTGCAAGGCAAAATGTCTGTCCCTATCCAGTGTTCCAGCTAGGTCGTTTTCACAGGGCGGTCCGCCCGCCCTTTCCCGAGTGCCGCCCTGTGCCCTTTTTACAGTTAGCAGGGCGCCCTTCCTTTTTTGTAGATCGATTGGTATATTATTTTGTTCGTATTGATATGATCAGCTAATTACGAAAATTTACCTGGCGAATAGGAAATGACTTTGTTTACGACCCCAAGCTAATCAACGGTTACAACAGGTGTCATAGTCTGTTGTTATAGGTAATCAGTGTATCGGTTGGGTCATTTAATGATCATCAACATTAATTCATTCAAATAGAATCGGTCAGTCGGCATTTGTCTTTGAACTTGAAGAAATGTTCATACAACTTTGGCACAATTAGCAATGTTTACCGTAGTTACATGGAGAAAACGTAATTGACAGAAAGTCGAAAACCATAATCAACTCGTTAAAAACATTGCTCTTATTGTTTTCCGTGAAATAAATAGCAAATTAAGACGTATTTTTCATTGACTGCCTTCATTTTTATACGAAAATAACAAAATCGGTCGCCATATTGTTGATCGTATTTACATCTTCTACGTACTGTTTATTATCCTCCAAAGAAGGAGCACACACAAATAAAGAAAGATAACTCAATCTTATTTTTTCCTAGCATTGAGTAACCTACTAAGATTTCATAAAATATGTCTTCATACTTCTGGCTTTAGAATTTATATGTTTAGGTGTTTTGAGTTATGGGAAAAGTTAAAGAGGGTCTTAGTAGCAGGGTTGGTAGGGTGCCTTGGTCATCTTTTTCTGTATTTTTTATTTTCAATCCAAATTTTCACTGTTCACTATATCCTAACATTGTGCATTTACAGCTGTTTTGTGCTATATTGCCATTAAGCACAGAAAAGGTAGAAAGGTGATACTTGTAAAGTGTGTCAGACCATAGAAACAGAATGAAGCAGGACATTTTTCAAAAAATACTGCATATAAAGCTTAACTGTGCCAAGCAATGATTTAAAACTTGTGTCACAAGCTGCTTGATAAGTTTTCAGCCTAAAAAGTAGAAAGATATTTTTTCTCTGGGCTAATGATGTTGTTCTTGTATATTTATAACCAGTGATTCAATGAACAAACAATGTTTGATTATAATCTTTATTAAAACATGCCCTTTTCATATTATCATATCACGCGTTAAATGCCCTTTTTCAGGATTGGCACCCTGCCCTTTTGAAATCCTAGCTGGAACACTGCTATCCAATATACCCTCATTTTCCAGTGGCTGTCCAAATTTCCCCGACCATCATCACGGATGGCCTCTATCACAAGACCTACCTACTGTATTTATTGTTAACTTGTTTTCGTCCTGAACATGCATGAAATATTTGCCACTGGACGTTAAGCAACCAACAATCAATCGATCCTTATAACTATTTTTTTAAAGTCATGTGTGTTTTGAAGGTAGATGTTATGTGGTATTTTATGTTTGTCCTGTGTGTTAATGTTTAAGAGACTAGATATGGTTGATATTAAAGACCTAAGGGTATGGTAAGATCTCCAATAATAAGCAAAACCGTTTAGTATGTATAACATTAGTAGGTTAAAAAAAGACCCTTAGGTATCTAGTATAATACCCGTTATATGTACAAAGTTATTATATTATAAGCGAAAAAAAACCTTACATGCAAAAGAATGTAAATCAGAAAACCAACATGTTGCGTGTAAAAATAGTGACTATGATACTTATTCAATCACATGTTCATGTTGGGATAAATACATACAGAACGTTTTCAGGTTACACATGTTTATTTGTATTTTTCATAAAAAAATGTTTATATGATTTTCTAGATTTTCTAGTCATTTTTTATGTGAATTGTGTTTCATAAAAAACATTCTTTAAAACTTGAGTTTGTTATGTATTATTAAATTGTGGTTACTATATACATTCAGGACCTTTGTTTATGAGAAATGATTTCTTAAATGTACAATATGGTTAAAATTGATATCATTAGACTTTAATTTTTCCCTGCTTCCATTTAATATCGTATGCATCTACATTTTTTCATCAAATTTAGTATGAGTGTGTTTTAATAATTTTAGTTTTCTTTTCTAATGATCTTTACACCTGCCATGATAAACCCTACAGTCAGTTCTATAGTCATAGTCAGTCCTACAGTCACTTCTACAGTCTCACCTACAGTAACCTTTAGAGTCACACATTCGGTCACTCTTACAGACATATACAGTCACTCTTACAGACATTCCTACAGCATATATAGTCACTCCAAGCGAACGTAGTCATTCCTACAGCCATAGTAACTTCAATTTATATAAGAAACTATGAAATAAGAAAATGCATATATATCATTGTATCAAAAATCATTCACATTTACTGGTTTCACTCCTCATGGGAGATTTTCAAGGTAATCATCTATTCAATCTAAAAAAATAACCAAACTTTGTGGTAACATCTTGTTACAATCACACTACACAACAAGGGAAGTAATGTTAAAATCGAGGGTTTAACAAGTTTACAAATTCCTTATGAAGACGTGAGAATATTGAAATATATCTGCTTTTCCGAAAAAATTAAACCCTATCCTGTTCAAGAATCAGACAGTGGTCAAAACATGATGAAAACCTACAACTTTACCGTCATATTACGGAAATGACTAGAAACAGCATTCTTTTTCTGATATTAATCTGAATATGGGAGTATTAGATTATGTAGAGAACACTGTGATAAATAAATTAACAGTTTAAAGTTGTAGCTGATGCTAAGCTTTATGAAACAGTCATATCAGTTTCTAACAGAAGCAACAATAAATTGTCTCCAAGTGAAATTTCTAACACAACCATCTATGAACTGTCTTCTAGGGAAATTTCTAATAGAACTAACAGTGAATTGTCTACTAGTGAAATTTTCAACAAAATAAGACATACATTCATTCCTGGTAAAATATCTAGCGAAACTAAAAATGAACTGTCTCCTAGTGGAATTTCTTAAAGAACCAGCAATACATTGTCTCCTGGTGAATATAGCGGAACTAAAAATGATTATCTCCTGATAAAATTTCTAACAGAACTAAAAAATAACTGTCTCTTAGTGGAATTTCTAGCAGGAACAGCAATAAATTGTCTCCTAATGATTGTTTGGTTGATTGGTGATTGCTTTACTCCGCACCAATACAAAAAGGCTATATCTCAGCGAGAGCTATTTCATATATAATTACAAGACGTTTTCTTTTTTTTAAATCAGACAAAAAGTCATCAATTTGCACAAACTTTATTTTAAAGCAAAAATACGTATTTACAAATAAAAATTCATCAATAAGACCCCGTTCACACCAGGACATTTAGATCGATTTAAACTAGATTGGTTCACTTAAGATCGGTTTAAGGGCCAGTGTGAATGCTTTGAATCGATCTTTAATCGGTCTAAACTAAAACACCAAAAGAGGTAGTTTGAATCGATCTTAAGTGACCCGATCTAACTTTAAATGTGAACGCCGGGATTGGTTTAAACTAGTACGATTGGATCGAAAATAATGTGTGCGCATGTATAACGACAAAACTACACATGTATTACATAATGGAGGACCAGAATAAAACCCATATTTCTCTGTTCACATTATTATACCTTTGTGTACATGCAAGTAAAAACAAACGGAAAAAAGGTTGTATTTGCCGTAGCATAAATTTGCGAAATCTTTGTCTTTTCTTTTCAGGAACCGCAGTATTTCTTCATATTGTTACTACTTTGGTACAGTTTTTTGTTTCGAAATTAATGAACACTGCAAGAACACCAATATCAACATTTGAACTTGTGTTTCAAGACAAACGATAACTTCATCCATTTTTTTCAAGTGTGTTTATCAGTGTATCAACGCATAAATTTGATTATTTATTTCTATTCATACATAAAGTTTACAGTTTTACAGATAATAAGGTCAGATCTATTGCTTTTTTAATTGTGGTGTGAACGCAGTGGTTCAGATTAGACCGATAGAGACCGTTATGATTAGAGATAATGTGACGGCTAACTGGTTTTATTTAGATTAATTCAATTTAGATTGATTTAAAAAAATGCTAGTGTGAACGGGGTCTAAGATAACATGATAAAATCTTAAAACCATTATAAACTGATACAAAAAACCCATGTTTTTGGAATAAATTAGTCTCCTAATGGAATGTCTAACAGAACCAGCAATTAATAGTTATTTATGTTTTACTACGAATATTGCTAAAAGTTACATTATTATTACAGATGATTTTATTCTGCACGCAAATTTGGTCAACATCAATGAAATTATGCAGCATGAAACAATACATTCCAACAAATTCGTTTTCTTAGACAAATGGGGACTAGTTAATCATTTTCCCTGCCGAAGAAAGTCGGGGAAATTATAGTTTTGCACTCCATACGCTGATTATTCAATGTGCCTGTATGTTGTCTTGATAGTTGGTTAAATTATGGTTGATAACAGAAATAATTCGGTTTTTGTTAAGTTATATGTTCGTTTTTTGGCGAGGCACATCACGCGTATGATCGGAGAACGGGACCAAGACGAACTCCATAAGCGCATAGGCTTACCCTTCTGTGGGTGATTCTAGAAGAAACAAACCTCGGTCAAGTTCATGCTCCGGATGTCGTCAATGAGAACAAAACATATCTTCAAAGAAATGAAAGGGCGTCAACCATTAAGCCTTGTCCTAACATAAATATAAGTGAAAATATAAATATGAGGATGATATGAAACTATCTCTAAACGAACATGCTTACGACAAGGGCTCTATTTGAAGAAAAAAAAATCAACGATGATCAAGTTGGTTTGTCCCTTGGGGATAGAGAATTCTTGAAAATTATGGACATTGAATTTTAAAAGGATTCCAACGGCAATTTTAGAGCGGACAATAAAATAAGCGTGGTGCTAGAATTTAAGTCATGGTGATCCCTTGACAAGATACAGAACTGAATTAACCAACAGCAGAAAGAACTGGGAAAGATGTGTTGCCTGTACCGAAAAACATCTGTTCAAGTTTTTACAAATATTGTTCTTGATATGAAAAATAGGATTGATTGATTGATTGTTGGTTGCTTAACGTCCAGTGGCAAATATTTCATGCATATTCAGGACGAGAACAAATTAACAATGAATACAATAGGTAGGTTCTGTAAGAGGGACGTCCGGGGTTAAGGTCGGAGAAATTTAGACTGCCACGGGAAATGAGGGTATATTGGATAGGGACAGAAATTAAGCCTTGTAACAGGTCACCTACGGACCCCTCAAAGAGTTGTTGCAAGGGTTCTTAACGTGCAAAGAGCGTGGCACTCTCTTTACACGAGGCATCGGATTTAACGTCCCCATTCTGACCGGACGTGGCTGCAAATTTGTACATCCCGCACAGCCAAACGGACGCCCCACTTTAGCAAGGGTTTTACTGCCGGTCGGAGGAAGACCAATGGTGACCATACTTCTATTCCCCAGTCACCCTTGGGGGTTGAAAAATCGGAAACATGGAAATACCGTTCATAGATGTCAATAGTGTGGGAAAACGTTTAGATGGCCAGCTAGTTATTACAGACATATACAAAGTAAAATCACAAAAATACCGAACTCCGAAGAAAATTCAAAACAGAAAGTCCCCAATCAAATGGCAAAATCAAAAGCTCAAACACATCAAACAACTGTCATATTCCTGACTTGGCACATGCATTTTCTAAAGTAAAAAATGGTGGATTAAACCTGGTTTTATAGCTAGCTAAACCTCTCACTTGTATGACAATAAAAAAGTCATAAATAGATATAAATAAATATATTTCGAAATAAATGTTTATTATATAAATGTCTATGTTTGCGTGTCGTGTATGTTAATTCCGGCAATGACATATGGTAATATTTTTTACTCATTTAGTATATACCGCTCTTCTCGTACACTTTTAATTCCCTTTGATAGCTCCCGAGACTGCTTATCGTTCCTTTTTTTCTTTCCGGATAAGCTTGTTTCCTTTCTGGATGGTTAAAGACATTATCCCTATATGCTTAAAGAAGAAAGTTTATTTATACTAGGGAAATGCACACCGACTGCACTTGAACTCCGCCATTTCAATCTTCAACTGCAAAAGAAGTATAAAGGTGTCTTTCAAATTTTAGTTACAAATAAAAAATACGCAATTTTAAGAATAAATGACATTTTGGGAACCGTTTAAATAGTTATATATATTCGAAAGAATGTATGAGAAGTTAGCATTTCAAATTGTAAATATCATCAATATTAAAAGTCATTAACTAAGTAATGCCATTTGTTCCATGTTCATTTATCACATAAATCAACAATGAAAATTCATCGCGTCTTCGAAAATTCCACATCAGAAATGATCGCACTTACAGTGATAATGCATCGCTTTTATAGCTAAAATGTATCGCTTTCAGTAATCATCGAAGTTCTTTATTATGTTGCTTTTATATCACATATTTAAACTTTGATACTGTTATTGTACATTCAAAAGTCATATACGATTGAAAATGCGTTAAAACGTACCTGCAAATCAATTATTTTGGTAATTTTGAAACGTAAACACATACAGTTTTTCCCATGATCAATTATTCTACAATAGTGAACATATAGCTTACTGTTCGGTGTGAGCCAAGGCACCGTGTTGAAGACCGTACTGTTACATATAATGGTTTACTTTTATAAAATTTGACTTGGATGGAGAGTTGTCTCATTGGCACTCATACCACATCTTCTTATATCTATATGACAGTAAAAGCGATTTATCTACACTGATGCCCTACAAGAAGCTTAAAATTAAAGATTTAAAAATGCTTATGAAGATGATGACATCTTACTTGCATAGTTACCTACTGAAACAGCAGTAAAATACCTTGATAGGTTACAGATTAAGGCAAGACACCACGATTTTTTTCGAATGGCCCCAAAAACATTAGAAGAACTTTAAACTGCAAAAATAGCAGAGAAGTTACAAAAACGTAAAAACTTCTTGTAACTTCTCTTTAAAAATCTCGAAACTGTGTGGGGTGCGTATTTGGCATGTTTCCTTGTTGCTAGGCAATATTTTTTTATTCAAACATGCTACATCAAATTCCATGTCTGTGATTGATGCGGCGCTTTTTCTTATCAAGGATGACTTTGGGTGCTGCTGTTCACCATTGTTATCGACGACAGTCACACAAAATACCGTGAAACATTTTTTGTGAAATCATCATCTATTAATAATTAGATGTTGATTAAATATCCAAAGGCAAATGTTGAATGCCACAGTTCAGAAACTTAAGTGTTTTGAAAATAAATTGTTAAGTGTTAATGTAAACATATTATCAGGTATAGTGTATCCAGCGTATACATTCACATAATTATGTTAAATATAGTATCTAATGTAGTATTTATTAAACAGTAAGTTATTATCAGTGTTATATGAATTTTAATATATGGAAAAACTGCGTAAATCACTTATAACACAAAATGGAATTCTAAGTATTAGTCATATATACATGATAAATGATTGAGGTACAGGATATTTTGTTTAACATAAAAAAAAAATCAGGTCAGGAACCCCGTTGATTAAAAACTGAGACTGAAATAGAACCGTTCAGGAAATTTTCGAACGTCTGCCGTTGTAGACCACGCTAATAGTAATAATAACATTCAGGCAATTAAATCAGAGACAGCTTCTAAAAGTAACCAAATGGTATCATTATATGATAAAGCTCATTAAAAGACTGACAACGTCATGTGCATTTTGTTCCGTAATGCATATTTAATTGCTAAAGACAACCTTACAATGGACAAATTTCAGTCAGTAAATGATTGGACAAGGTTGAATGGTGCCATTATCACTTTTAAATTTTATCAAGAGAACAATACATGCTCCCAATCCGTTCAGACAATTTCAGAAATAGAACAAGAGGTGAAGTCCGACATAAATTAAGTCCCGCCGTAGGAATTATGATCGACGAGTCAACTGAC
Organism: Mytilus californianus; assembly: GCF_021869535.1. Lineage (NCBI taxonomy): Eukaryota > Metazoa > Mollusca > Bivalvia > Mytilida > Mytilidae > Mytilus > Mytilus californianus. Next base: position 5,949,447 of record NW_026262672.1, read on the forward strand.
CTGTCTAAACAAAAAAAAATGTATTTGTACTTATACCTCAAAGCCGGTGAATTGAAAATAAGTTACACACAACTATTGAATTTGTCTTTTGGTACCGCCGTTTCCAAAACTGCACATAGTTGACTATTTGAAGTCCTTTTGAGTAGACTTGTCTAAAATTTTCGACTTGTGGGTTGATTATGATGGGGTATCTCAGCTTTACAAAGACACTTGTCCTTTCTTAGAAGATGTTAATTGTGTTGCTCATCATTTATCGTTAGCGTGCGACACACCAAAAGAAATTCCAGGCATTTAATTTTTGGAAAGCATCATTAGTACTAAACTATGCACAAGGACACTTATAATGGACTCTCATCCAAGTATAACTTGGAATATGAAGGATGAGAGTCATTCTAGTAATGGAGCCTGAGGCTCAAGAGGATGTTACTATAGCATTCATTTCCCGATGTACAACGAGGCATCTCATTTAAAAGAGGTCAAAATCCTTGACCTATGGGTATGACGTAGCTATACCTAGCTATAAATACTGCGGCTATTACCTGTGCCAATCATGATTCAAAGTTCGTTTGTGCAACCAAAACAATTGGGATGGGCAAACAGTACCCTCCAAACTGGATGGGTAAATTGTTACATCCTCTTGAGCCTCAGGCTCCATTACTAGAATGACTCTCATCCTTCATATTCCAAGTTATACTTGGATGAGAGTCCATTCTACTAATTACGCTCCTCGGCTCTTCGAGGATGTTACTATAGCATATTCAAAGTGTTGGCACAAACAAGTAGCTCCCTGAACAACTAACAGAGAGCAAATCAGAATTTGCTGAATCAGTCCAGAATATACTGGAGACTAAGATAGTAGTCAATCTAACTTATCTCTCTGACTTAATAATAAATATAATCTAAATATTAAGGTAAAGTACCAATATTGTTAGTCCAGGTATAAAAGATAGTTTCAAAAACATTTAAAGTAATTTTGAAAATGAAAACACAACAAAATGTATATTTCTCTCAATATATTTTGTAGTCTGAATTTCACTATTTTCAAGAATAATAACTTATTCTATACATTCAAGACAAATTCTCTTAACTATATAAAGAGCATAACACTCATACCACATCTTCCTATATCTATATAACAAGTTTTGAAGTTTCAAAATACCATTTGCCTGATACTTGCTTACAAATCATTAATTGTATATCTAAATATCTACTGACATATTATTCGGCAACACTTTTCTTAAATATTTGAAAGTGTTTAATTCTTTAGCCCTTATTTTTGTACTCTTCTACCATGACACTCTCTGTAGTTCAGATGTGTATGAAAAAACAAGAATTTGAAGACAAATTCAGGAGACAGTAGTTTAAATAACGATGTAAACACAGCCAGATACAGATTTTCATTAGAATTCTGAAGCTTTCAATATTATGTATACATGATTTATCTAATATTAATCCATGGTAAAATATCTAGTATATTTACTAGCTAAAAACTGTCACTGCAAGTTCTACAAGTATTATCCCTTTGCATGACATTTGCAATTCAGTCTGTCTTTAATATTGTAAGAACAGAAAAATTGATTCAAAAGCTCAAGTAAGCAACGAAAGCTTCAAATAGTGTTAATATTCATGACTTTAACATAACTTAGCAATCAAAAACTCCTCTCTGAGTCATATTAAAAAGTCATAAATAGGTGATTACTGTCACACTAAGGTCACCTGTTAAGTAAAGGTTGACTTATTTAAAACTACATGTAGATGTCAAAGATGAACAGCCTCTACTGTAGTTCTTATTCAGGACACTTAATAAAGTGACTATATTTACAAATTTCTTCTTATTCATTTGTATCTGGAATATACCAACTGCAATATAGTATTTGATGTCTGGTTCAGTAAATTTACATTCCATGTTTGTTTATGACAATGAGTATGTAGTATATGAGTAATATAAATATATATCAAACAGTATTGAGAATAAATTGAATCTAAAAGTACAACACTTCATACAGACTAGGTCTACATATACATACTGCATCTAATGTACCATTCTGAAGTAAATCATTTCAAAAGTATCATCGTTATGATATTTCATTAAGTGTAAACAAATTTACCAAAAAACAGTGTAGCTATTTAATATCTTATGTTATAAGAATTAATATACATCAATATATCCAGAATTAAAACTTGATCCAGCATGTTTTAAAAATCCTAAGATTTAAGTAATACTGTTCTGTGAACATTCATCTGATAATCTGATAATTTTCTTAAAAAGAACTGGAGAAGGGTTACAAAGTTTATACTTCATTGTAAACTGTAACATTTGAAAATGACCTTCACCCATCCTGATATCCATACACATGTTGGATATTGAAGGAATATAACTATTTCTGTATATTAACCTTTATCAGTCAAGACTTAAACTGCTCCTTTGTACAATATGCTTATGATACATCTTACATGTACAATTGTTTTTTTTGTTTTTTTTTTTGTTTGTTTTTTTTGTTTTTTTTATATATATACATCTAATGTTATATATGGCTATGTTATATTTAGAGCAATATAATTACATGTAATTTAGTAAAGTAATTTCTATCTGAACTGAAAAGAAAATTCAGTGTACATATTCAAAATATATGTTTGTAATTTGCTTTGCAAATTCTAATGCTTTATAGAATACTTTGCATTTCTCGATGGAGCATAAAAATATATAAATGATATATAATATATATATATATATCATACCATGAATATGTCAATTCTTATAAACTGATGATACAAAAGCATCAATATAGCAATTCTATTTCAAGTTCATGGAGTCTAGAAAGATTAACATTTTCAATTTTCATTTCCATCAAGGATTTCAATAATACAGATGCATAGATGCAATATTATCATTTGCTTATCATTATAGAAACTTTATAAATTCTACATAAATTCATGTAATACTACTTTCTTCAGTATTGGCTATCTGACACGAAAAATGTGTAAGAGATTAGTCCCCTAAACATTATATACAATTGTTTACAGAGATATGACTTAGCCTATAACAAGGCAACACTTAGTCACATAAAGATTAGTGATGCACATATCTAATGTACATTATAGTATTCCTTTTATAAAAAGGAAAATATGTCAGATATTTCATGTCCAACATCAAAGCAAAATTTGCATGTTGAGAGAAAAATATTCCTGTTTTGTATAGTTCTTTAACATTCATTGCTGCTACCATTTGCAATTTAATAAATATATATTATAGCTTATCATATCTAGTATCATTACTGAGATTGTAAAGCGCAATTTGTCTTATCAAAATAAGCACATTTATACAATATTTTCTGCAAGTCAAAATAGGACTTTTGGAAAGAATCTTCCTTTCTTGGCAGAATCTAAATAATTTTTATAGTTGTATCTCAAACTATATTTTACAGTAAAAAGTTGTTTACTATTACTGATACCTTGTAGACAACAAGATCAAGATCTACAATTGTGTTCTGATTAATGAGAACAATAACTTTGAACTATTTCTTCAGAAAAGAGTAACTGTTTACCTATTCTAAGGCTTTGTTTGTTATATTCATAATTAATGTTATAACAATGCCAAAATATAAGACTGAAAAACTCTATTGTCTTATTTCAACTATATGAGGATATCTTTAATAAAGATATGGTAATAAATGTACATGAATGTATCATTTTACAAGTGTCAAATAATTTTATTCATAATATGAAATCTACATTGATGAATTTCAAGGCAATGATAAAACCATCCAATGGAAATTATTTTTATTTCCTGCCACACTATGCATACATATATGGAAGTTTTTAACGACCTTGACTGATTATACAGCCCTTGCATGGTCGGTAACACTATGCATGTTATGTCAACATCATAAAAATTATCCTTGAAAAAAGGAATTTACATCTGACCAATGCAGGTCAATCATATAATTTTTTCAGAAGATCCTATGATCTTTCTTTTTTAATATTTGATATCAACTAGTATGTTTTGATATGTTGGCATCACACTTCTCACAATTTGCAACATTATTATCATATTGTACTTATTCTTTTTCAAAAGCAAAGAACTCATGTTAACAATGAGCAATGCTCCTCTGCTTTAATTTTTGCCAAGATAAAGATATAAAATCTTAAATCATAGTAAAAGTCATGAGATTAACTTCATATACAGAATTATGCAACAAAAGTTTGCATTTTTAAACACTGCATTGTTGCAGATTTTTCAAACAATAATAATTGTTTTACTATTATTTTCTACAGTATGTTTCTACCTAATCAGTTGTTTGTTAGTGGCATGTTAAATGCTCTACAAGGAACTATTCATTAAATGCTAATGTTCCCCCTTCGACCTATTTCTGGTCATGTTTGCCGTGATATTCCACTGGCCTCTCAATATTCAGATATTTTAATTATCAGTCACATAATATTATTTCTGTAAATGTTTCAACTGTAACACAGTTTTATTATCTCACTAAGAACTTATTTTGAAGCCTTAAATGGCTTTGTATATTACAGATATACATATTCTGTACATATTCTTGATAGTTTCAACAATATTGTAAGTTCATTCTGAACTGTTGTCACATTTATGACACACCAAGGACTTATAAAAGTCTCTAGGCTTATTAATTGCTTTGGACAAATAAGCTTTTAAAAATTAGCTATTTGAACATTATTTGATATAACATATCTTTAGCAAAGGTTTACAGATACCTTAGATTGGAAGTGGCACATAATGCCTTCCGTATTATCACTAACTTGTCTATTTATAGTAACACACATACAGGTGTACATATCGACAAGTAGTCTAGCATATTCCATTACAGTTTCTTATATTGGAATAAGAAATGTTTTTTAATCACAACATTTTGTGATAATAAAATCTCAAATATATTTGCTACATTTTCTATGAATTCAGGGGAAATCATAGAGAGGGGAGCCTAACTCGCTTCAGATGATACTCAGATAATGGCGGATTTATTTCGAAAATATCTAGATTTTACATAATAAATAAACATAAAGCACACGAATGCACTCCATAAAAGTGTTTTCTGCGTGTATTATAAAAATATAAAAATGATGGGGGAGGGGGGGGGGGGGGGGGGGGGGGGGGGGGAAGAGTCTAATTGAAAATATTTCAGACATCGAAATTACTTTCTCTAAGCCAAGAATAAAAAGGCAGATTGTTTGTCTGTTCTTGAATTGATGTCTTTTCGTCCCCTGACGATATCTAAAAACAAATTTAAGGGGGGGATTAAATGTTTGATTCTAAATGTCTTTACAATCGTAAAATTTTCTTCAACGCGGATGAATTAATATTCAGAGCTTTCAATGATGTGACGTGTTATTCATGATAGGGGGGGGGGGGGGGGGGAGAGTCTAATTGAAAATATTTCAGACATCGAAATTACTTTCTCTAAGCCAAGAATAAAAAGGCAGATTGTTTGTCTGTTCTTGAATTGATGTCTTTTCGTCCCCTGACGATATCTAAAAACAAATTTAAGGGGAGGATTAAATGTTTGATTCTAAATGTCTTTACAATCGTAAAATTTTCTTCAACGCGGATGAATTAATATTCAGCAAGAAATTTACATAAAAAGTTTTTTTTTTTTATTTAAACTTATTTTCATCTGAGGAAAAAAAAGTGTCGGTGCTTTTACATAATTTTGATTTCGGGTACCAGGTAACACTGCATCCTCGTGTAAGCATTAATTTGATGAAAATCTTACAATTTTTGAAGATTTTTAAATTACAAAAATGTCAATGTCCTGTTTTTAATTATAGATATCAATAATACTGCATTGGAAAGCCCTTGAAACTTGAAAATGATCCTCTGCCTCCATTAAAAACAATGACTAAAGAATGTGATTTGGTGCAAGTCGTCCAAATATGTTGGATATTAAAAAGGGACTCCGTGTAGTGGTATTATAATATAATCATTGAAAGCTCTGAGAGTCTCATTAAATTATAGCCTCAGATAATAGCTAGCACTAGCTGCAATATTATCAAGTCAAAACTTCTTTTTTTTACCACATTATTCACATCTTTCCGTATTTATTCTCTGTTCTTTTTAATTCACTATATTGACAATTTAACAACTAGACGATTCCAGAATGTATATAAATAATGCGAGTATATAATACAGTGGTTGGATTTAATCGAAATTTCGTATTTCATATTATTATCCTGCCCTTAAAACCTGTCCAATGTTTTTTAGAGAAGAACCTCTCATACATAGTGTTCATGCAAGTTGGCTACTTTATCTTCAGCATTGTTCACTGAATCAGCATAGGCGGATCTAGGCCCCCTTTAGAGGGACAAATTTGGTTGATTATATAGGGAATCACTGATCCATGACTGTAACGGACCCCCTAATAAAAACTTCTGGGTCCGCCACTGGAATGGCTAATTGAAATGCACAAACTTTAAGAAAAATATAAATATTTAGAAAGGATGCCACTTTTTCTTTAGGAAGTATCCAATATTCCGTCAATGAAACAAATCTGGAAAAGGGTTGAATCATTATCAGAGACATATATACATGTATATATATATGTCTCTTGTTGAATAATTTGTATATTTATAAAATCTGGATTGCAGATCTTTGATGAAAAAAAATAACCTTTTTAATTTATGACGATTTGAAGCTTGACATAATTAAGAAACAGGTAGGCACCGTTTATAAAATATTTTTCTTTAATACCTATAGATTTAGATTGTATGCCTTTTGGGAGTTTTAAAATATATATACACTTATTTGCTAACATCAAGAACAAAGCTCTATTCATTTGTTGTTTACTACCCATGGAAGTAAGTATCTATATAGACGCTGGTGTTACTCCAAAAAATGTTATCGTTCGCTGCCGACGAAACACCTTTCAATATCGTGAATATTTTTTAAACAATACGGATACAGGAATTAGCTAGGAGTTTCCAATTTACTTGGATACCAAAAAATCACTCCCACGTCCATGCATTCAAGAAGAGGATATCTTAAAAACTCATAGGCGTGTTTAACGTTTTGTTTTTGTATTTCAACCAAAGATGCAGACACTCGAATTTTCTTTGTTAACAAACTGTGCCCTTTTGACAAACACGTTCCCTTAACTTTATGAGGCAGATTTCACACAGAAGCTTCTTTGAGCATGTTACAAGAAATATAAGAAGTTGACATTATCCCTTTTAACATGCGTACTTATCTTTCTTATTCTTATTAACTTATTAATCTTGTATTAACTGAAGCACATCTTATTTCCATGGAGATTTTTAGCCCAGCCCATGGTCAGGGATTATTGACTTAAAGAGCTTTTGCATGCAGGGACATGAATGAGTTATTTTTCAGTAGATTCATTTGGTCTCTGGTGGAGAGTTGTCTTTTTCATGATTGGCGATCATACCACATATTTTTATTTATTATAAGGGTGGACATTTCTGTGTGTCAACTGTTTGTTCTTAATTAAATGTTAAGCTGTTACACCGTCACAGGTTACAGGAGAATTTAGCACTTACAGTATGTGTAAGCCCACCACATTCTCATACTGTATGACCTTGTTCTAAGTAAGTAGTGGGAGTCTCTGTGGTTGTTTGTGGTTGCTTTTTGTCATATTAACTTTTGTTTGATACTTGCATTTATAAATGTGAGAGGATCCTGATTTTACACCAACAAACTACACTACTTATAAAAACACCAAAATGTACAATGCGACAGGGATAAACCAGTTTTATCTGCATACAAACGGTATCCTTTGCCTTAACTAGGACCATGTATCTTAAAAGTAAAACAAACAAGTAAAACTGTGAGCTACTGCTCACTGATGATAACCCCGCCGAAATATTTCGGTAAACATGAAGTTGTTGAGTGATGAATCTGAAAACGCATCACACGGTGTAACTTACTTATATAAACCCTGAAACTAAATTTCAGAAATCCTTGTCAAGTAGTTCCTGAGAAAAATGTGACGAAAATATTCATGGGACGGACGGACTGACGGAAGGACAGACAGAGGTAAAACAGTATACCCACACTTTTTTAAAGCGGGGTATAACAACAACAATAAAATTCTTCGCTGAGTGCAGCTGTATACGACCGCAGAGGTCCAACCCTGAACTGTTGGGGAAAAATGGACACAATATTCGCGCTTGATACAGGTCTGAATTTGGATTGTAAATAAATATTTGACACCTAATAGGTTTCTGACACCGAATAACTGTAGTCAAAGAACTTTGAATTGGTTATATGATTTGAATTTATATTCAATTTTTTGCTTTTGTTCAATACACTATGCTGCTGCGAAATTGAACCCCCCCCCAAAAAAAATGTTACCCCCCTCCCCCTTTTTTTGACAAAAAGAAATAATATTTGAAGACATTTTCTGTTTAATTTCTGAAATCTGAAATGAAAAAAATAAATTGCCCCCACAATTTCTTTTTTACCCCCCCCCCCCCCCCCCCCACCCCTTTTCCAAAAAAAAAATTATTTCCCTCAACATATGGTCATAATCTCAATTCAAATTTCCAATGGAGGTTGCAACCATAATTACCAATTTAAATACATCATATAAGTCTTAAAATAGAAAAAAAAATCCCCTCCCTAAATTTTTTGAACCCCCTTATGATTCATCACCCCCAACTCAATCCCAGCCTTCCCTTTGTGGTATGGTACCTTGCAGTACAATTTCAGAGAGATCCATACACTTAAACACAATTTATTATCTGGAAACTGTAAAAATGCTTGTTTTTTTGCCCCAAATTCCTAAACATTTAGGGCAATTACCCCCAAACTCAAACCCAGCTTTCCCTTTGTGATAGGGAACCTTGTTGTACAATTTCATAAAGATCCATACACTTACACACAAGTTATTGTCCTGAAACTAGAAAAATGCTTGTTTTTTGTCCCTTTTTGGCCAAAATTCCTAAAATTTTGAGGCAACTACCCCCAAAATCAATCCAAGCCTTCCCTTTGTGGTATGGTACTTTGCAGTACAATTTCAGAGAGATCCATACACTTGAACACAAGTTATTGTCTGGAAACTAGAAAAATGCTTGTTTTTTGCCCCTAATTCCTAAAATTTTGAGGCAATTACCCCCAAAATCAATCCAAACATTCCCTTTGTGGTATGGAACCTTGTGGTACAATGTCAGAGAGATCCATACACTAACACACAAGTTATTGTCTGGAAGTTACAAAAATGCATATTTTTGGCCCCTAATTCCTTAACTGCTGGTATCATAACCCCCAAAATCAATCCCAACCTTCCTTTTGTGGTATTGAACCTTATGGTAAAATTTCATAGAGATCCATTCACTCAAACTAAAGTTATTGTGCGAAAACCAATGTATCTTCGGACGACGACGACACCAATGTCATACCAATATACGACCGCAAAAAATTTTTGCGGTCGTATAAAACCTGCCAGCACTAGATACATTAACCAATATCTCAGGACCACCAAATTGAACAAAATTATAAAAGATTGCAAATAATTTGGAAAGAGGGTTTAAAAAATATTAGTCTAATTGGAGCTTGGTAATGTAGCTATTTATAGCTACTTACTAAAAAGTGTGAATAGAAAAAGAAAATAAAGTGTCTTTATTTACACTTATATCCATTTATCTCTCATACAATGATTATTTTTGTTGTTGTGTTAATAATTGAACATCTTTATAAAACACACTGTTTATTTGTTTCCCTCTTTAGAACAAAATCTGCTTCAAATTAATCAATATGTAGATCACAATTGTAACCTTCATCTTCACCAGTTTTCCATCCTAACCTGAAATTATAATGTTATACATGTAGTGAAAAACAAAAGCATTTCAACCTAAAAATTTGAATTGAAATAATCAATGATTGTGTGTTCTTAAAAAGTGGCAGCCCTGTCAGTCTGGACCCCAAAAATCAAGAAGGTCAATGATGTTGTATAGTCCTGATTGCAAACCATTAAAAAGGTTGTGGTTGTTTTATTCTCTTATTTTAAACTGTCTGGTATTTTATACTGGTATACATGTAGCTGCTCAGTGGCAGATCCAGAACTTTTTGTAAGGGGGGCCCACTGACTGACCTAAGAATTTTTTTCTCACAAAAGGGGGGGGGGGGTCAATCTTAATTACACCTACATGTACGAAAGTATGTAAAAACTGCAAATACATGCCTGAATTTCACTGAGACCACACAATTTGTAGTCTGTGTTGTAAAAATGGTCAATAGCTGTAGGCTATAAAAAATATTTTGAGAACTTGGCAATGTTAATTATAGACAATAATATTTTAATGTTTGTTTATGTACATGTGCACTTGTTTGTATTCTTAAATCTTTGAACTTTCAATTCATTTGAGACAGAGTTACATTTGTAAGTCAATAACAGGAAGAAGAAAGAATATTTTCCATGAAATATTACATGCAACTTTTCTCACAAGTAAAAATAACTATTTGAGTATAACTTTAATATCTTACCTTCTTCATTCATTTTTGAACATATAGTTGATGAAAAGTAATTTGTTACAACACTACAACATGTACAACGTTTAAAAGAACACTATACTCTATAGTAACTGTTTTCATAGTCTGTAAGAAAAATTGCAAAAGTAGCTAGGATGTTGGATTCCATGTATTTCCATTGACTGAAATTATATGAAGACATAATATGAAATTCAATATGAACATAACTAGTACTGGATCATTCAAAGCAAAAATAAAATATTGTAGGCTAGCTAAAGGACACATATCTAGAGTGATATAATTTCATGAATGATGGATATTGTTTTGCAATGGTAAATCATTATATGCAAATTACAGATATAAAAAAACCAACACTATATATTAACTTGTTTATAGTTATACCATAGTAAGACTTTTTTACTTTCAATTAGAAATGTTAATTCCACATATTTTACATGATGGTGAACAAGATATATGCTTACTCTTCTAGAGATCAAACTCATACAGTTTATCTAAATGGTTCTATCAAAGATATAGATATAAATATGGCTATTATATTTATTATAGAGCTACGGTTCCGCAGATAATTATAACTATGATTCTATGTAGTTTTTCAAAAATTGTTTGTCTTTACATCATTCATTTGTCTTTTTTGTCTTATTGTGTTGTAGATTTTGTTTGATATAGGTTTTACTGTACATGTCCTTTTTGATATCTTCTAGCTGTTTCTTTTTTCTACTTTATTGTTTTCAATATATTAATAAATTAATAAAATTTACATGTATTTAAACAATATCACTGTTGAGTCTACTATTTAAATAAAATTTAAAGACAAACATACATGTACAGACCCTTGATACAAGATGTATGTAGTTTATTATTAACATGTAAAATGATGTCATTTTTTTTTTATATAATGTAGTAATTAAAACAGATATATTGAAATATTCATACCATACAATTCCTACACGTTTTCAATGATACATCATGTGTTGAAGTACACAAACAACTGGTTATGGTCGCTCATTTGAATAACAATGAAGAGGCATAACATGTGCGTCAAAATGCATAATTTGCACCCGATCTGCAATGATGTTGTCATATAAACATTCGAAAACCTATTAAAGTTTTATCGGACCTTAAGTTTTAAGAAATATCTTATCAAAAATGGAACAATTGTCAAAAATTCATAAAACCAAGACTTGGTTTTACCAGACATGTGTTTTCGCATCATTTTTAGAAACATTGCAGTTTTTCTCAAGAACCTGAGAAATTTCAATTATCAAAATATGATAACATCAAAATTTTCAACTCAGAGTACCATAAACACTAATCAAATATAAAATTGGGTTGCTCGATTTTCTAAAATCAGACTTTCAAATTGACCACTTACCTCTCTGACTATGACCGGTTTTTTCCAAAATGGCGTCTATCCGGAAGTTAGGTAGGCCTGATAAATTGTACGTCACTACGTGGGTACATTATTTAGCAAGAATGTACGAGTACACCTTCGTACATTTTGCACTTACCTTGAAAATAAAGAAAGACATTCTACTCATATACTTCTGTATAGAGTTTCATTCGTGTTAAAATAACTACGATAATGTATCAATTTATTTAGACGAAAACATGTCAAAATTATTAAAAAGCAACCATTGATTACGTGATAAGCACCTGTGTGTTACACACCACAGTACACGTGTATTTTTAGAACAAGGATTAGAAAAACGAACAACGATAAAATTCATTGTATTTAACGAACTTGGATAATAAGTTCTCAAGATAACTAATTTTTATAAAACATTTTTTACTGGAACAACGTTCTCAGTTTTACAAAATCTAAAAATTCCGGACGTCGTCACAGATTATAACGAGTTAGACACCTCGCTGCTCGAAAAATAATATGATTGGCACAGGTAATAGCCGCAGTATTTATATCTAGGTATAGCTACGTCATACCCATAGGTCAAGGATTTTGACCTCTTTTAAATGAGATGCCTCGTTGTACATCGGGAAATGAATGCTATAGTAACATCCTCGAAGAGCCGAGGAGCGTAATTAGTAGAATAGACGATCCATTGTTAAAACTGCTTGACATTCACAAAGTCCGCTGGTTTACTATGGGTTATGCTTCTGACAATCTCAACCGTTCATTGTTTCAATAGTAAATATGTTAGGTGAACAGAACGACGGTGACATCCTTGGAAGTTCTCTACACAACAGTATGACAACATTAAAGACATTAAAGTCTTTTTCATGCTCTACTTTTTATCTGACCTGTTTGGTAAGATAAACCAGCTAAGTAAATCGCTTCAGAAACGTGATTTGTCATATGCCACCGTAAAACAACTAGTTGATGCTTTTCTAACGGCAATAGTGACAGAGTATTTAACCGAGCATCCTTCATTTAGACCATTATGTGTCGATTTTCTCAAATCAAAAAACCGATATGATAGATAGATACAATACTATCATTCTTAAGCGTAACCATCGCGAACGTCATCTTAAGCCGAGAGTCGTGCAATGTGCTCAACTCATACATGACAATATTCGTGACCGATATCCAGACGGCACAATTTCTGAAGCATTCTCTATATTTGAACCGTCTAACTTTCCTAGTATTGCCGTTGACCTTCCGCGCTATTAGTCCAGTCAACTTAAGGGTAAAATTACTTAAACCTCAAAGAAATCGCAACAGAATTTGGTCACAATGAGTATGGAAATTGTTTTTAATTGGTCAGCCTTTTTAGCTCACCGGGGCCCGAAGGGCCCCATGTGAGCTTATGCCATCACTTGGCGTCCGTCGTCGTCCGTCGTCTGTCGTCGTCGTAAACTATTTCAAAAATCTTCTCCTCTGAAACTACTGGGCCAAATACCCTCAAACTTTAACTAAATGTTCCTTAGGGTATCTAGTTTATAAATTGTATCCGAACTTTTGATCCATTGACAAACATGGCCGCCATGGCTAAAAATAGAACATAGGGGTCAAATGCAGTTTTTGGCTTATATCTCAAAAACTAAAGCTTTTAGAGCAAATCTGACATGGGGTAAAATTGTTCAATTGGTCAAGATCTATCAGCTCTGAAATTTGCAGACGAATCGAACAACCCATTGTTGGGTTGCTGCCACCGAATTGGTAGTTTTAACAACATTTTGCAGTTTTTTGTTATTATTTTGAATATTATTATAGATATATATAAACTGTAAGCAGCAATAATGTTCAGCAAAGTAAGATCTACAAAAAAGTTAATATGACCATAATTGTCAATTGACCCCTTAAGGAGTTATTGCTTTATCAACTTCTTTAACGCTACTGAAAAAACTTTGTCTCAAATCAGGCGAATTCGTTGTCCTTAACAGTTCATTCAATTGCGATTCCCCATTCCCAGTGACCATATTTCACCAGACAGCTCTTACATTTACATCAAACCGATTTATCTTGCCCTTATGAAAAGTGTAGTCTTTAACTTGGGTTCATTATTTGCATTACATTAAACCTTTTACATTAAACAGCAAGAATACAAGCTATTATCCCATACGATTTCATTTCTGTTAAAACGGCATATGGGGATATACCTTTTAATACAATTTCATGATATGGAATGTATATTAATCTTAGAAATGAATGATTGAATTTGATGAAGATCGATAACGCGATATCCATTCTATGTTGGAAGTGTTTTCTTTTTTTTTAATTGGCTTCAAACAGTTGGAAGCTCTGTATACAATATCATATTAAGCATCAAAACATGGTTCGTTTTATTCATTTAATCTTTTGGTGTAATTTATATCTTGCAATTTTAGGCCTGCTTCTGGCTGTAAATGTTAACAAATCTTTTCCGGATATGCTGTCTGTCTACAATAACAACCAACTTGTTGCAACCAAAGAGTTGCAAGTTCGACCAGACGGAAAAGAAAAGCAGAATAATATGTGGATACCCTGGATGTCCAAAAACATTTGCCATAGATGGAAGGTGCAGACAAAAGCACAGAGATGCGTGCCAGTATAAACAGTTTAACAACTGTGCAGAAATCCTGCTAGCAACACAATTTCCTGTAGTTCGGATATCACAAGCTCTAGCTTGATAAAGGAGAATTTTAAGTTAATTATGCCTGTTATGTTTTAAGAGACGGCTTGATGGAATGGAACCGAGAAGATACTTCCAAGGAGAACAAATTAACAATAAATACAATAGGTAGGTTCTGTAATAGGGGCTTCCGGGATTAAGGTCGGAGAAATGTAGACTGCCACGGGAAATGAGGGTATATTGGATAGGGACAGACTGTGTTCGACAAATGAATTTGAATAAACCTTTGGTATCTTTCGGCTCATTTTTAAAGCTATGATTGATTGATTGATTGATGTTTGCTTTACGCCACCTTAGCGCGAAAAGGCTATTTTTAAGCTATAATAAAAGACATTCACTGATAAGGAACTTGACTTGGGACAGGCAAAGGAACATGTGGTGGGAGGAGAAACTAATTTTCTGAGATATATGCTTGTACAAATAATGAGTTCAGTGTACATGTACAGTTCATGATAATTCCCGTACCATATAATCCTCCAGTGATTTTTGATGATTTGTTTGTATTTTTCCATAGACATTAACTTCAGATTATAATACAAATTAAATGGGTCACCATTGATAAGATTTGTGCTCTCTATGCAGTTCTTTGAAAGAATATGAGAACCTGTATTGTCATTACCACCAACTGCCTGAGGATATATTGTTACTAGAAAACTTTTTGAGGTTATTGATATGCTGAATATATGTAAAGATGATATATTTAGTACATATTAAGGATAAAACACACTATAGTTAGTTTTATTGAGGTATTTTTTTTTTTATCTCATCTAGTATTTTTTAAATGACGTGGACTCTAAAAACCAACTTCAGGGGTTACGGCTTACCTTTTGAGTTATCAACAGGACAAACACATCTCCAACAATAATATTCAAAAAGGATCTATGAGTTTCAATGCCCAGGATTTTCTCAATCTTCATGAAATATTTACACACATTTATATTCGAGTTAATTTTTAAAATCTTTGAAGATAAATCAGATTGGGTGAAATTCGACACGTTCTCTTTTTACACCTAATATAGGTTGCATTCTGTAAATATAGACACAGCTATTTCCCATAGGAACTCCCTATACTGCTAAATCTGTGCCACTTTTACTATGAAGTTTCTTAAAAAAATGTCCTAGAATGGAAAGTTGATATGCACTACTTTTTCATTCAATGGTCAAAACATATAGTTCTAAGAGTTCAAACTTATACTTAAATTCTGTACTACCCCTCTCTTCACTTTTGGTCTTCCTCAGAATTAAATTTCGCCGCTTTCCATGTGTATTTATACTGGTAACATTCCAAGTTATGTCTCTATCAGATGAAACATAGAGCTCATATCTGGGAACCAGTATGTAAACAAAACAACATATCTATGAATGTTATATATCTCCACAAAAGAGCCGTGACTTGTGAAACAGCTGTTTCAAAATATACCATGAATAACTATGTGACAATGCATCTATTCTCTGATTTCATGATTGACAGGAACGATTCGGATCCAATACTGTTTTGGGTTAAAAATTTGTAAGTAAGTTCTCTTCAAGAGTAAGGTAAATAAGTTAGAACTTTTGTTTGGAATATATTGACTATTGTTAAATTGTTTCTGTGTCTAAAATCATGACAGCTCTGCCTGAATTGGCTATTATATTGTAGTTCTAGAATTTGTTACTTTGATTTGTTCATAAATGTAATTTGATTGGCCGATTATTATTGATTTAAAGAAATAATGGTTATATATAACATAAAATTACCTAGTTTCTTATGGTAATGAATTTGGCAGATAAGGCTTTCCTGTGTAATCCTAAACAAGTTTGAAATATCTTGTTTACTATCATGTATGTGATGAATGTCATTTGCCTCAGGTACAAGTTTCTTATTTTGTCTTTAGATCTTACAGATTCCTGATAGAGAATTTGCTGCAGAAATTGTTGGAATAAGGAATTTGTGGCATACTTCCTCGTGCAGTAAACCACTACGGGAGCAGTTGTTTTGAGTATGTCAGCACTGCCAAAACTGCAGAGAGATGTCCAGAAGTTGAACACTAGTATGCAATCTTTAACTGTGGGTTACAGTAGATGTTCTTTTATTGATTATTCACAGCTCTTTTTACCTGATGTTCATCTTGGAAGGGATGGACTTCATGACAACAGAAAGGGGCTTCTATCTTGAAGATGACTCTAGAGAAATATTAAGCAGAGAGACAGGAGTGTGTTACATTCATGACTGCCACCTCATCATCTCATGGATGAAGGTCGGGGAAATGCCATTGGCAAAATGAGGATATATAGGATAGGGACAGACATTTAGTTTTGCAACAGGCCACCTACAGAGCCCTCAAAGAGATCTTGGAAGGGTTCTCAACGTGCTAAGAGCGTGTCACTCTCTTTACACAAGACATCGGAATTTAACGTCTTCATTCTGACCTGTCGTGGCTGCAATCTTGTGCAACACGCTCAGCCAAACGGACGCCCCCCTTTGGCGAAGGTTTTACTGCCGGTCGTAAATAAACAGTTATGTGTATTTGGTTAAAATTAATAAAAAAAAAAACACTAACGAACTTTGGACAAACAAATGTGTGTCGCTGTACCACCACTTTAAGGTAGCTCTTAACTGGAAACCACACCAATTACCAAAACTGCTAGAAAATTTAGCATAATGGGCAACGGATACTACGAGCTAAAACAAATTGTAACGATTGTAAGCTTGAATTTCCTTTTTTTTAGTTGCTCTTTCTTGGCCCGAGTATCAGGATGTCCTACTATAGAATAGGTAACCACCGCAGTCAAAAGTCGGGAATATGAAAATATTCTATTAGATTGATTGATTGATTGTTGGTTGCTTAACGTCCAGTGGCAAATATTTCATGCATATTCAGGACGAGAACAAGTTCACAATAAATACAATAGGTAGGTTCTGGAATAGATTAGAGAGGTAATAGAATAGTGAATGGCCTAACACCTATGTACAGAATAAGAATAAAAATATTTTATTTTCAAATTAGAGCTTTAATCACATTACATACAAATTCATAAGATTAGACATAAATTTAGATACATATAAGAAAACACTAACGTTTAACACTATTAAAATGCTATAAAAGGCAAGGACAGAACCAGATATTTGATTTGATTTGATTTTTTGTGTTTTAACGCAACTTTTAAGCACCGCTTTTGGGCTATTTCGTGGCGGCCAGTTTTTATTGGTGGAGGAAGCCGGAGTGCCCGGAGAAAACCACCGACCTTCTATAGGAAAACTGACACTCCTAGTCAATTAAGATTGGAGTCGAGTGCACCTGCACGAGCGGGGTTCGAACTCACAACCTCAGTGTTGACTGGATAGTGATTACAGTAGTTACAACTTAGACCACTCGGCCACCGAGGCCCCGAAACCAGATAATAAAAATAACATCTATAAAATATACCATTCAAAATGATCATATACCAGTCAAAATCTGTATATTTGTGGCTAATTTGCATTTATTATCTTTGAATTGCTCCTTATCTCTAAATTTTTAGATTAAAACATTTATATACATTTGAATTTTCTTGTGTAAATAGCCATGAAAACTTTGAGAAATTGTCTAAAGATTGAAAATTATTGAAAGTAAAGGAAATTTCAGTAAAAAAATTCATTTCTATTATCAACATATAGTGGGCATTCAGTCACAAAGTGTATCTCATCCTCAACTTTACTTAATGTACAGTATAAACATTTTCTCTAAGTGTTCTATTCACATACATGTTGGCATGTCTATCAGTCTCAATCCGTAATGGATGAGCGCTTATTCTAATCTTACAGATCGATTGCCTTAATCTAAAATCTTTAAGATCCAAATATTTCTCAAAAAAAAATCGAGTTTTAAAGGAAAAATAAGTATCAAGTTTATCTTGATCTGATTGAAATACTTTATTTCTATATTCGAGATAGTTTTTATATAGCTTATCTTTGATAAATTTTGTGAAAGAGTAGACACTGGTTTTTAAGTTACATGTTTGTATGCCCAGCTTTTGTAAAATACAGTTTATACTTTAGAACCATGTATTAACTTTATTATTGTGAAGATCTTTCCTACATAAATATGCATCATATAATAACATGTTCTTAGAATTATCTAGTCGATAATATTTTAACATTGCTAATATAATATAAAAATACATTGGTATCTAGTTCAGAAGTAACAGCAAGATTACTGGATTTTTTATTTACACCTAGTGCATATTTCTTAAATTTGATATGCGATTTTTCAGAGGTATTGTTTAAAAACACCTTTTCTAAAATATATTGATCATTTTTCTTACATGCAGCCGAGTTAACAGAAATCATACCCCAGACTTCACATCTATAGGTTAAAATTGGCTTTACAGTAAGGTCATATAAATGAAGTAAAGTTGAAACACTAGGATTTGAAGATGACATACATTGTTGTAATTTAAAACATGCTTTCATAGACTTTTTGTACACGATCAGCCCATGTCGTGTCTTTTTTAAGGGGATATAGTCTTGCCACGAGACGAACGCCACAATAGTAGGTAAGGAAGTTAGAACTGCGTGGTAGACTTTTTTAATGCTGCAAATTTAATTAAATAAATTAATTTATTTATTATTCCGCGAAACCGGAGTCCTTCCCGAGTGTATCAAAGTGATTTTCTCACAGAGATCCATACGTACCCAAGACTTATGCCACCGTTGACAGATTATCTCCTTCTCAGTGGTTAAAGAACATTAAAAGAGTTCAAAATTGGGTTACCAGACACAATAAATACTGTCCTTTGATAGTTTTAAGTAAAACCGACCACCACACACAGATATTTATATGTGACTTGAGGTGAGAACAGTTCAAAACATCTCATGAATCCGAAGAGATCTATGCTAAAATTAAAACTCTCTAGCAAGTTAAATAATATGGATACAACAAATAAATCACCACTTCATAATGACGACATACAAAGTGCACATGAAGAAATGATTAGACCAAGTTTTAGTGAACCATCCAGTAGTGAAAGCAAATCAGTTGAGCCAAGTCCAACAATTGCTAAGACTGTAGAGGAGCTTAGACGACTCAGTAAAATATAACTTTAATACCATTCAGGAAGGATTAAGTTTGGTCAAAGGGGCCAGAGAACTACCTCCGTTATGGGACATTATTGTTACTATTTTGGATCTATTAAATCATTTAGCCGCCTCTTGTGCACTTTTCTTTATTGGTAAGGTGTAATCTATTGTAATCTATTGCGCATGTCCAGTACAGGTAACTCCTCCCTTATTCTTTCTGGCCGACATGTTCTCATTTTCATTGTGATTGATTGTTGGTTGCTTAACGTCCAGTGGCAAATATTTCATGCATATTCAGGACGAGAACAAGTTCACAATAAATACAATAGGTAGGTTCTGTAATAGATTAAGGGATTAAGGTAGGAGAAATTTAGACTGCCACGGGAAATGAGGGTATATTGGATAGGGACAGAAATTTAGCCTTGCAACAGGTCACCTACGGACCCCTCAAAGAGTTGTTGCAAGGGTTCTTAACGTGCAAAGAGCGTGGCACTCTCTTTACACGAGGCATCGGATTTAACGTCCCCATTCTGACCGGACGTGGCTGCAAATTTGTACATCCCGCACAGCCAAACGGACGCCCCACTTTGACGAGGGTTTTACCGCCGGTCGGAGGAAGACCAATGGTGACCATACTTCTATTTCCCAGTCACCCTTGGGGAGCATTTTCATTGTGAGAACATGGCGAACAGATCGTTTAAAAAATCTGATAAAAAGAAAAAATGCAGAAAACGGGACAAATTAAGATCCCGAATAAAAAACAAAAAAGCTGAGTCTTGTAGAAAATTCGTTCTGATTGATTGATAGATAGATTGTTGGTTGCTTAACGTCCAGTGGCAAATATTTCATGCATATTTAGGACGAGAACAAATTAACAATAAATACAACAGATAGGTTCTGTAAAAGGGGCGTCCGGGATTAAGGTCGGAGAAATTTAGACTGCCACGGGAAATGAGGGTATATTGGATAGGGACAGAAATTTAGCCTTGCAACAGGTCACCTACGGACCCCTCAAAGAGTTGTTGCAAGGGTTCTTAACGTGCAAAGAGCGTGGCACTCTCTTTACACGAGGCATCGGATTTAACGTCCCCATTCTGACCGGACGTGGCTGCAAATTTGTACATCCCGCACAGCCAAACGGACGCCCCACTTTAGCACGGGTTTTACTGCCGGTCGGAGGAAGACCAATGGTGACCATACTTCTATTCCCCAGTCACCCTTTGGGGGTAAAATTCGTTCTGAACTTGTCAACAAAGTTAATGACGAATAATGAAATCCTCCTATTAGGAAAGGGAATGAAATTTATCCCTAATCCAAAACGTAGTAATATACGAAAACAAATATTCATGGATTTTAACGAGTTAACTAGAAAAATGAGATGTAAATTCCATTACTCAGGAAAAAACAACAACAAACATATTCATCCATTATTTTTGCAATCGGGGCATATACCACCCAGGGGAAATGTTGCCCTAGAAAATTACTTAATTGACACAAAACTAGATATATCAAAACTAGAGGTTAAACAGTTTAGAGACAATTTGTCAAAATTAGAACGCAAAGCTCTAACAGAACTAAAACATAATGATAGCATTTATATATCTAAAGCCGATAAAAATAACACAACAATGATTGTAAATAAGATCGATTACATCAAAGCAGGAACAAGTCACCTTAACAGTAATCATTACTTGAAAATAAATGAACCAACTACTAACGTTGTTGTCAAATTTATAAAAGATATTGTTGAAAATCTATATAGGAAAAAGAAATAGATTCACAAACTTATAATTTCTTGAAGAATAATAACGAATCAAAACATGGACACATGTACCTTCTTCCAAAAATACATAAAATCAATCCAGAAATAATTAATGAGGCATTTCGAGATGGTCAAATAGTTGGGAACATAAACATTCCTTACCGACCAATCATCAATAAGTGTAACTCTCCCACGAGAGGCATTGAAAAATTACTGGATCTAATTTTAAAACCATTATTGAAGAGGCATAACTTTTACATTCAAGATACAAAAGACTTCATTAATAGAATAGAGTCACATGAGGTCAAGAAAGATTGCATTCTTATTGCCTATGATGTAACGTCAATGTACACAAATATGAACATTGATAAATAAGAAGAAACAGTTATCAATGCATTAGAATCAATTGACACACAAGAATATACTTTAAAAATTCCCAACAAAAAAGATTTAACGGCATTTGTTAATTTAATACTAAGAAACAATGAATTTGAATTCAATGGACAATTATACAAACAAATTATAGGAGCGCCTATGGGTGGTATATTTTCTCCGACATGCACAGATTATACATCTGTCTGTACTATTAATAAATATTTTAGATAAGTTCCAATGGAGAGAAAACATCAAATTACACTGTCAATACAGAGGTGACGGTTTTATGGTCTTCACAGGCACATTAAAACAGGTTGAAGATTTCTTTAACATAGCGAACAAAATTGACCCTCTACTTAAATTCACATTTGAGGTATCTAGTTCTAGTATGACCTATTTAGATCCCGAAGTGTACAAAGGTGAAAGATTCCATAATAATAACATCCTTGATGTTAAATCACATATTAAAAAAACTGAAACGTATCAATATTTACCAATCACTAGTGCACATCCGAAACACACATTCACAAGTATTACAGTGTGTGAATCTATACGTCATATTAGAAATAATAGTGACATCAATGAGTCAGATAGACATTTAACTAACTTACAAGATAAGTTAGTTGAAAGATTGATTGATTGATTGTTGGTTGCTTAACGTCCACTGGCAAATATTTCATGCATATTCAGGACGAGAACAAATTAACAATAAATACAATAGGTAGGTTCTGTAATAGGGGCTTCCGGGATTAAGGTCGGAGAGATTTAAACTGCCACGGGAAATGAGGGTATATTGGATAGGGACAGAAATTTAAGGGTTCTTAACGTGCAAAGAGCGTGACACTCTCTTTAAACGAGGCATCGGATTTAACGTCCCCATTCTGACCGGACGTGGCTGCATATTTGTACATCCCGCACAGCCAAACGGACGCCCCACTTTAGCAAGGGTTTTACTGCCGATCGGAGGAAGACCAATGGTGACCATACTTCTATTCCCCAGTCACCCTTGGGGGGTGTAAAGTCTTGAGATTTATTACGTATGTTGGTTGAAGGAACCGCATTTCATTATAATTTAATTAAATAAAAAACATATGCTTAATTCACCTGTCTAAAAATCTGGACTTGTCTATAAAAATATCACGAGATACCACTTTTTCAATCTACATTAAAACAACTATCCTGGAACCATTCTAATTATCAGATTTCGTTTTCTTTAGTTTTCGTTTCCGGACTTCCAGCTTCTAAAATTCCTTCTGCCGTTTGGTGGCCGCCATCATTCATGATTATTCTGGCACCTTTGTCAGACGACGCGCTTATTTACAGGGAATTACAATAATATTTACAAAACAAACAAACGTTGTTGTTCAGATCAAAATGTGCGAGGGAAAACATACAGATATATATATAATATTCAGATTCAAGACTTTGCAGTTTCCACCAGGTCATCGGCATATGATATGTTCCTCAAGAAACAGATTTTTTTTAAACGTGAAAGTGAGTTAATCATGCATAGTTTACAATTTCGACGGCAAACTTCACTCGTAGTGCTACAGGTGATCCTCGGCCGTGGGAACGTCCTGCATGTTATGCCACACAGGTAAATAAAATTATTGTGTCGTTTTCTACATAAAAAAATGCCTGTACCAAGTCAGGAATATGACAGTTGTTATCCATTCGTTTGATGTGTTTGAGCTTTTGAATTTGCCATTTGACTATGGACTTTCCTTTTAGAATTTTCCTCAAAGTTCAGTATTGTTGTGATTTTACTGCCGTACTAAAGGAAATAGTTCTAATCTAGTAAATTATTTTGTTGTTGCTAGTACGAAAGTAAATAATTTTGTTGTTGCTAGTACGAAAGTAAATAATTTTGTTGTTGCTAGTACGAAAGTAAATAATTTTGTTGTTGCTAGTATGGCAAGAGGGTGTCAATGATAAAAAAAATGCTACAATATATTTATTTGCACAGGTAGTGGTTAACACTTCTCTTAGGTACGGCCAGCTTTAAAGGTCTTGAATTTAGAAGTCACAGCTTGATTTGACTTCCCCAACTGGCCATTAATTAACCCCAGCTTCAACATGCGTGATTTATGACAACTTATCGATGGGTGTGTAAATATTGACACCTATGTGTAATGCCTATATCTAAAAGCACTTATTTGCTAATGCGGCGTAAAGCAACCAACAATCAATCAATTTAAAAGCACTTATGTAAACTACATGTACATGCTGATTGAAATACGAATATTTCTATTGGTTTCTAATACAATATTACAGGATTAAGCAGTGAGATTATGTTTGATCATGGAAGTAAAAGGAATACTTCCATGATTGATTTACAAATGAAATCTTCTGATCAGGAAAGAAATTATCAACAAATCGGTCTTTAAAGAATAGGTACACATAGATGTTTAGTGTTAAGAATGTTGGTATCGGTATGAGATATGCCTTTATTACCAAACACTCGCATTGTATATGGTTTCTGGGGAATACATCTTTCCCGGACTTTATTAAACAACAAACTACATTTTTCATTAACATACAGAAACATTTATTTTTTAAAACTGAATGTCATGTTTCTTTTCCTTTTAATTTAAATTGAAACCAACAATTTGTTTTAATAAAAATTCCTTTCCCCCTCCACAAAATATGAATGATCAGTGCCTTATACTATAATCATTTATAAAATGCTATTTTACTTTTATAGACCTACTTTATATCATGTTACTGTAACTTGAATTAATTACCGTGAATGAGGGTATAAATGGGGTTTACAGATTAGAATAATGGTCAAAAAGTAACAATTAGAAGAAGAAAAAATGGGCGCCAAATATATAGAAATCAGATTAAAGGTGTGAATATTAGAAAAATAGAGAATGATTGGCAGATCAAAGAGTAGAAAAAAATAGTAAAAAAAATAACTAGAGGCTCTAAAGAGCCTGTGTCGCTCACCTTGGTCTATGTGCATATTAAACAAAGGACACAGATGGATTCATGACAAAATTGTGTTTTGGTGATGGTGATGTGTTTTTAGATCTTACTTTACTGAACATTCTTGCTGCTTACAATTATCTGTATCTATAATGAATTTTTACAGTGGAAAATATTTTGTAAAAATTTACAAAAATTTACAAAATTTATGAAATTTGTAAAAAATTGACTATAAAGGGCAATAACTCCTTAAGGGGTCAATTGACAATTTTGGTCATCTTGACTTATTTGTAGATCTTACTTTGCTGTACATTATTGCTGTTTACAGTTTATCTCTATCTATAATAATATTCAAGATAATAACCAAAAGCTGCAAAATTTCCTTAAAATTACCAATTCAGGGGCAGCAACCCAACAACGTGTTGCCTGATTGGTCTGAAAATTTCAGGGCAGATAGATCTTGACCTGATAAACAATTTTACCCCATGTCAGATTTGCTCTAAATGCTTTGGTTTCAGAGATATAAGCCAAAATCTACATTTTACCCTTATGTTCTATTTTTAGCCATGGCGGCCATCTTGGTTCACGGGCGGGGTCATCGGACACATTTTTAAACTAGATACCCTAATGATGATTGTGAACAAGTTTGGTTAAATTTGTCTTAGTAGTTTCAGAGGAGAAGATTTTTGTAAAAGATCACAAAAATTTACGAAAAATTGTTAAAAATTGACTATAAAGGACAATAACTCCTTAAGGGATCAACTGACAATTTTGGTCATCTGACTTATTTGTAGATCTTACTTTGCTGAACATTATTGCTCTTTACAGTTTATCTCTATCTATAATAATATTCAAGATAATAACCAAAAACTGCAGAATTGCCTTAAAATTACCAATTCAGGGGCAGCAATCCAACAACGGGTTGTCTGATTCATCTGAAAATTTCATGGCAGATAGATCTTAACCTGGTGAACATTTTTACCCCATGTCAGATTTGCTCTAAATGCTTTAGTTTCAGAGATATAAGCCAAAAACTGCATTTTACCCCTTTGTTCTATTTTTAGCCATGTCGGCCATGTTGGTTGGCAGGCGGGGTCATCGGACACATTTTTTAAACAAGATACCCTAATGATGATTGTGGCCAACTTTGGTTAAATTTGGCCTAGTAGTTTCAGAGGAGAAGATTTTTGTAAAAGTTAACGGACGACGACGGACAACGGACGACGGACGCCAAGTGATGAGAAAAGCTCACCCCCCCCCCCCCCCCCCCCAGACATCGAGGTTCTGGATCCGCCCCTGTAATACGTCAATGAGACACTAGCCAAACACATTAAACACACATCTAATTTTTGATTAAGACTACACAAGGGAAATAGATACTTATCTCATTGCACATCATCAGGATTTTCACGCTTATGAAAAAGAATAGATATAGTCAAAACGTATGGAGATTGCACAATACCAACTAATGTTTTTCAAAGTACTATAAATTTAGGAATATTTTTTTACAATCGCAAATTAATTGTACATTTGAAGGTGTCACACTCATTCGAATAAATCTATTTCGAATTTTTTGCTGTGTTAAACAATCACTTAAACTAAAACCAATGCAGATTTTTCTGAATTAACAGTACAGTTTCAATAAGACACATTAAATTACCTTATTCATCGTGTTCATTCAAATTGGATTCACACGTGGTGGTGGAACGCACTGGGAGCATGGATGATTAAAGTAAAGTAATAACAACATTTGGATTTGTTTTGTTGTAAAGAATCAATATGTACACCGTTTCGCTTTGTTAGAGCTCATCAGACAATGACTTTTCTTTTCTTTATTCCATTTTTGTACTTTTTTATTTCCCTTTTGTTATCAGATAATTTTTTCTAGTTCATTACTATCGAAAGTAGGTTAAGAAGCTGTTTTCTTGTATGACGTTGTCTTTTTTCTACAGTTTTTGCTAGCCACTTCCATTCGGAACTCTCTTTCTACCTGCACATTTGAAATGCAGCCACTTGTATGGACAGTTTTCATTATCACAACCTCCCCCAAGGGTGACTGGGGAATAGAAGTATGGTCACCATTGGTCTTCCTCCGACCGGCAGTAAAACCCGTGCTAAAGTGGGGCGTCCGTTTGGCTGTGCGGGATGTACAAATTTGCAGCCACGTCCGGTCAGAATGGGGACGTTAAATCCGATGCCTCGTGTAAAGAGAGTGCCACGCTCTTTGCACGTTAAGAACCCTTGCAACAACTCTTTGAGGGGTCCGTAGGTGACCTGTTGCAAGGCTAAATTTCTGTCCCTATCCAATATACCCTCATTTCCCGTGGCAGTCTAAATTTCTCCGACCATAATCCCTTAATCTATTACAGAACCTACCTATTGTATTTATTGTGAACTTGTTCTCGTCCTGAATATGCATGAAATATTTGCCACTGGACGTTAAGCAACCAACAATCAATCAATCAATCAATCCTGCATATACAAATAAGTTATTTAGTAGTTGTTGAAGAGTTGGTATACGTGTCATTTGTTGAATTGACAGCAAACACGACAATAACTAGCTGCATTTTGATTGATCTCTGGCGTCACGTTTTCACAGTTTGTTGCTTCTTCATCTGTTACTCTTATATTTTCGAAAACTTTCTCTGCATGTGATAACTCTCATTGTACTTATCTAATAGCTTTGTTTTTGCAGAGGTAGAATTGAATGGTGGTTAAGTAGTTTACCTGAAATAACAAATAAAAGTTGTAACTACATTTGTACAAGTCTGTACATATGAAAACTTAAATCAACTATTTCATATCTATAAAATGCAAGCAAATTACCGAATGTATATCTTACAAGCATGAACAATGTACATGTAATACTTCAGTCAACAATGTCAGTCTTTAAAATACTTATACAAGAAAATGTAATACCAAATTTATATCCTACAAGCAAGTATATATAAAATTCAAATCAGCAGTTTTAATTTATAAGTACAAGCAAATTACAAAACAATACATACATATTTCATGTAACATGTTAAAATATATTAAATCTTTACATGTACAATTTAAAACCTATTTTGTCTCTGGTGAAGAGACGTCTCATTGGCAATCATACTACATCTTCCTATTTTAATAGATATGCTTATGTTGTTTGAACTCGTATGCGTTTATATTCTCATCATTTATTACATATATATGTACGGCGTAGTGACTATGTAAGGTCTCATGAACAGTCACCCCTCAATTTCTCATTTCAAGTCATTTTGGTTGAATTCGAAATGCCCCCCCCCTTTCCCCAACTTTAACGCAAAAAATTGTTACGTGATGTACAAACCTTGGAGATTGAGGATGGAAAAAGCCAGTATGCTTTATCTTGCGTAACAGTCTTTGAGCTCCTTATTTTCACAGCAGCTTCCACTGCAAACAGAAGGGCACCAACATGAGAGCCGACTCCTCCAATTCCAGCCATACAAGTGCAGTGTCCAGATATCACACTTCCATTCTTGTTAACAATTGTCCATGGCATCAGTGAACTGTTTAACCTTAGCTAGAAAAACACTTCTGCCATTGACTATTAAGTGTCACAAGTCTTGTACAAATCCACATATGAAATAGTTGTAAGCCTGCAAGAATTTGTAAACCTTCAGTTCATGAAATGTATAAGCACTTTGACTATAAACTAGACAAACTTAGCAATGTCTAGGTAGCATACCTCCGGCCATTCTTCAATGTCTGCTTTATATGTTTATAGATATGCAGTCCAATTATATGACACATCTACATCTGACATTAAGGTGGCTCACCCCAATAAGGACCCCCGGTAGAATTTTTTTATTTTCTCATATTTTGTAGATCTTTTTATGCTGAATCTAAAAATGCAAAGAAAAAAAGGGATCACCAGGCTCGTTTTCCACTCAAATGGAGGCGAAATGTGCGATTTTGACCCTATTTTCAAACATTTCCACCCTTTCAACAATAACGGCTCCATCAAATTCAGAGACTTTTGAAACCAAGTCAGTATGATTATTATGTGAAAAAAACATTAAAATTTGAAATGTAAACGTCTCCCTTGGTTGTTTTAGACTTAAATAGCCTTTAATTTTCAGATTTATGTCTAAATTTTGCATTTTCTAATTTCAGTTTAAGGCTTAAAATATTGGTGAAATCGATTTTTCGTAAAATTTCCCCGGTAGATTTTTTTTACAAACGGATATGTCAAAGCTATGAACTTTTCGAGCATTTTAAGGTAAAATAAAATGGAGGTCACCAGGCTTTTTAAAAAGTTACGGGCTTTTGTTTAACCCCTCTACCCCATGAGGTCTGATTTCAATGCTCTCCATTAATTACTTTATTGTGAATTCCTTATCGATGGCTTTAATAAAATAATGTTTGTAATTATATCAATGGACGATAGCTGAATATAAATGAGATTAACATATTACTGTTTGTTATAAAAAAGTTAAATTTCGATTATTTTGGTGAAATACGGTAATTTTGTCTGGCGCGAGTTGCTTCCCTCTAATTTGGCGCCATAATCGGACAACAGAAATTTCAAGGTCGCCATTGTTGAGCAGCATACTAAACCGGTGAATACGACCATGTACATGCATAACTGACATAGTGGCGAATAGACAACGATGAAGGTAGAGTCTTTACATAAGAAAACATAGATTTTAATGTATTAGGCAGCCAAATGTTATCAGTATCACGAAAAATACAAAGTGGGGGTTGTCTCAAAATACTCGCTACTGTAGAAAATCACTGCGGCTGAAACCTTGCATGGGCTAAATTTCTGTTCTATGTATAATCGTTATAGATAACTTGCTTCCGTTGTGAACATGTATAGCCTGTTTTAAAAAAATTTCCGTGTAAAACAGTCAAAGAGATCGAGAGGATGGCACAGGCACTTGTTTCTGTCAATGGAGGGGTTTACTATCCACACTCGTACGAAAGAGATTTATCGTACGAGTGTGGGTAACACGAATGGCCGAATAACACTGTTATTATCCAAATAACACTTGTAATGACCGAATAACACTTGAAATTTTAATATTAGCACATATTGGTGACTTTTAAACATTGATTATTAAATAATAGTATATTTATAAGTGTATTTTATAACTTAAAAATGATTAACAGAAAGCAGGTAAGTTCATAAAGATCGTTTTAAATTTAGTGTGTACATCCAACACGGCGACCATTGTGATTTCCTTGGTCGCCATGTTGGATGTACACACTATATTTAGAATAATCTTTATGAACTTACCTGCTTTCTGTAAATCATTTTTAAGTTATAAAATACATTAATAATATACTATTATTTATTAATCAATGTTTAAAAGTTACCAATATGTGCTAATATTAAAATTTCAAGTATTATTCGGTCATTACAAGTGTTATTCTGATAATAACGGTGTTATTCGGTCATTCGAGGTACCGTACGAGTGTGGATAGTAATACCCACGTTGACAGAAACAAGTTCCTGTGGGGTATAGACATTTACTATGAAGCATCACAAATTCCCTTTTGCGCTACCGTTAGCGTCAAATGAGTCTTGATTTGTCATTTATAAAATCTAATTTTCGTAGCCACGTTAGGGTCAAATGGAGTAAAATATTTATTGTTAACGTCTAATGAGTAATTTGGGGGTACCCTATAACTTCCCTCAGACAGGGGTCCATGTAGTCCAAATAATTATGACGTCTTGCAAGGCTATTTTCATTTTTTTTCTGTGACGTCTTCCTAGGAAGCATCACAGAAAAAAATCAAAAATAGCCTTGCAAGACGTCATAATTATTTGGACAAGGGTCCATGATTCCCACACCCTATCCCCAACTCCCATTTCCCTTCCCTTTTACTCTAAAATTTTCTCCCCTTACTTCTACTTCCACCCCTTGCTCCCAGACAAAAAAATGGCAAAATATAATCACCCCCCCCTTCTTTTTGAATTCTTGTCCTTTCACCCTAAATTTGCTCCCAAAAACATTCCCAATTCCCACCCTGGGTCTGTTTGTACCCTTCCTTTTTTTAAATCGTGCTTTAGTTAGTATAGTTCTATAACATGATAAAATAAAGATATATTTAGTTTATTTTATTGTTTAAAAAAAAAGTGACTCACACGAGATCAAAGGGGACAGGCTGTTCAAACAATTATCTGGTCTTTTCTATTTATAATCTTCATAAGATTTAACTACTTCTAAGAAAACTAGTTTCTTTTATTTTCACATTAGACCAGTCTTACTAACAGACCTGATACCCCCTTTCATCACTTCCTGATCCCTCATTCCCATGTTCCCTTACCCCTGTCCACCCCCTCAATTGGTTCGATTGTTTTGTTTGTTTTCTTGAGAATATAAATGGCCTAATTTGTAAATTAAATCCCCTACAGTACGAGGCAATACATTTTATTGATGGATTCGTCTTGATCACAATTTGTTTACAATAACAACAACCCCCCTCCTCCCCCGTCTCTCTTTGGTATTAAAAAATTCATAAGGTCAAGTATCAGGTTTAAACATACATGTTTACCAAATAATACATTTGAGCTGAAAAATTCATTATTGTTTTGTGCTTAGTATTTTTAAAAACAAAATTTGTGTGTCCCATATATTCCAAACAGAGTACAAGACACCTCAGCATAATTTGGTTGACGAGGAGTACAAATGTAGTTTAGCTGCATTTCAGAATTTTAAGGCAGAGAAATAACTTGTCCCTGGCAGCCAAACAGCATGCCCCGGGAAGTCTGTATTTATTGTTAATCAACATATAAAAACAAAATCACTATTTACACTTGCTGTGCATGTAATTTTATTTTGTTTGCTCATTATATAATTATTGATCGCCACAAATTCTTTATTTTTTACGCTGTAGCAGAGGGGGCATTAGGTTTTACCATTGGTTTCCGTTCTCTTACTTTAGTTTGTCTAAACAAAATGTTTTGAAACTTATACACAATGCTTATTACCAACAAACACAGATCAAGTTTGAATTTTTGTGGTTACACTTTTACTGTTTTAGAGTTATGCCCCTTTACAAATGGAAAAATTGCTGAATTTTTCGTTTCCCTTCTCTAACTTTAGTTTGACTCATTTAATGCAAATGTTATGAAACTTATACACAATGCTTTTTACAACAAAACTCAGATCAAGTACAAAATGCAAGCAAGGGCTTCATCTGTGTCTCCTGGTCACATTCCCCATTTATTGAAAATATGAACTACATAAATGTCAATCATGGTTGATTTTCTGACAGAATTACTCTGACATTTAATTTCAGGCTTCAAGTACATGTAAGAGGAAGGAGTGATTTTTTGTGAAAGACCCTTGAATGTTCAACTTTACTTGGAAACTATTGGCAAAGTACTGACAGAATTTACACGAGAAGCCAGTATCATCTTGTCTTGCAATTGGGAACTATATATATGTAAAGTGCTGAAACTTAAGAACAACATTAGAAGCCCTGATCAACAATACTTGGAACTACATGTATAATCAAAGTACTGTCAGAATCCATATGAGAACCCAAGATCATCTACACTTGGTGTCTACATGTACAATGTATATGTGTTGTCAGAATCCACATAAGAAGCCAAGATCAACTATGATTTGGAACTATATGCTTTAGTACTGTCAAAATCCATAAAAAAATCCAAGATCAAAAGGACGTCCTTTACCTACCTGTCCCAATGATGAATACAGATTATATTGAGTCTTATAAAAAAACACTGAAGAAGAATATTGATATAAAAATAACGAAAATATGGAGCTGATCAGCTAATGATTGTACATGAACATGATGTATACATGTCAACAATTACTAGCATATTTAAATTAACAATGTTATTAAATGTTTTAAAAATTTGATCTCATAGACATTTGAATTATTTTACATCATTTGGCATTTGTTGTCCATTCATCATGTTCATATGCTATTCATTTTCTATTTCAAAAGTTATATTTTCTGGATAAAAGAAGAAATCAAATACAGTTTTGTTCAATGAGACAGCAACCAAACAAAACAACCAAAAGAATTATATATTGTCTGGGAAAACTTGTGTCTCACTATTAACTGACAACATTTTTACCTACTGTAAATTCAGAAATTATTGCGTGCATTTATTATTGCCATTTTTGACGCATGGACTAAATTGCGAGTTTAATTATTGCGAAAAAAAAATCTACATAATGATCTGTTATTCAGTTATCAGAATGCGAGTTCTTATTATTGCGATATTCAACCTGTATCATTATTTGCATTAATAAAAACCTCACAATAATTTCTAAATTTACAGTATCACAATGATCCAGATTAATATTGTTTTGTAAATTTAGATATGCACTCAAATTGATACAGATTGCTACAAAGATCTCAACCTCATTTCATGGATCAGTGATCAAGGTTAAAGTTACCTGATTAGGGTTGTTTATCAGATACTGTTAGCAATAGGTCATTTGTCAATGTCATGTTTTTGTGTTTTTGTCTGTTTTTTTCTAATACTAAAAGTACATAGTAGATAAACTATATGTATGCAATGATTCACAAATGTAAGGAGTACATGTCTGTCTGTCAGTTGTCATTGACCACATTTGCATGGTTCATTGGTCAATGGTAAGTCCTCTTTTAACATGCTACATTGTGTAATCAATAGATTATTATATTTGGTGTATGGTATGATTATTAAATGTATATATTAAAATATTAAGTAAAAAGATGTGATATAAGTGTAAATGAGACACTCCACAAGAGACCAAATAACACAGAAATAAACAAATGTCACCATACAACCTTCAACAATGAGTAAAACCTATACTGCATAGTTGAGTTTAAAAGGCCTTCAAATGAGAAAACTAGAGGCATGATTTATGTACAAAATAATGAATGAAAAACAAATATGCCTGTCTTGCAGGGTCTATCTGAACTTAACCTCATGTTCATGGTTTTGTCTGCATACTATATATATGTTTCAAAATATTTGGTTGATTGGGTGATTGTCACAGAGGCGGATTTAGGGGAGGGCCCATTGGTTGATTATATAGGGAATCACTGAAGCATGACTGGAGCAGGCCTCCCTACCCTTTTCATGAAAAATTCTGGTTCCGCCACTGTGTAAGGCTGGCTTGGATTGGTTTATCTGATCATTGATAATATTAATTAGGGCCCGCCAAATGGCAGACGCTCTATAGTGATCAGTCTGTCCGTCCGTAACAAATTGTGTCCGCTCTATATCTAGAGAAGCGTTATGATTTCAAAGTTTATACTTGACATGTATATTAACCAACACCAGAGGGTGTGTCATATTGTATGTACAACTTCCTAGGTCAAAAACTTTGGTTTTAGTTGACAACCCCATGTCCTATGGTAAAGGTCGTGTCCGCTCTATTTCTTGAGAACCGTTATGATTTCAAAGTTTATACTTGATATGTATATAAACCAACACCAGAGGGTGTGTCATAATTTATGTACAACTTCCTAGGTGAAAGGTCAAGGTCAAAAACTTTGGTTTCAGTTGACAACCCCATGTCCAATGATAAAGATACACATTTTTTCCAACACATCATTCACAGCAGGCCCACACAGTTGGTTCCCATCTCAATGATATCTAGTTTTTTCTGATACTTGTAGTAAAACTTTATCTTTAGGAATATCAACATAAAACCAATCATGAATGGTGATTAGTAAAGCAGGTGAGACATTTCAGCTTATGCACTCTTATTAACATAAAAATTATATGGACTGCCACTAGAAAATGAATGAGGAATGCAATTTTGGTATGGACAAAATTCCACCTTTTTACGCTGCGTATTTATCTCGGAAAAGGGGGGGGGGGCACTTCCTCTTTTCAAGGTGATAGGACGTGCCGCTGGAATAGGTCACCTTTTCAAGCTTGAAAATATGTGAACAGGTCGGGAAAACTATCAAAAATGTATGATAAGGTCAATTAAGTTTCCAAAACTTCTTCGTCTGTCATCTTTCTTGGAGTTCCCGGGTGTGATTTTATCAACCAAATTTTCTCTTTTAACACTTTGGTATTCTAGTCTTACATTACACTACATGAAACCCAAGCATTATAGGGAAAAGGTTACATTTTTACCTACGCAATATATGAAAAGGTATACATTTTTGAAATATAAATTATATGAAAAAGGTGGGCCCCAGCGGCACCCCCTATCAATTAAGTATTGAAGTGCCACCCCCCCCCCCCCCCCCCCCCCCCACAGGGTATTTATACATCCAGCTGTATGAACACCCTGTCACAGCAAGGGATTATCTGTCAGATTAGGGATGTCATATTTCTATACCCTACGATATGAAAATAAGGAGATGTGGTATGGTTGCCAATAAGACAACTATCCACCAAAGTTCAAATTTAATTTGCTATTGACCAATTTTCATCTACATGATCAAAGGTGGAAAACTGCAAATTATTGAAGTGTCCGTTTTTTTTTCTGCGTGAAACAAAAAAATGTGTTGCTCGAGTTCCGTTAGTCTATTATAATAACTCATTCTTAATCAATTATTTTAGTTTTTACACTGATATTTCCTCTTTTTTTTAATGCGAACTGTGTTGGCATATTGATAGAAACAACAGAAAATAGAAAATTAACAAATAGCAAAATAAGTAAAAGGAAAATATCATAAATAGAAAACATTTGCCCCGAGGTCTCGTGTTATTATATAGGACAAGAGTTCCAAAAATCATAGAATCATATTACGAGAAAATGTGTTAGATATTTTCGTGCCCATTATTTGATAAAATATATAATTCTTTAAATAAAAATGGTATGTGTGACTGTCAAGTATTTAGTCTTTGTTTGAAAATTGTAATGTCCAAAATTTTTTTTGGAAAATAAAAAAATACTTAACTATTATCAAAATTTTGCGCAGCAGTGATTAAATATTTCACATACTCTGGAACTGTTATGTTCAAAAAATTTTGGCAAATAAAAAATACATAACTTTTATCAAAATCTCGCAGTGGGAAAATATTGCACATACTCCGGAATAAAGATCCTAGCAATACTTGCAAATGAGGATATTTCAAGTAAAAAAGAGATTTATGACAGTAACAAAATGTTATAATACGCCAAACAGATAAAACGGTTTAAAGCTCATTAGAGCTTATGTTGACTCTGTTTGTATTCTTCGCCGACTCTAAATAAAGCTTATTTATTATTATTTATTTATTTACTATTTATAGCGTGCAGATGAACCCTGATGCCTTTATACTATAGCATACTATATGGGTTTTACTTGTTTTTGAAAGCCGTAAGGTGACATGCAGTTGTTTACATCGCTATCCTTTGTTTACGGTTAAAACATTGCGTCATTGGCAAAATATTTTCATATAATACTAATACATCTAAAAGACATCTTTTGATATATTCAACCAGAATTTAAATGAAAATAGGGTGCGAACGGATCCAAGGGGCGAACGTGTAGGGTGAGAATGTGCTTTTGGAGCGAACGCACCAGATACCGTCGTACATGTCAATATTTATATTTTCTTTTTTTAATGTTATGCTTTAATATATCATGTATAATTATGTCCTTTTTATGTGAAAAATGAACAAACCACTCTGTAGTTCTGACCGTACGTATTTCCTGTTGTGTAGAACGTTTTGCATGGTTTGTTGACATTGGGAAAGGGTGCTTTCATACACGCCCGCGTTCCAATGTCGTCAAAACTATTTTTGAGAAAACCCCTCAAAGCGACCGCGCTCGTTGTTAGAAACATGCGTTAAAATATGCGCACTGTTAAAGGGCCGAGCCACCTTAAGTTATCTTGTTTGCAATTATACCACATCTCCTTGTGTTATACGTTCATTTATTGATATGTAGGATGTTGACTCCTTGATGAGATTTTTGTCTTCATTGTACCTTTTTTCAAGGTTGTTGAAATTAAAGTAAAAAATTAAACTTTGTTTCATTTTAACAAAAAAGAATAAATGGGTTCTTCGGACTTCTTTTAAACTGAGTTTTACTGTGCGTATTACTGTGTGTTTGTTTTTCTACATTGGCTAGAGGTATAGGGGAGGGTTGAGATCTCACAAAACATGTTTAACCCCGCCGCATTTTTGGGCCTGTCCCAAGTCAGGAGCCTCTGGCCTTTGTTAGTCTTGTATGATTTTTAATTTTAGTTCATTTATCTGTTTCGAAGTTTAGTATGACGTCCATTATCAATGAACTAGTACACATTTTTGTGTAGGGCCAGCTGAAACACGCCTCCGGGTGCGGGATTTTCTCGCTGTGTCGAAGACCCTTTGGTGGTCTTCGGGTGTTTTCTACTCTTTGATCGGGCTGTTGTCATTTTGACACATTCCCCATTTCCATTCTCAATTTTATTCTTCGGTATGATGAATTTAAAGTGTGTATTTGGATTTTGGGCCCTGTTTTCAAAAAGTAAAATGTCGGACTCTAAGGAAAATTAAAAACGGAAAGTCCCGAATGAAATTGCAAAGTTTTAACACATCAAACGAATGGACTACTGTCATATTACTGACTTTGTACAGGCATTTTCCTATGTTGAAAATGGTGGACTAAACCTGGTTTTATAGCTAACTAAACCTCTCACTTGTTTGACAGTCGCATAGAATTCAACAATATGTAAAAAGGTTCTTATTGAGATCCAAAGCCAAAGGGTCCAAAATTTAACTTTGTTGGATTTCTTCAAAAATTTAATTCTTTATGTTCTTTGATATGATGATTCCAACTAAGTAT
This sequence comes from Mytilus californianus, assembly GCF_021869535.1. Classification (NCBI taxonomy): domain Eukaryota; kingdom Metazoa; phylum Mollusca; class Bivalvia; order Mytilida; family Mytilidae; genus Mytilus; species Mytilus californianus. The sequence continues at coordinate 5,986,799 of NW_026262672.1, forward strand.
TTAGGATTTGGATATTGAACCATAATTGGTAAAAGTCAAATTTTATTTTATTGAAGTACTTAAGACCACATTCATTACGTGTCAAAAACTATATCAAGTATTTATATGATAATCTAAATTTGGAGCTGTATTACAAAATTCATAGAAATTTTAACTTGAGTCATAGATTTTTTTGTTATCAACTTTGTAAGCATTAGCCATAACACATCGCTTGTCCTTATAATGCATGGATCTGACAATAATTGCTTCCGGGAATTTTATACCAACGACTGGGGCGACGGAAACCTATTTGCATTTGCAATTGGAAAACTGTCGGCTTTAAACTTTACTATGCCAAGATCTTTAACAAGAAAATTGTCACGCACTTTTACAAACTATCTCATTTTGTTTCTGTTTGATTCCATAGATAAGGATGTTATATTTCCTATCATGTTTCGCAAGCCGTAACTGACCTTCTTTGAGTGAAGCAAGTTGTTTGTCCAAGTCTATTTTGAGCGCTTCAAATTTCTCTGTTTCTAAACAATTGAACTAAGATTCTAAGTGTCCTACAATTCTCTCGAGCTCATAATGTTCATGACTCAGTTCATTTTTCCTCAGTTTTTGTGAACTGAGGTCCGATTTTACCTGTCCTATCTCGAATTTAATGTCATCAATTAGCTGCGTAAAATATTTCTTCACGGAGTCAAGCGTAGATAGGAATTTGGTTACCTTAATATTTTTACCCATCAGAATACTTTTAAGATCAGTGAAATCTTTCTTCGTCGCCATCGCCCATCGATACAATGTTATCATTTAATCTATGATATAAACTAGTATTTGTGTTCACAAATTTCTGAGTTTAAACCATTTTTATTATTAAACCTATTGAAACAAATAATTTTATTTTTCTAACTTCACAATCACATTCTAGATAGATGAATTACCCTTAACATATTGATATTTTCAGCTCTGAATGTTTATGGGCTCCGCCATGACAGGGGCGATAATCCGTCGTGATATGTTTGTTAAAATTTCACAATTTATTTCTCCATGTTTTTCATTTATTATCTCAATCACTGACCAAATAAATATTCATAACAATAAGATAGAACAAAGCACTAAGCTAAAGACAAACAAGATGTTAAAGCATATAGGCACTTTTAGGGTTCAAAGAAATATAATAAAACACTGTACCATAATAAAATACTTCAAATTTTAAGGTTTTGATCCTTTGATTTTGCCCCCCAAAGGTGACTGGGGAATAGAAGTATGGTCACCATTGGTTTTCCTCCGACCGGCAGTAAAACCCTTGCTAAAGTGGGGCGTCCGTTTGGCTGTGCGGGATGTACAAACTTGCAGCCACGTCCGGTCAGAATGGGGACGTTAAATCCGATGCCTCGTGTAAAGAGAGTGCCATGCTCTTTGCACGTTAAGAACCCTTGCAACAACTCTTTGAGGGGTCCGTAGGTGACCTGTTGCAAGGCTAAATGTTTGTCCCTATCCAATATACCCTCATTTCCCGTGGCAGTCTAAATTTCTCCGACCTTAATCCCGGACGCCCCTGTTACAGAACCTACCTATTGTATTTATTGTAAATTTGTTCTCGTCCTGAATATGCATGAAATATTTGCCACTGGACGTTAAGCAAACCAACAATCAATCAATCAATATCACAGGAATAGTAGATTGCTTCAGATTGATTGGTTTAACACTCTTTGATAGTAAAATAGGATCATATCTGCATTCATAATTTTGACATATTTTCTTTCCTGCTTGCACGTACCAATATAAACTGTTAAAAGGTTTGTGTAGGTGTTCTATAACTGTCATTAGGAAACCAAAATTTAATCAATCAAATGGAGGGACAAAAAACAACAGGTGCAATATATACCCCTGACTTGTTGTTAAACAACTACCTTAATAATCACATTACAATAAGATTCATTTTCAAAGCATACATTCATGTTTTAAACTCTATTGAACAAAACCTACCTTTAGTGCATAAATACCAAAGGAAGTCCCATCATCCTGTACTGGGCCCCCAAGGGTGACTGCGGAATAGAAGTATGGTCACTATTGTTCTTCCTCCGATCGGCAGAAAACCCTTGCAAAAGTGGGGCTTCCGTTTGGCTGTGCGGGATGTACAAATTTGCAGCCACGTCCGTTCAGAATTGGGACGTTAAATCCGATGTCTCGTGTATAGAGAGTGCCACGCTCTTTGCACGCTAAGAACCCTTGCAACAACTATTTGAGGGGTCCGTAGTTGACCTGTTGCAAGGCTAAAGTTCTGTCCCTATCATATATACCCTCATTTCCCGTGGCAGTCTAAATTTCTCCGACCTTCTTCCCGGATGGCCTACATTACAGAACCTACCTATTGTATTTATTGTTAATTTGTTCTCGTCCTGAATATGCATGAAATATTTGCCACTGGATGTTAAGCAACCAACAATCAATCAATCCTTACAAGCTGGGGCGTCCGTTTGGGTGTGCACACATTTGCAGCCACGTCCAGTCAGACTGCGGACGTTAAATCCGATGCCTCGTGTAAAGAGAGTGCCACGCTCTCTGCACGTTAAGAACCCCTGCAACAACTCTTTGAGGGGTCCGTAGGTGACCTGTTGCAAGGCTAAATTTCTGTCCCCATCTAATATACCCTCATTTCCCGTGGCAGTCTAAATTTCTTCGACCTTAATCCTGGAAGCCCCTATCACAGAACCTACCTATTGTATTTATTGTTAACTTGTTCTCGTCCTGAATATGCATGAAATGCATTTCAACATTGTCTATTGGAAGCACTGGCACAAAGTGATTTGGGGTCCAGTGTTCAGGTCTCATTTCTTTATGTCGTGTACTTTTCCATAGTATAAAAACTGGATTCATTCTTGTGTTGTCTCTTCTCGGTAAAATCAAACGATGGAGGTGTTTCCTTACATTTGGATTACCAAACTATGGGTAAACAGAAAAGATTGGGACATTTAGAACACTAGATAATGCATGGATTTGCCATGTTCCATTGTATGTTTTGTTAAGCCTTATTTTCATGATCTCCATTTGATATATGGTTCGAAATGAATTTTCATCTAAAGGCATGCCAACATTGTACATATCTGAATACTGCGCATAAATCTTTGGTAATGAGTATTTCTTTCTAGTATTTTGCGTATCTAGACCTTTCAGCAGAAAACTGTTGTCAAGATAAAGATTATCATGCAAAACAAGTTCCAGTAATATTCTAATCCTCATTTCTCGTCCTGAATATGCATGAAATATTTGCCACTGGACGTTAAGCAACCAACAATCAATCAATCTAATCCTCATTTCTACTGCTTTGTTTGCTGAGCCAAATGCAAGGATACTTCCAGAGGAAGGGAAACAATTTCCATCAGCAGGAACTGTGCATGGATACATATTTATTTTACCGGGTACATCATTTGGATAAATGTCCATTGAATCTGAATCAACTTCCATTCCATAACCCATAATGTCAACTGGCTGTGAATTAAGCTTAAGGTCATCACAGTTTGAGCTAATCTGTTCACATTTCTTTTTCAGTTGCCTATAAGATTTGCATGCTTTTAATTCCAACATAATCTTTGCATACTTGTCTATTAATACGGTATGTTCTGATTTTGTTTTTGGTTCCGTCTTTGTATCAATATGTTGCTGATGTCTCATGTTTTCTTAAATTATATTCTGTTTGATTTCTTGTGTTGTATATTGGTTTTGCTTGCTCTTTGGTTTGGTATTTGGAGAAAACTGCACCATTTTAGTTATCAATCTAGCTGTCTTTAGATCATGTCCCTTGCACTCATCTTGCAACCTGCAAATGCAACCGAGTTCTCTGTGAGCAATTTCCTTAATGTCTGTATTGTTGCATACTAATATTTGACGAAGTTTCATTGTGCCTGGAACTGGTTTTAATGTTTCTTTTTCAAGAGTTCTTTGGATTTTGATGATCTCGGAATCTTCTATAAGATGGCATTCAGTAGCACTGTTCTTCATTAAGCTGACAAACTGTTCTACTGAAGTAATGTCCTTTCCATATTGTACCTGCCTGTCTGCAGTCCTTTTGATTGATCCGCCTATATCATCTGGGGTTCCTTTTCCATGACCCGATTCAAAACAGTTCCATACTACACTACTGAAGCCAAACTTAGGTGGCTCTTCACATGCCAGGTAATGATTACCTTTCTGTCTGTATTGAGTCGTTGGACCATCGCTAAAAAATTCTAAGGTGTTAGCTTTTGGATTGGCTCTTAATTCCCTCTAAAATTGGTTTCATATGGGCCCATATTGCTGCTGGTCCATGGTTAAAGCTTTCTGATATTGTGCAGAATGATGTGTGTTTTGCATTTGGTGCAATGAAATAAACTCCTGTATGAAGGGACAGCTGTTTTTTGAAGCACCAAAATGCATACTTTGAATCTCAGATTCCAGCTTGCATGCATAATTTTCTGAAAAATCAACATGTATGATGCATTCGTTTTCTTTTAATGTCTCTTTTCTTTGTTTGTAATAACTGTACTGTTTTCTTATCAGGAAATCAACTTCCATTCCATAACCCATAATGTCAACTGGCTGTGAATTAAGCTTAAGGTCATCACAGTTTGAGCTAATCTGTTCACATTTCTCTTTCAGTTGCCTATAAGATTTGCATGCTTTTAATTCCAACATAATCTTTTCATACTTGTTCATTAAAACGGTGTGTTCTGATTTTATTGTTGGTTCCGTCTTTGTATCAATATGTTGCTGATGTCTCGTGTTTTCTTGAATGATATTCTGTTTGATTTCTTGTCTCGAGAAAACTGCACCAATCTAGTTATCAATCTAGCTGTCTTTAGATCATGTCCCTTGCACTCATCTTGCAATTTAAAAATGCAACCGAGTTCTCTGTGAGCAATTTCCTTAATGTATGTATTGTTGCATACTAATATTTGTTTTACCCCAAGGGTGACTGGGGAATAGAAGTATGGTCACTATTGGTCTTCCTCCGATCGGCAGTAAAACCCTTGCTAAAGTGGGGCGTCCGTTTGGCTGTGCGGGATGTACAAATTTGCAGCCACTTCCGGTCAGAATGGGGACGTTAAATCCGATGCCTCGTGTAAAGGGAGTGCCATGCTCTTTGCACGTTAAGAACCCTTGCAACAACTCTTTGAGGGGTCCGTAGGTGACCTGTTGCAAGGCTAAATTTCCGTTCCTATCCAATATACCCTCATTTCCCGTGGCAGTCTAAATTTCTCCGACCTTAACCCCGAACGCCCCTCTTACAGAACCTACCTATTGTTTTTATTGTTAATTTGTTCTCGTCCTGAATATGCATGAAATATTTGCCACTGGACGTTAAGCAACCAACAATCAATCAATCCTTTCCATATTGTACCTGCCTGTCTGCAGTTCTTTTGATTGATCCGCCTATATCATCTGGGGTTCCTTTTCCATGACCCGATTCAAAAAAGTTCCATACTACAATACTGAAGCCCAACTTAGGTGGCTCTTCACATGCCAGGTAATGATTACCTTTCTGTCTGTAATGAGTCGTTTGACCATCGCTTAAAAATTCTAAGGTGTTAACTTTTGGATTGGCTTTCTTAATTCCCTCTAAAATTGGTTTCATATGGGCCCATATTGCTGCTGGTCCATGGTTTAAGCTTTCTGATATTGTGCAGAATGATGTGCGTTTTGCATTTGGTGCAATGAAATAAACTCCTGTATGAAGGGACAGCTGTTTTTTTGAAGCACCAAAATGCATACTTTGAATCTCAGATTCCAGCTTGCATGCATAATTTTCTGAAAAATCAACATGTATGATGCATTCGTTTTCTTTTAATGTCTCTTTTCTTTGTTTGTAATAACTGTACTGTTTTCTTATCAGGAAAATTTGTTTTTTGTATCTGGTTATCTGTAGCTTAAAAAGATCCAATAACTCGGTTACTGTTCCAGATCGGGTTTCCTTCACAGTTAATGTGACATCTTTTTCCTCTTCTTTCTTTTCTGCTTTTATTAGTCTTTTTTTCTTTCTTGGTAGTCCATTCATTCCATTGCACTTCTTCAAACTGTTTTTCAGTGTCAAAACTGAATCTGTTGTCTTTACATTTGACACAGATTCCAAACATACACTCCTTGTCAGGGTTCTCACAGGTCAATTCTTGGATAACCTTCTCCAAATCATCTGTTTCAACTTCATGGGTCTTTTTCAATGATGTTACCATAAACTTTGTATTTTCACACAGCTTACACTGACATGTATTCCTATCACTGGCATTTGGAAATACAACCCAAAATGGTCTCAGTCGACAGAAAGTTGTAAAACTTAATTTCTGTAATCCGTCTGACAGGTATTTCAGATGAAGATTCTTCAAAGTGTCTTTCAAAATTCTGCATTGTTTTTTAATATTTCTCTGTGTTATTGTTTCCTTTATGCCTATTTTAATCCTCGAAACATCATCTCTTTCATAAAATTCACGGACATCTTTGCAAAATCTTTTTGATAGACAATGGTTCTTACTTTCAGTTTATTTCTTACATCAATACCACATGTTTGCATTGCTACTGTTTTCAGTTTATATTTTCTGAGAATTGATCCAGAAAAAATGGAGGACATTTGGCGTTTTTCTCTTTTCTTCAACCTTTTTTTGTATGAATCCTGTAACTGGTCTAACAACGCGTTATGAATAATTAATGTTTTCTTGACCTCCTTCTTTGACATATTTCTCAGTAGTTTTCTTGTCTTGGTTCTTGGTGTATCTGGTATTTTGCCTTTCAGTGTTTTTCCAGTGGTCTTTTCCTTTTCTTGTATCCATCTCTTCATGTATATTTGTGTTTTTCTTCTCTCTTTCTCAATCATTTGTCGCAATTCTTCATTGTCACGATAACATTTTGCCTTTTCTCTTTTTTTCTTCTTCTGGCTCTGAATTTTTTGACGTGAACATTGGCTTACATCTTGCTGACTTGATGATTCACAACCTGGTGAATTAGGCGGAGTAAGGAGGTCTGGTTGGGTTTTTCGTTGTTCCTTAAGTTTTTGTCTCCTCCACCTTTTTTCTTGCTGCCCGTTTTTCTCTTTCTGTCAGATCCTTGACCAATTTCTTTTTACCAACTTTTTTATCTTTCTGATATCGTTTTTTTTTCTTGACTCAAATAGGCCTGTCTTTGAAGGGGATCTTGATCTGTTTTGCCTGAACTTTCTTTGGCGTTCTGCATTTGACATAGCCATTGTCCTAAAAAATATAATACAACACATAAAAAAGGAAGTATAGCAACCTATTTTGTTTGGTTGTATTTGTTTCTAAAAAGCTTTAAATCGTGTAACTATGTGAAATATCCTTTCTGTAACAAAGTATTCTCTCCTGTGACAGTATGTTTGTCTATGATGTGTTATGTAATGGTATATAATTTTGAGAAAATTATTTGTTAAATGTGTTATAGCAATGTATAAGGAATCTAACTGAAATTTAATAACAATATTAAGTCGTTCTAGATGATTTTATAATGTGCAATTCTATGAAAATGTCTTTCCTTTATCAAAAGTTTTCTTTCCCTGTAACATTTTTTTCTGTTATGAAAAGTAAGCTTTTATTGTAAACATTAGTCATTTGATTCTGAGAGAGGTCAGATTCGTCTTTGAATAACGTTCCACTTTGGAAACAAAATAACTACAAATTTCGTTCAAACCATAACTTTTTTTTAATTAAAAAAGATAAAATGTCTTTTCTATAACACAACAGTTCCTTCCTGTAACAAAAATATGCAGAAAAAAAGAAAATCTGACGTTAATACATTTTCAACAAGAAAAAAAGTCAACAAATAAGCATTACTTAGTATACTAAAAAGATTAAGGGGAAAAATATTGAAAACAATATTGATAAACGTTCAACATCTTTCTTTAAGTTCTATTTGTTCTTCCTGTAACAATATTCCTCTTTCCCGTAACAGAAATATGAGAATATGGAATATTCAAAGACTAGCTATGTTGATACAACTATAAAACATCTGTAAGTTACAGTATAATATTCAGCGATTAGGTGTACATAATCTAACAAATCATATTTCATAGTTAAATCTTACAAGTATATAAATTAGCTTAATTTTTTCCTTCCAATAACAAAAACTTTCTTTCCTGTAACAAAAAACAGTGTTACAGGAAGGAGTGTTACAGGAAAGAATAATTCTATTTTTACTGAACTTTGAAAAATAAATGCTCCCTGTTGGGGATTCCCCCTATGCCAGAAAGTCTTTGAACTAACAAAGTAATAAAACTTCTTTGAAGTTACAAAATGAAGATTTTTTAAATAGAGTTTTAAGCAGTTACAGTAAGGAAAGTATTAGAATATATTTTGTAGCAGTACTTACTCTGAATGTTGAATATTTTTCTTCTGCTTCACAATGTTGTCATAGCTGCATGCATCAATATCAGGGTTACCAGAATGAGGTTTGCAGGAAGTTCCAGCATCAGAAACTCATGGGATCCTTTGTTATTCACATTTTTTAAAATTGTTACGGGAAGGAACAATTTTTGATGGACGAACCACTATGGATCTTTTTTTAAATCAATGAAAACAATATTTTTTCTTTCTAATTATTAATCTACAATGATTTAGCCAAAAGTTTTTATTCAAAATTACATTATTTTCTACCATACAAAGACAAAAGACATAGGAATTCCATATAATTGACTACACCTTAAACATCTTTTTGTATAGAAGATGCCTGCAATATAAATAAAATTCTTCTTCAATGTTCATAAAATGATACCAGCCAATAAATGCAATCTTTAAATAAGGGTATATTGAGTTTTCTTACAGAAAAACCCCCAAGGGTGACTGGGGAATAGAAGTATGGTCACCATTGGTCTTCCTCCGACCGGCAGTAAAACCCGTGCTAAAGTGGGGCGTCCGTTTGGCTGTGCGGGATGTACAAATTTGCAGCCACGTCCGGTCAGAATGGGGACGTTAAATCCGATGCCTCGTGTAAAGAGAGTTCCACGCTCTTTGCACGTTAAGAACCCTTGCAACAACTCTTTGAGGGGTCCGTAGGTGACCTGTTGCAAGGCTAAATTTCTTTCCCTATCCAATATACCCTCATTTCCCGTGGCAGTCTAAATTTCTCCGACCTTAATCCCTTAATCTATTACAGAACCTACCTATTGTATTTATTGTGAACTTGTTCTCGTCCTGAATATGCATGAAATATTTGCCACTGGACGTTAAGCAACCAACAATCAATCAATCTTACAGAAAAAAACCCCAAAAAGACATAAAAAGGGACTTATTTTGAGAATGACTCGGGTACGTTAAATCCGAAGCCTCGTGTAAAGAGAATGTCGCGATTTTAGCACGTTAAGAACCATCGGAACAAATCTATAAGGAGTCAGTAGGTGGCCTGTTTCTGGCTAAATTTCTGTATATATCCAAGATACCCTCATTGTTCCTTAGCAGCCCAGTTTTCCCCAAATAAATAAAAATAATTATTTTAAATGTCAGCTTAAATAAAAGCAAAATCAAGGATTTTGTTTTCATAAAAGTCTAAATTTATAATCAGATATTCATGATTTATAAAGTAAGCCATTTATAAAACATCTGAAAAGATCAAGTTGAAATAATTAGTACCACTTGGTGATCAGTTCTGTAATTAATTCATAACAATGTCAGTTAGTTCAACTTGGCTTAAAGATGTTAAGGACAGACTTCCAATCGCAAAATCCACCATACCTAACGCCACAGGAAAAGTTGCATTACATTTAATATGTTAGTCCAACCTTTAATTATGATATTGATTAATGAAATTAAGAATGGAAATGGGGAATGTGTCAAAGAGACAACAACCTGACAAACGAACCAAAAACCACCGAAGGCCACAATGGGTCTTCAACACAGCGAGAAAATCCCGCACCGGAGGCGTGCTTCAGCCCTAAACAAAAATAAGTACTAGTTCAGTGATAATTGACTTCATACTAATTAAAAGTTAATTTAATATTAAAAACATATCGATTAGTTCTCCTTCGAATTCGTTTAGTTTTTCCAATTCATTTTGTTCTAAATCTTGAAATTGATTCTTTTCTACCTGTTGATTTTGTTCTCCGACTTGGTTATGATCTTCCGTTTGATTCTGTTCTACCCTGTTATTTAGTTTTTCCTTTTTTGCACAACTCGCTTGAGAAGGTTGAACGATAGCACTCGTTTGAATTTCCTTTGTTGAAGTCGTACCACTGTTCTAATCTATAAAATACATGAAATGCCATGACAAAATAAGACATTAATGGTGTTCCTAATAGATTGAGACATAACGATAAATATTATCATTATTAAATAAATAGATTTATTAATTAATAATTAAATTAATAGATTTTTAGGACAATTAACAACACACACATAATCACTTATGAAGTCATTTTTGTATCGATTATCTATATGTATACAGTTATACCTTTTCTGTCTGGTAAGTGATGAATGATATAGTATCATGGACCATAGATGGTATATCAAGGACTGACATATTTATTTCATCGTAAGTACTGAGATAAGATGTCAACTCATCTCTCGCTTCTTCTGAGATACCGTTTGTAGTATCTACATAATCAGTGAATATGCTGTCTCCTACTTTTGGCAAATTCTTTGATGCAGATAACTGGTTAATTCGAAGGAATGCTTGAACTTCATCCTGCATCCCTTTCGCATTCTGAGGCAGTGAAATGATATTAACACCTAGGGATATATGATAATTGTTACCGACTCAATGTGGATACCGAAGAGTAATTTTTCAGATCATAACAAGATAAAATAAAACGAATAAGTATTAGAGCTCATTATTCCGACAATTGCCAATTGAGTGTTTGGATATTTTGTCTCCAATAGACCAAATCTGTTCTCGATCCGTAAATTGAGCTAATGTTATTAAAATTCTACATGTTATGAGCCTTTGGCTTTACATTCCGAAATGAGACCGTGATGTTCAGACACCAACATCCAAAATATCTTTTTAAAGAACTGAACACGGTTAAATGCGTAGATTATTGCTGTTGTCATTATTATGATGATCTGCATGTGTCATGTTAGGGATATTTGTGAAGTCTGTTGTTGTGAGGACACCTGCCATATCAGACGACACTGTTCATGATGACGTCTATTTCAGATCTTTTTATACTAGTCGACGTCCGAGCCAGTATTTTGTTTGATTTTCGTAAATTCATGTGTTCTAAATTCATATTCTTCGCATATCATCAACAAACATGGAAAGTTCATGAAAATCTGCATCCGAAATACACAATCTTTCAGAAGAAAAAGCATCCGTTGAAAGGCTTTTTTATTTTCAGATTCAATCTATTCATAACTGTTAAAAATGAACATTTAATCCAGATTCATATTTACACTCTACTTTTAAAGGTTTAATCCAAACGTTTCAGTAAACGATAAAACATTTTAAGCATCTGTTACTGAAATTTTTTTCCAAGCTTTTGTCTTTGAATAAGGTCATCAAATTGTTAACCACATTTTTTCTTTATGAATAAATTATCTACATAGTTTAATAAACTTTCATGTGGCTTTTAAATTGCTTAAAAGATGGTGGGGGCAGATTCATTTATAATGACATAAATCATACACCATCTCAAGCCTTCAAGAAAATAAAGAAAATTCTTACCTTAAATAATTTTAACATACTTACCAGTAAATCTTGGTGCTGTTTCGTCCAGTTTTGAAGGCATTTTCGAGTTTGCCTTAGTAGTAGCTTTTCCCATCAGGACGTCAAAAGCATTTTGTGTGTTACTATTTGTCCGATTATTGTTATTGTCATCCGAACTCGAAGGTGGTGGGTGCGTCCCTTAAAATGTCAAATTGGACAAATTTTAGTCTTTTGTCAAACTCATACACAACTCGTATTTCCTCATTAAAATCGGGCTCAAAAGCCACCCCATGAGCCATCTTATCGGACACAGATACTGTAACCTCATCCAATTTGTCGATGTTGTGCCCATCATCAGTTGTTAAATCGTAAAGCACGTCGCTCCACGTGCACCTTTGAAAAAAGCTGTACAGACGATTAACCACGATCGGCAATACTTTTGAGGTGTCTTTGTACTTGATCCGCACAGTAGACGACAATGCGATCTTGTCGCCCATCTTTCAAGCAGACAGTTTATTCTCCATACATACCGCTAAAATGATAGATAATTCCAGAAAGTTCCGAGAGGAAACTTCCGGTAACATCGGGACCAATGTTGGAAGGGAAACGAATTATTTTCGGGAATACAAAAAAAATTCCGATTTTTTTAAGGCAAATATTTTTTTGACTCGGGGCGAGGGGAAACCAACATTATCTTTTAATTTAGCCTCATCATCCCTGAATGAGGTACGCACTGGCTTGCAGCTCTTGTTTTTTTCAGCCTTTCTAAGTTGGTTTTTCTCAGTATTATCATCTTCAATTTGACTCACACCTCCTAGAAACTTCAGCACCTTACTTTCCCTGAACAACTCTTGAACAATCAGAGATGTCTGTACCCTATATCAAACAGAATAAAAAGTGTTTTAAAATGAAGCATTTTAGTAGTGATTTGAAATACCAGTTAATTATTTCTTGTCATACATGACATGTTTATTTTAAACTTTCTAATCATGTTATCCATATCTATCAAAATGTAAAGAAATGTGCATCTGCCTCTCTGCAATTACATGTTAAAGAGTAATTACATAGGAAATCATTCAGATGAATAATGCAAATAAGCCTTTGTTTGTTTTTCATTTGATTGTTCAAGTGTGACAAGTTTAGTTAACTAAGCAGTGGTTTTTGTTTTGTAGCTCTGCACTAATCAATATTTATTTTCCTTTATGAATATTGTCAATAATTATTATTCACTTTTTTCATGCATATATACAGCTTTCTTTGGCTGTTTTCTGCTCTTTGGTCAGAATTGTTGTCTCTTTAACACATTCCTCTGTTCCATTCTATTTTCTATACCAAATGATCTCCTGTTTAAGATTATAAAATTTGAAAAGCCTTTATATCTAACTACATAATCAATCCTTTCATACCACTGATTTCCTTCTTTAAAGAAACCACCAGTCAAAAAGTGGTGGTTCATTATCACAATTTCAGCAAACGCACAAGCACTATCCCTGCTTATAGCATGTTGGTTCTGAATGAAGAGCTGACTTCTGATTCGACCATAATTCTTTTCGAACTAGTCCTCAATATAAGCAGATGGTGGTCCATGGTTGTTTATATCATCAACCTTTTAAAAAGATTCAAAATAAAAATTGAGGATTAAACACTAAATTCATTATATTTGTAGACATACAGTAATTCTAATTATAAGCAACCAATGTGACAGCTTCTATGAAGAAATGAATGTAAAGAAATTATGAAAAAAAATTAATTTCATAAACAATAAATTGTCCATTTTTAATATAAGAAATTCTTTCTTCAAGTATAAGAAACTTCTAAATTGATAACAGTTTCAAATATTCAAGTAATTCTGACAGTGCTTTATTCATATTAATCATCACCAATTAGATGCAAGGAAGGAAAATCAACCCTTTTGCACGGCCACATCCAAAATGATGCTTCTAATCAAACACTCGCCGCTCCAAATGACAGGATATAACAATCAATATTTCGTTGATGACTCCTCCCCAAAACAGACACTTTCATATGTATTGGATCTTGAATTTTCTAGATTTATCTAAAATAGTCAATACAGTGCAAATCAGGAAAAGTTATGTCAATAGATTTGCACAACGATACTAATATATGATGGTAATTAACAAGATGATACATGTATTATAAATTCTTAATGACAAATATTTTGGCTGAACAAATCCCCAAAATGCATCAGGGTTAAACATGTTTTGTGAGAGCTCAACCTTCCCCCTTCACCTTTAACCAATGTAGACATATATAACTACAACACCTGCAATTTTGAGTTTCACTGCCAAAGAATAAATTTAGGGGTCCGTAACAAATTTTGCATCTGCAGCCGTCCCAAAGCGCCTACTCTTAACGAAATCCGCAGAAGTAGTCTTTTACATGCACAGGGCTTGACATGTCCAATTGTCCCTGTACATGGGGCATTGGATTTAATATCCCAATCCGATGGACGATGGATTAAGTGTCTTATCAAATATAATACACTCCTAGGTGTTAATGTTTTATAAAAAAGTTCACTTTTACAGTTTAATTTACCTTCATTTGTTTCATTATTAATGTCCATATGCATGGACACACTGACAGCAACCTCTTCTTCCGGTATATTTACTTCACTTCTACATGAAGAATCATTTACACTTGAAGTTGACAGTTGTGTATTTATAATTGGCTCCCATTCTTCACCAGGTGCCAGTAAAAGGAACACTTTATCTTGATATGCATAAAGTATTTCTTGTTCATCTATCAATGTTCCGTCTTCCTCCAAAACTAGTTTGTAATCATCTTTATTTTCCAAATGCAGTTTCTGTGCAGCTACAATGTATAAGAATATAAAATATAGAAACAGTAGGGCAAACATGCTTGCCAATTGCAAACAAGTCATAATAGGCACATTTCTGTGGGTTTGATTTCAGTTAAAATTTCGTTTTTTAATCAACTAAAAGAGGGCTGTAAAGGGTTATATTTATGCAACATGTTGTGCCATTTTTTATTTCATGTGCAGCATTCGTTAATCATTGTGTTTCCTGCAATTGGTAAAAAGATAAAAGACGCTGCAAAGTGCAAGCAATTGTTTTTATATTTCTGTTCTCGAAATACACAATTTTATTTGGTGACCTTCTGTGCAAAAATACCCCCCCCCCCCCCCTGTTTTTTTACACCCACTTATATAATAATTCTTCTTAGGGACTATAATTATGGATACAAATCAGACTACGCGAAAGTTGTCAGATCGTCTGACATTTCTGATATAAAATGGTTCAGTCTGGTAAAATTTGGTTGAATTCCAGACCGAATGTCTAGTATTGCAAGGATTGATTGATTGATTGTTGGTTGCTTAACGTCCAGTGGCAAATATTTCATGCATATTCAGGACGAGAACAAGTTCACAATAAATACAATAGGTAGGTTCTGTAATAGATTAAGGAGTTAAGGTCGGAGAAATTTAGACTGCCACGGGAAATGAGGGTATATTGGATAGGGACAGAAATTTAGCCTTCCAACAGGTCACCTACGGACCCCTCAAAGAGTTGTTGCAAGGGTTCTTAACGTGCAAAGAGCGTGGCACTCTCTTTACACGAGGCATCGGATTGAACGTCCCCATTCTGACCGGACGTGGCTGCAAATTTGTACATCCCGCAAAGCCAAACGGACGCCCCACTTAAGCACGGGTTTTGCTGCCGGTCGGAGGAAGACCAATGGTGACCATACTTCTATTCCCCAGTCACCCTTGGGGGGAGTATTGCAAGGATAAATCTGTAATGCAATTTGAGGCATGCATGCATGAGTCTCGAAAATCACATTCTGGTCTGGTAAAGCAGGTCAGTCAGGGGTACTACTTGTACAAGTTATTCTTTTTTTTCTTGAAGAAGTAAATAAAATACACTTATATAAGTAAATTTATTATAATCATATTTTCTTATAAGGTTTGAATAATCTCCCCTTAATTTTCTAAAAAAATTTACTTATTCACGTATTTTTTTTTTACAATCCCTAAAATTCTGAAGTGTTAAGATGTAAACACAGGCCTTAAACAATTTTTCTCTGGTTAGCTCATAATTTTTAATTAGAGTTCATCCTTTCATCTCATTAAATCAACAAAGAAACTAATTGAGCAAAGATCTTATGTATTTGCACAAGGCCTTCAAAAATTGCACCCTGGAGGCTTGTAAATGAGCAGTATTTTGAAGATAACAGACAAATGAGAATATCATTGTCCATGAAATTACACTTCAATGATTAGTAAAGACATCTGCAAAGGACAGACAATTAAAAAGTTTATTAGAGCAAAGAAGTTTGGAGAAATTCAAGAAAAGAAGATAGTATAAGTAAAAAAGTATGAATGTCTAAGGGACAAAACTATGCCATTAAAATAATTTACCTATACAAGTAAATAAAATACACTTGTAAAAGTATCTTAAAAATTTACTTTTCCAATCCCATATGCTTTCAAAACTGTCAAACCATGTTGAGAATAATTAAAATTACTAAATGATGAAATGGAAGGAATTGCCTTGACAGATGGTTTTAGAACATTTCCATCAATTTCCACAATTTTACATTTTTAACTTTTGTTGTTTCTCGAATTAATTGCCTGAAATAGAAATTCATTTTTTTATTAAATTAGCTATGGTGGTTGAATGTTTGCAATATTGAATGTTAAATTTAAAACACTTGACAGCCTCTTCATAACTCTTTCTCTTTTGTTGACCTCTATTGTCTCTGACATAAAGCAAAACAAAACTCACATGAAGTAACGTCTGCAGATCTAGAGGTGATTATTGATACAGTCATTGATTGATTGATTGATGGTTGCTTAACGTCCAGTGGCAAATATTTCATGCATATTCAGGACGAGAACAAGTTCACAATAAATACAATAGGTAGGTTCTGTGATACAGTCATTGAAACAATCCTATAAATAAAGGTCATCCTCTTGAAAAAGATTGATTGATTGATTGTTGGTTGCTTTACGCCGCATTAGCACAACAAGGCTATATCGCGGCGAGAGCTAATTCGAATATTTTTTACAATTTAAAGCATATTCTTAAAATCAGACAAAAGGCCCTTCAATAAACTAAAATTCTAGATTAAAGCAAATTGATTATTTACAAATAAAAATGAACATTAAGATAACGTGATAAAATTTAAAATCGTTTTAAATATAATAACATTTTTATATTTTAGAATATATTCCAACTTCTTTTAAAAATGAAACAATATTTGTAAATGAAACATTATTAAATAAATCATACATATTATTGACATTGAAATGCATCTAACCCCCAAGGGTGACTGGGGAATAGAAGTATGGTCACCATTGGTCTTCCTCCGACCGGCAGTAAAACCCGTGCTAAAGTGGGGCGTCCGTTTGGCTGTGCGGGATGTACAAATTTGCAGCCACGTCCGGTCAGAATGGGGACGTTAAATCCGATGCCTCGTGTAAAGAGAGTGCCACGCTCTTTGCACGTTAAGAACCCTTGCAACAACTCTCTGAGGGGTCCGTAGGTGACCTGTTGCAAGGCTAAATTTCTGTCCCTATGCAATATACCCTCATTTCCCGTGGCAGTCTAAATTTCTCCGACCTTAAAGGTGAAATGCAAAGGTAAAAAAAAAATTGTGAAAAAGGTGTTATTTGCAGGCATTTGTGTCGAAAATGTTGAAAATTATTTTTATACATAAATTCCAAACCTCGCTGGTACTAAAAATAACAGGTATATATCGGTGTCGAAAAACGCGGGAAATACCAACCTTGTTTATCTCCCTTTATTTCCTTCTCGCTGTGACGTCATTTGAGTCCTTCGTTACACTGCTATCGATATCTATCATTAGAGCGTAAATTTGTAAACAACTTGGAACAAGCTATGGTGTTTTGTGTGGCATTCAACTGTAACACTAGGTCAGGTCAAGGATATGGGTTGTTTACGTTCCCGAAAGACCCAGACAGGCGAAAGATATGGATACATAAGGTGAAGAGACAGAACTTCGTTCCCACAGAGCATTCCAGACTGTGTGCTAAACACTTTGACTTCGATCAGTTTGTAATAGATGCCAGAATTGCCTCGTCCGTGAAGTTTACACCAAAACAGAAAAGACTGAAAGCAAATGCTATTCCCACAATATTTAACCATAACAAGTCGGGGGAAAAGACTTCTGCCCTGGGAGCCAGTCCGAGTAAAAGAAAGAGAGTCGGACATGCATCTAGAGCATTGGAAAAGAGACGGAGATTAGAGGTATCTACATTATATATATTTCATTATTTTATTATAGGGAATAGGAGTCATTTGTGGTTATAATTTGGTTGGGGTAACCTAAATAACATATTTTGTATGGTGCTCAAACTGCATGGGCTGGGGCCCCAAAATATAGAAAAAGAAGACAGAATGTGCATTTCAGTTAGGATTATGTTATTACCTCTAGGCTTATATATATTTGGGGGATCCCGTATGTGTATCCCCTACTCTAAACACAACACTTATAAATACTGAAATATAATCCCAAATGTAGACACCCCACCCCCCTCCCACCCCCTTATAGAGCTACATTTATAGGATAAAGGCATACATGTATATAAGGATTGATTAATTTGATTTATGTTTTAGAAATTGTTCAATCCTTAAATTTATTCAGGTCTACAATTTCAAGTTTACTTTTATCCTTGATTGATTGAATGAATGAATGAATTTTATTTCTCATTAACTACAAATTACATAGTTACAGAGAATATATATGTATTAACAATAACATTAAATATTAAAGCACATGTGAACAATACAGACATAAACATTAAATTAAAAACTAACCAGGAGGAGTGACCCTCACATTTATAATTTTTATAAATCTACATAGTTTTAAATTTTTTCAAGAACAATATAGTTAATAGAGCTCGACATCATTAATTGCTGATACATGTATTTATATACATTTGGACAAAAAGTACAATAGTGTGGTAACAACCTCTTTCTTTCTTGAGTTAGAGCATTACATGTCATAAGATAATGATATTCATCACCTATGTCCTTACTGTATGGATTTATCTCATTGTGGAAGATCTAGACCAAAGGATGACCCTTAGTAATATATACTCTTTCATTTGGTACAGTAACTGGTGTTAAGCAGTCTCATTGGCAATAACAAACACATCTTCTTAGATTTATGCCTCATGAAAGTTAATAAAGATGCGCTTTATTTGGCTGTTCAATCCAAATCACCTTTTTCATACAAAATTATTGCATGTGATAAAAGGACATTATTCTAAATCTACTTACATGTAAATGCATATTTATCATTTTTAGATACAATGTACACCAAGTTTAGTGTACTTACACAAAGTGTACATACATGTATATGTACATTATTTAAAATATCTAATAGGTAAATTTTAATTACTATTTACATGAAGTTTATAAGGGACCACAGGTGAACATTTATTTTATATTTACATGTATGTCATGACCCAAATATCAAATTTCAATAAAAATGGATAAATCTATAAATGCTGTGATTCATTGAACAATTTATATGAAAGTGAAAGATGGGCTTATCATTATAAAAGTCACATTAAAAATAATTGTTTAACCTACATCATGTACATGTAGCTAAGAATAAGAAAAAAATATTTTGATTTGGCATAGGTTGAAATATATATACCGCAAGCTCTAAGCCTTAAGGTAGATCATAAGTATATACTTTTTGAGATAGAATTTTCTTATACTTTGCCAAAAGGAAGATTTTACTATGCTTTTTTCAAAAACATAATTAAAAGTATGGGTCACAGTGCTATTTTCCAAGCTATGAGTCGTTGAAAATTGCTTAAATTTGGTTAGATTGTTCATGAAAAAACACATTTGTGTGCATAAAAAAAATTTTATGAGATAGAATTTTGAAATAAATTGTAAGAAGATAGGTTTTATAATATGTTTTAAAAAATAAAAAGAAAAAATGGTGTCACCGAACTTATTTTCATGCTACAAGTAAAAATTAAAAATTTCTCTATCAGTCCAGTATATATTTTTTACTAAAAGAGTTATCTCCCCTTAAATGGCTTATTTGAAAAAATTTATTCTATAAACACAAAATTTGATATTTGTTTAAATATTTTGGATAATACAATAAATCACCAAGTTTTCTGTATATAGATAAACAATCTAACCATTAAATTGCAAATCTGTCTCCAAATTTGCAGATTTGGGCAAATAACTAGACCAATTTTGTACTGAGATTGTACAATCCAAGATGGCGGTATAAAACCCTTGCTAAAGTGGGGCGTCCGTTTGGTTGTGCGGGAAGTACAAATTTGCAGCCACGTCCGGTCAGAATGGGGACGTTAAATCCGATGCCTCGTGTAAAGAGAGTGCCACGCTCTTTGTATGTTAAGAACCCTTGCAAGAACTCTTTGAGGGGTCCGTTGGTGACCTGTTGCAAGGCTAAATTTCTGTCCCTATCCAATATACCCTCATTTCCCGTGGCAGTCTAAATTTCTCCGACCTTAAACCCGGACGCCCCTATTACAGAACCTACCTATTGTATTTATTGTTAATTTGTTCTCGTCCTGAATATGCATGAAATATTTGCCACTGGACGTCAATCAACCAACAACCAATTAATCAATTATTCTTTGCCTCTTTAAAAGCATCATCAATCCTTAATGTGGTTTCACTACTAGAACAATTTCATTCCAGACTTTCGTCCGTGCACTAATAGCGTTTCCATATATTATCTGTACGGGTATAAAACTTGATGGTCCAAACCTTCCTCTGCACCACAAGTAGACAAGGCGGTTGTACTCATTATGTACACTTTCAAACCAAGTTCCAATGCAAAGTTGACAGGCTCGTATTGATCATCTGTTTTGATTAAAAAATGTTCGAAATAATCTGAAGGCACCCTGACCTCGAGACATGTACAAATGAAGAGTTCGATAGTCATGAATTGCTGCTTCCGTTTTTCTCGCCGCACATCTCCATTGCTAAATAGACAGTCTGGCAGTTCACCAGTTACTAAGTCCCCACTACGAAGCATGTCATTCATGATCCTAATGCTGAAACATATTGTTCATAGGAGACCTGACCAAGTACCAATGTCTTTGATAACCTATCTGTACAAATTAGGTTACTATTACCTTCTTTTTTTAAATCTTCTGTTGTTTGTCATCATTGCCTATGAAAACGAAAGTTGTGTGTCTATTTCTACACATATTCAAATGGAGTTGACAGGAAACTACTCTATTTCTACACATATTCAAATGGAGTTGACAGGATACTACTCTGTCTTGACAGTAAATTGCAACAAGGTTTGTTTCCTTTTTTGGTTCTCAATGCAGACCAGCTCCTCCCTGATGCAAGTCTGAATTCAGTAATTGTTTGATTTGAATATTCATTGAGTATTTCGTCAATACAAATTTGGAATATCAAAACAGTTACCTTGTCCTATTTTCGCAGTTCGTTCGGACAAGCCATACCATTCTTGTTAAATACTGGTACACTGATTTATCCGGAGATTTTAAATCTTTTCATTAACTATCCCCTCCCTTAAAGTCCGCATATACCTATTCTTCTCGCACGATTAACAAATCTGTGGGAGGCACTTATTCTCAGTCTACTGAATGGTTTTTACCCATTCCTTGCTGTCCAATATTCCATTCCGATGCCTCGTGTAAAGAGAGTGCCATGCTCTTTGCACGATTAGAACCCTTGCAACAACTCGTTGAGGGGTCCGAAGGTGACCTGTTGCAAGGCAAAATTTCTGTCCCTATCCAATATACCCTCATTTTCAAGTGGCAGTCCAAATTTCCCCGACCATCATCTCGGATGGCCTCTATTACAAGACCATTGTACTTATTGTAAACTTGTTCTCGTCCTGAACATGCATGAAATATTTGCCACTGGACGTTAAACAACCGCCAATTAATCAAGCAATCAATATTCCATTTATCTTTAAAGTATTAAGATCTATGCGAAGACTGCATTTGCAAATGAAGTGAGTGCTTTACCGATATATTTATGAAAAAACAAATCACAAATATCCTTCGTCCGATTGAAAATTCAAAGTAAATCTGTATAAAGTGTTACCATAACCATATATATTTCGAGCATTATGACAAAAGCCTGGATACAAAACGTGAGACTACTTAAAAATAAATTATTGTTCACTTAAAATATCCATTTGCAAAAAGTGTCATATCTTTTGTTTCGTGTTACATTAGTTTTGTTGTTTTTTCTAGGAGATTTTTTCACAGTCTCGATAACTGGTGAAGTTGGTTGATTTTCATAACTACATGTAGCTTTATTTAATTGTATTTGGTTTTGTCGCTGACATTCCTCGAACATTGAAATAAATCAATCCTTCTTGGGAAGCAATACTTGGCAGAGATTTTTTTTACGCCCAAATGACAACCACTTTCTTCACGACAGAGATACATAACTCTTTCTAGCTTATCAATGCGAAACTATGAGTCGTTCAAATCTCTTTTTTGTCAATAGTTGTAAAGTACAGTTTATCATTTATCATTTTTTATTTGATAATTGGATGCTTTTCTCATTTCAATTCAATCTGGTGGATACCTTTTATAGCTAAGATAATTGGAAATGCTATTGAATTTAACATTTGTGTTTACATCAAATTATAACAGATTTAGTTTTGTAATAGATTATTAGACAAAGATACAACATTTTAGTGACTTAATTACGTTATATCCCTTTAAAGAACACATTTTTACTGTGAACAAATGTCCTCTAATTGAAATTCAACCTTTACAGGAATTCGATTATGGCTGACAAAGGCTTCAATGTTTTAGACTTATTTGCCCCAATCCGATGTTTCAATCAACATTGTTTCGTAAAAAAATAGAATGACATGTAAATGACCTGTTATGAAGGATTGGAAAGTATCAAACAAGAGAGTGCACATAAAACGTATTACAGGCTTGCTAAGACTTTCAAAATTCTGAAGGAGCCACTTAATATTGCCGAGACAGAGCTTGCGTTTATAGCCGTCCATACAGTATGGACTGAATGGATTCGAACTACTGATATATATATTCCACAGTTTACAGAAGAACGTCCACAATCCTGTTCACACTTTGACAAAGCTGACTTTTCATACTTTTGCTCATGTAATATTGGTGCTGTTTTAAAATCTACAATTTCTGTCATCGATCGAGCCAATTTTTCGAAGTCTGTTCTTTCTGTAGCTTTATATATTCTTCCAACAATGAGGATTGCAATATTTGGCATCTCTCTTCCTTCCACCTTGGATTTTTTGCCTGACCTGATGTAAAAGATTCTATCTTAGAAATTTCTTCATCAGTTATTGTACTGATACAATTTTCTGATGACCACTTGTCCTCTGGGTGAAATTAAAAATAGTCATGGTCTGTATCAACTCCATGTTTGCTGGTGGATAAAGTAGAATAGGCAAGGTTGAACCATATTTGTGATTTAAGCAGATATTTATGAAATAGTCCTGATAATTTTAGATATTCTAAAAAGCTCTTGGTCTTGGGTCAAAATTTACATTGATAGCCTTAACTACACTTACTGATAAGTGACATGGCTTTATATGGATCATTTAAAACGCTTGCTTTCGTGAAAAGACGGTAATCTCTGAGTGCAAGTTTCTTCTGTTACAATTTCTTCATTACTAGTAGTAAGCAGTATAGAGTTATAAATACACAACAAACATGCTTGTAGTGAGCATTTGGACTCATTCATGTTCTTACCATCCACAGACAAATTTTGAAGCCGAACGCCAAAACAAGACAGTTATTCAATGCTTCTTAAAATGCTCCACTAGGCCCAAGTTCAATACGACCGCAGATATCGAACACTTAACAGTTGCGGCAAGTATGGACACAACATTTAAGCTTTAAACAGCTCTGACTTTGGATTGTGATTGAATATTTGAAACAGCATAGGGTTGTGACACAAAATGAATGTTGTCAAAGAACTGAAATATTTGAAATTGAACACTTACCCATTATGGTCCAATATAAAAAATTCTAAGTACTTGGTTAGAATCAGCTTTTAAAATAATCCATCGAATTCAATTTTTGACGAAATCAAACAAAAGTTAAATAAAATACCCTTTGGACCTCAATGTGGACCATTTTGATAAAGGAGCCCGAAATCCAATATCTTAATACATGGTTGGAATCAGCATTTCAAAAAACCCAAAAATTCAAAGTGTAATTTTGTACCCTGATTTGGAACAACTTAAAAACAAGGCCCAAAAATCCAAAATTTAAATACAGGTGTAGATGCAGCATTTCAAAGAACCCTATATATATATTCAATTTATGTTAAAATCACAGTTTAATAAATTTTGAAACTATAAAGAAACTAAGGTTTCAACTCCCTCAGGCAAAGTTGACCTTAGATGAATTTGGCTATTTGTTTTAGGTATTTTTGTCATATAGCTCTTCTACTGTTTCGGTATTTATACATCCCTCGAATTTCAAATGTTTGGCATTGAGCGTTCCTGATGAAGGTAAATCCAGAAAAGCGCTTCGGACGCATGAAATTATTTAACGTGTTGTTTTCAATTTTTTAATTTGGATCACAAATTGGAACAACTTGATAACTGGGCCCAAAATCAAAAATCCAAATACATGTTTATATATTAGCCAATATAAGCTTAGTTTTTAAAGTGATTTATTCCTAAAATATATATATATATATATATATATATAGCATTTAGAAATTCGTTTATACAGAATAACAAACCTACCACAAATTTCTCTAAACCAAAGAAAAGAAGAAAAAATCTAAAATATCATTTATCTCTAATACAATGACTTCAAAAAATCTATAAAACTTATCTGTAATTATCATCAAAATATCTGATAATAATGAACAGTATATTGAAAACAATATTTATACAGTGCTACAGAGGTTATCATCAACAACACTTGGGAAACACAATTAGTCTCATTCGGCAACATTCCCATCTGCTTTCCTACCATATTGTCTCGCTTTCTATAAATAACGCAATGTTTTTGATGAGCTTAATTATTCGACGTACCCCAGTGATCCAGTATCTGCTCCTTAGTTTGGCTAATGATGCATCCGCTTAACAATGATCTTCTGTATGGAGAGAAACAAATATCAATTTGATTAACAGACTACATGGTAAGACGGGAGCGTTTCTGCATTCACTACTGGGGTCGCTCTCCATTAAGTTAGGCATGAGATGGTCTTGCTCTTGGATCCAACAATGCTTTTTTAAATGCTTCCGGATCCAGTTCTTGATATCGGCATTCCCTTGTTGATGTAATTATACGCTTCGGAACATGGTTTTGGTCACCTCTCTCGTGATATAGTTGGCATGTTGTCTTGTCTCTGTTTCTGGCACATGAAGATTTCTTAACTACAATGTACATTTTAATAAACACCGAAATCAACGATTTAAATAACATTTTCTCTTCTGCGTATACGCATTGAATTCGATTCTGATTTACGACTTATGTGACCTGTTACCAGACAGACCTATTGTATTTATTGTTCATTTGTTCTCGTTCTTAACATGCTTGGACGTTAAGCAACCAACAATCATCATGTTCGGCTACGAATTCTCCATTTTCATATTATGTTTCTTATCTTTTTTGACAACTTTTTGCCAAACAATCCTTTCAAAGATCAAAGGTTACATCAAATTAAAAAAAAAAATCTTATCAAATTAAAATGGATTTAATGAGAAGTTCAGAACCACAATGTCAAGCAACGTAGACAGAAGATGCCATTTTTATATTGAGAGTTGATTTTAAAAATGTAAGATATTTGATTGGTGGTATCAAAATCACTAATAAATAACTATACTGTCCTTCTATAATCTCAATTCAGAGAGTCGGTCAGAAATATACTTTCAAATTACTTTATTTTCGTTGTTGGAAAGATTAGATTTCGGTTTTAGATAGAACCGATTTTTTTAACCTGGACCAATCAATATGAATTGACTGAAAAGTAAATATATATGCATGAATGTACTATGATGCATCTACACATTTCAAATATATATATATGTATATAACATTCATAACCATGGTGCTCTAATTGCTTTATGGCGTATGCAAGGATCCCGCTTACACATCACTCTACCAGAATATTGGCATTTGCCCCTGAAAGTCACGCCACCAACTAACTGTACATTGTATGCCGTTTCTTCAATAAATTTATTCCACTCTTGTTCAATTTTACCATGTTATAAAAAAAGTCTTATGGATGCAGAATTATGTGTCACAAATGATTCAAAGTGGTTTTTATATTCGACATGTTGGATGAACCTCTATGGTATGTATTTGATTTTGATGCTTCGATCCGAAAATTAATTTTAGAGAATTTAGTCATCACTGGTTGTTGATATTATATGAATTTGAGTTATTATATGAATTTTGAGTTATTTCCCTTTGAACAGAAATGAGTATTTCATAACAAAATGGATTCTTGGGGTTCTTTGATTTGCTAATTCTAACAATTTACTCAAGATTTTGGATATTGGACCATAATAGGTAAATTTCCAATTTCAAAATTTTAAAATTTATGAGTTCTTTGTCTGGTATTTTCCTCGCCCAGTAGATTTTGAGGAAACTAGTCATAAAATTAAGGTAGTTAATATGGCCTTGTCGGATTTATGTTTTGCATTATAAAGTAGAATTCATTCATTCATATAAATATTTCTTGAAATGTGATAGGCCGTAGTTGGATTTATTTGCATATAAGGATGGCAGTTTCTATTTTAATTGTGAAGGTACAAGGCAGTTGGGTTTATATTTAAAAAAAAAGGGTTGCTCATCTAATAAACTTTCTCATGTGGAGTTGAAGGAATAGAAATGGTCGAATTTCATGTTTCTGCAATTTTTCCTTTTAATATTTTAGTCTATTGAGGATATTATTTCTTCCATACGAAAATTGGTATTGCCTGCGTTTTCTATTCGTTCATAATGTCATTACTATGTAGTTATTTAACGTGGATTAAGGACTTTTCAGTTTAAGACTGCATTATGTACCACACCGATGAGCATAGAAACGATAATTCCCAAAGAAGAGAACATTTAGAAAATCCAACTGGTGGGTTGAACTTTTAATAGAAACTGCAGCAGAAATTTATGATGAAATAAACGATGTAGGTCAGGGCAACCTTCCATTAATTCTAGTTCAACTGAATCACAAGAGGATTTAATACGTAAACGAGAGCGAAAGCTAACGTCTGGGGTACAAGAACTTTACGAAAAAGATGTTTAAAAAAAACCAGCGGAGCTGATTCATTATAGATAAGATATATTAATAAATGATTACAAATCAAGAGAATTAGAAACATTAGATACGATAATTTTGCCAGAGAGAATGAACAAGGAACTGTCAAGATACCAACAAATATCATACCAATTTATAGGCTGTTCTTAAACGACACAGAACCACAAAGAGCGCTCATGCAGAGGCAACGCAGAACTTTATATACGCAATTATTGTACGCAAACCAATATTTGATTCATATGAGTTTTCACATGTTACTAATTCCACTGTTTTCATAAAATCAAAGTGCAAAGATTCAAATGTCCAAGAAGTTAAACTAGTCGCCTATCAAATAGAAGACCATTAAGAGTACATTACGAACTTCAAACTTTAAGGGGAAAGACCTTTCAATTGTTTTACAACAAATGTGATACTAGTTGTTTTTGTTTTATTTTTTGAAGGATGTTTTTTATATATAACAATTTTTTCAGATGGTGGAAGAATTTGGAAATGATGTTACCCAGGTTCGTTTTGAGGAACATACTATACTGTACCAACGAATATTTCAGATGGAGAAAGGATATAGTATTTTTGCCAGCAGGAGCTCTTTTGGACAGCAAAGATGCCATTTCGAGATAATTATATCTCTAAATATTTATTTTCGGACTTGTTTTGAGAATATAATGATGTTTTAAAGTGACAGTCTGCCTAAGAATTAGGCAGTGGGGAAAACATGACAAACAATAAAACCCACTCAAATTTACATTGAGTGCAGTTCATTATATGTAGTAATGCACATAAATTCATGCATGTTAATTTTCTTTGTGGTCATTGTGATTTTTTGTTGATGATCCAGCGAAAATTTGGAATAAATCTGCAAGCAAGATATTTCAATCTGAAGGTTTTCCATAAAATACATAAGTGAAAATAATTGATTGATTGATTGTTGGTTGCTTAACGCCCAGTGGCAAATATTTCATGCATATTCAGGACGAGAACAAGTTCACAATAAATACAATAGGTAGGTTCTGTAATAGATTAGGGATTATGGTCGGAGAAATTTAGACTGCCACGGGAAATGAGGGTATATTGGATAGGGACAGAAATTTAGCCTTGCAACAGGTCACCTACGGACCCCTCTAAGAGTTGTTGCAATGGTTCTTAACGTGCAAAGAGCGTGGCAATCTCTTTACACGAGGCATCGGATTTAACGTCCCCATTCTGACCGGACGTGGCTGCAAATTTGTACATCCCGCACAGCCAAACGGACGCCCCACTTTAGCACGGGTTTTACTGCCGGTCGGAGGAAGACCAATGGTGACCATACTTCTATTCCCCAGTCACCCTTGGGGGATAAGTGAAAATAGATCTTACCACCAATCGTAAAACTGAGAATAAGAAAAGCTGCTGAAACTGTTTTTCGTGTTAAACAAACAGACAGAAGGCAACTTGTGGTACTGACACCTACTTCCCAATTCATCGAAGGAAAAAGCTGTAGCCGGGGAATATGTCCTATAAACACTATTCTTGTTTGACTAAGTTCAATACCACGAACATATATTCAGAGCAATGCCACTTACTAATAAAATAATAATGGATGACCTACTATATTATGCAAGATTGAAAGACCTGCTTAACCTTTGTATTTGTAGAGAACTTCTAATATCAAATGAAGTTTTCTGGAAGTTTTGATCATGATTAGACATTCAACAAGTTTTGGGCGTATTAAAACAGGATATTAACATAGCTTTCGCAAGGACATAGTAAAGTAGATTGAAACATTTACAGTACAGACACTGAGAAACTTGATAAGGTTTAAATACGACACAGGAAATACTGCATTGGACTAAAGAGCATTAGGTGGAGGGAAGAGTGAAACCACTTACATTACAAACATTGAGAATCCTGTTAAGGTTTAAAGATGACACAGGAATTACTGCATTAGACCAAAGAGCAACAGGAGAAAGGATTTTATCACATAAATGGCATTAATATTAATGTTGCTGGCAATGGCTTTTACAGTAGAAAAATGTATGAAACGAGAGAGTATGCTCCAGAATCGAGATTTGATTGTCTTCATCAATGCTTAGTCATGCCAATCCTCTTTAAAAAAAAATTTCTGATGATGTCATTACAATTATTGGATATTTGATCAGATGTGTTGAAGATATGAAGATAACTCCACAACCAGGAATATATAACCCAGTTAAAGTATGGAAAAGCATATTACTTTTGCAGAAAATTGTGAAAAACTGCGCCTAGTTGAAAATTATTACCATTGACGGGAAAGAGAAACACCCAACATATGATGACCCACCTATTCTCCGTGACAACTATGAAAACTATTTTTCCAAAACTCGAATGTCAGCAAGAGGTACATCGTCAATGTTTTTATAGTTTTGTCCAAGTCATGGTCACTGTTATAGTTTTCACATGACCAATGCAGATAGCAGAAAAGAATCAATCAGCCTCCTCCACATCTGGAGCATTTACAAACAAATATCTTCTTGATTTTGCATGTTATCTACAGAAATGTTGCCTAAATAGAGAAAGTGGCTACTACCAATGTGATCGTTTCATCCAGTATATTTCTCACGGGTATTCTCATAAATGCTCATAATCATGTAGATCTCCAAGACTCCAAGGATTTGACATCTCTGAAATATGTGAGTAATTTAACAGCTTTATCGAGTGTACAGTCGTCAGCATGCCAAATGACCAAGGAAAATTGTTTCTTATGAAGGAATCGATAGTGTCACCAATTCAAAGACACTGTACCAGGAAAAATTAAACAGACGCAATTGCCATACCACATTTCCTTATTTTTATATTGGTTCCATAACACTTAAAAGTTTTACGCGTTGAAACAATTTCCAAAGTGGAGTGTGCAAAACACTAACTAACTAGAAGAGAAAGAATCTTAAAATTTTAAAGATAAATTCCCATAGGAAAGCATACAGGTAACGAAGTCCAAAACAAAAGTGCTGAATATGCATACAGGTAACATAAACATACAAAATCACTTTTGGTCTATTTTGTGGCGGTCAGTTTTTATTGGTGGAGATAAGCCGGAGTGCCCGGAGAAAACCACCGACATGCGATAGGAAAACTGACACACCTAGTAAATTAAGATTGGAGTCGAGTGCACCCGCACGGACGGGTTTCGAACTCGCAACCTCAGTGTTGACGGCTAGTGCTTACAGTAGTAGAACTACTTAGACAACTTGGCCACCGAGGCCCCACACACCTCGAAACAAATATCAGGCCCTCTTAATTTTCAATGAATTAAAAGTAGAAACTGCTGCCTCGTGTTGATGTGTATTGATTTTATCTTCCGCACAGCGCAGATCCGCAAAATAGTGTTTGTGATGCCCATTTTCAAAATGAAGTTAGATTCAACCGAATACTAGTAGTCGGTAAACATTCAGTCCATTTTTATTCAAGCTGTAAGCTTAAGAAAATAGAAGTCACTCAAAATTTCAAAAGCATCTTCCAAGAATAAGTATTCAAACACTAGTACTACATTGTCTTGGTTTAGAACACACATCCTAAAGTGAGATAGTCTGTACAACTTCCAGTTTGAGGCCGATGCCATAGGAAAGTATATTACTATAGCAAACAAAACATACTCCCCCCCCCCCCCCTTTTTGAAGGTAAATGGTTGCTCCCTTGGTCTCTAAAAATTTCCCGAAGGTGTAAATGAAAAATAATTTTGTCGTTGGTGGTGCAGAGTTAAGTCGTAAATAACATCTTCAGGAAGAAAATGAATATCTCGAACATTCATGATCTTTGGCGAATTTATCCACTTGAATGTATTTAATTGAATTATACAATTCGTTCGACGAGTTTATCCACTTGAATGTATTTAATTGAATTATACAATTCGTTTGACGAGTTTATCCACTTGAATGTATTTAATTAAGGTCTTTATTGTTTTTCTAATGTTTTTTTTTCTTTTTTTTCTTCCAACATTTTTTTTGACCTGCCCTCCTCTCGTTTCTATTGGAGTTGTCAAGACCAAATATGGACCATCGATAGACCTCATCATGAAGTATTACCAGATGCCCTGTTAAGGATTTCATCATCCCCTTTAGAAGTTATCTCCCTTTTATTTGTTTTTAAAGATATGACATTATTTGTACAATAGGTAGATCTCATCATGGTGTATTACAATATGAGGCTGCGTAGGATTTCATTATCCCCTTTGATAGTTATATCCCCTTGAAGTAATTTGAAAATTGCAGCATCTATAAGAACAGATAGCAATGTTAATGAACATAAACAATTAGTTTGTTATCAACCTTTATAAGGAGTTATTTCCCTTTAAAAATTATACACAATTTTTTAAAAATTCTATTTTTAGAACCAGAAGTCGTAGAGACTTTGACCTTCACCATTAATCTTAAATTCATGTGACCTTTAACTTGCACCCAAGGTCAAAGGTCACTGAGTACAAAAAAAAATTACGCTGCAATTTCAAGCTTACATATTACGAAAACGATAAGAGTTTGCTATATACATACTGTGTATAAAATGTTACTCTCGACGAGCTCTACATTTTATACATTAAGCTCAAAACTTTCCGACCGTCTGTTCAAAAGTTACGACGAGATAATTCTTTAATGTATAGTTTTGTGTGCATATCTTTTAAAAGGTAACAGATATCAACCTACTATAAATTGCAAAAATGATCCTACACCAAGTGGTACAATAATGGAAGATAGAACTGGTTTTGTAGCTGAGATAAAAGGTTCTTGGATACCTTAGGAACATAGCACGAATATTTCATACTCATGTGAGCATAGGGTGTCTTTGTTTCAACAGTTCATATCTCTTGAACAATTGAAGTCTGTACCTTCAAATCTCAACCCAGCTGATGCTGCTACGAGGGATTCTTCAGTAGATATTTTAAGTGCGATAACATTTTGGCATCTTTCCACTATAATTATATATTATGATATGGAACTCTAGAACAGAAACCAACACAAGATTTAAATTCGTGTCATCTATAAATTGTATGTAGTTCAAGGTTCTGATTAAGAAAACTCGATGTGTAAACGGTATTATCACTTCGTAAAACTATTGCTTTGGTTGAACATTTACCTTCATTTCACATGTACTAGCTAAATGTACTATAATAGATTAATCTAACTAAAATAAAACTAAACGAAACCGAAACCGTTATTTCAGAAGAGTTGTGAATTGAGGATGCATCTTACATCTTTACAATTCTATGCATATTGATAACATTAATTAGTTATTCACATGATCAGCCTGTTGAGAGCATTAGCCGGTGTTTTCTGGCAAGCAAATTGTTAGTTGATTTTGAAGCAATTCGTTTACATTTCTAGTTTGTTTATAAAAAAGTATGTTTGGGATGTTTAAGTACGCAGCAACGTCCGGTCAGACTGATGACTTTACATATGATGCATTTTTTATAGGCTGCCACGCCCTCTCCACGTACAGCACCTTTTCAACATATTTGGGGTATAGACATGAGACCAGTTAAGTCCGACCTGCAGTAAGCTAATGGACATAATTGGGCGTTCGTGTGACAGTGCGGGATGTATCAATACACAGCCACGTTAGGAGAATTGGTACGTTAAATCCGATACCTCTTGTTTGTGGAATGCACGCTGTCTTGACATGGCTTAAATAACAAGACAAAAATTGTTGGAACTTAAAAGATATCATTCATGTTTTTCCGTGAACTTACCCGTAATCTTATACGCTGACAAGTTATTGCCTCTGATGCCTGCAATTGTGCAATTATCCTTGCCTCAATTGACATGGTTTCTGATGCCTCGTGTAAAGAGAGTGTCACGCTCTCTGCACGTTAAGAACCCTTGCAACAACTCTTTGATTGGTCCGTAGGTGGTCTGTTGCAAGACAAATGTCTTTCCATATAAAATTGACCCTCATTTTCCAGTGGCAGTCCAAATTTCCCCGACCTTCATCCCGGATGGCCTCTATTACAAGACCTACCTATTGTATTTATTGTTAACTTGTTCTCGTCCTGAAAATGAATGAAATATTTGCCACTGAACGTTAAGTAACCAACAATCAATCTTATCTGACGGGGATATATTACTCTTAGGTACTGACGTTTTTCCCTATCATATATGTTCAGCCAATTCATGTGCACCCGTTCGGATCTGTCCTCTTTCGTAGAAGTCTGTTTTAGTAAAATAACTAAAATAACGGCATAATAGGTAGAATTGTCAAAATTGGCCTCCTTTGAACAAACAATTTTATATAATTTGTCCCATTTTATTTTGTAGTCTTATTTTATTTGATAACCATTATTGTTGATGAGTTATGAACCCATCCTGGCATTTCCCGTGATCAGACGACATAATTGCTGGTTTTGTGGCCTCTAACATATTTGCCTTCTTTGTTGCACTAGCAGTATATTGATGTTTAGTCTATACAGATCAACTTGTCTGTGTCTAATGTTAAGTCGCGGATTTCATGTAAAGGTAAATGTATTGTGGTACATATTGAGTGCGAAAAGAAATAGAAAGGACATGACTTAGCGAAAAGAAAATAAAATTAATCAAATATCGTATAATAACGATACATATATAAATCCCATTCAGCATGTGTGTGAAGGTTCATATTCAAAACACCATAACATGTTCTCGTTCCGATTAGCATGTAATATTTGTCACTAGACTGAAACATTAGTCAAGCTCTCTGCACGTTAAGAACCCTTGCAACAACTCTTTGAGGGGTCCGTAGGTGACCTGTTGCAAGGCAAAATTTCTTTCCATATCCAATATACCCTCATTTTCCAGTGGCAATCCAAATTTCCCCGACCTTCATCCCGGATGGCCTCTATTGCAAGACCTACCTATTGTATTTATTGGTAACTTGTTCTCGTCCTGAACATCAATGAAATATTTGCCACTGGACGTTAAGTAACCAACAATGATTAAACATTCTTATCTTACGGGGATATATTACTCTTAAAGTAGGTAGTAACGTTTTTGCTTATCATTTAATGTTCAGCCAATTCATGTACACCCATTTGGTTCTGTCCACCAACTGTCCTCTTTCGTAGAAGTCTTTATTAGTAAAATAACTAAAATACCGGCATGATAGGTACAATTGTCAAAATTGGCCTCCGTTGAACAAACAATTTTATATATTTTGTCCCATTTTATTTTGTGGTTCAATTTTATTTAATAACCATGATGGTTAATGAGTTATGAACCCATCCTGGCATTTCCCGTGATCAGACGACATTATTGCTGGTTTTGTGACCTCTAAAATATTTGCCTTCCTTGTTGCACTAGCAGTATATTGATGTTTAGTCTTTACAGACCAACTTGTCTGTGTCTTATGTTAAGTCGCGGATTTCATGTAAAGGTAAATGTATTGTGGTACATATTGAGTGCGAAATGAAATAGAAAGGACATGACTTAGCGAAAAGAAAATAATATTAATCAAATATCGTATAATAACGATACATATATAAATCCCATTCAGCATGTGTGTGAAGGTTCATATTCAAAACACCATAACATGTTCTCGTTCCGATTAGCATGTAATATATGTCACTAGACTGAATCATTAGTTCATAACTGTCATCCAGATGCGTTTTATTAACCATCCATTAAAAGAAAATAAATGCAAAAGGAGAGATTGATTAATTGATTGTTGATTGCTTAACGTCCAGTGGCAAATGTTTCATGCATATTCAGGACGATTGATTGATTGATTGTTGGTTGTTTAACGTCCAGTGGCAAATATTTCATGCATATTCAGGACGAGAACAAGTTCACAATAAAACAATAGGTAGGTTCTGTAATAGGTTAAGGGATTAAGGTCGGAGAAATTTAGACTGCCACGGGAAATGAGGGTATATTGGATAGGGACAGAAATTTAGCCTTGCAACAGGTCACCTACGGACCCCTCAAAAAATTGTTGCAAGGGTTCTTAACGTGCAAAGAGCGTGGCACTCTCTTTACACGAGGCATCGGATTTAACGTCCCCATTCTGACCGGACGTGGCTGCAAATTTGTACATCCCGCACAGCCAAACGGACGCCCCACTTTAGCACGGGTTTTACTGCCGGTCGGAGGAAGACCAATGGTGACCATACTTCTATTCCCCAGTCACCCTTGGGGGGTATTCAGGACGAGAACAAATTAACAATAAAATATGTAGGTTCTGTAATAGAGGCGGTTAAGGTCGGAGAAATTTAGACTGCCACGGGAAATGAGGGGGGGGGGGCAAAAGGAGAGAATATTGTGACTTGTTTGAAAATATGTAATTAAACTATTTTAGTGTCAATGTTGTAGGGTATAAATTCTATTAGTTCTTAAAATACCCACTTGTCAACACCTGCGTGTCATTCATCACAAGACTATGAAGCCCATTTTTACCATGTAACCGTTCATTATTTCTGCCTATCTCATAAAAAGAAATAAAAATTTTAGCAGCTTAAAGTTCCTCATCAGAATCAGGTGGAAACAGGTTTCTTAAACCTTATCCTATCCTCTTATTCACCTTTCCTTATCACTGAATACTACTTCTCAAAAGATATATCAGGATCAACAAATCCTTTTTGTAGCACGTGAGTTTAGTAAATAAGCATTTTACTGTATTTTGAAAGACTTTCTTAAACCTGTGACTTCATACGATTTTTACATGGATTTGAATTGAAATCAAACAGATTCATCCAACCATTAGTACCCTCAAGGTTGACTGGGGAAAGGAAATAATGTCACTTTGGTCTTCTTTCGTCCGGCAGTAAAACCCTCGCTAAAGTGGGGCGTCTGTTTGACTGAGCGGGATGTATCAAATTTGCAGCCACGTCCGGTCAGAATGGGGACGTTAAATCTGACGTGCATTCTCTCTAAACGCGCGTCTGGCGCAAATACCAAATTTCAATCCTGTTATCTATGATGAGTTTATTTACAACCACTGGGTCGATGCCACTGCTGGTGGAGTTTTTATTCCCCGAGGGTATCACCAGACCAGTAGTCAGCACTTCTGTGTTGACATGAATTATCATTGATATGGTCATACTTATAAATTAACTGTTTAAAAAACTTCAACTTTGTATTTTATTTGACCTTTTTAACTTTTTTTTATTCGAGCCTCACTAATATTGTCATTTAAACTTAAAAACTCAATGATAATACTGTTATTCAACATGTGAAAGATTTGAATGTTATTATTCAATTAACGCCAGGTTTACCACTTTTTTCTACGTCTGTAAATGCTACAAATTTACGTTTCCTGCTCCATTACGCCTGGATCTGGACACGTAACTTCCACTTACGCCTGGTTTACGCCAGATCGTCTTATTATTTCGTACGGGAAGCGATCCTACATTCCGTCGTTGTCGGCGGCGGCGTCCACAAATATTCACTCTGTGGTTAAAGTTTTTGAAATTTTAATAACTTTAGTACACTATCCTGGATTTCTACCAAACTTGGACAGAAGCTTGTTTATGATT
The DNA here is from genome assembly GCF_021869535.1 of Mytilus californianus. Lineage (NCBI taxonomy): Eukaryota > Metazoa > Mollusca > Bivalvia > Mytilida > Mytilidae > Mytilus > Mytilus californianus. The sequence goes on from NW_026262672.1 coordinate 6,023,111, forward strand.
ATAAGATAGTATCCAGAAGTAAATTTGTAAAAAAAAAAGTCAATTTTTTCCGTATTTAACTTATAAATGGACTTAGTTTTTCTGCCAGGAAACATAACATTCACTCTGTGGTTAAAGTTTATGAAATTATAATAACATTCATAAACTATCCTGGATTTGTATCAAAATTGAACAGAAGCTTGTTTATGATCATTAGATAGTATCCAGAAGTAAATTTGTAAAAAATAAAATTCCATTTTTTCCGTATTTAACTTATAAATGGTCTTAGTTTTTCTGCCAGAAAACATAACATTCAGTCTGTAATTTTAATAACTTTCTTAAACTATCCTGTATTTGTACCAAACTTGGACAGAAGCTTGTTGATGATCAAAAGCTAGTATCTAGAAGGAGATTTTGTAATATTTTGTACCTGTTTAGCCGTATTTTACTTATTACTGGACTTAGTTTTTCTTCCAGTTAACATTACATACAGTCTGCAGTTAAAGATTTAAAACATTTATTAGATTCATAAACTATCCTGGATATTCACCAAACTTGGACAGAAGCTTCTTACAATCAAAAGATAGTATCGACAGGAATATTTTTATTAATTTTTTTCCTCATTTTTGATGAGCCTGCGATTAACAACAAAAGTAGGCGAGACACTGGGTTCCGCGGAACCCTTACGAATATTTTGTATGCAAATTAGTTTTCCAGCACACTGTTTTGGCAATTCTGGCACACTTTTGGCCCACTGTGTACCAGAAGTTTGCCAGTTATACATATATTAATACACATGAATGGTTAAATTGTTTTTGAATTAAGGTCATATTTTATATAGTGTTAAAAGCTTTATCCTGCATGTTCATTCTTAATATACAGCAAACAAAAAGACATAGTTTTAATTGTCAGAACTGTTTATGTATATATATTTACTTCTTTGTCAACACTGAAAAAACATGTGAAAATACAAATGTATGTTTGAACTTTGAATAACAAGACACTCATTGGCTAGTTAAGATGTGGCACATTGATTTACATAATGTTGTTAAGACTCACAGAAAATGGTGAAGAAAAGGATAAATCAAAAGTTGGGAGGCTCTCCTGACGTATTCTTCTTGTTCTGGTACACTTCAAATATGGAAATGATGTGTGCCAGAAGTCGAACGCTACCACAACACATCTGCACACTGTTGCTGTACACCAAATATTTTGCTGCAAACTTTCTGCAAACTTTCTTTTTGGAAAGGGATGTCAAATTAAATACCAACATGAAACCTCAGGGAAACTAAGTGAATGCTCAAGTGATTCATGCTTTCTCAGGTAAGCCTCTATTTTGAGTGTATTTTTATTTTGTTACAGGTTTTACAAATGGGAGGCTTATTAGAAGTATTACGATCTCATCAAATGGAGTCCTACAATTTATTTAAGGGATTTGATGTACACTTGACTGCTAATACATTTGAAAACATGCTGAAATTTCAGTATGATATGATAATTGCTGGTTCCAACAACATGGCTTCATCATAATCATCATACCGGAACAAAATTGGAACTTGATCTGTAACTTGTGATGATAAAACAATATACCAATTATCAAATCAATTGGTTAAAGATCGTTAAAATTTAATAATTTTTCAATTTTCAAGTTCGTAATATGTGAAATGAAAATATGAAATAGAAAGAATATATTTAATGATCTTTCTCTTATATCTTATATATTCAAACAATTGTCAACAAATAGTTTGTGAGTTTGTTGTCTTGTGACTTTCTATCCGGTTTCCAAATTAATTGACATACACAGGTAACTTTAAATATATTATAATTTTGTTGTTAGTACAGAAATATGTTTTTACATAATGTTTACAAAATAAATTTGTTGTACATAGTATGAGAACTGAAGAGAAATTTATGTTATATTAAATACCATATCTCTTACTTATCGTATAAGCTTGCAGGTTAATCCCTCAGTTATTTTTATCTCATATTTGACGTGCTTGCTAAATATCAGGCAATATTCATATGCAAACAAATTTGGTCGTTGTTAAGCTTTTTATCTATGCTTTCGTCTAACTAACAAAACATGTCTATAGTCTATTCCTAAACTATCCTTTCAAGCTGACTATGCGGTATGGGCTTTGCTCATTGTTGAAAGCCGTACGGTTGTAAAATTTCTGTGTCATTTGGTCTCTTGTGGAGAGTTGTCTCATTGACAATCATACCACATCTTCTGTTTTAAAAGACATATATAGTCTACTCTCAAAATGTTGATTGAAAAACAATGCACGATAAAAGACATGTTTTATAACTGAAATGGAGGAGTATCGTAACACAAAGTTAACCGCTGTACCCCTATTTTTGACATTTTTACCTATTATGTCTGTTTGTTTTGATCACACATCGTTGTCAATATAATGGAATGTTTTGCGACTGTCATACAAGTGAGAGGTTTAGAAAGTTATACAACCAGGTTTAATCCACCATTTTCTACATAAGATTCCCCAAGGGTGACTGGGGAATAGAAGTATGGTCACCATTGGTCTTCCTCCGACCGGCGGTAAAACCCTCGCTAAAGTGGGGCGTCCGTTTGGCTGTGCGGGATGTACAAATTTGCAGCCACGTCCGGTCAGAATGGGGACGTTAAATCCGATGTCTCGTGTAAAGAGAGTGCCACGCTCTTTGCACGTTAAGAACCCTTGCAACAACTCTTTGAGGGGTCCGTAGGTGACCTGTTGCAAGGCTAAATTTCTGTCCCTATCTAATATACCCTCATTTCCCGTGGCAGTCTAAATTTCTCCGACCTTAATCCCTTAATCTATCACAGAACCTACATATTGTATTTATTGTGAACTTGTTCTCGTCCTGAATATGCATGAAATATTTGCCACTGGACGTTAAGCAACCAACAATCAATCAATCAATCTACATAAGAAAATGCCTGTACCAAGTCAGGAATGTGACAGTTGTTATCCATTCGTTTGATGTGTTTCAACTTTTGATTTTGCAATATGATTACGGACTTTCCGTTTAGAATTCTCCTCGGAGTTCAGTATTTTTGTGATTATACTTTTTACTCAAAAGTGAATACAAGAATTTGTGTTTTTACTCGTTATTGATATTTAAGAATACTTTTAGTTTCTGACTAATAAAAGCAATCTTTAAGTGCTGTGTTTGAAACTGCCGGAATGAAGGTCGGGAAATATTTGAACGGTCATTGAAAAATGGGAATACTGGATAGGGACAGAAATTTAGCCTTGCAACAGGACACTTGAAAGAGTTGTTGCAAGGGTAGGGGTTGGGGGTGGGGTTTAAAAATTACATGTGCAATTAAATTTTTGGCAGTTTTGCCGAAAATATTAAGATGACATAATTCAAATAAAAATTACTTCTACAAGGAAAAAAATTATTTAAGTGAATAAATATAAATTGCCTCAACCAATGGACATTTTAATAATTAAGCCATAAGAACATTTGAATTTATTATGCTTACAATGCCATTTCACATGTACATTTGTTGAAATACAATATGTCTATTTACTACATATTTATTTATTTTCAAGAATAACCAGCAACATGAATAATCTAATGAAGATAAAGTCGAATAAAGGTAATGTGCCGTATACAACCCCCTCAAGGTCATAGTGATAAAAGTATCACCGTCGAAAAAATACAAAAAAGAGGGAAGAGATAAGTCATGGACCATCATGGGGCTTGCTGATATAGCAACTAGTGTTGGTGAAAGTACTGGAACTGATGGAATAACTGAGGCTGGTAGAGCAACTGTGTTGGTGAAAGTACTGGGACTGATGGAGTAACAGGGGCAGGTGTAGCAAGTTTGAATGTTCGTTTTCTGTGGGAAAAAGATTGTTTCAAAGAAAAATGTAGGAAGTACAAAACACTACATTTATACGTCATATCACAAATATTTCCGACTTTGTATGGTTTCAGAGAAAATGCGACTCACTGATATCGGTTTCTTCCTTTTGTAGTATAGAAACGAAGCAATGAAACTGAACAAAGATAATATGTTAAATCTAATTTGAAATTCAAAATATAACAAATTTTAACAATTTGATGAACAACTTTACTTAGAACTTTTAGAAAAATTGCCAATTTAAATTTTACAGTTTGCATTGAAATTAAAATTGAATGTTCCACTGCTTTTGTTTAGCCCACACAATTTTCCATTGATTTTTACTAATGCCAAATGTTGGCATTAAAAGTTTTCTATCCTTTTTACTTAGTGCTGCGGCAGATACCCTAAAGAATACCTCATTGTTTACATTGTCATGATAAGCCGGAAGGTTATCAGGCGTATGAATACGCGTATCAGTTACAACAAGTAACATGGACGAGTGAAATAATTCTACTTCTGTATCAGCTGCATTTGTCAGGTAGAGGTATGGGAGCCTGATTTGATGTAGTAGGACTTGTAATAGATGTAGTTGTTTTGGTTTATTAGCCAAATACAATTGACGCAGCTTCTCTACCTTCCACGTAGAATTGACCCCGATACCCATCTTTTTTTAGTTTGCTAGGTATGTTTCTTTTGGCCAATTTCTAATGTTTGCACTGTTTTGCCGACGTGGCCGTTTTCTACCACTCATATTGTTCTAGCTAATGTACTTACGTACGAAGGATAGATATGTGTATACATTTATCCTCTGTAACACATTAAAATATACACATTTTATCCTCTGTAACACATTAAAAATCAACTATCTCGGGTTTCGAAAGTTCATCAATACTTCATGAAATGTGTGTGTAAAACTGTTAGAATCAAATGTAAACAACACATTAATGTCAAGATAAAACCTGATTGATAAGAAATATCAATTTTAAATCGAATTTAATCAGAACTCGCTTGGTTGTAGATAAATTAGTTGATTAATTGTTAATAATATTAACAGCAAAGAATGGCGATTCTTGCAACGTAAACAATGTGAATTTAAAAATAGTTCTCACGTGTTAAAATAATTAAGTGTAGATAAAAAGCAACGGGGAACGGAAAGGGGTGAAGTGTCTTCTGTATAAACCTATATTATATACATAATTCTTATGTATGAAAACCGTTTATAAGAATCTGTCTAAATGGAATGCAAATAGTATTTCTATTTGATTTAGTATATTACAATGTAGAAGTAATAGTTTTATGTTAGATATTTTTTATTAGTATATATAAAAAAAAACTATAGTAATAGTATTGGTGTTGGTGAAGTTGCAACGCTGATTATAATGAAAATTTTCATTTGATAAATATATATTGAAACTGTCAGTGTTTGTCGTTCCATATGATGAACAAAAGAAGTGCAGTATTTCATAAGTTTTGGTTACTGTAAAAAAATTGTTTCATGGAACAATCTCTTTTATCTGAAAGTCATCAAATATTATTATACTAGTTGTAATGTACTTATTCAGATTTTTATCAATAATATGAAAGTCTTCATTGCAAAAGTGAAATTTCGGTTAACATGGCTAACAATTTCTTGAGATTTTGATTTTGTTCTTGTTGTCATGTTGAATGATGAAAGATTCAACGTCTAAAATGACAAATTCCAGAAGATGAGGTCTTCGAAAAGTGACCCTTGGTTCTGACGTTTGAGGAAGTCCTGTAGTTCTGTTTCATCCAGTGTGTATGTGGTGTTGTTTCTGGTCTTTAAAAGTGCAGTTGTAGATGTGATAAGGTTCGACACCTTTTGTTTCATGTTACAGTGAGGGAAACTCATTGTTTGATATGGGGTGTCAAAATTTATGTTTTTCAAACAGTTCATATTTGAGCACTTCTTTGCTTGTGACACTGCTCTTTGTGAAAGTTCGCATTCAATGTTGTGATTATCGAGTAATTTTGACACTTCTATTACGTCTCCGAGTAACTCTATATCGCAAGGAAACAATCTATTTTTTCTTTCATCCATCTCCAGTTTTGTCAACTACCATGAAGTACTGGGCTAATATTAAAAAAAAATGACAACTGGAACTACAACCCATTTGCAAATTTTAATCGTAATAGTATTTCCTACCCACATGAAACAAAACAGGTTATATTGTGATTATTTTATGTTTATGATTTTAAATGTACTGGAAATGTCAGTTTGTGCACAAACACTTTATCTTCCTACGATCATAATCAGTTCCATTGCTTCTTGAATGGAAACATACTGTACGCTTCATTTGTCTTGTTGTATGCTGTCATTGATTGATGACCCTTCAGAGAAAGATAATTGGTGTATCATTCTATATGTCACTGGCAGTTTCTTTTCGGATAGGACAAGAAGGGATAAATGCATTTCTGTCAAACGTTTTGAAAGGGCCAAAAAAACTGTTTGCACTAATTTTATTTTGAATTTGTCGTCTTGCCATATCTGGTTTAGTCTTTGCTGATAGCAGGTTATCAACTGTATTATGTAGCAGTTCAGTGTTTCGGTTGTTTCGTTTTGTTTCCTCTTACAGTTGATGTGTTTCCCTCAAGTTTTGGTTAGTGACCCGGATTTGTTTTAGTTAAATAGATTTAGGACTATTGAACAATGGTATACTACTATTGCCTTTACTGCCTAAAAAACAGAAACTTTGAATCCCACGTCAAATCCATAATTGAACCCTTAACTAAATATATGTACATTTTAATATTATATCCTTTTAACCAATATGAATACCTGTCGATCTTGAATGGTGAATGGCATTACAATTATAGTTTACTTCATTTTCCGGTGGGGACAGCTTTTTTATGTCCTTGAGGAAGAGTCATCGTCTCTTGCTAGATAGGGAGGGATTCTGTTTTCGACTCGAAAGGGCTGGTTGTTCCCGCATTGTATCTTTTTTTAAGTTTTTACTGGTTTGTGTTTCCAAGTTATTCAGTGTTCTTTTTCCTCATAATCCCTACGTTATTATAGAAACATACATGTACACATTTTAATGATATGCATTTAAGAATTGTAAGTGTAGATCTTTTTTTGAATTGCGTTAAATACGTACAAAGGTAACAATCCTTGTAATAGTTATATTTATTAAAGGGGTATTATTATATTCCTAATGATTATTAACACTTTTTTTCTCAAATAGCAACATGTACATATCAATGAATGAAACACATGATTACTGTTAACCTACAAGGAGATGATGTGTAATGGCAATCTGAATAAAGAAGAACCACAAATCACACATATATTGGAGATGTAAGTTGACAGTTGTATTCGATGAAATGATTGTGTGCTTGATTTTACAGATGTAACAGAGGTTTATGATTATATTGAATAAGTCCTTGATAATGGACAAGCAATATTAATTCCTGTTGGAGATCCTAAGCTTACCTTCAAACAGTCAAAATGACAAGGTAAAAAGTTGGACTGACATTATACTATGTCTTGGTTATTAACTGTTTTTAAATGTGAGATAGGTGTAATGTTGTAAAAAAAAAACCCGCAGTAAATATTTCTTTCTAATGAGTAAAATCTAACTTCATTTTTCTCCTTATTCCCACGAATTAGATGTAACTTGTTATTTTACTCATAAACTCCTATATTTTACATACTTTTAACCTGTAAAAGCACCTCCAAAAACATACTGTTGCCAAAATCTTGCGCACTGATTATATTTTCTAGGATAATCTAAATTGAAGACACTTTAACACGCCATTTGAATCATGCTATTGTACTTTCTCCCTTACAATAAATTCTGCTGGTTTAACTAACAAATAATATAAATCTGGTTCCTCATCGTCTTTGCTGCTTTTTATGTGCTTATCCACTTCCTTTTCAGCTTTGGTTATAAAAGTAGTTTACTTCACCGTTTTTTTTTCAAATGATAAATCTTGGAAGGAACTTTGTACTCTGCCTCCTGAAATAATTGTTCAATTCATTTATTTGTACACCCCCTGGTGTGTATTACACTTTCACTTGCTCTACTGGTACTGGTAAGGTTAATGTACTTATTCTCTGAATTGTTGGAGAATCTGGTGTATCTTATATGACTTGGTCTTCCCATTGCTATTAATGGTGTTAACCATCACTTAAAATTGTGGACATTTAGAAAGGGTAATCTGCTGTTTTTAGAGGATATCTCTTATAACTTGTTTATCGGCTCGGATTTTCTAATTTTTCCAGACTGAGAGACATTGCTCATCTAAATTATATAAAAATGTGACAAAGATTGTACCAGTTAGAGCGCTAATGATGCACAAATAATCATGCAAGCAACATACAATGTACCATGGAGAAGTTGAAGGCATTTCTTAGATTTAAAAAAAAAGTTACTACATGACACTTTGTTATTAATCAATTTGAACTTACATTTTCTCTCCACTTCTGTTCTTAGTAGAACAATTTGATCTACTTGGTTCTTTCAGTTGTGGGAAGAGTTTCTTAGACTTGCTTTGTGAAACAGTTGGACCAATAAACTTGTCCAAAACCACTGTAAAAGACATCCTCTAATCTACCACCCTTTTTATTTGGACCCAAACGTGTGAACTCCATTAGTAATTTTAAAAAAGTAAAAAAAAAACCAAAACTTTACGAATAAAACATATGGTATGATCAACCTATCCACCAGATATACTAATATTTATATCACTTGGTACAGGTTACTGACTTGGGATAAGTTCGGTCCATTAGAAAAATTAATCAAATTATTAGTGCAGGAATATTTAAAACTGGTGACATGCGAGATGAGAGGTCGTAAATCTTATTGTACATATATATTAAGTGAGTCGGAGAAACTTTTTTTTTTCTCAATAAATTTATAACCTACATCAATTTAAAGTTAATATATAACAAACAATATCACTCCAACAATCAGAGAATTATGGCAATAAAAAAGTACAAACTGTCTCTTTTCTTTGGGAAATGGATAAGGATCAACAATAGCAGTAAATGTTAAAATTCATCTTAAGATTAACGCCTCATTTTGTCTGTTTTGATGAACTCTCTTTACAGCCAGCCACAATGTAGATTTATTGTCGTGTCATCCTAATCCTCAGGTGAGCAGGTAAACCATTTGCCATACCCCATGTGATTGATTGATTGATTGTTGGTTGCTTAACGTCCAGTGGCATATATTTCATGCATATTCAGGACGAGAACAATAAATACAATAGGTAGGTTCTGTAATAGATTAAGGGATTAAGGTCGGAGAAATTTAGACTGCCACGGGAAATGAGGGTATATTGGATAGGGACAGAAATTTAGCCTTGCAACAGGTCACCTACGGACCCCTCGAAGATTTGTTGCAAGGGTTCTTAACGTACAAAGATTGATTGATTGTTGGTTGCTTAACGTCCAGTGGCAAATATTTCATGCATATTCAGGACGAGAACAAATTAACAATAAATACAATAGGTAGGTTCTGTAATAGAGGCGTCCGGGATTAAGGTCGGAGAAATTTGGACTGCCACGGGAAATGAGGGTATATTGGATAGTGACAGAAATTTAGCCTTGCAACAGGTCACCTACGGACCCCTCAAAGAGTTGTTGCAAGGGTTCTTAACGTGCAAAGAGCGTGACACTCTCTTGACACGAGGCATCGGATTTAACGTCCCCATTCTGACCGGACGTGGCTGCAAATTTGTACATCCCGCACAGCCAAACGGACGCCCCACTTTAGCAAGGGTTTTACCGCTGGTCGGAGGAAGACCAATGGTGACCATACTTCTATTCCCCAGTCACCCTTGGGGGTCATACCCCATGTGAGATTCACTTTTCCCCCAGAAATGATTTTTGGATTTGATGCTGTTTCTCTCTTTCTCTTTTTTGCCTGAACCTCAGGTAAATGCTTGTCCATTGACTTCCTTTCATTTCAAAGATGATGGATGAAGTCCGAAGAAAAGGAATTTTATTGCATTCATGTGTCAATATTTGACATAACTGATTTAGTATAACCCAGTTGCAATAAATGTTACCATATGTTCGACAAATTCACTAGAACTTGTCATTTCGTCCATTTCTGGTCAAACAAATATTAGAAACGGCTTTGCAATTTAGTTTCCTTTAAATGCTTCTTTTATTTTCCCTACTTTTTTTATGGCATTTTCTTGCAATATGTTCTTTAACATAATCTTTCAATCAGTTTAATTGAAGTCTGGAGCTGGCATGTCAGTTAACTGCTAGTAGTCTGTTGTTATTTATGTATTATTGTCATTTTGTTTATTTTCTTTGGTTACATCTTCTGACATCAGACTCGGACTTCTCTTGAACTGAATTTTAATGTGCGTATTGTTATGCGTTTACTTTTCTACATTGGCTAGAGGTATAGGGGGAGGGTTGAGATCTCATAAACATGTTTAACCCCGCCGCATTTTTGCGCCTGTCCCAAGTCAGGAGCCTCTAGCCTTTGTTAGTCTTGTATTATTTTTAATTTTATTTCTTGTGTACAATTTGGAGTTTAGTATGGCGTTCATTATCACTGAACTAGTATATATATTTGTTTAGGGGCCAGCTGAAGGACGCCTCCGGGTGCGGGAATTTCTCGCTGCATTGAAGACCTGTTGGTGGCCTTCTGCTGTTGTCTGTTCTGTGGTCGGGGTTGTTGTCTCTTTGACACATTCCCCATCTCATTCTCAATTTTATTTAACACGTTCATGTTTGCCTTGTTCAGACCGTTTGATGAAAGTGTGCAAAGCCATGTCGTCATCAATAATGTAATTCTCTTTGACTCCACGAAACCAAAAGAAAGACTTTGCTCCAAAGTGAGCAGTTTACAAACATGAAATCACGTATTCTGCCATTTCTTCCATATTTAACATGTGTTTACTACTACCTGTTTTAGCATTGGAGTATTTGAAGATTTCACAGGTTTTGAGAGGACCATGTCTGCTGAGTGCTAAGTTTTCAGATGCATGTGGACGTTTTTCTGGGTTGTCGGGAACTTGTCCTTTTAGTTCAATCTTTTCAAATGAAACTTGTTAAACGTTGTCAAATTTCGAGAAGTTGACATATCTGACCAATAACATTCTGACTAAAGAATTTGATGGAGCTACAGATAGACCATTATCAACAACAAATATCAAGCCTTTCTTCAAAGTGCCAGTTTCTTGATTCCGAAATAAGTGATCTAGGAATGGTCAACAGATGGAACAATTCGTTGAAACATCTAAATACAATGTACAGTGTCTGGCTCGTAAAGAGAAATGTTCATGAGTGTAACAGGTTGGCCTGATCTTTCAACATTCATCACTGTAGAATTGTCAGTCTTTAAGACAACATTTGAAGATAATGCTTCTAAAAATAAATGCGTCATTGGTGTGCCTGCGTTTGTTCTTAAATAGTCAAACTGGTGGTCCATTCTAGTAGGTTTTTATTCATACTTTTACCTATATTCTGCACAAAATCGTTTTAAAATTCAGTGCTTCTTTCCAGTTGATAATTCACATTTGACCTGCAATAATGGGCTTTTATCTCTCCTCTACCATCCCAAAACGTGGTAACTTCTATAATGAAATATTAGCATTTACATTGTGTCCCGCATGATGTCTCTTAGCTTGGTATGTGTTGGCTTTGTACTTCTGTGTATATGTTTGGCATGTTGATAGAGCTATATTTGAAAAATACTTTAGCTTCATACCTGCAAATGCCCTGTCAATACCAAAAATTCTATCGGTCTGATAAAAAGGGCCCTGGTGTCCTCAAGAATACTTTCATCCGGTCTGGTGTGTTGACCCCCAAGGGTGACTGGGGAATAGAAGTATGGTCACCATTGGTCTTCCTCCGACCGGCAGTAAAACCCGTGCTAAAGTGGGGCGTCCGTTTGGTTGTGCGGGATGTACAAATTTGCAGCCACGTCCGGTCAGAATGGGAACGTTAAATCCGATGCCTCGTGTAAAGAGAGTGCCACGCTCTTTGCACGTTAAGAACCCTTGCAACAACTCTTTGAGGGGTCCGTAAGTGACCTGTTGCAAGGCTAAATTTCTGTCCCTATCCAATATACCCTCATTTCCCGTGGTATTCTAAATTTCTCCGACCTTAATCCCGGACGCCCCTATTACAGAACCTACCTATTGTATTTATTGTTAATTTGTTCTCGTCCTGAATATGCATGAAATATTTGCCACTGGACGTTAAGCGACCAACAATCAATCAATCAATCTGGTGTGTTGATCTCCTCTGGAAATTTTTTTAAAGCGCCACCAGACACAGAGTACAGCATCTCGTAGCTGCGTCCTCGTAGTACAGGTAATTGACTGATAATGAATTTTATCAACTCTTCTGGAGACCAGGATAAAGAGAGTTTTGATTTTAGTCTCCCTTTTCCGATGTTACAACTCATTCTTTCTGCCAATGATACCCCTGGAATTGTAAATCATACTCCTGATTTTATTGAAAATATCTTTCCCACATGTATTTCCATTTTGCAATATAAGTTTGATGAAAAACTATTCATAATATCTAAAATTTGTCTTTTAAGGCGGGGCCATGTACTATAGTTTCACTCTTATCAGTTATTCAATTTTTTATAAGAATGTGTTTGGGGAATGTCGTACAGGTTGCAGGAAATTTTTTTTTTCCAAATAGGTCTGCATGCCTCTTTACACTTCTGTGTTGACTTGAGTTATCATTGATATGTTCATAATTATAAATTAACTGTTTACAAAACTTTGAATTTTTGAAATACTAAGGCTTTTCTACCTCAGGAATAGATTACCTTAGCTGTATTTGGCAAAACTTTTAGGAATTTTTGGTCCTCGATGCTCTTCAACTTCGTACTTTATTTGGCCTTTTTAACATTTTTTTTATTCGAGCGTCACTGATGAGTCTTTTGTAGACGAAACGCGCGTCTGGTGCAAATATAAAATTTCAATCCTGGTTTATATGATGAGTTTATTTATTTAGTGTCAGTTAAAAGCTAAACCCAACATCTTTGTCGACACATAAACTAAAAAAATTGACTTACGAACCAAATGTTCGGCTTTTATATCTTTTTTCTAAAGTAATACGTACAGTTGTGGAATAAGAATCGGGTTATTATCCATTACTTTGCGATTATCAGAGTCAATTTCCAATTTTTTTGTGGAAAAATCATCAAGGTCTCTGGCATTGTTTATAACAACATTTCCCCCTAGAACAGTTCTTCTTGCCACACTTTTTACAACTGCCCCAGCCCAATCTGATGGGCCTTTCCTATGATGGGGACCGTAGAAGTGTTTTTCCTTTTAGTCATTGTCATAAACATTATTCCAATTATTAAATACTTTTATATTTTATTTCAAACCACTATGCCCTCAAACAATTCTAGTTTACATTTGAGAGAGAATTTATTGCTGTCAATTATATGTGTATAAATTATTGTGTTGAAATTTATTTCTAATGGTAACTGAAGGAAAATACCAAATACAACTCTAAAATAAAGGCCTACAAAAAAGATATAGCACCGTTTTTATGTTAGAGACCATCTAACTTCGCTATGTCTAGATGGACAGAGGCATGTTACATGGATTAATATTGATTCTACCAGAATTCGACATTCTTTGTAAAAAGCAAGTGAGAAGGAACAGAAACGGAGAATACACTTGAAAGCTATGGAAGTACATCACATAGATACTCTCCAAAATGATTACAGTTATGCTAAAGACAAGTATTACAAATCTAGAACTTCAGACAAATCCCAGTGGAAGGGGAAGAGAGAGCTTAAATGTCAAACATGTGGTAAACCCATGAAAGGCCATAAAACAAACTTGCCGAATAATTCAAATTCGATGATCAAGGACAAACATTTCAAATATTACAAAAACACATACTATTGTATGTCTTTCTCTTTTTAAATCTAAATAAGTAACAATTGTATTATTGTGTATCAATATCAATTTATTTTCTCCATTAAATATTTTTTCTCTGTCACAATAACATGTGCAAGTAAAATGGGGCTCATTAACTTACCTTTCTGTTTCGTAAACGTACTCGATAAATGATTTACCAGATCATGAGTATATAAATGCAGCTTAGACGAATTGGGAAAAAAGCAGTTTACAAGTCTTTTAAAAAAGGCTCTCAACTCCAGAATGAAAAGTTGGTAGCTGCTAGTGCATCGAGTTTATCGAGGTAAAGCGATGGCTTACCACGTGTACTTCTTAGCCTGGTTAGAAGACAAAATAAAATGACTAAAAAAATAGGCATATATAGTTAAAATGAGGTTTAACTTTTTTTAAACTCATTTTCAATTTCACAGTAAATCTTAATCTGTAATAAAGTTGAAAAATATAGATAAATGTGCTCGTAGACAGCCAAGTATAGGTTAACATGTGTCCAGTCAGGCAGCCTTACGAGCATTTCCTTATTGTAAGGAAGACGGACAACACTGCATGTCGTTGCACAAGGTGGTGCATTTGCATAGCAGATCATTTCTGCCATTAGAACATGACTAAAGAACAACGAAAATGAATTTGCTCAAACGGAAAAACATCATCAAAACCGGTATCCTTTACTAAAGAAGAACTGGAAAAAAAAAGTCGGTGCGATAGATTACCAAATCAAAAATCTATATTTCAAAAAAAAACTGGTTTGAAAAGTAGTTATTAGGCGTATTTGTTAGTGCAAAACCAGTTAATTGATAAACTTTCCATTTGTTAATGAGAATCAGTTTGAAACTAGTTTCGAACCTAAACAAGTTGATGTTTTATATTTTCAAACCGAAACTGGTTCGGTAAAAGGGGGTGTGACGTTACCATTGTCTAAGTACCATCCTAGCTGTTTGTTTGCCGACCAGGATCAACACCAATATGCCAAGAGGGAATTCGAAGAAAGGGACTCCAGCAAGAGGACAGGGGGTTCAAAGAAGAATGATTGAACTCAATGAGAAAGAACCAATTAGTGAATTCAATCACAGATCATCTGGTGAGTCAGTTATTGATTTTAGTAGTGTTCAAGGGCCCTCCCAAACATCAACTCGGACAGTATCTAACACATTTAACGAAAACATTCAGTTTTCACAAAGCCTTCCCTGTCTTTATTGCCAATATGAACGTTCAAATGAACTATCATGAGTTGCTTTTTAGGAGGCACAAAGGGAGATTACAAAGAGAGGTGAAAGTTATTGATTCGTAAACTGAACGTCTGTGTTACCTTAAGGTAAGAAGTGGATTCGTAGAGTAAAGTAACAAATCTAAACTTTAAAGTGTATGAATTTTATTTTCTATCTTGAATGGTGAATAGCCTCATCTGTACGAATACCACATCTTCTTATAGATACTGAGTGCCAATGAAAACGCAACACTTGTAAAGTTCAAATATTTTAAAATATATAAATATTTTTTTTAAAATGATTACCTATATTGGTTTGAAAATGAATCGTCAGACTTCTTTCGACAACTTTACGCTTGAATGATTTTAGAAAAAAGTAACGTGCTTGGTTACAGAAAAAGGGGGTGAGTCGAGTGCACCGCTATTTTTCGCACGAGTGATTTTTTCATTGTGTGTTTTGGAAAGCCTCGCTTAAGAATTAAACTTTCCCATCCTTTTTTGTAAGCCACTGCAATAAACTAAGGCGTAGATGCCAAGACTTTCAGACAACCAGAGGCATGAAGTTTGGGGCATGGTGCAAGGAGGCATTTCAAGTCGTGAAATTGCACGCAGAATGCAGTGTTCAGCCTCAACAATTACCAGACTTATCCAAAGATTCAACCAAACTGGGTCTTTGAATGATAGACCACGTCCCGGAAGACAGAGAGCAACTACTGCCCGACAGGACCGATACATTCGTCTTCAGCATCTGCGAGATCGGTTCCGTACGGCTGTCCAAACAGCACGGGAGACTGCCGGCGTCCATAGGAGACAAATTGGAGCAAACACGGTAAGACGCCGTTTGCGCAGCAGTGGATTAAGGGCACGGAGGCCTTTCCGTGGTAACATGCTGACAGCAGTACGACGCCAAAATCGCTTTAGATGGACACAACAGCGTCAGAGATGGTCACACAGGCAATGGACAACTGTCTTATGGACGAACGAATCAAGATTCCATCTTCGCCGTAGTGATGGACGAACTCGTGTGTGGAGACGAAGAGGAGAACGCTATGCAGATTCGTGTATCCAAGAGACAGATCGTTGGGGTGGTGGTAGTGTCATGGTATGGGGAGGAATAGCATTCAACCATTTGAACTCCGCTCATCACGTATCAATGGCAATTTAAACGCTCAACGCTACATTGATGAAGTTTTACGGCCGACCGTTATACCGTTTATGGCTAGGCATCAAGATGTTAATCTTTTTCAGCAAGATAACGCTCGTGCACACTCCGCACGACTCACAACTGCGTTTATCAACAACAACCATGTTCAGACGTTACCATGGCCAGCCTTTTCGCCGGATTTGAGTCCAATTGAACACTTATGGGATCAAATTGGACAAGCCGTAAGACGACGACAGCCACCACCAGTTACGCTGCGCCAACTCGAAATTGCATTGCGGGAAGAATGGACAAACATTCCACAACACCGTATCCGACGTCTGGTCAGGTCAATGCCATGTCGTTGTAGAGCTTGCGTTGCAGCACGCGGTGGACACATTCGTTATTGAGACTGTGAGTTAGTGAACTGTAGCGTTGTGATGCATAACCGTATTGCATTCGAATCGTGGCAATTGAACATTTTTGTTTGACTTTTATCTTTAGATAAACCCTTTAACTGTCATTAACAATTACTATATAGAAAATATTATTTTGTATAAAAATGTTATTTCTAAAAAACTTAGTGTTGCGTTTTCATTGGCACTCAGCATATTTATATATGGTGTATTACAAGATAATACAGAGTAAACTAAGACATTTTAATTGGATCTGTTTTTAAATCAACAACCTGTGTTTAATGAGAAAATATTTATTCAATTTCATTACATATCCTTGTTATTTTTTGGGGGGAAATACTATTGTATTTTTTCATTTGTTTTGTCAAGAGGCTCATCATTCTGTATGCTAGTCTGTGATATTTTTACAATTGTCAGTTTATAGTCTGGGGTTTCTTAAAGTTATATAAATTATTTAAGACCCCCATCTTATGTCATTAGATAAATTATATCATATTCTGTCATTTGGTTATTACGAAAGATGATATAACTTGGGTGTCCAAGAACCCCCTATAGAAATCACAAAGGGGAAAAGAGAATATCAGAATCTACAGTAATGGACGAATCAAATAATGATTTGAAAGACAATTCTGTAGACATTCTGTGCCAGATGCTAATTTATGCATTTCAAAAATTGC
Organism: Mytilus californianus; assembly: GCF_021869535.1. NCBI lineage: Eukaryota > Metazoa > Mollusca > Bivalvia > Mytilida > Mytilidae > Mytilus > Mytilus californianus. The sequence continues at coordinate 6,040,263 of NW_026262672.1, forward strand.
ACGAGATGTTGTATCTTGTGCTGGAGGCAAGAAGCCTAGACTAGTATAGACAACACAGACTTACCGATAGGCAAATGATAACTTTATTCTTGACAACCAGTGTACCTCTCCTACCACCATTCAATAAAATGTATGAACACGTGATGTTTTGTACACCAATCTCATGCAACAACCAGTTGAGGTCCAGTACTGCACCAGTGGTTTAGGTAGACTTGATATTTATAGCTTTTGCACAAGTGAAAATTGTTCAGTTGACTCCGACTTGAAGAAAAAAATCAAAACTGGTTGCCGGCATGTAGAGTGTGTATTGAAAATTGCATGACCATTTTTGTTGGTCGTCCCTATGGCAAAACAATTCAAAGGGTGTTCTGGAAACCTTTTCTAATTCATAGAATAGTTAAACACTTTCCACGACACTGAACCACACTGTGATAGACTTTTTAATCTCGAGAAGTTGCTTTTTAATACTCTCTAATGTTTGTTTTAACCCCATGTTCAACACTTGTAACCTTATAAATAAAGTTAAAGCTTATAACTGTTTCCAAGAAAAAATGTAAGCAGAAGTGTAACAATGAATAAAATCAGTCTAAACAACATTACTACTGACAGTGCAACCAGAGTCAAAAGTAGAAATAAGAATAATAGAAAAAATATGTCTGTGAAGGTTTATACTGACCAAGCAGGACGTGGAGCTGCCAGAATAACCCACCAGGACAGAAGGTGCTACACTGTTGGACAAATGATGTAGTTAAAATATCAGAGTTGAATTATTATAATTCAATTTCTTTTGCATGGCTATCCTAATTATAATGTCACTGAAAACGTGTCATATACTAGTAAAATATTGCTCCCGATAAACATTTCGAAACTTAATGCCTATTGGGTGACATCAAAGGCCAATATACGAAACTAGCCAGTGTATGTTTTATGTTGTGTTAATTAAAAAACTGGCATCATCCCACAAACGACAACGAGTATGTCAGCTTGTTTAATATGTTACGTCAATCACAAGGTAAAGCATGAACCAATAATGTTGCAGGAAAACTCTCCAGTCAAATGTAGCTTTCGAACACAAAACGTTTTACGTATCAAATCCTTTATTTTGTAAAAGAAAAGGAGCAAAGTAATCGTGTATCTAAATTTCCGTACAGGAATTCAATTCCAATTAGTTTAAATAGAAAACATGATATAATTTTTGAGGCTATTTTAGCTTTCGCTGTCGGTTAAAAGGACATAAACCTTTCGGTTAATTAAGATAAAGATACCACTTACTTATCATTCAAATGTTGAAAATTTTGATTTATACATTCTACTCATCTGTAATTGAACGAATATGAAACGCTTCTAAAAAATGATTGATTGATTGTTAAAAAATGTATCTTGGTCGGATCAGGGTTGTGTGTTATTAAAAAACAGTACCACATGGTGTATACATTCTGGTATAGAATTAAGATCATCCCTTATTTCACCACGATTACTAATATAACACATTGAAATTTTACATACAGATCATTAGAGCATGCCCAACTTTGTGACGTATGTACATGGTAAAGCAGATACCATAAGTATAGTGTCCAGTTAACAGTCTACTTTATGGATAAGATTGATTGATTGTTGGTTGCTTAACGTCCAGTGGCAAATATTTCATGCATATTCAGGACGAGAACAAGTTCACAATAAATACAATAGGTAGGTTCTGTAATAGATTAAGGGATTAAGGTCGGAGAAATTTAGACTGCCACGGGAAATGAGGGTATATTGGATAGGGACAGAAATTTAGCCTTGCAACAGGTCACCTACGGACCCCTCAGAGAGTTGTTGCAAGGGTTCTTAACGTGCAAAGAGCGTGGCACTCTCTTTACACGAGGCTTCGGATTTAACGTCCCCATTCTGACCGGACGTGGCTGCAAATTTGTACATCCCGCACAGCCAAACGGACGCCCCACTCAAGCACGGGTTTTACTGCCGGTCGGAGGAAGACCAATGGTGACCATATTTCTATTCCCCAGTCACCCTTGGGGGGGTTATGATTGATTGATTGATTGTTGGTTGTTTAACGTCCAGTGGCAAATATTTCATGCATATTCAGGACGAGAACAAGTGAACAATTAATACAATAGGTAGGTTCTGTAATAGGGGCTTCCGGGATTAAGGTCGGAGAAATTTAGACTGCCACGGGAAATGAGGGTATATTGGATAGGGACAGAAATTTAGCCTTGCAACAGGTCACCTACGGACCCCTCAAAGAGTTGTTGCAAGGGTTCGTAACGTGCAAAGAGCGTAGCACTCTCTTTACACGAGGCATCGGATTTAACGTCCCCATTCTGACCGGACGTGGCTGCAAATTTGTACATCCCGCACAGCCAAACGGACGCCCCACTTTAGCAAGGGTTGTACTGCCGGTCGGAGGAAGACCAATGGTGACCATACTTCTATTCCCCAGTCACCCTTGGGGGTTGGGGGGTTATGGATAAGATCATCACTAAATGGTAGCAACTTTCATGTTAGCTGAACTGTGGAATGTTGTGTTGCTTGATATTATCAGCTTCCTTTTTACCAAATCTGTAAAGCTGTTGTAAATTATTAATGAGCTCTTTCTCACAGCTCAACTTAGTTTCCATTTTTTTATATTCTTGTTTAAAGACTACAAAGTCTATTCTTATTATCATTATAGATGAGGAATTGTACTTCATGGTGGAATAGATGGCAATACTAGATTGATGCCTTTTCTACGGTCTTCAACATACAACACAGACAAGGCTTCGTCATGTTTTTTGTTCATTGTGTGAAGCAGTACGGTTTACCAAGCAGAATCAGAGCAGATAATTGAACAGAATATGTTGACATTGGTCGATTCATGATTGCTGTGAATGGAGATGAAAGATTTAGTTTCATCACTGGTCCATCCGTCTATAACCAGCGGATCGAGAAACAATAGAGGGATGTATTATGCAAAGACCTTGACACTTATCATTAACTCTTTTGACTGATGGAAGAACACAACCTGTTATATATAACCAACAAAGTCCAAACGTTGATTAGAGGATTATTCACTATGTTTTTATTCCACGCATTGATTTGGCACTGAAAGAATGGACAGAAACTCATAACAACCATTAATTCATTAACTGAGATCTGAACACAACAAGTTACTTAATATGATATGGTTTCAGTCCCTCCTACTCGGCAGTCCAGAACAACCCACAGGAGTCCGCAACATTGAACTTTACCCTGGAGAAAGAATCCAGCAAACCATGCAGAACTTATCTATTGACTTACAGGATGAACAATTCTTACAACCAAGAGATACGTGTCCATTGTCAAATGAAAATTGTGTAAATCTTCAGCAAAATATCAGTCTCAAACGCCGTTCAACATCACATGATATGGACATATATATAGGGAAGTCTTGCAGTATGTAGTAGTGACACCACTTGAAATTTGATTAAATGTGATATCAATATTGCATGTCATTATAGACCTTTTTGAGTATTGAAGAAGAGATGAAAGATTGTTGTCATCGGTTGAGTTGCTTTAAGACATTTTCAGATGTTCGATTGAATCAAACATAGAAACTTCACAAATGTCTGAAAATGAAAACAAAAGGAGAGCTTCAATCCCCCAAATGACTCAATAACTGAACTCGATAAATCAAATTGAAGCAGTATCAACACCTTATACGATGGCAAAAGTATGGAGGATTTGATTAATATTATTGAATCCAAGCTTGTAGTAAAAAAATGCATCAACACAAACTGAGATTTCAAAACAGAGATCTGTTGAGTGCCAAACATCACAATATGTCAACACATGCGATGCTTCGTTACAGACAAGACCAATTCCAGCTCGCAGACTTGGAATGTTGAAACACGCAAAAGATCAATGCCCATATGTAATCGAACCGAAAACCAAACATAAAAACTCAAATCAACATACCAAACCGAGCAACAAATTTGGAGACAAACCATTTGATTGCATCGTCTATACTTAGAGCTGCTAGCCTATTAAAGACTAATTTAAGAACATTCAGAGGTCCAAACATTCATAGGATATATGAGGAAATTCTGACGAGAATATAAAAAAAATTATTCTTCATGTTTGAGGAGATGACTCAAGTGTTTGAAAATCTTTGAAGTAGAATATGAAAGTTTGCACCAAGCAACTGGTGCTTGTAGAATCTCTGACATGTAAAATTATAGTCTCAGGTGTCCCTCCCGGACATGATGTAGATGTATACAGGGCAAATATAGTTCTGCTTCTACCAATACAAACGTTTCTTAGCTCATGATGGCATTCACTTCAAATCAAAGAGGAACATCACGATACACCAAAACAATAGATAACATTGCAACAGGGCCCACAAGGACCCCTCAAAGAGTTGTTGCAAGGGTTTCTAATGTGTAGAGAGCGTGGATTTTACATATGTGCTCATCTTATTTGCCTGATAAAACCTTACGTGCAATCATGTTCCAAGCTAACGTGTGCATTATATCTGCAGCATATATATGCAAAATGTTAAAACCGTACGGTAAGGGGATGAGCCCACCATAGCAAACTATGCAGTGCATATCTGTAAATTACGGAAGCGTATATGTGCCGTGTCTTTGTGAGTTATTTTCTCCGTTTCACGAGTTAAATATAACGAGTTGCTGACTTACTTCTCAACAACCCGACTTATACAATCGCACGTTAGTGTCTTAAAACGCAGTATTACAAGTTATATATTACACGTTACGAGTTTGTTTTTTTAACTTCGTGCGATATCAAACTCGTGTTACTCATTTCGATCGCGTTATGCGAGTTTTTCTTTGCCAGTTTGTGTGTTTTTATAACCCGATTACGAGTTGTAGAACTCGAGTTTGTTTAGCCAAAAACACTAACACAAGTTCCGTAACTCGCCTCAATGCAATGTTTGGCGCCTTTTTCATTACCAAACTGGAGAAGCAATGGCGGAGGTGCGTATAAAATATTTCTGTAGAAAATTTAAAGCATAACAAATGTCTGATGTGGGGTTGGGAGAGTGGAACCTCTTTTTAGCTCACCTTTCCTAAAAGGAAATGTGAGCTTTTCCCATCACTTGGCGTCCGTCGTTGTCGTCGTCGTCTGTCGTCTGGCGTCTGGCGTCGTCGTTAACAATTTTTCAAACATCTTCTCCTCTGAAACTACTGAATGGATTTGGATGAAACTTAGCATGATTGTTCCTGAGGTTATCCTGCACAAAGTTTATGCTTCGATTTTTGATCCGTCAAAAACATGGCCGCCGTTACTTAAAATAGAACATAGGGGGTGAAACAACAGTTTTTTGCAAATATCTCAAAATTATTAGGTTAAGATAAATTCTGGCAATTTCAAAGTGTTAAGCATGATGAGAGCTACCTTTGTGCAGATTTTCGTGAAAATCTGTCGACTGATGTTTGAGTTATTGTCTTTTTTGACATTTTTCGCTATTTTTGATGTTATTATAGATCTAAAAATCTTCTTCTCTGAAACGACCATTCAAAATCAAATGAAACTAAGTAAGATTGTACCTTAGGGTATCCTACAAAAAGTTTATGCTTGGATTTTTGATTGGTCGAAAAAAAATGTCCGCCATTACAAAAATAGAACATAGGGGTCAAAATTCTGTTTTTGCTATTTTTTCCTGAATTATAGAAGAAAAAGAAATGAAAAGAAGGTAAACATGGTATCCTGAGTTGAATGTTGATGATGAAAATTTGTTTTGGGCAGCCTGCCATTTTCCCGCCATTTTTACACTTGCTCGGATTTCAATGATATTTGGTTTATATAGTAAACATGCACGGTGAAACATGGTATCCTGAGTTGAATGGTGATGATGAAAATTTGTTCTGCCATGGGTGGCCATTTTTTAAATGACTGCCATTTTCGGGCCAATTTGTCCATTACATGGTATCATTTATAGTTGAATGGTGATGATGAGAATGTTGTATAACCATGATTAAACTTCATTATATGTTTTTTAACTCAATTTACAACAAACATTAATATATAAATTTAGTTTATAGGGCATTGTTTACCAGGTGAGCGATTCAGGCTCTTGAGAGCCTCTTGTTTACAGTCCCTTTGGCGGGTAACCCAAGACGCGTCACTGAGTTTAGCACTAGCACTTAGCATTTACATGAAATGCAAAGGCTTTAAGATTAACTTGTTTACCAGCCAATGAAACAAAATTATGCATGGAAAAAGGTAAATGCAGATCAAATGTTATTTTTTAGGCACTGGCTACGTTATGTCGTAAAAAAACAATGGGGGTCATTTTTTTTTGGGGGGGGGGGTAAATTTTTTTAACATAGTGCCGGAAAAATAGCCACGGACTTAATTATAGGCACTGGATCCCCTTACGTGAAATCGCATCGTTTTCCGGTATGAGGACATATTTTGCGGATATCTAAACTACGTAAGATTAGCCTGGAGACTACTATTACGTGAACAATATTGTTTTGCTATATAAAGAAAATTCGATTTTATTTTTATTATGACATTTTTTTAGGAATAGATTAAAATGTTCTACTACAACCACTGTAATAGATTACTTGCAAAATAAATTAATAAAACTCTCACTAATCTGAGTTATGATTCACTTGCCACTGGCCTTAGTCCGAAAGTTGTAGATTGATTAGAGTTCACTAAGAATATTTGAACTTGACCATTCATTATTATTTCATTGGAGATAAAAGGCGATCCTTGTCTGCTTCAAGTTGGTATTAAATCATTGCATATAATTTTGAACCATTCAGTCTTATAAATACCAATAGAAAGCATGAAATCAATAAAAGAAATGGCAATTAGCATGGTTTTGGACGAAAATGTGAACATTATACGTATAAAAAAATTCTGGCATGACGGCTGCAAAAAAAAATAATTTCAGTGCTCTGTTTGCAAACAAGATTTGCATGCATTTGACAGCATGGCCTGTGATGTATGCCTAGAATGGTTCCATTTGAAATGCGTCGGAATGCGAATTCCACCCCCAAAAGCCTATCAGACCTATAGACAGCTAGTGTTATGCCAATTAGTGACATATCTACACATTTTATTTTATTAAAATACATGTATATAATTATTTGTACTGTTTTTATAATTACATAACAATAATTTAAAATCTCATTTCCTATTTCATACAGCAAAAAACTATTTTTTCACGTAATAGTAGTCTCCAGGCTAATCTTACGTAGTTTAAATAGCCGCAAAACATGTCCCCATGCTGGAAAACGATGCGGCTCTTATTCTCATTCTAAAGTACGGTTTAACAGGTTTAGCATTCTTGCTCCCCTTACGTTATTTCACGTAAGGGGAGTCAGTGCTTTAATTATATCCTTCTTAAAAAACTTCGGCGGGAGGTCTTCAGGTGAAACATACTAATTAAGCGCCTGCTCCATATTATATTTGTAAAGTTACTGGTCAAGATATAAAAAGTTCTTTATAATTGGATGCAAAAAGAAAAAAAAAAACTTTAAAATGGCGACCGGTACCGATATACTGGAATTACACCGACCTATGCTGGATAGTAGACCCCGAGGTGTTACGATAAGATTTCCCGCCTAATTCTGGAGACATGGCAGTAAGTAAAAAATTAAGTCTAATCTATGAACTCCCCTGTATAACCCCTTCTTGCTATTTTTTTAAGTGAAATAATATCAAAACAGAAAAAAAAATACTTGAAAAAGTTTTGTGGACATTTATTGTTTACATAAAGTCCTAAACAACTTATACTTCCCAAAAAAACGCGAGCTTGGTCAGATAAGTCGAGCGCACCCTAGAAAGTGTACTTGAATAAGTCGATATTTGTTTTTCATTTGTCTTTTGTGTCGATTAAAGTGGGCCCTATTTTCAACCTAAGTAAACTTCGGCCCTAAACACGGACATGGGGCGACCCTTGTAAACAAAAGAAAATGTTTTCAAAGATTGTGATTCTGGTGATTATATAAATAAAGAAAACATATGAATATTTTATAGTTTTCAGTACTAAAAAAGTAATCTTGCAGCTTTTGGTTAATTTTCCAGGTGCAGAAATTGTAAAATTTTATTTTTGCCCTGGGATTCTACAACGTTCATATTTTTTTTATTTTAAAGTTAGTTTTAAAATGGGCTTAAACTTTTAAGTAGGTCACACCGTTTTTTATCTTCTTTAATGCTGGCAAAAAAAAATATTTCCCAAAAAGTCATTGAAAAAAAATACTTCTCAGACACTCATTTTATATAAGAACCCTGTGCATTTCATCAAGATTGTTTGTAATAAATACAACCAAGAACCCCAAGAAAGTCATGTGGCCTGAAGATCAGATGTTGGAGAAGCAGAATTACCAAAAGTATTTCATGTAACCCTTTCGGATTGTTTGTAAACAAAAATACAAGTAAAGCAATTTATCATTATTATTATCCAGTGCCTTTTTCCAATCTTCCAAAATTTTAAGTAATGTTGACTGACAGCCATAGCCTGATCGAAAAGCCGCAAGGAAATGGTCAAAAATATCATCAAAGTATTTAGTGAGTTGATTTTCTATGGCTGTTTCAAAAATTTTTGATATAGCAGGTAAAACGCTAACGGGTCTGTAATTACCCTTTTAAAGAACACTGTTTTTCTTATGAACGGGTGCAACTTGGGCAATTTTTAATGAGTCTGGAAAAATAGAAGTGGATACTGATAAATTTACAAACTGTGTGATAGGTTTAATCACAACAGGCTTAGCAGCATGTAAAAGTTTTGGTGAAATACCATCTATACCAGTAGCCTTTTTAACATTAATTTTACCAATTCTTTTAGAAACAAATACTTCATTTACAGGCTGAAAAATTAGTTTATTTGATGTTGACCCAGTTGAGTATTTGTTAGAAATAGCTTCTATACTTGGATGTTTGTCATTAACCTGAATGTTGTTGTCACCGATGTTTTTTGCAACATTTACAAAAAAGTTATTAAAGACTTCAGATATTTCTTGAAAGAAAATACTTCTCAGACACTCATTTTATATAAGAACCCTGTGCATTTCATCAAGATTGTTTGTAATAAATACAACCAAGAACCCCAAGAAAGTCATGTGGCCTGAAGATCAGATGTTGGAGAAGCAGAATTACCAAAAGTATTTCATGTAACCCTTCCGGATTGTTTGTAAACAAAAATACAAGTAAAGCAATTTATGGCCTTAAAAAAACATGGCCGAAACAGCTACATTTAAATAAAATTTATAATTATGACATTGAAAGCAACTTTAAACATTTCTAAATCAGATTAACATGCAGTGTTGTTTTTGTTCTAACTATAGAAACTTAAATACACATCATTATATACAGGTGTGCAATCCAAATGAATGAAATAATATTTGGTCGAAAATAGGGCACGGTCGAAAACAGGTCCTCTGACGATATATATATATTATAAACAATTAAGAGGCTCTCAAGAGCCTGAATTGCTCACCTGGTAAACAATGCCCTATAAACTAAATTAATATATTAAGGTTCATCTTTACACTTTGTCAAAAATTGCTGTGTTTACATCATAAAATTACCTCTGAATACAGAGAAAACTGTACAATCTAAAAAGTTTTAAAGCCTGGCAGCACCTAGATTTATATATCTTGCATTCATTTTGTGATTTAAAATGTTTAAAACTTTTATGGATTTTGCTGAACATTTTCCTTCCTTGCCACAGAAGATATGATATGATATTTCTAATTTTTATGCCAAATTAGAGTTTTGACCCCAATTTCATGGTCCACTGAACATAGAAAATTACAGGTTAAAGTTTTTGGTCAGAAAATAGGTTAAAGTTTCTGGTCAAGGTAGTTTTTGAAGTCCAATCAACTTGAAACTAATAGTACACATGTTCCCTATGATATGATCTTTCTAATTTTAATGCCAAATGAGAGTTTTGACCCCATTTTCACAGTCCACTGATCATAGAAAATTATAGTGTGAGTGGGGCATTCAGGGTTCTCACTAGGAAATTTTTATGGTGAGTCCTGGGACTGACATCACTTTTGAAAATGGTGAGTCCTAGCTGATTCTGGTGAGTCCATGTAGTATACAATTCATCATCTATAATCATGAGACTGAGACGGTTTATTCACCGAATTGCGTTGATAAAAATTGAATTGTTTTTATAAAACATTTGTGTACAATGAACACATTTTTATACGACCGTCTAAGACGGGACGTATTATGGTATACGGTTGTCCGTCCGTCATCCACACTTCGGACAATAACTCAAAAACGCTTTCACCAATTTCCATGAAACTTAAGTGAATTGTTTATATATATTGACGTAAGCTCCCTTTCGTTTTTTTTTAATTTCAGATTTGACGTTTTGTAAAATAATTTGTTTATTCATAAAAAAGGGGGAATTTTCAACAATTCGGACAATAACTCAAAAAGGCTTTCACCAATGTCCATGAAACTTATGTGAATTGTTTATGTCTATCAATGTAAGCTCCCTTTCGTTTTTTTTAATTTCATATTATGCTTTTGGGATTTATGGGACTTTATTAAAAAAAAAAGGTGGGATTTTCAAGTTTTCGGACTATAGCTCAAATTCCTTTTAACCTTTCCTCACGTAACAATAATACAACATTAGGATTGATAGGAGGAAGCTCCCTTTCAAATTAGAAAAAAATGGCAATGTTGTTTCAGAGTAATTATATAGGACTTTAACCATTTGAATTATGGCAATTTTTCACATTTTGCACATTAATTTTACTCTAGTATTCCTAAATTGATTTCCTTGAAACTTCAAATTATTGTTGGGATTTATATTATGAAGCTCCCTATTGATTTTTGATTATTTATTTGTTAACTTGTTCTGGAGTTACAGGACTTTAACTATTTGAATTTAAGAAAATTATTCATGCCTTCTTTTCCAATTTCTATATGCCCAATACGGGAGTATCATGCGCTCTTAGGGCAGCTGTTTATTGTTTTTTGTAATTTAATATCTCCTCATACAGTTTTCAATTCAGATTCTAATTCAAACATCACTAAAACAACCCGGCTGTTTGAGGCTTTGACCCATTTTTATGACATTAAAATGCATTGTAACAAATTATTTCACATTTTATTTTTTTTGAAAATATAAAAATAATTCCTTTATTTTATGATTTACAAGAAGGAAACATATTACTTTCTTCCCCTTTTGCAATATATAAATTAATTCAATGCTCACAAGCCATTTTATGCTATTTTAATACCCCACCTACAATAGTAAAAGGAGCATGGACATTCGTTTATTTGTCCGTCTGTCTGTCCTGTGTCCGGTTAAAGTCAAAGTCAAAAGTAGTTTTTGATGAAGTTGCACATTGTTTCTCATGATATGATCTTTCTAATGTAGAGTTTTTATCCCAATTTCATGGTTCATTGAACATAGAAAATGATAGTATGAGTGGTGCATCAGTGTAGTATGGACACATTCTTGTTTATTTTCAGTCTCCAGATCGGGAGACAATTTCATATATGTGCTACTTCCTGTTCAAATGAATATCTCCTGTTCGGGAGATTGTCTCAAGTTTGGGAGATTGACTCAAGTTTGGGCGATTATGGCTCCTGATTGGGGAATATTACTTAGCTGACCTCACCGATCCACCAACAGAAATCTTGGGTCAGGTGTGGGGAAACAAACGATTCTTTTAAATGCAGCCCTAAGATTTTAATGAAATTATATGCTGATTGTTTCAAAGTTTTGGTTATTATCTTTCATACTATTATGGTTAAATTCAACCCTTAAGGGGTTACTGCCTTTAAAAGACCCTTTTCTCAGTTTTTAACACTTTAAACATCATAAATTATATAATCATTATTATCAATGAGATATCTGCGCAAAATTACAGGTGAGCCATTTCTCCTAAGGACTTTTCCAGGGTTATTGTATGGGGGAAAGGAAGGCACTCTATTAAAATTTGGTAGGTGGTGGTTCTTGTAGAAAGATTGCCTGAACAATTAAAAGAAATATCCAATAAAAATATATGTATGGTGGGTCAAATAAAAGTGCCTTCTGACCACCCCATATATTAATTTCTGGAATAGCCCTTGTTCTTAATAATCATCTTTATCATGATTTAATTATCTATTGTAGAGTAAACAGTCATTACCTGTAAAGGTTTTCGATAATAACAGAATAATAAGAAAAGGAATTGTGGCATATTCGTTTCCTGATTTAATAAATAAATGTAAGTATGATTATCAGACATTAGAAATCATATATAATATATATATATATACCTTGTCATAGTACTGTGTCTCACTTACTTGTGGAACTTAAATCTTGGAAAACATGGTCAAAATAAATTGATGTTTCAAAGCAATGTTTTACCAGTTTAATATTACATTATTTACATCCAATGATTTGGCATCTCTAATGAATCACACTCCAGAGTTTTCACAAAATTTAAAATAAATAAATACATTTATCATATACTTATAGAAAATAACGGAATAATTTTACCCCTTGATAACACTGTTTGCATAGATATTTATCAATAAAATCTTAAGAATTGTCTTTGCCGTGTGATATGACTTTTGTTATCAACTGCTTCTGGTTTATATCAACTGTTTCCGGTTTATATCACACGCTAAATCCATTTTTTCCATTTTTGTTTTTTAACAAAAAAGAACATTTTCAATTTTTTTCTCTTGATTTTTTTTTCAAATATTCTTTTTTCTTCAAAATTTGATTTTCTTTCAAAATTTTGTTCAAAATTCGTTTTTTCAATTTTTTTTTCATTTTTTTTTTTTCAAATATACTTTTTCTTCAAAATTTGTTTTTCTTTCAAAATTTTGTTCATTTTTTTTTCATTTTCCCACCAAAAAATTAACATTAACAGAATTTCATATTATCAAACATTTAACTAGGACATTCGAAACAACAATATTGAAGTATATGATAAAAAGATCATAACATGTCATTTTTTATATCAGACCCCTTATCAGCCCATGGTCAAAATCATCCCTCGAGCCTGAAGGCTCTCGGGCTGATATCATGACCTTGGGCTGATAAGGGGTCTGATATGAAAAATGCCATGTAATAATCTATATGTATCACAACTAGTTGATTTGCATGCATGTGACCCTTTGTTTCTGACCCTAGTTCTAGGTCAGAGGACTGTTAATTTGTATATAGTGGCCATTAAAGTGAAATTAGGTGTTAAGCTTAAATCCTATGCAATAGGCTAACGCCTAGATATTTAGTTATTGCCTGAATATCCAGGCAGTAAGCTTAATGCCTGAAATATGATGGAGTGTTTTAACCTATTGCTAAACATCATTTCAGGTAATAAGGGAACTTGAGATTTTAATTTTTAGCTCACCTTTCCTAAAAGGAAATGTGAGCTTTTCTCATCACTTGGCGTCCGTCGTCGTCGTTGTCGTCGTCGTCTGTCGTCTGTCGTCGTCGTCGTTAACAATTTTTCAAACATCTTCTCCTCTGAAACTACTGAATGGATTTGAATGAAACTTAGCATGATTGTTCCTTAAGGTATCCTGCACAAAATAACTGCTTCGATGTTTGATCCGTCAAAAAACATGGCCGCCGTTACTAAAAATAGAACATAGGGGTCAAACAACAGTTTTTCACAAATATGTCAAAAATCATTAGGTTTAGCCAAATTCTGGCAGGTTGAAAGTGTTAAGCATGATAAGAGCTACCTGTGTGCAGATTTTTGTGAAAATCTGTCAACTGATGTTTGAGTTAATGCCCATATTTGACATTTTTGGCTTTTTTTTATGTTATTATTTCAAAAATCTTCTTCTCTGAAACGACTATTCAAAATCAAATGAAACTTGGTGAGATTGTACCTTAGGGTATCCTGCAAAAAGTTTGTGCTTGGATTTTTGATTGGTTGAAAAACATGTCCGCCGTTACTAAAAATAGAACATAGGGGTCAAAATGCTGTTTTTGCTATTTTTTCCTGAATTATAGAAGAAAATGAAGATGAAAGCTACTTTTTAGGTAAACATGGTATCCTGAGTTGAATGGTGATGGTGACAATTTGTTTTGGGCAGCCATTTTTAAAATGTTAAAAATGGCTGCCATTTCCCGCCAATTTTACACTTGCTGGGATTTCAATGATATTTGGTTTATACAGTGAACATGGTATCCTAAGTTGGATGGTGATGACGAAAATTTGTTCTGTGTGGCCATTTTTGAAATGGCTGCCATTTTCGGGCCAATTTTACACTTGCTCGTATTTCAACAATATTTGGTTTTTAAAGTAAACATGATATCCTTAGTTGAATGCTGATGATGAGAATGTTGTATAACCATGATTAAACTTATTAATATGTTTTTAGCTCAATTTACAACAAACATTATTATATTAATTTAGTTTATAGGGCATTGTTTACCACGTGAGCGATTCAGGCTCTTGAGAGCCTCTTGTTTATCAACTGCATCCCCAAAAGCTGAAGCAGTTCTAGGAATCGGGTCTCTCCGTCCGTCTGTCTGTCATTCCGTAACACAATAAGATATCAGCTTGTCATGGCAACTCCTCTGAACTTACTCAACATTAAGTCCTCTTTGAACATAGAAATTTTCTGAAAATCATCATGTATCAGCTTAACTGTCATCACAACTCCTCTGAAACTACTCAACAGAAATTCCTGAAACTTGGTGTGCAGTAAGAAAATCATATAGTGCATATTATCAGGAAATTTTTATTGAAGGTTTGCCCCTTTGAACTAAAATAGAAATTTACTGAAAATCATCATGCATCAGCTTGTCATCACAACTCCTCTTAAACTACTCAACAGAAATTCCTGAAACTTGGTATGTAGGAAAAACATTATATGTAGTTGTGCATGTTATCAGGAAATTTTGATTCCTTATTTTCTATTGGAGGTTTGCCCCTTTGAACTTCGAAATTAACTGTAAATCATCATGTATCACTCATGCTTGTCATCACAACTCCTCTTAAACTACCCAACAGAATTTCAAAAAACTTGGTATGTAGCAAGAACACCATATGTTGCCTTGCATATTTTCAGGAAATTTTGATTCTTTAACTTTTATGGGAATAATTTTCCATAGTTCCATATATCTACCTGTAACATTTATTTCGTCGCATTTTCCTGAGCAACTATAAATAACTGTTGCAGCACGACGCAGGTCCAGACATTGATAGGTCTAGCTTGTTACAAATACATATTACATGTCCGAAAAAATCATGATGTTCAATAATTTAAAAATTAGATTCCAAATATTGATATGAATTAATTTTAACAGATGTTGGTATTTTCCGTATTCAAAACAGAATTATCTTGCATTTTCAGGATTCAGCCGTTGATTATAAAAGTTGATTATTAAATGCGTATTTATTTTTATTGTTTCATTTTTTGGTCAATTATTTTATTTATTTATTTTATAAAAGAAGTAATAGATCAAAACATAT
Organism: Mytilus californianus; assembly: GCF_021869535.1. Classification (NCBI taxonomy): domain Eukaryota; kingdom Metazoa; phylum Mollusca; class Bivalvia; order Mytilida; family Mytilidae; genus Mytilus; species Mytilus californianus. The sequence continues at coordinate 6,055,652 of NW_026262672.1, forward strand.
TTTATTCATTACTTTTAATAGATTCTAAAGTATTTCTTATTGTTATATTCTATTTCATTTCAGTTAAATTTTTACTTAATATTTTTAGGCACAAAAATATTTTTACCAGTATATATATACAAGTTTAAGATTTTTAGTTAGTACTGTTTTTTTAATAAGATTTTTAATTTTTTGATAATAATGTTCCATACCGTTTCAAATATTTTTTTCTCAGCAAAATTTTAAATACAAAATTATTTTTGCCCTTATTTCTATATCTTCTAATCTTTCTGATTGTCCCTGTGTTCCTAAATTAACACTCTAATTCACCATCAAAACAACATGAACAATATCTATTCAATAAATTTTGTATGCATTCCAGGAATAGATTATTTATCAAATGCAGGCATTCCTGGAACACACCTGAGCATTTACATTAACTGGTGGTCACACATATTTTTGATATGTATGTAAATCCTGCTAAAATAACAGCTGAAAATGCAAGAAAAAACGGAAACTGCAATAATCTGTGCCATACATGTACACAGGAAAAATTGCAACATATGTTTTTCATATGTTTTCAAAACATATGAAAAACATATGATTTTCATATGTTTTTCATATGTTTGTCCCAAACATATGAAAAACATATGTTTACAAACATATGTTTACATATGTTTTGAAACATATGAAAACATATGGAAGCAAACATATGTTTTCATATGTTTTATAAAATATGTTTACATATGTTTGTAAACATATGAAAAACATATGATTTTCATATGTTTTCATATGTTTTAAAGGATATTAAAAAAAAATGTTTTGAGAAAATGTCAAAATTTGTCATTTAATTATCACATACATTTTTTCATTTATTATCTATATAGCGTATTTCTCAAACAGGAAAGTTCACTTTCTACTCTTCCCACTAAAATCCCACATGATCATGATGATGAAAGCAGGTCAGCCCTGTCAGTGTCACCCCCACAGCAGAGCTATCTAATTTTGAATTGAACAGAATGTAGAATAAGTGAATGGGTTATAAATATCAAATAATAATATGAATAAATATTCTTTATTTAGTTTGTTCTTTATTCTCAATTCTTTTTTTTTTTTTTTTATTAATAATCCAATTATTCTCTATGATTCTTTATTCTATATTTCTGCCTTTTTTTACTATCTGTTCTTTATTTTGCACTTTTTGTCATTATTTTCTATTCTTAAACTCCCATCTTGATTCCAGACCCTCAAATATACGTAAATGTACGAAAGCTTGCATGGTACGTCGAACACGAAAACCCGGAAATCTTTTCACCGTTACCGTTTTTTATACTATGACGCAAAATCCATGGACGCTCACGCGATCATCTGTTGCTGTCCTTTTAAAAGTTTTTAAGAATGGACAGAGATAGATGATACAAGGAACTTTGGTTTTTCAAAGTGGTGAATCAAAAATTTATTATAAACAGATAAATTGAAATGGGTGACTTGTCGATTAACTGGAAGAAACCGGGGAACGGAACATAGAAAATTTATGAAACGAAAGTCAACGCAACAAAAGTCAAAGTGTTTTTGTTTTGATGGATAATTTTACGTACCCTAAAAGCGGAACGAAAGGTCAATATTATTATGCACATTTTGTTTAATTACTGGATTAAAGCAGGAAGATGTGTGTGCTTTATTTTTCACGAAAGACTATTTGACTGTAGATATTTGTAAACCTGAGAACGACATTGAACCCCCCCCCCCCCCCCCCCCCCCCCATATTGTAATATAAATATAATTGCATTGGGTAATCCGTTTCATTATCTATTTATATTTCATAATGAGGATATTACAAGATTTCGACACAAATACATCCCAAATAACCATATAATTTGTAAGCCCTTTAGACAATAAGACAAACTTGGAAAAAGAAAGGGATATCATATACAAGGGGAGGACATCATATACTTGATGTAATGTATTGAAATTGTTTATCTAATGTCACAACAGAACTTAATTACTTTAACTGATGCAGACCTGTATATCTTATGATACATGTGTGGTATTTGTATTTGTTTTTCAGTTGTTTTAAAACCATGAAAATGTAGACGACTTTATTATCTCTCCAGCAATTAAAAGCTATTTTACACTTAATAGATAGGGGTGCCCCTGGGGATCAATTACTCCCCCCTTTTCATATAATTTAGATTTAAAAAATGTATATACCTTTTCATACATCGCGTAGGTAATAATGTACATGTAACCTTTTCCCAATTTTAATAATGAATGATTCCAGGACATGCAGGAGTGGACAAGAATCACATTCCGGTATTACCGAGAAAATCATCACATTTGATTAAAGCTCAAATCTGAGGCTCAAATTCCTTATTTTATGTTAACTTAAGGCAAAACGAGACTTGCAACTACACAAATGTAAGAAAATTACAGGGCTTTGCATCTGAGAGGGGGGTAGGACCTTTATCGGGACTCTGGGATCGGGTGTTTTTAAGCTCAGGATTTCGGGATTGATCCTTTCGGGATCCGGGAATTCTTTTTTTTCGAATTTCGGGATGTCTGGATTTAATTTTTTTTAAATTCGGGACCTCAGAATTCCATGTTTTTAAGCCCGGGATTTCGGGATCAGGACCCCTCCTACCCCCCATCATATGACAAGTACAATAAGCCTTGATTATCCTGAGTCTGAGACTACTATTACTGAGTACTATAACAATAAACATCTAGTATTTCTCAGCCTTATCATACATGTATTATACTTCTGATAGTTTTCCACACCTATTCACATATATATATATATATATATATATATATATGTTTAAGCTAAAAAAAATTGACCCAGGCTATTACAGCGGCAGGTCTTATCACCTTGTACATTATAAGTAGAAGTGGACCCTAGAGTGCATGAATGGTCTACTTTACATCTACTTAAATGAGAATATAAAAATAAGAAGATGTGGTAAGATTGCCAATGAGAAGAGTCCAATTCTCCACAAGAGATCAAATGACATAGAAGTTAACAAGTATATTAAAGTTATGGTACAAATGTACAAGATGACTTCAACAACGAACAAAGCCCATACCAGAAAGTCAGCTATAAAAGACATTTAATGGAAATGACAAATGTTAAACAATGCAAATGAGGAAACTAACAGACTGATAATGATTTATAAACAAAACAAGGAACAAATAAACAAATATGATATACAGCAACAAGAAACAGGGCAAGTCTAGATCTGTTGTTCTTGTTTTAAAAGATCAAAATAAGCCATTTTTGCCATATAAAAATATTTAAGGCAATTTGGCAGATGTATTGTAACTTCATTTTATTATACATTTGAACATGTTATACATTATTTCTTTTAGCATTTTCAATGAAAGTACATTTTCTACATGTACTTCAACAGAACAGAATTCATTTGAGGCCTTGCTTTCTAGATTATATAATGGATTCATAGATTGTCATATTGATTTATGTGCATAAAAGGAGCAGTAGTCAATGAATAATTTTGTGATGAGAGGTATGTAATGAAGAGGATAACTTTGTTTAAATATTTTGTTGTTGTCAGACTGTATACATGTTGCAAGTTTTGAGGTCATAGACATGATAGAGTTGAAAGTTTTGATTTTGTTGTGGGCTATTTCTATAAGCAGTGACAAATTTTTTTTTTTACAGGTCAATTTTATAAAAAATAGGGTTGGAAGCTCTATTAACACTTCAATGCTTGTTCTTTTTTTGTCTTGCAACAACAGTCATGAAGGTGAGTCTTGGGCATGCTGTAACAGAGGTGAAGTCATAAACAATTTGTTAAAAATTGAGATTAGGTCAGTTTAAGAGGAACCAAACAATAACTTATGGCCGAGTTATGGTTAAATAAGTCAATAATATTTTTTGCAGTAGAAGTAGGATATCCACTTCTCATTTCCATTTCCATTGAGATTATATGATCCAAATCCCTCAGTCATGGTTGATTGACTTTGATAATTTTACTTAACTTAAATGTGAAAAGTTTCTGATTAGGTCAGTTTGAGTGAACCAATAATGATAAATCATTGATATTTGCATGAATTGATATGCAGTTGTATATGTCAGAGTACTAGCACAACAACAAATGGAAGTTTTTAACGACCTTGACTGGCTATACAGCCCTTGCACGGTCGGCTTTACTAGCACATTTCATATCCCTTGTTTTTTTATTTTGCCCAGCCCCTCAGTCATGGTCTATTGATTTTGAAACTTTGTCAAGTCATGGATGGTGTGTGACTTTGGATGTTTAAGCATTGTCATTTGAATATCAACATTTGAAATCAACTAACAGGATTTCATACAGAGAAGACATACTTCTATGTCTAAAGTTTATTCATATAATATTAATGTATACCAAAGGTTTATTATATACCAGTAATGTCTTGGATAAATTATTTATACAGGAATTACTTCATTTTGAAATGTAAATTCTAAATGGAAGATAACCATTTTTTCCAGTAAAGCACTGTTATGGTTGCATTTTTTTGTCAGATATTTTTGTAATTCATACCATAGGTCTATATCAGCATGGTCTTTTAGTTTTATGAGTTAGAAAATAACTGCTGATCAAATATGTTTACAGTAGTTATACCTCTTGGAAATAGATATTGTTAGAAAAACTGCATTGCAAGCAATCTCACACATGTCTTCATTTCTTTTAGATTATTTATAATTTATGAAAAAGGTTAAAAGAACATACATATATTTTGCTTTTTGACAGCAAATTTTATATATCCATCAATTGGCGAAGTACATTGAAGCGCTGTTCTTTTATTAAGTGCATGAAGTATGGATGGTAACACAAATGACAACATATTATGTTCATGAGTTAATATTGCCTTGTCTGAAAATAGTATACGCGAAGTACTAACATTGAACTATGGTAATGTTGTAACTCTAACGCTGTAGTGAATGATGTTATTGTATAGATTTCATAGCTACAACAACGATTAAACGTGCAATCATAAGTATTTATTGAGATTCCACAACATGCCTATAAATGGTGTATTTAAACAATTTTGCCTATGTAACAGGAAATCAAGATTTAATAAACATCAAGAGTTAATGCCTAAATATTGTTTTTTATACGACCGCAAAAAAATTTTGCCGTCGTATATTGGTATGACATTGGTGTCGTCGTCGTCCGAAGACACATTGGTTTTCGCACTCTAACTTTAGTTTAAGTGAATGGATCTCTATGAAATTTTACCATAAGGTTCAATACCACAAAAGGAAGGTTGGGATTAATTTTGGGGGTTATGGTACCAACAGTTAAGGAATAAGGGGCCAAAAATAAGCATTTTTGTAACTTCCAAGACATAACTTGTGTGTTAGTGTATGGATCTCTCTGACATTGTACCACAAGGTTCCATATCACAAAGGGAATGCTGGGATTGATTTTGGGGGTAATTGCCTCAAAATTTTAGGAATTAGGGGCCAAAAAAAAGACAAAAAACAAGCATTTTTCTAGTTTCATGACAATAACTTGTGTGTAAGTGTATGGATCTTTCTGAAATTGTACTACAAGGTTCCATATCACAAAAGAAAAGCTGGAATTGAGTTATGGGGTAACTATGTTTAGGAATAAGGGGCCAAAAAGAAGCATTTTTTTAGTTTCCAGACAATAACTTGTGTTCAAGTGTATGGATCTCTGAAATTGCACTGCAAGGTACCATACCACAAAGGGAAGGCTGGGATTGATTTTGGGGGTAATTGCCTCAAAATTTTAGGATTTGAGGCCAAAAAGGGGCAAAAAACAAGCATTTTTCTAGTTTCAGGACATTAACTTGTGTGTAAGAGTATGGATCTTTATGAAATTGTACTACAAGGTTCCATATCACAAAGGGAAAGCTGGGTTTGAGTTTGGGGGTAATTGCCCTAAAAGTTTAGGAATTTGGGACCAAAAAGGGGCCTAAAACAAACATTTTTCTAGTTTACAGACAATAACTTGTGTTCAAGTGTATGGATCTCTCTGAAATTGTACTGCAAGGTACCATACCACAAAGGGAAGGCTGGGATTGAGTTTGGGGGTGATGAATCATAAGGGGGTTCAAAAAGTTTGGGGGAGGGATTTTTTTTTCCTTTTTTTTTCTTTAAAATTTTCCGTTTTAAATTAATTGGTTATTTCTGATTTATATATAAAAGCAAATAATAATGATATGGTTTGAATAGGTAAATTAAAAAATTTTAAGTTCTTAGACCACATTCATTCTGTGTCAGAAACCTATGCTGTGTTAAATATTTAATCACAATCCAAATTCAGTGCTGTATCAAGCTTGAATGTTGTATCCATACTTGCCCCAACCATCAGGGTTCAACCTCTGCTGTCGTATCAAGCTGCGCCCAGCAGAGCATTTTATTTTAAACTGTAGACAGCAGAATAGATGATTTTATATTGGAAAAAGTTCAGTACTATACTAAGACGGGCTTAGGCTATACATATATTATTAATATTAGTTACACTGTTGATCTTTTTGTTGTTTGCTTACACATTTTTTCCATTCACTCAAAAGTAAAAATATAAATTAGTGACTCTGAGCATCAATTCATACTTCATCTACAAAAATGATCTAGTTTTTGTCTGGAGTTCTGGATTAAATTAAGATTTACAATTTTAGCTTATTACCATGGTTACCAAATGAAAGGAAAGTGCAGTATTAGAATCACTGGTGTACATGTAGATGCGGATGTCCGGCAAAAAGAACTGGTATCAAAGTAAGATCATCTGTAGAATTGCAGTTAATTTAAATAATTTAATGTTATCTATTTAAACCTTTTTCAAGTGTAATTGTACATGTTACGGCATGTATACTGTTGTTTATTTATGTCATTCTGATGTCAAGTATGCATCAAGGAATCCTTATCCTGCTCTCCTTCTTCTGCTCCACACACACACACACGCATGAGATGACAGAAGTTCAAATAATTATAGCATTTGCTTATATTATGAATTGTATATTTAAAAGTTGTTCTCGTCTAAAATATACATACATTGTAAAATATTTGCAACTGAACATTAAAATAAGCAAGAAAAATCAATCGATTATTGTTTTTGCATTATAGGAATGAGTTTTCAAACATACATGTATAACAATTGAATAATTTCCTTTTAAGCTTTTTTTATGAACCAGCATATAGATATAACATGTATAAGGAGATGAGGTACATGTATGATTCTCAATGTGACAACTATCAATTAAAAAACCAAAGGACGAAGATGTAAACATTTGCTGGTCACTGTACAGCCATAAACAATGATCAAAATCCATACCATAAAGTAACCTATTATGGCTATACATGTAACTTGTATAAGGATGAAAAAATGTGAACCAATAAAAAAAATAAAACTACACACAGTATGGCAGACAGCACCCAACATAAGAACCAAATGTCAGAATCAGCCAGAAAGGGCTGGACTCATCAACAAGCACTAAAAAGAAATAAAAAAATAATAAAAGATGCAAAAATTATGTATTCCCAAACTAAAATATCTATCAGTTCACCTTCGACAGATTTAATCAATTAATGTAACAACAAAACATTTGTCATTTCAAACAGTCTAAGAAAGCATGACTTTGTGTAATGCCAAAATATTGAACACACAAGAATATGTAGGACCATAACAGCATATAAGTATTAATAGTTGCATAGAATTTCAATTTCTGAAATACATGTTCTGCTTTTTGTCAAGCTTGCAAATTTATTTCACGAAAGCGAGACTGTGATCCTAGATTCTGCCAGAGGCGTCGCTGTCCTAAAATTTAGGTTCAGTCTGTGGTTAAATTTTTTTTGAACATTGATAACTTTGTCAAACAGACATGGGATTTTGTGAAATTGAGACAGAATATTCGAAGCTTCTTAATGACCAAACTACAGTATCCAAGGCAAAATTTTGAAAATATTCTTTTTCATATTTCTGTATTTCAACTAATAAATGGGCTTAGTTTCTGATCTAAAATTGAGAATGGAAATGGGGAATGTGTCAAAGAGACAACAACCCGACCAAAGAGCAAAAAACAGCCAAAGGCCACCAATGGGTCTGACAGTAATCACCTGAACTTGACCTCATCTTCATGGTTCATTGGATATTTTTTTCTTGCTTAGTCTGTTTTCCAGATACTATAAGGTAAAGGTGAACTATAATTGGTTTCTGGAATGATTGTAAATTAAAATTGTAAGGTGTTTAGGTTTAACTTTACATTTATCTTGCAGGCTTCATCTGACCTTAACCCTATTTTCATTGTTCATTGGTCAATATTAAATTTCTCTTGATTTGGTCTTTTTTTTAGATACTAAAAGTAAAGGTGAACTACCTTATGTTTATGGAATGATTGTAAGGTGTTTATATTTGTCTTGCAGGTACAATTCTTGCCAGATTTTTTAAAACTTATTCTATAGGTTAATATCAGCATAATCCTAGTCAAGCTTTATAAATTTGGCCGATCAACTTTTTTTAAAAGAGTTATGCCCCTTGGAAATAATAAATTTATGGAAAATGGCCTCGTAAATGCTCTCATTTTTTTTATTAAACTTATACATGTAGTATACTATTATAATGCCCTGGTCGGTTTGAAATATTTAGTATACAAGAAAAAGAACTTTTTTTCCCCCAAACACATTTTTATTTATAAAAATTTTTGAGAACAAAAAAGAAAATTGAGAATGGAAATTGGGAATATGTCAAAGAGACAACAACCTGACCAAAGAGCAAAAAAACATGTTTTTTTTTTTAATATTGCCCCTTGATAGATAAAAAATGTACGACTAGGTGGACATTGAAACTCTGTTCTTTTATTTTTACTTGCAGAAACTGAAAAGTAAAGAAACAGAACCAAAGAACGTTAATTTTAGATTAATACAATATTGAACTGAAAGTCAATTTAGTTGTCTTTCTTAATCATACAGGATGTTTCCAAAAAAGCAGCTGCATACACATGCACCAGTAATAGCCAGCAGTGAAGACAATTAAATATCTGTGTATGGTGATATAGCAATAGAAATATCACATACATCATAGGAAAATAGAAATGGAGTATGTCAAAGAGACACACATAATGACATATGAAAATAGAATATAGACAATAGAAATGGAGAATGTCAAAGAGACACACATATGAAAATAGAATATAGACAATAGAAATGGGGTATGTCAAAGAGACACACATATGAAAACAGAATATAGACAATAGAAATGGGGCATGTCAAAGAGACACACATATGAAAACAGAATAGAGACAATAAAATTGGGATATGTCAAAGAAACAAACATGAAAATATAGAATATAGACAATAGAAATAGGGTATATCAAAGAGACAAACATATGAAAATAGAATATAGACAATAGAATTTGGGTATGACAGAGACAAAAATATTAAAAATAGAATACAGACAAAAGAAATGGGGTATGCCAAAGAGACAAACATAAGAAAATAGAATATAGACAATAGAAATGGTGAATGTCGAAGAGACAAACAAACCAAAATAGAGTATACTAGACAATAGAAATGTGGTATGTCAAAGAGACAAAAATATGAAAATAGAAGAGACAACAAGTTAATAAAAAAAAAATTCTACTTGATATAAAAATTATGGAGCACTGTTATTTTTCTGCATAAAAGAATGCCTGTATACAGTTGTTTTTTATTTGTTTGAGCTTTTGATTTTGCCATGTATTTTCTGTGGAGTTTGGTATTTTGGGTTATTTACTTTTTAAAGCAACAGCTCATCACAATGAAGTATTTACACTCAAAATGAATTCCTGACAGAAAAAAAGATAATAAAGAAAACATATTAAAACATCAAAACATAACTCTAAAAAACCTACCGCAAAAAAAAATACATATATATACAAACCATGTTTAGAATCTATGAGAAAATAAATGCATTTGAACAATTAAAAACATATAAAAAATATATATTGAGGACCAAGATAAAATCATATGAAAACATATGTTTGGGCCAAACATATGAAAACATATGTTTAGGACAAACATATGAAAACATATGTTTAGGCCAGGTATGAAAACATATGAAAAACATATGTTTGTAAAAAACATATGAAAAACATATGTTTTCCATATGTTTACATGTATGAAAAACATATGTTTTTCATATGATTTTAAAAACATATGTTTTTCATATGTTTTCCATATGTTTTTCATATGTTCGAAAACATATGTTTTCATGTCGGGCCTAAACATATGTTTACATATGTTTTCAAACATATGAAAAACATATGTTAAACATATGAAAACATATGTTGCAATTTTTCCTATGTAGCTCCACTCTATCTGGGAACAAATATGATCTTAACACAATTTCAAAACAAAGTTTTTTTTTTGGGGGGGGGGGGGGGGGGTATATAGGAATCACCCTGTCCGTCTTTCCGTCCAACTGTCTGTCCATATGTCTGGTAAACGCAACTCCTCTTTAATTGATGGACCAATATTGGTAAAACTTCACACAGTTGTAGTACACAACCTGAGGATGTGCATGAAGGAAAATATTTGAAGGAGAATATAAGAATATTAAAATTTACTTAGTTAAATATAGCAATAAATGGCAAGTATTGTAAGTAAGGGCAACTTCTCCTAAACAGATTAATTAATATTGATGAAACTTTACATTGTTGTTGTACACAACCTGTAGATACATGTACATGAAGGAGGATATTTCTGGTAAGATTTTTTTTCAAGGGAGATAATTGAAATTACTTAGTTTAATAAATATCACAAATGTGGCATTAGGTCTTGTAAGCACAACTCCTCCTAAATGACTGTAGCAATATTTATTATATTTTACATAGTTCCAGTACATCACTCAGACCAGAGAATGTGCATAAATGAAGATATTGTTGGTTTTAAATATTTAAAGGGAGATAATTAACTTACTTAATATAGATGTATTTATTTTTTTTTACACACTGACTTAAAATATGCAAAGAGAGATAACTCTAATTACTATAAATTTTAAATGTTCTTCCAGTTTAATATAGCAATATGTAAATGTAGGTGCATTCCTTTTATTTAAAATAATTAATAGTAGTTCATTCATTCTGTGTCAGAAACCTATGCTGTGTTAAATATTTAATCACAATCCAAATTCAGAGCTGTATCAAGCTTAAATGTAACAAGTTTTACCTTTCTAAAAAGGTAGTGAATGCTTCGTAGTATCATAAATTACATGTTCTAGTGTGTTTTTATGTTTATATATTATTACAGAGAATATTTTAATTATTTATAAATTTCATTTCAGAGTCATTTAATGCGTATAATCTATAATTGTTATCTTTTAGGGGGAATACTTTTAAGATTATCTTTATCAATATGACAGAGCACCCGAACAAATTTAAATTTAAAAAAAATACGAGTCTAAATTGATATGGGTTAAACACGAATAAAACAATTACATAAAGGTTGCATATGAAATTCATTCAATATTTATCAGACCCGAGAAAACGTATCAGTATATATAACACTTCTATTTATATCTCACCCATATTCATTTGGACTAATGACATCTGTATTCGCAAAATTCGAATTTATCAGGTAAAAGTAATACCTATACGCTTATTAGGCGTTCCATAAAAAATCTTGATATTTTTGCGTTCCATATATATATGTTTATTCTATTTATATCTCATACAGATACAAATACAAGTGGTGCGTTTTGTAAACATTGAATCTTGAAATAATCGTGTATATTGCTGATTTACAAAGCAAAGGGTCGTGTATTAACAATATTTATTTCAATATTGAATTTTAGCAATTAATATATATGCATCATAATCATTTAAATGCGAACACGAATTACCAACTGTTGATCGGGACTATAAATACACATATTATTTTTTCCGGCATTTGATGCTTCTCATCGCACGGGAAAGTCCACAATTATTTTTCTAAATCTAGCCGATGGCTGTTGCTGTATCTCGACCCCATCATAAGGCAACCAATCAGAATGCATGTGTGATACATTATAATTTCAAGATGGCGTGGATATCGCCCGAAATTAAATCTTCGACCCTTCGGCCGAAGCAATAACAGTAGTGTAGTAAATATGCCATAATGAGATGGGGGGTATCCTTAGTGAGTTGACTCACAGTTTTATGCTTTAATACTATTTACACTCATCTGTGTCCACTTTGTTCAATGAGTTCTTATATAAATGAATTATTTTTGTAATGATTTTGATATTTCAGGTAACTGACATTTTAGTTGCTCTTATTTGTTTGAAAAGGGTGTATATAATATATGATCGATTAACTTTAAAAAAAAAATTAAAAATGTATACAAAATGTACTGAAAAACATAAAAATTTGAAATCAGAACAAATATGATGAGAGACAATATGCTATCTGTAAAATGAAAAAAAAAAAACAATCGAAAAAGGGAATATAGTGCACTGATGATTTTGATACAAATATGGCTGGTTATTAATTTATAACAATTACAAAAAAATGTAAAGCCTTGTATTCAGTCAATACAGGATTATTTGATCTTGGACTTCGTCTTCAGTCAATATACTTCTTTCAGGTCAATATATCCTAAGTGTATCGACCTCATACAACAGCTATAATTGTATATAGATTAACTTTAAAAAAATCTTTAGTGCTTAGGCATTAACTTATTGCCTAGGATTTAAGCTTAACTATCATGCCTAATTTCACTTATTGCCGCTAACATATATATAGTATGATATATTGATAAATAAAAAGTCCTTGGTACAGAAAATATAGTTTGAAAATAAATAACACATAAAAATCACATTAAATCCAACATTGTTCCTGTTAGCGCTTTCACCCCATTTCCTATGGTTCATCAGTTAGTCAGAATTTCAATGAATCAGGGAAGATCGATATATGGTGGATACTAGGTCAGGTTATTGGCAAGCAATATATGATTATTCATTCAGATTTGAAAAGAATAATATTTTTGTTCAATTTCCTTTTATTTAGGCCAGGAAAAGTTTATGGAAGGAGATTCAACGACATTCAGTCTAGTCCTGGACGCAGATGGAGTCGAAATAGATAATGATTTTTTCAACAGTTTAGAAGGAAATGTCATCCTCATGCTACTTAAAACAGGGGAGACCTGGGAACCACAAGGTAAGACTACGTCATGCATGCATGTACTCATTGGCTCATATTAAAAAAAACATTGGTCCCATATATAGCCAGAAACTGCCATAAGAGGGGACCCAGTCCAGTCATGCTTCAGTGATTCCTATATAAGACTAATTAAAGCCCTGTGTATTGATAATTTGTATTTTTTACTCAGGCCCAAGGGGGGTCTTTGTACTCTATAAAGATGCTCAGTCTGGTTTGCATAAAGGTTAATCATTTAAAATTTATTATTTCAGCATGACACAAAACAATGTTGAAAACAGTTTTTCGTGTTTTAATAAAAAAAACTTCTTGCTAAGCAAACAATTTTAGTCTAAACTTCTTAATATTTCTCATCAGGCATTAATATATACCAGTCAAAAAAGTCATCGCTAATTGATATAGTAGCTTGTGAAAAGAGACTAACCGGAACTAAAATAACCTATCATCTTCATACATTTTTAACATTGTCTTTTGTATGTAAACAGAGGCAGTCCATCTGGTACCCTGGCTCATTCCAGCTAACCATGCAGGAACCCATGCTTGAACAGCATGATTTCCCAGTTAGATCAGTTATATATACAGAGAACCTTTAAAAATTTGTCAATTGCCTTACACATCCAAAATATAAGGGGGAAAAGTAAGGAACTTCATGTTTTGATATTTATCAATTGAACCTTTACCAATTGTTATAAAATTTTGCCATTCTTCATTATTAGTTATAACTACTAATAGCCTGAGTTTCTGACTTTTTGTCACATGAATCTTGTTTTAATGTATTTTGTGCAACTTAAGTCCCACTTTGTCCCATGAATCCCTTTATTTTCTATCATCATAAAATGCCCCTTTAATCTTTATATGCAAGAAGGGACAACATTGGTGTCAGTTAGGTGCTTTATAAATGAAATTAGACTATTCATTTATTATTTTTTTATTGTAGACAATAAATTCAATAGACATGAAAGAGTAACTTTAAAATCAGAAGGTTAGTACAATTAACTAGTAGACATGCTCAAATAAAAGGTTATTAGTCCCCTACCAACGAAGTTGAAGGGGACTTTAGGTTTGCACTCTGTCCGTCTGTCCGTAATCAGCTTTCCACACTTTTTATTTTTTGTTATGCTTGAAGATATTGGTTTGATATTTGATATATAGTATAACCATGACAAGTTACATATCAAGTTCTAATTTTGTTTCGGTCAGATGATTTTTTGCAGAGTTATGACCCTTGGACTTAGAAAACTCACATAAGTAATCTGTTTTCCATATTTTGTTTTTTAATGCTTCAAGATATTGACTTGAAATTTGGCTTGTAGTTAAACCATGACAAGTTAAAGATCTGTTGCAAATTGTGTTCCGGTCTGATGATTTTTTGCAGAGTTATGGTCCTTGGACTTAGAAAATTCATGCAAGAAATACATTTCCACTATTTTTTTGTCATACTTAAAGATTTCCATTTGATATTTGGTTTATAGTTTTAACGTTACAAGTTAAAGATCAAGTTTAATTCTTTTTTCTGATCTGATGATAGTTGGCAGAGTTATATGATCCTTAGACCTAGAAAAATAACACGATTAATCAATTAAAATTCTGCATTTTTTTTAGTCATGCTTGACTATTGTCATATTGATTTGAAATTTGGTATCTATAGTTTTAACATGACATTTTACACATCAAGTTTGAATTTTGTTTTCCGGACAACAAATTTTAACTGGTAGGGGACTGTGTATTGCCATGCAATACTCTCAGAATGCTGGATACTATCCATGCTGTTCTGTGTCCACACTTGTTCTTCTTTAAAAAAACAATTTAAAAGGCCAGAATTAAAATACTTTTTGTTTTCCCAAATTAACTACCTACAGTAGCCATATGATTTAAAGATAATAAATGATGAACATGTTATTAACTTGTTGATGTATGGCAACTCAGGTAGATTATATAGTTACCAATTTAGTGTCTGTATGATTTGAACCATTCAACTAAAGGTTTTCAGGTTATAACATTTTGTTACTTTTGATGAAATGGTGGCAGAGGTAAAGTTGAAAATACATGATTTTCATTTTCACTGTTCAGGAAATTTTGAAAGATTTAAAAATGGCATTTCCAGTCGTGTCAACAATAACTCATTGAACCATTCAACCAAAGCTTTTTAAATCTGATATGTTGTTAATTATATAATGACAAAATGAAGGTCAAGTTTTATAGATATATTGTTGATTTTCATTTTCACCCTTCATGTTCAGAAGCTATGATCAGCTATGGTTAATGAAAAAAATAGCATTTCAAGTCCTGTCCAAATTATATGCCATAAGTTTATCATTATTCTAATATGACCTCTCTATTACCCTTTGTGAAAATAGCCATGATAAAATTCTCAATATATCTATATTTAGCGCAGACTCAGTAACATGCATATTTTCGGCTGTTACATTTTACTCCCATAAAAATCCAAACTTAATGTAACATATTTTGTTAAGGTTCTTTTATCATCAAAAGTTCCAATATTTATAGTTCATCCACTATTAAATATCAATATCTTTTAAAAATTTCAATTTCAATGACATATAGATATATATTTTATCCTATGTGTAATGAATTATCGGAAAAAATCATGTCCTCTCTGGGATTTTTAAAATTTTATCATTGTTCTATTTCCATTGTTTTCAAAACAAAATTGCAGACGTCATTGCTACGAAAAGAAATGGTTAAATGACTGATTTATTCTTACCAAAAACCTAACCCTTGCCAGATTACATATATATATATACAATGACATTGCTTAAGTATTTGACTGGAAATTAGAAATTTCATCGACGTAAGGGACAAAATTGACTGAGACAGGATTAGTTGCCAACGGTAAGTTTCTGAGAACATTCATTTTTACATTAAAAAAATAATACAAACAGTTAATAATAATCATTGCTTCTGTTGCTATTAAATAACTGATTTGCCTTCTTTGCCTGCTGAAAATGTATCTCTTTGATACAAATACAGTCAGAATAACACACTTTTATTTGACAATGGGGTGATACTTCAAATATAACAGCCACTTTTTCGTCGCTTCAGTATTTAAGATACATTTTTGTCCTATTTACACATGGCCTGGCCTGCCAGGCCATGTGTAAATTATACAACAAATCTATGGCTTGCATGAATTATTTCTTAATCATACTCACAAACAGTTCAACCAAAGCTTTTTAAATATTGATCTGTTGTAACTAATGTGACAAACTGAGGACAAATTAAATTTTAACAATTTTCCACTTTTGTATTTGTTTGACATGTTTGAAGAGTTTAATGATCCTTGAAATGTAGAAAAACTTGCATTATAAAAATAATTGTAAAAAAATCTGTTTGATGTCTGTGAAAGCCTTTTATTTGTTAATTTTTTTCAGAGGAAAAGATGATTGCGATGATTGATAAATTACGTGAAAAAGTTAAAAAAAGGAAACTTGTAAGTATTAAATTTCTGTTAATTTGTTTTTTTTATCTCTGGTAAATGAGGACTTGGATGAGTTGAATATCCAGTTTTCTTTTTCTTTTAAGTTCACACAATTTGTTGCATCTTGTATTCATGATAATAATGTCTTGAAAGTAAGATTATTGTACAGTTTTATAGTTCTTTTTTCATTAAGGTCTCTCACATTGTCCCTAAAGCCATACAAAAAAATCGTCATTTGTCCCTCCATTTGGTGTAAACCATTTTAAAGATCTTCTCTGAAACTACAGAACCAATCTCAACCAATCTTCAGCTGCATGATCCCTAGGGTATCTAGTATAAAGTTTGTGATTTAACTGTTACTTAAAAAACATTGGCCACCATGGCTAAAAACAGAATGTAGCCCTGCATGTGTAAAATGCACTTTTTGGCTTGATATGCATAATTCCAACCATAGTAGATTTAGGTGAGCTTCAGAGGCTGTTCAGAGCCTATTACCAACCTTGAGACAGAAAAAGGTTAATAATATCTTGATTTGCATATTTCAGATTGTGAATTATAATTGTTGTTACATATGAAATTACAAAGTTATTTTTGTTTTATGAGCTAAATTAAGGCCTTCGCGACCATACTCCTTTTATAGCAGAAGGGTCATTCATATTGTACATAACAATATTTTAAATCTGTTCTTTCAGGAACCTGCAAGACTTGATAGGGAGGTGAACATCACTAGTAGCACTCAAAGCAGTAACTTAAAATTTCATTGTGGGTGGAAGCATTACTCATTTGCTTCCAACGTGTATAAGGAAGTAAAATCCAATTCAAAAAAACTCAAACTAACTGATTGTGGGAGCCAAATTATATTTGTTAAATATAATGCAACATATGAGGAGGTAATAGAGAAGCTTACAGATAAATATTACCCCTGTGGCAGAAGCAAGAAAGGGTCTTTACATAAAATGACACTGAGCTTGGGATCTTTCACTGAAACAATAAACAGAGAAAATTTTTCAGCGTTACAATTCTACAACGAACGTAAAACTTCAGAAGCAAGGATTTACCTGTTGTCTAAGGAAAAGGTGTGTATCTATTAGCTTTGTTTATAAAAAAAATGTTGATTATTATTATTTAATCATGTCTATTTAGAATGGTATTATCAATAAGTAAACCTAAAATATCCTTATAGCTTACTACGTAACATAGTACTGTCCCAGTACAACATGTCCAATATGAATCCTTTCAGCAAATTTGAATATGATATTATTGTTGTTTTGTACCAGTATTTGATAGATTATAGTGTCAGTATAGTGTGTCTTTACATCAATTTTGAGTGCACCTATTTCCCAGCATTAAGTATTCAACTTGTTACAGTAAGTGTCAAGTCCCTCCAAGCCAAGCATTTAATTATACCCCTGCCTCTCATCTTAAGCTATATATATTAGGTGTATACTTAAGCCTGAATTATTTCTAGTAAATTTAATACAGTTAAATATGAAGTGGAGACTTCTAAATTCAGTCATTATAATAAATTTGGTGTAGGAGGATAATAATAGGAAGTATCCTGTCCATCCCTCTGTCCAAATGTCTAATGTAAGTGCAACTACTCCTTTTAAAACTAGAGGTACTGTGTTCAGAGCTCACAAAAATATACTCAGCTCCTTGCAAAGATCATGTTTTGTATTGAAAACCCCAAAGATCAATTTGACCAAAAACCAAATAGGAGGTGCACAATGGCATTATATGATTTAGAATCTCAGACAGTTTCATTAAATTATGATTTGAGTGGTTTAGGAGGAGTTGCGGATACAAAATGCGTACCCCAATTACAATACATACTGACATGTCTAAGGTATTATAATTATTATTACATTGATATGACATTAAGTTAAATCTCTTTGTCTTTTCTTTATGATACAGTAAAATATTTTAATTTTGGGGATTCCGTTATATCCTGGGTTAAAACTTTTTATAATAATATAACAGCTGCAGTAACTCAAAACTGTTGTCTGTCAGACATTTGTTTTGTAGAGCGAGGTTGTTTAAGACAAAGGGATCCTTTATCTCCTTATATTTTCTTACTGTGTGCTGAAATATTAGGCAAATTGGTGAGAAACAATGAGGAGATAAAGGGCATTACTATAGATGATACAGAATTTAAATTGTCTCAGTATGCAGACGATACTTCTTTGATTTTAGACAGCTCTTCTGAGTCGCTCTATGCATCTCTTTGTGATCTCCAATTTCATGCTGAAATCTCAGGACTAAAAATTAATATAGAAAAATCAAATGTTATTTGGATAGGTAGTAAAAAACAGTCAAAATCAAATTTGTGTTAAGTGGGGATTGAAATGGGTACATTTCAACTTCTTGGAATTACTTTTTCAGTTGACCTTGATAGAATGGTTAAGCTGAATTACAAGCCAGCTTTGGAATCTATAGATAATACACTTAACATTTGGTCAAATATAAAAAAGAAGATTTGGTGTAATATAGGATTAAACACATTTTTAGCTCAGCTGGACCATGTGAGCTTATGTCATCACTTGGCGTCCGTCGTCGTCCGTTGTCCGTCGTCGTCGTAAACTATTTCAAAGATCTTCTCCTCTGAAACCACTGGGCCAAATACTTCCAAACTTTAACATAATGTTCCTTATGGTATCTAGTTTATAAATTGTATCCATAGTTTTGATCCATTGACAAACATGGCCGCCATAGCTATAAATAGAACATGGGGGTCAAATGCAGATTTTGGCCTATATCTCAAAAACTATAGCATTTAGAGCAAATCTGACACATTGGTAAAAATGTTCAATAGGTCAAAATCTATCACCCCTGAAATTCTCAGACCAATTGGACAATCCATTGTTGGGTTGCTGCCACTAAAATGGTAATTTTTAGGAAAATTTTCAGTTTAAGGTTATTATCATGAATATTATAATAGATAGACAGAAAGTGTAAATAGCAAAAATGTTAAACAAAGTAAGATCTACAAAAAAGTTCAAATGACCAAAATTGTCAATTGACCCCTTAAAGAGTTATTACCCTTTAAAAACAATTTTACACAATTTTGTCATCATGTTTGCTAACATTTAAAAATCTTCTGCTCTGATGCAGACTACTTGGCCAAATACTTTGAAACTTTAACTGTATACAAAGTTTTGATCCATTTACAAACATGGCTGCCATAGCTATAAATAGAACATAGGGGCAAATGCAGATTTTGGCCCATATCTTAGAAACTAAAGCATTTAATTAGAACAAATCTTGACATGGGTTAAAATGTTCATTAGGTCAAGATATATCACCACTGAAATTTTCAGAAATAATTGGACAATCCATTGCTGGGTTGCTGCCACTAAAATGGTAATTTTAAGGAAATTTTGCAGTTTTAGATTATTATCTTGAATATTATGATAGATAGAGAGAAAGTGTAAATGGCAAAAATGTTCAGCAAAGTAAGATCTGCAGATAAGTCAAATGACCAAAATTGTTAATTGACCCCTTAAGGAGTTATTGCCCTTTAAAGACAATTTTACACAATTGTGTCATCAACACAATCATATTTGCTAACATTTGAAAATCTTCTGCAGCCGCTCTGAAACTACTTGGCCAAATACTTTGAAACTTTCACTAAATGTTTCTCAGGTTATTGAGTTAATGAATTATATCTGAAGTTTTGTTCATCGACAAACATGGCTGCCATGTCTAAAAGAAGAACATAAGGTCAAATGCAGTTTTTGCAGCTTATTGATGATTTAACATGTTTAAAGGAAATTTTGCAGTTTTAGGTTATTGTCTAGAATATTGTTATAGATAAAGATAAACACCAAAAATAATCATTGATGAAAGATTTAAGCAAAAAATTACAGGTGAGCGACTCAGGCTCTTGAGAGCCTCTTGTTTCTAGAGGTAATTGATGTGTAAACTCGGTCTGTTAACTCACAAACTGAAGTAAAGTCTGAAGGACTTTTATGATAAGTTTGTGAGTAAGCGACCCAGTTTACACATAAATAACCTATGGAAAAAATGTGTTTAATCCTTATAATTCTTAATCCTTGCATTATTTATTATTTCTTCTTAATTTAACTTTCTTTTCGCCCCCAAATTCCATTCATGTGTACCACATGAATAATTATGTTATTCTATTCCGAATACCTTTATTTACATACATGTTGTTGCTTATTAGGGCCCTGCCAAAGGTGGGTCGCCCTATAGTGATCAGTCTGTCCGTCCGTCTGTCCGTCAGTCTGTTCGTAACAAAATCTTGTCTGCTCCATATCTTGAAAACCGTTATGATTTCAAAGTTTAAGCTTCACATGTATATTGACCAACACCAGAGGGTGTGTCATAATGTATGTTCAACTTCGTAGGTCAAAGGTTAAGGTCAAAAACTTAGGTTTTAGTATAGAACCCCATGTCCTGTGGGAAAGATCCTGTCTGCTCCATATCTCAAGAACCGTTATGATTTCAAAGTTTATACTTCACCATGGGCAACAGCATTCTTAAGTGGTAGAAAACAACAAGTACGGGTAAACAGCAGCTACTCAGAATTCAAACAGGTGACAAGCAGCATCCCTCAGGGCAGTGTACTGGGACCAATATTGTTCGTCATTTACATTATTACGTCGTTTAAAGCATTAGCAAGGCCTAACCTCGAATATGCAAACGCTATATGCCATAATATGTATATTGACCAACACCAGAGAGTGTATCATAATGTATGTTCAACTTTGTAGGTCAAAGGTCAAGGACAAAAACTTAAGTGTTAGTATAGAACCCGATGTCCTATGGGAAAGATCATGTTCGCTCCATATCTCGTGAACCGTTATGATTTCAAAGTTTATACTTCACATGTATATTGACCAACACCAGAGGGCGTGTCATAATGTATGTTCAACTTTGTAGGTCAAAGGTCAAGGTAAAAAGACTTACATTTGGGAATCCCATGTCCTATGGTAAAGATTGTGTCTGTTATGGACAGCGGGGCCCACTGTATTGGCTCCCATTTCACTGATATCTAGTTATTTCAATAAAGCTTATTCATTATAAAAAAAAGTTAATCAGCTATTTTGTGTGTGTCAATTCCTGCCTGGACATTTTGGGCTGATCATTTTGATGTATCATGCTGCATTTTGTAAATCAAAGGATTGGTAATATTGGCATATTAATAAGTTACTGTAGTTGATTATCAGCCTATTTAAAATTTATCAAATCAAGTAAACATTGTGCATTTGTTTTTACAGATACATGACATGCTTGCCATAACCGATTCCGATTCTGATGAATTGGAAAGTTTAGGATTTCCCGGAAACATGTCCCCACCAGAGCCTGAAATAATACTAGGAGTTGGAAAGCCTATGACATCTCCAGCCATGAATGTTTCTTTTAGATCATCAACACTAGGAACACCGAACATTGCAACTCCTCAGGCAATTGTTTCTAGTAGAACACCTACACTAGGAACACCCACACTAGGAACACCCACACTAGGAACATCAATAGGAGCTTTTGGTGGAACACCAATAGGTGCTACTGA
This sequence comes from Mytilus californianus, assembly GCF_021869535.1. Classification (NCBI taxonomy): domain Eukaryota; kingdom Metazoa; phylum Mollusca; class Bivalvia; order Mytilida; family Mytilidae; genus Mytilus; species Mytilus californianus. Next base: position 6,077,737 of record NW_026262672.1, read on the forward strand.
TACAAACAAACCTATTGTATTTCATGCTGATACACCTACAGTAAGTTTTCTATATAGGAACAAGCTAAGCATTTTATCATTTAACTCTTTAACCTTTTTTAAAAAACTTTGGCACATGTTTATATATTTTTATACACTCCCCAAAAAACAAAAGTTTTGGGGGGTTTATAGGAATCACCCTGTCCGTCTGTCTGTCTGTATATGTCTTGTAAGCGCAACTACTCCTTAATGAATGGACTAATATTGATGAATCTTCACACAGTTGTAGTACATGATATAAGGATGTGCATGAAGGAAAATATTTCTGGTAGGAATTATTTCAAGGGAGATAATTGAATCTACTGAATTAAATATAGCAATAAATGGCAACAAGTCTTGAAAGCGCAACTTCTCCTAAACAGATAAATCAATATTGATGAAACTTTACACAGTTGTTGTACACAACCTGTAAACGTGCATGAAGGAGGATATTTCTGGTCAGATTTTTTTCAAGGGAGATAATTGAAATCACTTAGTTTAAATATCCAATATTTGGCATTAAGCACAACTCCTCCTAAATGACTGGAGTAATATTAATTAAACGTTACACAGTTCCAGTACATGACCAGAGAATGTGCATAAAGGAAGATATTCTTGGTCTGAAATATTTAAAGGAAGATAATTAACTTGCTTTAAATAGATGTAGTTATATTTTTCTGGTTTCTACACACTGACTTAAAATATGCAAAGAGAGATAACTCTAATTATTATTAATTTTAAATTTTCTTTTATTTAAAGTCATAAATAGTAGTTACACATTCCTTTTGTGTCAGAAACTTCTGTTGTGTTAACTATTTAATCACAATCCAAATTTAAAGCTGCATGTATCAAGCTTGAATGTACCGTAGTGTAGTAAAAATGCCATAATGGGATGGGGTATCCTTAGTGAGTTGGCTCGCAGTTTTATGCAATATTCACTATCCACACTCATCTGTGTCCACTCTTGTTATTAATTGATAGCTGTGAATTATTCTCAAGAATTATAAGCTTAAAAGAGGTGACTTGATTATCATCCAATGATACCCTGACGACATAATAGTAAATGAAGTATAACCAACATAAAAAACACTACACAATTAAATACATTATATGATATTTCTCAACTCTTGTCCAAGCCTCAGGTTTGTCAAGTTCTGAAGAGAAATATTGATTTTAATAAAAAAAAATCATATTAAATTGATAGACTTATTTCATTTAGAACTTTTAGTTGTCTAAATATCAACAGATTTGACATGTATATCTTAAAGTCATATGAAAAGAGTTGATGGAAAAAATTATGTTCCCTAAATTATTCATCCAATACATGCACATATACTTAACTAAGACCTTTGTAATATATTTTCACTTTTTATATTGAGTGTAATGTGTAATTTACAAACAAAATAATGCGTTTGTTGATTTTATATGGAAACCATCTTTCCTAATTAAACTTAGTGACGAACTTGCGATGTTCTCTGACACGTTTATATTGATAAACAATCGACAAAAGTGTGCACTGAAAGCAGGTGGTTAATAAGTGTGACAATTGAGCTTTGTTGATTAATCCATTTTTAAAATATTTTCTGCGTGTTTTTGTTTGTTAATCAACCTTATAAAACTGTTTTAAAACAAATTTGTGTATAAAAAGATTTCTTTCATCATCGATCAAAAAATATGTCTTAATTTCCAATGAATGTTGGTTTATTTTTAATTTAATTTTAATATTGTACTTGCGCAGTAACGGCTTTCACATTGTTTAAGAGGAATATCATGCATACGGAAAAGCATTCGTTGAATATCAGATTAATTACTTGCTGGAAGTAAATAATTCAGAAGCCGTACATTTCATAAAGTTTTACAATAAAACACAAGAGTTTTCACTAAAAGAAGTATATGGATAAAGGTTAACTATTTAGTTTAAAAAAACATGTTCAACTTTTTTTTTCAACAACTCGTTTCATATGACTTTAAGATTGCACATGTACAGATGTAGTATATATACATGCTCTACAAAATAAATTTTAATATTTTCGTACGACTGATGCAGATTTAATTGAGTTGAATCCTTTGTGAAAGGCCGCTGCCTGGATATATTGGTTTCTATTGATAACAACAAATGACAAACAACATCCATTTAATATTAAAACTATATATGACATCTTGAGTGAGATACCATGGAACATGCAACACTCTCCTGCCTTAACTACATTTGGAAATCTATCAATTATAATAAAATTATATTATTCAGATCAAGTAAAGTATACACAAATTTTGCTTGCTGATTAATGATGTTATATTTTAGCTTTGGTATTTTTTTTTTCAGGTTACATTCTCATATGACAGACGCTGTCAGATCTGTGTGGACCGGGAAAGGGATGCCTACCTGTCACCTTGTGGTCACACATTTTGTCTTGTCTGTGCATTGCAAGTTGAAAATATGGGGCAAAACTGTCCATCCTGTAGGGGGGAAATTGACAAAGTGTGTTCCATGTTTCTATAAGTTGTTATTCGTGTTGATAGATTGTACTTTTTTGTAATAGGAGTGTAAATGTAAAATGATATTATGTTTGCAAGTATTAGACAAATATATATGCTGGTTCAAAGAATGAGGTAGAAAGATGTAAGCAAATGTTTTTTTTTCTTTTCAAAGTGTGAAAAAGCATTAAATAATGTTATTTAATGAACTGAAGTATATTAAGGTAAAAAATTACTTATTTTAACTTCATCTACAATTTAGGTATGTGAAATGTTAAAAAAACTTCCTTTTCACGAAATTCAGTATTAATGACTATTCGGGGACTATTCTTTTAATCACAAAATTTATGTTAATAGAAAATTGTCGGAAATTGTAGTCAGTGTGTAGTGTCCATAACCATCCGAATTCTTGTAAAAAAGTGTATTTTAAAGATTTGTCTTTTCAGAAATTCATTTTTTAATCATTCCTGAAGTGAACAGCACTTCTTCTGTTTAGATATGTTTAAAGTTTTACTTCAGATTTGAAATTACTTAATTTGTCCTGTCAATGTCAATATGGCTTGTTTGTTTTCATTGAAATAACTTTAATTACATAAATTCATTTATAATCCAGCAGCATTTTGGTGTTAAAAATGTAAACATTAATAGAAAAATACACTAATTTAGAACATTTTCAATTAAAAAGATTGTGTCTATTACAAACGGTTTTCAATTTATAATCATTTGAAAAATTTTTAAAATAAAATCCCATAGGGTTCTATAGTAAAACCCTTCTTTCTTTTTGCCCCTCAAAGTACCCCTTTATAAACCCCATTGCACAAACAAAACACTGATTGCACCACTAGACATGTTAGTCTAACATATTGTGAAACCCTAAGTTAATCTGACAAGCGGTTTTGGAGAACGGGTGCGGCAAGTTCAAATTTAAAAGTAGTGGAAGAGGAAGAAGAAGAATAATAATAATAATAATAACTGAGCAAAACCAATAAGTCTTACCAAACTTCGTTTGGGAGATTTGGGAGACTTAATAAACAGGATTCTGAAGGTGTGCTTCTCTGGAGAAAAAATTGTTTTGCAAAATAAAAGGGTGCATATTGCAGATTAACAAAGAAAATAAACATGCATTAATAATTTCAATATTCAATTTCAGTATGCATAGTAAAACGAACATGAATTAATGACAATTGATCACAACTGTAATTCACATAGTTAATTTCCCCACATTTGATATCTTATCCTGAGACGAGAAAAGTCTGTAATTCTTTATCTCATTTAAGCCAATAGCTGTTGCTGAAACTACGCCGCAACATAAAGCCACCAATCAGTATCTATTTGTAATAAGTAATTATTTCAATATGGCGTGTATGTGGACTGAAACTAAAAGCTCCGTACGGTGATGCAAAGCAAAAATGTTTCAATTTTTATTTCGTATAACTACAAATAAAGTATACAAGTACACAACAAACAGAACACAATTGGTTAAAATATTTTTATTGAATTTAAATGCAATAATAATGAATATTCATCAAACATTTAAATATTTGCATAGAAAACTTGTTTTTAGTTTCATCGTTCTCTTTTACATGAATGTTTTCACGAGAACATCCTTGTTGAGAACATGCAAAACATTGAGAGTAAAAATTTTTAACTAGTCAGTGTTTCAACTGTTTGCAATTAGATATATGCTTCTATATTTTCAACTGCACAACACAGTAAAATAAATATTTACTGCAATTTAATGTTCAAGCTGTTTCCATCAGGTTAATATTATTTGCTGTCTTTAACTGTATAATTTCTTTGCATAATAATTGACTGTTTCATCATCATTTTAGTTTTTACGTTCTAAATTTAGAATGCTAGCTATGCAAGTATTTTACCAGATTTTTCATTTAATTATACTGATCCTATTCAACTATATAATATCACTTGCCAATTTCTATTTGATAATACTAAGCAGTTTATATCTCTCCATTGCATTATAGTTTTAAACTTGCATTACCTTCATAAAAGTTCACCAAAAAAGGAAGTATTCTAACTTTTTATTGAAGAGTTTCTTTTTGCTACATTTTATTACCACAAAGAAACTATCGAACAACAAAGTCCAACAAATATGATGACTGAAATGCATGACACTGAAAACATATACTTCATTCTTGTTAAGTAAATGGTATGACTTAAATATTTCTTAAAATATTATTCAATACCAATACTTTGTATTGGATTTATCCCAGGAAATGAAAACAAGGGACACAATTAAATTCAAAAATATTTTCCTAAGCTTCTAATAAATCATAAAATGAAGAGCAATATTTTTTTTATGAGAAAAAAAAACCATTTTAAATAGTTTATTGATATTTTGGACAATATTAATAAATTTTTAGAACTAGTGTTGTTGAATAATTTAGCTTTCAAAATTTCTGTTATTCTATTAAAGTTTTTAATAATAATATGAGGCAGGCATTACATGTGACAGGGGATGAAGTCTGTACAAATTATTTTTAGAATCCAAGAATCATTTTAACTTCAGAATCTGTTGAAAAAGAAACCTAATGTTTGACCTATTATTAGAGATAATAGTTGTGACATCATTTTAAATGTAAACAAAGAAACGCTATCATCAGGTAGAATGTTTTTTTACAGGGGATGACCGTGAGGGCATTCTGGTGTATTGTTGCCACAGACATTTCTACCCATGTGACTTGTGTTTTTGACTGATAACTGATTTCATATAATTAAGCAGATATTATCAAGTACAAAATAATATTCCTTATCACTTGTTATATATTGATTTTATCAATAAATATTCATGAAAGTTATTTTTAAGAACATAGATAAATGATATGAAAATTTTTTGTCGTCAGACATATATTTATAAATAACAAATCAAGAATACCGAAAATTTGTGTTAAAGCATTCAGAAGAATATCTCATGAACCTTTTGTAATAAACGCTGGAAAATATGAATGTCGGGTTGTCAGATCTGTCTGAAAATTTCAGTGCAGATGGTTTCAACCTGATGAACATTTTAACCCCTGTCAGATTGCTTTAAATGCTTAAGTTTCAAATATACAAGCCAAAAACTGCATTATACCCCTATGTTCTATTTTTAGCCATGTCGGCCACGCAGGCAAGGTCATCAGACACATTTTATAAACTAGATACCCCAATGATGATTGTGGCCAAGTTTGGTTAAATTTGTCTCAGTAGTTTGAGGAGAAGATTTTTGTAAAAAGATTACAAAAATTTACGAAAAATTGTTAAAAATTGACTATAAAGAGCAATAACTCCTTAAGGGGACAGTTGACAATTTTGGTCATGTTGACTTGTATATAGATCTCACTTTGCTGAACATGATTGCTGCTTACAGTTTATCCCTATCTATAATAATATTCAAGATGATAACCAAAAACTGCAAAATTTCCTTAAATACAAATTCAGGGGCAGCAACCCAACAATAGGTTATCTGATTCGTCTGAAAATTTATGAGCATGTAGATCTAAACCTGATGAACAGTTTTACCCCAGTCAGGTTTGCTCTTAATGCTTTAATTTCAGAGATATAAGCCAAAAACTGCATTTTACCCCTCTGTTCTATTTTTAGCCATGTCTGCCATCTTAGTTGGCAGGCGGGGTCATCGGACACATTTTATAAACAAGATACCCCAATGATGATTGTGGCCAAAGTTTAATTAAAATTTTCTCAGTAGTTTCAGAGGAGAAGATTTTTGTAAAAGATTAAAACAAAATCCTTAAAATTATCAATTCAGGGGCAGCAACCCAACAACAGAATGTCCGATGTATCTGAAAATTTCAGTGCAGATAGATCTTGACCTAATAAACAATTTTACCCTTGTCAGATTTGCTCTAAATGCTTTGGTTTCAGAGATATAAACCAAAATCTACATTTTACCCCTATGTTCTATTTTTAACCATGGCGGCCATCTTGGTTGGTTGGCCAGGTCACCGGACACATTTTTTAAACTAGATACCCCAATGATGATTGTGGCCAATTTTAGTTTAATTTGGCCAAGTAGTTTCAGAGGAGAAGATTTTTGTAAAAGTTAACGACGACGACGGACGCCAAGTGATGAGAAAAGTTCACTCGGCCCTTTGGGCCAGGTGAGCTAAAAATTGACTATAAAGGGCAATAACTCCTTAAGGGGTCAATTGACAATTTTGGTCATGCTGACTTATTTGTAGATCTTACTTTGCTGTACATTATTGCTGTTTACAGTTTATCTCTATCTATAATAATATTCAAGATAATAACCAAAAGCTGCAAAATTTTCTTAAAATTACCAATTCAGGGGCAGCAACCCAACAACGTGTTGCCTGATTGGTCTGAAAATTTCAGGGCAGATAGATCTTGACCTGATAAACAATTTTACCCCTAACTTAATATATTTTTGCTGAAACTATTTTATATTACAGTAAAATAAATATTATCTTTATTAGTATCTCAAATATGTAAGTAAACTAATGTAGAGTAATGGAACAGTATAATTTATCGATAAAAAAATACTCGAATTTGTTTTCAATCAGATACTTAAATAAAATTATAAAAAAAGCGTTTCTCAAAAATTAACGGAAACATGACGAATAAAGTAGGTCCACTAGTACAAGGCAAGTTTGCGATAAGAAGTACCGTGAATTAAATTAAGTTATCAAAGACAATATCACTGTTATACAAGATGAATATGTTCACAAGGTTGAAACGGAACCAGCTTCTCCAAAGTATAGTAGTCGTGGCAGACAGATAAAACCTCCAATAAAGTTTTCGCCATAGCAGACAACATAATAACAAAATACAGTCAAAAGAATGCCATTTTTTTTAAGGAAGGGAGGGTAGTTACTTATTTGAAATGATGTAAAGTGTAGTGTACTTATGATGCATATGGTGCGCATTAGAGTACCAATTAACCATAATACAAGATATACTATCAAAATATATATACAAGTACAAACTATACATTTTTTTTTATATTACTTAACATATTCAATTAACATGTCTTATACTCTAAATATACTATAAATATACTCGTTGATATGTTTTTAACAAGAACATAACCTTAACCTCGCATGAATACATGTTTCTGTGATTCTGAGCAAGTGTTCAGATAATTTATTAGCACATAATTTATATGTTTTTTTTTGTTGTTGTTATGAGTTAATTATGGATGTACAGTATTCCCGGTATACGCGCATGAACAATTTTTTTGCAATGCGTATTTATGTACTTTCGGTACTGTGGGTAACCGGATGCTGTGGGTATATTGATTAATTTGGATCGATTTTGAAAACGTTGAATTAGTATATGTGTACCAATGTAACACGGCTTATGAATAGTCGGGGTGGGCATGTTCTATTATACGGCAATTTGTTGGCCATAGACTCTTAGTTTTCGGTTACGTTGATAGAAACGTGTACACTAATACTGAATAAACACAATTTTGTTTTCAAATGACTGGCTAATGTGGGCCATGTCAGAATTGTCAAGAGTAATATTTGACATAATATATTTCTATAGTTTATTTTTATTCTAAAGGGGGAGATGTGCTAGTCGATTGACTGAATAATTTGATCAGTAAAAACAAATGCATTTATATAATGTCATCTAAAAACTTTTGGTTCCTATTTCAGGATGGAGATTCAGATATTTACCGATGGGGATTTCGATGAGGAAAACTTGGAAAACAGAATTGAATTTTTGTATACGCCTATGTCAATGAAATGTCCAATTGATGGCTGTAATGCAAGTCGATTTGGTTCCAAAGCAAAATACCAAAGACATTGGGATGAAATACATTTGTTCTTATCCCAAAGGGTGACTGGGGAATAGAAATATGGTCACCATTGGTCTTCCTCCGACCGGCGGTAAAACCCTCGCTAAAGTGGGGCGTCCGTTTGGCTGTGCGGGATGTACAAGTTCGCAGTCATGTCCGGTCAGAATGGGGACGTTAAATCCGATGCCTCGTGTAAAGAGAAAGCCACGTTCTTTGCACTTTAAGAACCCTTGCAACAACTCTTTTAGGGGCCCGTAGGTGACCTGTTGCAAGGCTAAATTTCTGTCCTTATCCAATTTACCCTCATTTCCCCGCGGCAGTCCAAATTTCCCCGACCTTCATCCCGGACGGCCTCTATTACAGGACCTACCTATTTTATTTATTTTTAACTTGTTCTCGTCCTGAACATACATGAAATATTTGCCACTGGACGTTAAGCAACCAACAATCAATCAATCATTTGTTCTAAACCATTAACTACAGTTGTCCTGAGAAAATATGTAAAACAGTGTGCATGAGAAAAGCCGACATGAAACAACATTTAAAAAAAATTCATGAAATCCAAAATCCACTGAAACTTGAAACACAACTGACAAACTGTAAAAAAAGGTGAGAGAGAACAAGGGGTTTGTCGATCCCGGTGTATTCATTTTTCGTTAAATTTGATAATAAACACAAAACATTCATTTGAATGATTATAAGATATATTTGTAGTTTATTTTATAATCATATAGCAAATTTCATGTGGTACATATTTTTTTTTGCGTTAATCAAAAAATAAATTCATGCGCCAGGCCAATACAATGACACAAATATACAATTCACGTGTGATAGAGGTTACACGTGGGGAAATAAAATTCCTTATCTCCAATTTAAAAGAATTATAAGGAATAAACGCCTTTTTACAGGAATTTATTGGTGTATATAAACTGGACCAAGTCACTCACAAATATTATATTTGTTTGTGAGTGATTTGGTCGAGTTTATACACCAATAAATTCCTTTAAAAAGTCGTTTAAAACTGTAATATAATATACTTGTATTGCAATTCCCTAAACAAATTATTGAAAGAAAATGGTCATTTTCTGTCCAAATTTTCTTTGCTGATCGAATTATATGGGTATAGGTCTGGTGCTGGCTTGCTTTTTGTGCCCCACTTAGGGGCATTATGTTTTTCGGTCTGTACGTCCGTTCGTGCGTTCGTCCCGCTTCAGGTTAAAGTTTTTGGTCAAGGTAATTTTTGATGAAGTTGAAGTCCAATCAACTTGAAACTTAGTACACATGTTCCCTTTGATATGATCTTTCTAATTTGAATGCCAATTTCACGGTCACTGAACATAGAAAATGATAGTGCGAGTGGGGCATCCGTGTACTATGGACACATTCTTGTTTCTCTCTACAATCTGAACTTTAAATATATATCTGTTTGGAAGTAATTAATGAAAACTTATAAAATAACTATATGTCATTACATGTGACTTAAAGAAAAAAACTAGACATTTTTGACATTACCAATAAGGCCCTTCTACGTGTTTTGTTGAAAAATACATAGGTATTGTTTATAAAAATGTTTAACCCTTCTATTCAGGGTATATGCAAACACTAAACAAATGAAAAACCACCATCACTTATGTGCAGTATTACAATTTCACTTTCTTTTTATTATCTAATAGAAGACAATTTCACTTTCTTTTTATTATCTAATAGAAGACAGCATATTGAAGCTATCCTTTTCTCTCTTTGACTTTTTCGAAGCTGTTTGAATGTATAGCTTTGGTCAATATTTGTCCACATTTCCTTTGCTGGTGGAAATATATGGCTGAAGGTCTGATGCTAGCTTACCATTTTCTCTACAATCTGTACTTTCAATGTAATCTGTATCGAACTAATTGGTGCAAACTTTTAAAATGTGTGACGAGTTTTGACATTACCAACAAGGCCTTTCTACGACTTTTCTTGAAAAATACATAGGTATTAATTACAAAAGTTTTGGACCCTTTGATACAGGGCGCATGCGAACACTAAACAAATGAAATACCACCATTACTAATGAGAGTGTACTACAATTTCACTTACTTTTTATTATCTGAAAGACCGCATACTGAAGCTACTTTTTTTCTCTTTTGACTATTTCGTAGCTGTTTGTATGTATACCTTTGGTCAATAATTGTCCCAATTTGCTTTCTTGGTGGAAATATATGAGTATAGGCCTGGTGCTGACTTACCCTTTTCTCTACAATTTGTACTTTTAATTTTATATCTGTATCGAAGTAAATAATGCAAAATGCATTTTCACTAGTCAGTGAACTTGCTCCTTTTATCCAATGCAACGTCACACAGGTGTATGAAAAATAAGTTTGTCGTTGATAGTACAAAAAGTTATCTTGTGCATGGTAAATATGCCGACATCTTACTGTAGTTATCTTGCTGACAAAGACAATAGTAGACTCGTCATTTAAAGTTAAAATAAGTCATCCGTTTGTATGAAATAGGTTACAATAATACGTCACCTTAATCCTGAATTATATACAAATATATTGATGATTTACTCATTTACTTATATTTCACATGATTTTCAGTTCTGATTTGTAATCGATTCCAGTTCATGATCTAGTTAATGTATCATTAAAATGAACGAAACGCCATTGATTGACTTTGGTATTGAAATATGATCCTCCCTGGATCTGTCGACCGGTTGAAAAAATCCTCATCCGACCGATAGTTAAAACTTTGCTAAAAGGTGTGTCCGTTATGCTGTGCGGGATGTACAAGTTCACATCAACGGCCGTTTAAAATTGGGACCTTAAATCCGATGCCTCGTGTACAGAGGCGAAATGTCTGTCCCTATCCAATTTACCTCATTTTTCAAAGCTAGTCCGAATTTCCCCGACATTCATCTATTACATGACTTGTATATTGTATTTATTGTTCATTTGTTTTCGTCTTGAACATGCATGAAATTTTAGCCACTGAACGTTCAGCAACCAACAACCAATCAATCGTATAAGAGAAATGTTTAAGAAGTAATTCTAGAAATGATTCAATATGGGCATGTTCTGGCCGCATAGTCTGATACAATGCATTCTCGAGTTATACATCCTTTAGTCTATTTAAAATATCATTGACGAAACTGTTGAGCTTTTTCGACTTTTTGTTGTTTTTCAGTTTTGATAAATTTAATGTCACAAACTCTTTCTGAACTAGGTTTTCTCTGTAGTGGTTTAGGTCTGTCCCATCGACACGCATTATATGAACATTCTTTTTGTTTTTGTTTATACAGTTGTGTAAAGATGTGCACATAGCCCTGCTTCCCCTGCTTTACAGTTGCTACACGCACTAACAATTAGTCCATTTTGATGGTTCTTATAGGCAGTGAGTAGTACTTGGCAGTCTTTCCAGTGACTCCGATTTGAAAATAATGATAAAAAGGATACAGTAACTCGAAATATAATTGTGTTCTGATCCTTAATTTACTGGATTATATTCAATGCCTCTGACGAATTCTTCATTACATGTATTTATGAACAAAATGCACACGAGGGATTGAAGGCACATAAACAATACAATACAAATATACATTATCTGTTTGCCTTTCACATTTGCAGTTCGTCAACATCTTTAATGGATATATCCTGAGTATAAGTAAAGTCAAGTGGTTTCCATGAATTTGAAACTAAAATTAATGGAAATAACTGGAACTCTTTTTACTTCTCAAAAATCAGGAATCCCCATTTGACAAAAGACCGAAAAACGCGTTTGACTTCTTCATCATTTTAACATGATTTCTCTAAATTCCACTTTTTCAAACAATCTTATAAATCCACAACTTTCCATTTTGACAGCTGTTGTTGACATTCTGAATCTGATGACTTAACTTTAAAAAAAATAAATAAATATTAAGTTTTGTCGTCCACTAGAAAACATTACATTTTTCAATATATTTGAATGGTCTCGGGTAATAAATGATTTCACAGTAAATTTTCAATAATTACCATATACACGTACATGTTACAATGTTTTCCCCTCACTGTGTTTCCCCCTTCGCCCAGACAAACTTTTGGACCCACCACGAACTACTGTTAGACAATCATTTGGCAGTCAGAAACGTCACCAATCCCAATAACTATTATTGGACATAATGCAAAACTTAAGTCTAGAAAAAAAAATCAGAACTGAAACCAGGAAGGTGGAATGATCCCATGTTTACTAAAAGTGGTGCAGTCGGATGAAAACAGCGAACAGAAAGTAGGAAAATGATTAACTTATTATTCTTCGTGTTTTTTTTTTTTTTTTTACATGAAATCATATTAAACATTACTAAATGCATGATATGTGCATGAAAACTAATGTCCAAGTAGCATTTTTGAGTTAAAAAAAATTGAAGATCGGCTGTTTTGCATGTAAGCCTATGGAGCTGTCTCTTACAATACTGCGACCTGGGTAGTGATTTTTGGATATATTTTTTTCAAGTTAAAAAATAAAATTTCCAAGGATGCTGCAACTGGTTTACATATTCTGTGTATGGTATTATTAAAATTGATCCTCAGTGAAAAGTTGTGCAATTAGCAGGCTTAATTTAAAAAAATTACCAAAATGTCTAAAATTCCAAGGTTTGCTAAATTTGGTCGACAGTATTTACAGTCAATCAAAGAGAACTCGTGATCCAAAATAAAGTCGTTTTAAAGTGAAGTGGCCAAATGCAAAAACAATTTTTAAACTGCCCTATAGATTTATGTTTATGTAACAAAATGACCAAACAGAGTTAGCTGCGGATTTGCATGTTTTACACCTATGTCGCAATAGTTTGTGTATTAATCTTGAACATTTGTCTCTAAAACCTAATGTTAATAATAGCAGGCAAATATGTAAAAACTTAGTTCCACAGACCCATGTAAAATGCATATTTATTTGCAGCATCTAAGTAAAATACCTAAATGTCGCTTAGTATAAGAATGATCAGCAAGAGTTCTCCGTTCTTCTGTCAGTTATTCTGAATCCAAAAGATCTTACTGATATGTCTCCCTTTCTATATATTTTTCATCATAAAGCTAAAAACTTTCAAGTTTCGAAACAGTTCGTTCATGTTTAACAACAGTTTTTTTTACGCATCTAGTGGTATTCATAAATATCGTTTTTATTTTTCAGTTGATGAATCAGACGCCAATTTGGAGAAAGTGGTACAGTACGAGCTGCACATTTTAAAACAGCTGATTCTCCAGTCTGTGATTAATTCTGGGTGCAGTGGAGTGACTTATAGCAGGAAAAATTCTTTGGAAGGTAATATCTTTAGGATTAGAATTATTATATTGATTGATTGTTGGTTGCTTAACGTCCAGTGGCAAATATTTCATGCATATTCAGGACGAGAACAAGTTCACAATAAATACAATAGGTAGGTTCTGTAATAGATTAAGGGATTAAGGTCGGAGAAATTTAGACTGCCACGGGAAATGAGGGTATATTTGATAGGGACAGAAATTTAGCCTTGCAACAGGCCACCTACGGACCCCTCAAAGAGTTGTTGCAAGGGTTCTTAACGTGCAAAGAGCGTGGCACTCTCTTTACACGAGGCATCGGATTTAACGTCCCCATTCTGACCGGACGTGGCTGCAAATTTGTATATCCCGCACAGCCAAACGGACGCCCCACTTTAGCACGGGTTTTACTGCCGGTCGGAGGAAGACCAATGGTGACCATACTTCTATTCCCCAGTCACCCTTGGGGGGTGAATTATTATATACTCTGTTTATAGTTTCACATTTTTGGGTACTTGTACCAAACGCGTTTTCCGAATATAATGTTCATACTTACTGAGTTTTATCATCTTCTGTCATGCATCTGGCATGATTTCTTTTCCCCCAGAAATCAGTTTCTGTCCCTTTACAAATAAAGGAATAGGCACGACATGTATCTCCACAACGTCCTGTGTAACATCCAACAATGCAATCCGCTACATAACTTAGTCCATTTACAAGTCTATCTAATTCCCCAGCAGCCTCCTTGATAGCAAAGTTATGTTCCACAATGCACCTGTTTCTTCAATCCAAGGAAAATCCCTGTGAACCTTCACACGGTCTGCTTTTGTCCTTTCGGGGAACATAAATTCACTAAAATCTGCATTATCAATACTACGCAATTGTGTTGACGCCTAGTGTCTTGGATCACGCAAGTTTTCTGGTATCAGGTTAACAACTTCAATATGTTTCTTGCTGAATCCTCTGTATGCATGGCTGTCCTCATCTGTTGTTTACTGTACAATAACTAGAGCTGTTCATCCTCTGCAAACTGATCAGTCAGTTTTTCACCATACAGTTACTCATTACCGACAGTGTGTCGGTTGGGAACCCAGTGCGCTCCAATGCTTGTTTTACAATTTGTCGCTCCTGTTTCATATCTTTGTTCATATTGACTAACATTTGACCGCATTCATTGGCCTGTCTCTGCATGTCGGTCTTCGATGTAGCCGGATGTCTTACGGTTCGCATCAATTGGCACTACGCAGTATTTGCAATACCTGTATATGAAAGTCCAATTGGCAGCCTTCTGTTGGGACACCTGCTTTCCTGCCTGCCCTTGTTTCCTTCCTCCTCTATATCTCATCATACAAGGGGTACATCAAGGACTCATAGTTACGCATGGTATAAACCACTTTTCTATCCAACACATGGTTCTCTGCTCTTCGGCATCATTGTCAAATTCAAAATTCCGCTTGTAGCCTGGTGACTGCTCCAAATGTAAATAAAAGGCTCTGGAGAAGAGTTTACAGGTCTTATCTGCATGTAAAACCCTATATGTGTTTGTGTCTCCTCTGATTAAGTTGTCTGTATATCTTTTAAATACACTGGGTTCCTCATGCTGTGGTATCTGTACAGATACAAGTTTTGAGTTATCTACCTTGGTTACATTTTCCTTCAAAATTGTCAAGGCTTTGTCATTCAAACTTTCTTCTTTGGTCTTGGCAGCATCTGGTCTGACATATTTCTTCCTAATTTTAGTCTTTTCATCCCACTCAACAACATGAATTCGTCTCCATTCATCATCTCCCTTCTTAAACTGAACACTTTTGGACTTACTTGTTTATGGCATCTTGGAACTGTGATGCCTATTTTGAAAATACTTCTGAATTGTTAAACATAAAAGTCCAAATACGCGATGAAAGAACAGGCTGATATCATCAGAGACAAACCAGATCTTCGTTCAGTTTGTATCCACATGCAACGATGATGTTAAAGCAATGTTGCCCAGAGAAGAGAACTGTAAACGTACTATGCATAAAACTTGTAGAAGAAAAATATCCTGAGCTGTCTAGCACACATCTCCTTAAAAAAAGATATGACATTTTCATACAAATTATATTGTGACTTTGTGTCAATTCTTCATCTTTCTACAGAATTTGTCGGGAGTTATATTATTAGATAAGTAATTTCTGTACCGATTAATTGACTGTGTAAATCCCATTCCTCTGAACGGAGTTTGGCCTTCAGTTGATCTTTATGATCACGGATGGCTTGCAGAAAACCACCTTTTAACTCTCTGTCTATGATGTGTTCAATAGCCCTGGGTACAGTATAGAGGACAATATAGGTTACTTGTAATGTATTCTCTTCTTGTGTTGGTATTCTGTAAAACATCTTTTTACAGTAACTTTAAATGTAAAGGAGGAGGTGCGCTGGGAAACTTGTTGAAGTGTAATATAGTATTTTTAAGAAAATCCCCAATATTAATGATATACATTTAAACTGTGGATTGATTTGTTTTTGATTGATTCAATTTTTTAGTTAAAAAAATAAACTGTTGACACAGAGATACGTCTGACTTGTTTGTAATTTTGAAAGTATAAAATTAATATAGCAATACTATATGTAAAGTAGGCGACAGCAACCACAGTATGTATAAAACCAACACCAGAAAAATGGTTTTTTACTTACTGTTATCTTGACGATATTTTTTTCGTTAAATAATCAAGAATTCTCTAAATATACTGCTGAAATTTAGCCAAAGGAACTTACTTTAAATAAATCAAATATTAACAGCAATAACTGTCCTTTCCTAGATTAAGATATTTCAGTATAACATCAGAAACTTTGTACAAAAATTTACCACAAAAGGGATTATTTCTTTCCCCATTGTTAAATTTCCCTTTTCGGACGGGGACATTGATTGTGTTATATGTTGAGATGTCATAAATTCCCTTTTTGTTGATTGATTGAAAGTAATTCAGGCGAATCGTTTAACCTAGATGTATTCGGATGTGTCAAACAAGTAAATATAAAATAATTTTGTTGTTTGTAGTACGAACAAGTACTTGCGCTTGTACGACAGTTGTTAACAATACAGCGACAAAGTTATGTGAACAACCTAAACAACCATACTTGCTTATTGTGACAATATTTGGGATCAACGTGTCCAAACTATATAAACATACACCTAAGACATACAATACACCTACTTAACTAAAATATGTTAACAACCGTACAAATAAAGGGACGGTCAACAAAAAAGTGTTTGTAGTTGATTGTACATACAGTATAAAATCATAATATAAATAAGATCAGGTATGAGTGCCAATGAGACAACTCTCCATCCAAGTCACAATGCTTAAAAAACTCACATCGAACACCAAGCTATAAATAGCAGTGTAAAACAATGCAAACAGTGAAACCAACGGTCTAATCTATATTAAAAAAAAAAGACGAGAAACACGTATGAACCATACCAACAAACGACAACCACTGAACAACAAGCTCCTGAATTATGACAGGTGCTTAAAATGCGGGTTATTATTTATTATAATTATAAGTCTACCTTCGTCACAACTCACTTTAATAGTAGGTAGGAAAAAATGGAACTTGGTAAAGTAGCAGTTATTATAGATTGCAAATAATATCACTGACGCCTTCATATTAAATGAATAAAGGTTGCACTTTGTAAATACAGCTGTTTCTCAAACCACGCCTCTTTTGGGGAGATATTTAATATTCATAGGTATGTTAATTTGTTAACGTACTGGTTCCCATTGATGATCTCTGTGTTTCATCTCATAGAGACATCACTTGGGAATGTAACCAGTATAGATAAACATGGTAGCGGCTAAATTTTAATTCTTAGGAGGTCCAAAAATGGAGGTAAGGGTAGTATAGAATTTTAGTATAAGTTTAAACTCTTAGAAGTTCAGGGCATATAAATGTTGAAAATATGCCGCACAGCCCTATATTTTGACCTTTGAATAAAATAGTAGTGCATATAAACTTTCCGTTCTGGGATATTATTTTTCACGAAACTTCATAGTAAAAGTGTCACAGTTTTAGCCGCAAAGGGAGTTCCTATGGGAAATTGCATTGTCTGTATTTACAGAATTGCAACCTATATAGGGTTAAAAAATAGAACATACAGAATTTCACAAAATCTGGTTTATCTCAGAGATTTTAAAGAATTTAACTCAAATATGAAGTTTTATAAATATTTCATGAAGATTGAGAAAATCCTGGGCCTTAACTATGATGACTCAGCATAAATTCACAGTTTACAGTATGCATGGTTTACTTAAAGCCCTGAATTCAAAATAAATTCATAATATATGCCTATTTGTAATTTAAATTGTTTAGAAGTGCTTATATTTACTCTTCGCAGTAATTGCAACTCATTGATCCTTCCTAAATATTTCTGGTGGGGTGTTTTTGTCCTGTCGATAACCCAAAACGCCTAAATGTGCTTTTTTGTGACTGCGGCATAAAAAAGTACAAGCTAGAATTACAAAAAGACCTCAGTAAAACTTACAATAGTGTGTTCTATCCTAAATATGTAGTAAATATTTCACATTGCTAGAAACAGGGGAAAAAAAATAGGAAATGTGAGGCCCCAGGGGCAAAAAACAGAGGAAAATGCCTACCCCTGAGTCATAAAATAGATAATTTAACTTGTAAATGCTATGATTTTTTTATTTTAAAGGTCTTTTATAAAGTAAACAATAACTGTGCTAGGAAGTTATGCAAAAATCAGATGTAAGCAGTCATTTCAATCAAACTTTTAGTGAATTTATGCACCAGACTGATATCTTCATAAATACAACTTTTGCAAATATGCCTTTGTTTAAACACTTCTAGGACATATATTAACTAACTTATGTTATATATATGGTTAGGGATGATACTGTTGTGACAAGAATTCTAAACTGACCATTTGAGGCAGAAATTGTGAACTTTCATTGACAAATAGGCATACAGTAAGATGTGGACTGGAGACACAGGCAGGATTGGATACTTTGTATAATCTTGAATGTTGGAATGCTTAACTACTAAACAATACATTTATAGTATTCTAAAATGCTTTCAATTTGTTATCAGAATAGTTTCAAACAGGTTTTAGACAGTTCATGTCAGAAAACATGCACATAGGGTAAGCTGGCAATAATTAGAGTCTTGTTTTCAAAATCTTTAAAAAATTGAAACAGGGGTAGGGGTATAAAATGTACTGTAAAAGGAGACTTAGAGTATATGCAGTGATTTCTTTAAGGCTATAATTCTGATAAATAAGTATTGTTGTGAGAAAAAGTGTTTTTAGAGAGTTTTCTATTTGAATAAATGCTTGTATAGGTTGCACTTTGTAAATACAGCTGTTTCTCAAACCACGCCTCTTTTGGGGAGATATTTAATATTCATAGGTATGTTAATTTGTTAACGTACTGGTTCCCATTGATGATCTCTGTGTTTCATCTCATAGAGACATCACTTGGGAATGTAACCAGTATAGATAAACATGGTAGCGGCTAAATTTTAATTCTTAGGAGGTCCAAAAATGGAGGTAAGGGTAGTATAGAATTTTAGTATAAGTTTAAACTCTTAGAAGTTCAGGGCATATAAATGTTGAAAATATGCCGCACAGCCCTATATTTTGACCTTTGAATAAAATAGTAGTGCATATAAACTTTCCGTTCTGGGATATTATTTTTCACGAAACTTCATAGTAAAAGTGTCACAGTTTTAGCCGCAAAGGGAGTTCCTATGGGAAATTGCATTGTCTGTATTTACAGAATTGCAACCTATATGACTACGATGTAAACACGTGTAGATGTAGCTACTCCCATGAGCATAGCTAGATATCATTGAGATGGCAGCCATCTCTGTGAGCCCCACTGTGAATAATGTGTGGTAAAAAATTTGTATCTTTATCATTGGACATGGGGTTGTCAACTGAAACCAAAGTTTTTGACCTTGACCTTTGACCTAGGAAATTGTACATAAATAATGACACACCCTCTGGTGTTGGTTTATATACATATCAAGTATAAACTTTGAAATCATAACGGTTCTCAAGATTTAGAGCAGACACGATCTTTACCATAAGAAATGGGATTGATTGATTGATTGTTGTATGCTTTACGCCGCATTAGCACAGAAAGGCTATATCGCGGCGAGAGCTAATTCGGAACTTAGAAATCATAACGGTTCTCTAGATATAGAGCGGACACAATTTGTTACGGACGGACGGACAGACTGATCACTATAGGGCGTCCGCCATTCGGCGGAGCCCCAATAAACAGTACTTGCTACGCACTGATTGAAACACAAGAGTAGAAATGTAGTACACGTACTGGAACAGGAGGTCAAATAAGTGACATTCCAACAATTGTCAGAATGATGTCATCAGAATTGTTGTAGCCTTAACTATAGGAATGTGTTGAATGTGTGTACTGGTGTATTTTGCACTTGACGGGTTTATAGACACCTTTTCATGGTATACATACCGGTTTGAAATTGTTTTAATCTAGTCATTGTGGGGCCCTTTATAGTTTGCTGGTCGGTGCGAGCTTTTTTATGCATTGTGACTTGGATGGAGAGTTGTCTCATTGACACTCATACCACATCTTCTCGTTGTGCTTGTGCAGCAAGATTTTCAAGACGGTGAAGTAAATTTTGAAGTCTTTGTCTTAATTTTCTGATAATTTTAATAATACCCACTACAGTCATCACCACAGCCAATATATATTCTGTAAAGATATATGTTCTGGAACTCATTCATCATTTGTTCATCATGTGATCATCATTTTATATTGTTTATGTTTCATTGCGTACATCACTTTAAATGCTCCAGTTTTAGGAGTTTTATACAGGACAGTGTAGGAACCCATGTTACTTTCCCCTCTCTTCTGAGTGACGAAAACTGCTCAGCAGGCCGTGTGCACAACTGCAAGGAACATTCAGCGGACACGTTGTCCAAAGGAACAATTCGTGGCTAACCACAGCGTGAGTTACCTTTAAACATTACAAATTATGTCTTTACATCAGCGATGAACTGTTTTAATATGTTTTCCTATGTTATAAAGAAACTATGAACATTTAACCGTTCAAACTGTTCGTATCTGCGATTACACAATTTAATTCAGACAGAACCCGACGTGTGCAAGAATATTCATCTATTTATTATTATAAAGAACATTAACAGCTTTATAAATCTACGAACTGTTTATCCGTATTTTTAATGGACTTTAATTATCATTGAACACATTGTAAAATTGTATTTATATTTGTATTTTCAGTTTTTCACCATTTGGATTGGTAGTGAAATAAAAGTCAGCTCCTGATTGTTTTATCTTTACATAAACCCAGTCATCTTGGTTAAACTCGCTGGTCCGGCCAGTACAATATAGTCTACAAGAAATGATATCTGAGGTTTCATCGAATGCTATTTCTTCATTATTTTTACAGCTTTGATCCAGTGAAAATTATTCAAAATCTGAATGCTCAGCAGTTGTTAAGGCTAAGGTTTGTTTTGTGTAGAGGATAACGATTCGAATCATTGTTCGGTTTGAATTCGGTTTTCTTATCTGAAATTCCAGGTTTATTCCAATTATCATGACTACCAAAATTCCTTGAGAATGGCTTCAATGATGTATTCACTGACGGAGTATTGTACAAGAAATTCGGGTCATTCCTGAAACGACTGACATCACGGATGAACTCAACAAAACAGCTAAACGAAGGAAAATAAACATTGTGTTGTTTCTTGTACTTTACAACACGAGTCGTCCATTTCTCCTGTATTCCATGTGGTAGTTTCTTAACAACTGGTAGTATTCCAGCGGATGAATCCTGAAATGATAGAAGTTATTAACTTTCATTTCAATTGGAGGTTCAACAAGTCGCCGTTATTTGACATCCTCTTATATTACCAGGGGTTGACACTAACTTTAAACAGGTATTAGTCCATAGGACTATTATAAAAGATAATTAACTTTGAAAATCTTGAAAAATAAGATGCAAAATCCTGCATTCTGAGAGCTTCTGAAAGATTTTTTCGTCTGAAATTTCCTTTTTTTTTTAGAAATGTGATTTTTGAGGTTCTGTATTCCTTAATTTTCCAGGCCATTTTTCGCTATATTTTATACTTTTTGCCCATTATTCTCTATTCTTTATACTTATTGTCCATTTTTCTCTATTTTATCATGAAAGCCCCCATCCACCCCCTCTTATATCCATTTAAGATTCTTTGTTTGCTGTTAATAACCAGATACAGCGTTGTCTTTAATTTTGATATTTAACATATTTTCCCGCCTAAAAGCACATGGCTCTCAACAAATGTAAACACACACATTTTGCATGTGACCATGACTACTGCATTTATTAATTTAATTTGGATATAGATATTTAATTTAAGGTACAGTCAAGCATTTACATTTATAGAATAGATTGCATACAATTTATTAATTTTCAATTTGGTCAAACGATATTTGCCTTTTCAACAATGACTATCAATGTAATCCCTTTAACAACAGTGTTCCATCCAATTAATATCTTAATTGCCACTGACAATTAGCCACGTGTAATGCGATTTCCATGATGCCTGAAATGTATGCTTCCTTTTTTCTACATCGTAAGAGACTTGTGTACATCCCGCCTTTCCTCTACAGCTTTACTTTTTTAACTAGTGGGGGGTTTAAGCCCAAACATTTGTACATTTCTGTTTACAATCAGTGTTGATAGAACGTTGTGACTTGCTGCCATTATCTTCGTGAAATAAAGCGTTTGAAAGATGCAGTTAACGATTAAGAGGCTTTGTTCGCCACAAGCACGTGTTGGTATAAACTTTTTCCACCTTTTATGCAGTAACTACTAACGCAATTTCAGGTAGTCCAAATGACTACTTATTACGGAATCTCGGGTGGTCCTCCTTAAAATCAAGTGGGCACCGGACTATCGAACTACCATTAGCGTCGAACCCTGTATTACTTGTATCCTAAAATTGTGATTGTTGACTCGCGAATTTTGCAGTTCTTTCAGCAGGATCTATTGTTCCACTTAGTTTTAATTTTCTCTGGAGTGAGATTTGATTCGGTGTTTACTTCACATTCTAAAACTCGAAATTCGGCCTCGGTCGCTTCCACCTCTTTCTGGTGAAGAAGTTTAATGTCAGCTTCTGTTTTTTTTTTGGTCCATCGAAGCGTTGTTTTGTCATTCCCGAGCTCTTGTTCTTCAACGCTGTCTCTTTTTGGGCAAGTTTCATGCAAACTCTAGCTGCTGCAGCTTTTGCCTTGAATATAGAATCGAAACTAGAACGAGATCTCACTGACGGAAGATCATGTAGTACCGTGTGATTTAGCCTTTTTCTTGATCTCTTGCACTCTGATGAGATGCAGATTCTAATAATTTCTGCACAACAGCATCCATATTTGCGAATGAGTCGTTTACCGCTTTGACCCGTTTGTCAACAATTAGCCCAAGCTTATCAAAGTCTTCTCTATTTTTTGCGGTGTTTGTCCTTACAATGAAGTCTTTAACTTCTTCTGAAAGATCACAAAAGTTCTCAAATGTCTTGAAAGTTCTTTTCTTGCGTTTGAAATATCCATCAGTTCACTTATTTGCAAAAAAAAATATTTATAATTAATATACGAATGATACATTAGCTGACCTATTCACTAGGGGACTATTATTATTACCAAAGAACAATGCCTAAGGGAACTTTTACACTAAGACTTTTTTAAGATAATTTCAAATGTGAATGATACATTATGTGACCTGTTCATTGGTAATACTGGTATGTGATTAAATTTGCACTTTTTGTGGTACCAGGTGTTAGCTGTCACATAACCCATAATACGTAAGGAGAACCCTTCTACCCACATGTTCCTCATATATCAGTTCCATCCACTGGTCTGACGGCTGGCGATAGGGCAGATTTCATTGCCATATCGTTGAAGCAGTCTTCTCTGTTGTCTTGATTGGTAGATGAACAACAGTCTTGATGAATCGTCTGATGGACTAAAGTCAATTAAATCAGCTGGGTTTTCCTGTCTCCATTCCTCAACACAGGCTCCTTAATTTTCTTGATCATATTTTGACTTGACTGCCCTTAGCCTTGTTGAATATATTAAATTTGACACGTCTTTCTGGCAGGGAAAATCGTCTGTTTGTTCAAGATGTTGATCTCTGTCCTGCAAAAAGTTCTTTTCGAACGGATGTGTCCAACAACATGATGATACATGAAGCTGATATGAACCCATCCTCAACTTTGGCAACTATTCTTTTATCAATTGGCATAGATATTTCTTCTACCTGAAATATGATTATACTGTTGATATACAATGTAAACGCAAAATTTTAGAAGAATTGTAAAAAATAACACAATACCATGCTGCTAATAAACAAAATTAAATTTGAAAACTTAACTTTATGTCAGGAACTTGTGATTAAGTTGATATTGATTAATGTCGGCTTCTGTTTTTTTTCGGTCCATCTGTGCTATTATTTCTTCTGTCATGTTATATGTAACTTTGATGTTATGTTGTTTCTAAGCAAATATCACAAAATCATCAGACCTCAAGTGTTTTATTATATAGCTAGTTATATAGTTGGATAGTCTAATAATTTACAAATGCTTCGAGTACGTACATACATAGAAAAAAAATACCAGGTTGCATCTTCAAGCATCGTCACTGAAACGAGACAGAATACAGTGAACTATGGCAGGTGGTAGTGGGTTAGGTCTCTTGCGTGGTAACGTTTACTCTTCTTGCTATCAAAGTTTAACAATAATTAATTGTTGAGAGAATTTACTGCTGTATTTCAAACAGTAATGTAATCTTGAATTTCATACGATTTAGAGTTTAACAATATGTAGCCCATTGAAGATTTTGTGTCAAAAGAAATGAAAACTACACCTTATAAAATGCATGCGTCCGAAGCGCATCGTCATGAACGTTACAGCCGAATAATTTAAAGCAAAGAATGTATAATAACCGATACAGTTGAAGAGCTATATAACATAAAGGACTTAAAAATAAGTCAACTCAAACGTCACTGACACAGGTAACTGTAAAACATTTTTTGTCGTTGGTAATATGAATGTGTTTTAATATGCTTTGTTAAGATGCGATCTCAACTTCGGTTTAATCGAAGAAGAAAAAACCAGGCCAAAATGTTTCATGTTTGGTTTTAATTTCAGAGAATTGATGTAAAATATTCACTGAACCAATTCAGATCATGTGTTCCAGCAGGTTCTGTAGGGACATCTGATTCAGAAGTGGTGGCAAGCAATTCAGTATCCTGAATTCTGGTCTTATTCTGTAAAGTGAAATTCAAAATCCTTATCAATGTGATCCATTTGTTAGAGAAAACTGTTTAAATTGTAGACAATATGGGATGCAACATGATTTGGTTTTTGTATACTCTGCGTATTTTTGTTTGTTTATTATTTAGTTGTTCTTTCTTTTTTTTACCATCTTTTTGCCATTGAAAATTTTGTATAAACTGAACCGACCTGTTGATTCAATTTTGGAAGTTGTTGAATATTGTGAACTATGATTGTCATCAGTATGTCGTTGTCCAGATGTTTGTTTTTGGGATGTCTTTGAATTCTTCCGATCTGGTTTCTGTAAAGATTAATTGATTGGCTGTTGCTTAACGTCCAGTGGCAAATAGTTCATGCATGTTCAGGTCCTGAACATGCATGAACTATAAATACAATTGGCAGGTCCTGTAATAGAGGTAATGGGATATTTGGACTGTCATTGGAAAATGATGGTGAATTGGATTGGGACAGACATATTGTCTTGCATTCATTCATTTATATTTTTAATAAATGCTTTTTTAATTTTCTCCTCAGGTTAAAGCCTGTGATGTGTTGCGGTAAGAAAACATATTGCAATGCTGAAGAAAAGGTGATCAATAAAAGGAGAGAAACTCTGTTCTGTTATGCAACTTTATTCTTGGAATTACCAGTCTCTATGTGGAAATGCACGTGTTTACTTTCATTTTCACTGCCATGCTTAAGTACTGAACATCGGGTGACCGCAAGTTCTTGTGGATGGTCAAAAGCACTCGTCACAGAAAAGCATAACATCTCTATACCTGAAACTGAGGTTAATGTACAGAGATATATTTTTTTCTATGACAATTTCGTGCGTGGATGATGAATAAATGACAGAAATTCAACCTCAACGTAATAACTATTATATTGTAGGTATACAAATCAGTATACACTGGTTTATTGTTATATATTATATTAATATAACAGTCACATGTATATATAATTTTCATCCACTTGGTACAGGCATTTTCTTATGTAGAAAATGGTGGATTGAAAACAGAGGATGAACAATTAAAACATGGTATAATGAAGTTAGATAAATAAAACTGTATTAAACTATATAAATTGATCAAATAACTAGTTACCAAGTAAAACATTATTGTATTGTAATTTCATATTGTTCCATACAAAACCTTGAATCAATTAATTCTGGTCCTCTTAATATCAACATTTAAAGTTTGAGACAGAATTCATGCAGGTCCGTCAAAACCCGTTCCTGTGTAGGATGGCCGACATTAGTTTAGTCTGCTTGAGTCCGTTTAAACTTAAATATATGTCGGTTCCGGCAATGTATTTTGTTTTAAATTCGAGATCATCTTTAGTAAATGTAAAATTTCCTGTTCGCTCGCTTGTTCCATTTCCTGTTCCCTTGCTTGTTCTAACCTCGGGAACCATTATTTCCATCTAGTAGTTTCGTCCCATGTTGATCTCGCCCTAAGCCGTTTTGCGTATTTTCCGTCATGTTTTTGGTATTATTTTTTCGCTCTTCCTGATATTACTTACTTGCTAACTCCATCCCCAAAATAACGTGTACCTACTAATTCACAAACTGATCAGAACGAACAATATTTATATCAGAATTTGAGTCTTATGCAACCCTTCATAACATTTCACCATTGGACGATAATCGCAAAATTGATGCATTACATTTGCATTTGACCGGATCGGCACTAACCTGGTTTAATGCATTTCGTCGGGACACATATCGTCATGGGACCATATTCCAGACTAAATATGTTGACTTGGTTTGACAAAATCCGACTAATGCTGGACAGTGAAATTTTTGAAAACTTGTCTGTTTTCAGGCCAGTCAATTGACGAATTTTACTGTCAACTTGTTGAAAAAGCAAATATATTGAAAAAAACTAGACCATGACATTTTAGTAAAATTCATAAAAGGGTAACCCGAACAACTACCGTTCTTTGTAAGGACAGGAAACCATAGGGACAGTCCGTCTGCATTAGCAGCTGCTAAAATTGGAGAAGCGTACAGATAGAGGAAGGCGGAATTACATGTTGCTGCGGCTAGTAAGCGCCCAAAATCTAATGACAAACCCACCCCTGACGTTGCAGCATTAAAATCACAGATAGATACCCTCACTAAGGTTGATTGATTGATTGTAGGTTGCTTAACGTCCAGTGGTAAATATTTCATGCATATTCAGGACGAGAAAAAATTAACAATAAATACAATAGGTAGGTTCTGTAATAGAGGCGTCTGGGATTAAGGTCGGAGAAATTTGGACTGCCACGGGAAATGAGGGTATATTGGATAGGGCCAGAAATTTAGCCTTGCAACAGGTCACACACGGACCCCTCAAAGAGTTGTTGCAAGGGTTCTTAACGTGCAAAGAGCGTGGCACTCTCTTTACACGATGCATCGGATTTAACGTCCCCATTCTGACCGGACGTGGCTACAAACTTGTACATCTCGCACAGCCAAACGGACGCCCCACTTTGGCAAGCGTTTTACTGTCGGTCGGAAGAAGACCTAGTGAACATACTTCTATTCCCCAGTCGCCCTTATGGGGTTTCTGTATTGGTGCATTGTTTTTTTATTTTGTAAAAAAATTATTGACTACTGAATTTTTGTTTTTTTTCAGATCCATTTCCTTAAAATAATCTATAGCAGCAGCAGCAGCAACATGTGGTATAACATAGGAGACATCAAGAAATTGGCCAAAAATTATTAGAACGATTGCTTTGCCTGTGTGGCTAAAATTTCTTCAAAAGCAGTTAAAACAATTAAGAAAAGGGTTTCAATGTTTGAAGTATGGATTACAAAACGATATCAGCCCAGAGTAGGCGTTTAAAAGATGCCTACAATAGAAGAGTGAGTATTTTGGAAATATTACAGATTGAATGCATTTATGGTTGCTGTTTATCATAATTTTCTGATTACTCATTACAATTAACAAGACCTATACTAGACTGTCATTTTATGGTTACTTTTAAAGTATTATTGTTATTCCGTGTAACAGAAAATGTTTGTCTTTTTTTAATGGCTAAGAAGAAAAACAATTAGTATATGGTATTGGGGAGATTTGCTGAAACCGCAATTTTGGCCGGATGATGTACAGTTCAGAGGTCCATGTACAAATAAAGGTAATGTATGTACTTTAGTCATGCTAAATATAAACAATTAAGATATTGTATTCTTGGTATCAGTTCCAAATTGTTCTCTGATATTCGGAAGAATTCAAATGTTCCGTGGACAAAATTCTGTATTCAATTTATGGGTTTTCAATCTATAAAAGCTCAAGATCACAACTGCAAGCATGTAACCAAAAAGTCAGTGTTAGGGAAATGCAGCAGATTCTTGAAAGCCTGATAAATGTAACGATTTATTTTAGTAAATAATACGAAAATCACAATGATGAGTCTACAGATGAACACATGGACAGTGTAGGAACGTATAATCACAATACGACAATGTGCTATAACATTTTAAATCCACCAATATAGTTCAGTAAAATAATACACTTGTGACAGTAATAGCCAGTTAATTGCCTCTTAATGCCAACTTCTGTGTTTGACTGACATCGACAACAGCTGTTACATTTCACCATTATTTTTTGGATAGACAAGCAGTACATGGAGTTATAGCACTTAACATTTCATTATAATCGGAAGGAGGTAAGATCTAAAAAAAAATAATATTAATATTTAATGTAGGTTGAAGATATTTAAAGGCCTGGGCCACCAAAAGCTTTTATACAAGATGCATTTGAAAATAAATCATGGCTATATCAGAAGCATGATATTCTTACAAAACCAAAAGGCCCGAAGCAGAGACAGCTGTTTAAAATTCGCTAAGCAATATCTGTGCCTGCATGTTATATATAGAGGAAACGATGAACCAATAACTGTTTGGTTAGTTAAACTCAATTATTGAAAAGTAAAATCACAAAAATACTGAACTCCGAGGAAAGTCCCTAATCAAATGGCAAAATCAAAAGCTCAAACACATCAAAACGAATGGATAACAACTGTCATATTCCTGACTTGGTACAGGCATTTTCTTATGTAGAAAATGGTGGATTGAAAACAGAGGATGAACAATTAAAACATGGTATAATGAAGTTAGATATATTAAACTATTTAAACTATATAAATTGATCATATAAATAGTTACCAAGTAAAACATTATTGTATTGTAATTTTATATTGTTCCATACAAAACCTTGAATCAATAAATTCTGGTCCTCTTTATATCAACATTTAAAGTTTGAGACAGAATTCATGCAGGTCCGTCAAAACCCGTTCCTGTGCAGGATGGCCGACATTAGTTTAGTCTGCTTGGGTCCGTTTAAACTTAAATATATGTCGGTTCCGGCAATGTATTTTGTTTTAAATTCGAGATCATCTTTAATAAATGTCAAATTTCCTGTCCGCTCGCTTGTTCCATTTCCTGTTCCCTTGCTTGTTCTAACCTCGGGAACCATTATTTCCATCTTGTAGTTTCGTGCCATGTTCATCTCGCCCTAAGCCGTTTTGCGTATTTTCCGTCATGTTTTTGGTATTATTTTTTCGCTCTTCCTGATATTACTTACTTGCTAACTCTATCCCCAAAATAACGTTTACCTACAGTACTACCTGTGACATTATCTTACTAATGGTGGCCATAAAAAATATGGTCACCATGATGGCCCTAAATGTCCATCATTGTACCTCCTGTTGCTTAATTAATACACAAGGTATTAATCAAAAACTAGTCATGGATAAAGGGAAATCATGACTGCATTGAAGTGTTAAATTATATAACTTACAGGTAAAGTGTCTCAGGTAAAATATATGTGTTTGTCAAATTTAATAACTGTGATTATGACAAGAAAATTCTATAATAAAATGAAATAATAAAACTAGTTGAACATATAGCTTCCTATCTTTTTTTTGTAAAATTTTTCTTATGACTTTGTTTTGAAATTATACCATGTATACCTTTTAAATAATTCTCTCAATTTAAGTTATTTGTTACATGTATTTTTTGGCAAGTGAATAATAAATGAATATCATCTTCTAATATAATTCAAACTTTCACATCGCCTGCCTTTTTCTATTGAAAAGGTGTTTCTCAAATTAATTTTCTAAAATCAAAATTGTTTATACTTACTGCATTTAACATGGTTTAACAAATGTTTAAAATGATCTTTAGGACTTATTCTAAATATAATTTAGGCAATTCATTATTTCTCTATTGAATAAATACATGTATATATTCAAAATATTCATTACAGAAAAATTTGATAATATTTTTATTGTCATATAAACATTTTACAATTTAATCAAGTTTCGGACAAAAAAACCGAAAACAAACATTATAATCCAAAGAAATAACAATTCTATAAGAAATCAAAACACATGGACAAAAATTATTAGGTTTCTGCCCTCAGTTCTAATGACTTTTTTTATAAAGGAGCCAATATTTAAACATGTTCCATGTTACAGAGGTTTAGCATTTCTTTTACTTTTTGTTCTTGGTTAAAATTTTATTCATAAACTGGTCAGAGACATTATAATGAGAAGGTAAACAATTTTCAAATTGATTATCTCTAAGTTGTTGTGTTTATTTTACAAACAATTCTATCCTTTATAGGAATTTTTATCCACCATCTTCTATTTTTAAATTATGACCACTAATTCTTTACTTAGTGAAGCATTTGAGTTTACTGTTTTCATCATAAGTTTTTATTTTGTTTTCAAAAATATTTTTATTTTTTTTCTTAAATTTCATCTTAATCAACATGATCAAGGGCTTTAAAGAATCTAATTCATTCAAGTCCCTGCAATTATTAACTTTATCTAGAGACATATATACACATGTGTATATATGTCTCTGCTTTATCTAAAAGGCCTGAGTTGAGTGAAATATTTTTTGCAAATGTATATCAAGAATAAGTATCATGCATATGCCAGTCCTGCACTTTCCGACAATATAATACACAGAACAAAACGTAATTTAATTAATGGACCATAAAAATGTCACAATTTATAGGAAGTGTACTTTATTTTTTTCTGGAGATAAATTTTGCCTGTTAACTGACAAAATTAGCCAAACTGAAGATAACATACTTGATAAGTTTACAATTGTTTCAACAAAGACATATATATGTGTATATATGTCTCTGGTTTCAAAAGCAAGACAATTTTTTCTTTAAATACAATTTCTTTTCAAAGATTTAATTATTCAGAGATAAGAACATTTTTCATTATGATTAGCATTTATCAAAATTTGATAATAACTAGGTAGCCATTTGGGAAATTTAAGTCTCTTTAGTAGTTCTTCACGCACAACTCCAGTTTGAGATTTGAAAAATATAAAAGATAAACAAAAATAGTTTATTCCTATACCATATAATGATATTTGTAGTTTTCCTGAATAATAATCATGATATTAGATTATACAACTTTGTTAACAAAATTTATTGTAAAAGGATTGATATTTATGATATTGATAAATTTAATTTGTTAACAGGCTTGTTAAATTACTTGCTTCATGGTTGCTTTAAACATATCATTTTCATGATTATAAGTTATAATTAATAATAATTCATATTATAATGCAAACAAACAATAGAATTCCATGAACATCATGTACAATAACTTTTTTTTTACTGAAAAAAATAATTATTTAAAGGATTCTCTGTTTTGTTTTCAAATGCTAGTCAATAACTTATCTTTGAATTTTTGTCATTTTTACTCAAGATTCTTTGCAAGAAGAAATCGAAAGAATAAGAAGCAAAAAAAAACAAATAAAAATTAAAAAATAACATAAAAAAATAAAAACATTGGAAAAAATGTAAATTTAGACAGAAAAATAAACAAATGATATGAATTAAGTTTAATTAACAAAGACTAAAGCAACATCCTATTCTACATTTTCAAGAAAAGGTGAAATGTCAATTTGAGAAGAAACCCGAGTTACCTGTACAGGTAAATTTTAATGAAACATACAAGCTGAAAACTTCAATGCTGATTGATTTCAACCGGTAACATAATTAGATAAAACATCAACCTATGTTTATTGACCCCAATAAATGGCCAACATCTCAAGATTGAATACCCCAATAAATGGCCACCATTCGACGGTGACCATACAAGAGGGTGGACATAACTAAGAGGAAGTCACAGGTTGTACTGTACTAATTCACATACTGATCAGAACGAACAATATTTATATCAGAATTTGAGTCTTATGCAACCCTTCATAACATTTCACCATTGGACGATAATCGCAAAATTGATGCATTACATTTGCATTTGACCGGATCGGCACTAACCTGGTTTAATGCATTTCGTCGGGACACATATCGTCATGGGACCATGTTCCAGACTAAATATGTTGACTTGGTTTGATAAAATCCTACTGTAATGCTGGACAGTGAAATTTTTGAAAACATGTCTGTTTTCAGGCCAGTCAATTGACGAATTTTACTGTCAACTTGTTGAAAAAGCAAATATATTGAAAAAAAACTAGACCATGACATTTTAGTAAAATTCATAAAAGGGTTACTCGAACAACTACCGTTTCTTGCAAGGACAGGAAACCAGAGGAACAGTCCGTCTGCATTAGCAGCTGCTAAAATGGGAGAAGTGTACGGATACAGGAAGGCGGAATTACAGGTTGCTGCGGCTAGCAAGCGCCCAAAATCTAATGACAAACCCACCTCTGACTTTGCAGCATTAAAATCACAGATAGATACCCTCACTAAGGTTGATTGATTGATTGTTGGTTGCTTAACGTCCAGTGGTAAATATTTCATGCATATTCAGGACGAGAAAAAATTAACAATAAATACAATAGGTAGGTTCTGTAATAGACGCGTCTGGGATTAAGGTCGGAGAAATTTGGACTGCCACGGGAAAAGAGGGTATATTGGATAGGGACAGAAATTAAGCCTTGCAACAGGTCACATACGGACCCCTCAAAGAGTTGTTGCAAGGGTTCTTAACGTGCAAAGAGCGTGGCACTCTCATTACACGAGGCATCGGATTTAACGTCCCCATTCTGACCGGACGTGGCTACAAACTTGTACATCTCGCACAGCCAAACGGACGCCCCACTTTGGCAAGCATTTTACTGTCGGTCGGAAGAAGACCTAGTGAACATACTTCTATTCCCCAGTCACCCTTATGGGGGTTTCTGTATTGGTGCATTGTTTGTTTATTTTGTAAAAAAAATGGTTGATTACTGAATATTTTTTTTTTCAGATCCATTTCCTTAAAAAAATCTATAGCAGCAGCAGCAGCAACATGTGGTATAACATAGGAGACATCAAGAAATTGGCCAAAAATTATTAGAACGATTGATTTGCCTGTGTGGCTAAAATTTCTTCAAAAGCAGTTAAAACAATTAAGAAAAGGGTTTCAATGTTTGAAGTATGGATTACAAAACGATATCAGCCCAGAGTAGGCGTTTAAAAGATGCCTACAATAGAAGAGTGAGTATTTTGGAAATATTAGATTGAATGCATTTATGGTTGCTGTTTATCATAATTTTCTGATTACTCATTACAATTAACAAGACCTATACTAGACTGTCATGTAATGGTTACTATTAAAGTATTATTGTTAATCCGAGTAACAGAAAAATTTTTGTCTTTTTTTAATGGCTAAGAAGATTGATTGATTGTTGTTTGCTTTACGCCGCATTAGCACAGAAAGGCTATATCGCGGCGAGAGCTAATTCGAATATTATAACAATTTAAGGTATATTTTTAAAATCAGACAAAATGTCTTTCAATAAACTAAAATTCTAGACTAAAGCAAATTGATTATTTACAAATAAAAATCAACACTAAGATAACGTGATAAAAATTAAAATCGTTTTAAATATAACAACATTTTTATATTTTATAATATATTCCAATTTCTTTTAAAAATGAAACAATATTTGTAAATGGAATATTATTAAATAAATCATACATATTATTGACATTGAAATGCTTCTTCCGAATATCAGCAAAGTCAATACAATTGATTAAAACATGTTTAATAGTATACTTGCAGTTACAAGGTATACATTGTGGTTCTACTTCATTTTTTAAAAGATATTCGTGTGTTATTCTAGTATGACCAATACGACATCTAGAAATAACACACTGATCTTTTCTGCACATAAAATTATTGAAAGGTTTACATAAATTAGGTTTAATTTCATGTAATTTATTGCCATCTTTTTTACTCCATTCATTTTTCAATATATTAAAAACATATTCTCTAATATTAGATTTAAAATCGGTATATGGTATATCACAGTTGGATAAAGGGTCACCCAGGGCATTCTTTGCCTCAAGGTCTACAGCTGTGTTTCCAAGGATTCCAACATGACTCGGCACCCATAGAAATAATATTTCTTTAAGAAGAATTTTTAAATTCCTCATTACATATAAGATTTTGAGAATTGTTGGGTTTTTAATTTTAGTATTTTGTATAGCTTGTAAGCATGAAAGTGAATCAGAACATATAATAAATTTGGATTTATCTGAAGAAGCAATAAATTTCAAAGCCAAAATTATTGCTTCTGCTTCAGCAGTAAAGATCGATGCATCAGATGGCAAACGGAGAGTTGCAGCTCTGTCCATGAAGACAGCAGCAGATGCAACTCTGTCACCATCTTTTGATCCATCAGTATAGACAGTTGAAAAATCTGAATAATTGGCTTTGATTTCAGCATAGTGTTGCTGAATTAAAAGAGGATTTGTTTTATTTTTATTGTGTTCACGGAGATCAAATATCATTTTTGGTTTGGGAAGTTCCCATGGAGGACATTTGCAAGTTTCAACTTGAGCAACAGATTTTAAATCAAAAGAAGCTAAATGTGATTTTAAACGTATACCTAACGGAGGAATTTTATTTTCATGTTTTGCAAAAATATCTTCATAAATTGGATTAAAAACACAGCTGTAGGCAGGGTTATCTGAGTAGGCTTTTAGTTTGACAGCATATTGAAGTCCAAGCTTCAAACGTCTGTTAGAGAGTGAGTGCTCATCAGCCTCTACATACAGACTCTCAACTGGTGAGGTTTTAAATGCGCCAAGACAGAGACGCAAACCCTGATGATGCACAGCATCGAGAATCTGTATGTAGGACTTCCTTGCAGAGCCATACACTATAGAGCCATAATCTAGTTTAGATCTAACTAGAGATCTATATAAATTAAGTAAAATGTTGCGATCAGCACCCCAGTCGGTGCTGCCGACAACTTTTAAAATATCTAATGCTTTTAAACATTTCGATTTTAACATTTTGATATGGGGTAGAAAGGTTAACTTTTTATCGAAAATTAACCCAAGAAATTTGGTTTCATCAACCATTTTAATTGGGTTGCCGTACAAAGTGAGTTCTGGATCAAGATGCAATTTCCTTTTGTTACAAAAATGCATCCCGACCGTTTTTGAAGTGGAAAATTTAAACCCATTTTCCGAGGCCCATCTTTCAATTCTTCCAAGACATAACTGTAGTTGTCTTTCTATGTTATTCATATTTTTGCCTCTATAACATATTAAAAAGTCATCAACATACAATGAACCTTCAATATTACTTTTTAAAACTTCAACAAGGCTGTTGATTTTAAGACTAAATAATGTAACAGATAAAATACTGCCCTGAGGGACACCAATCTCTTGATCATACAGATCAGACATGGTTGAATTTACTCTAACATTAAATTGTCTGTTAGATAGAAAATTCGAAATAAAATTTGGCATATTGCCTTTCAACCCCATATCAAAGAGATCTTTTAAAATACCATACTTCCATGCATTATCATAGGCTTTTTCTAGATCGAAAAAGACCGACACTACATGTTCATTTTTCGCAAAACTATTACGGACAAATGATTCGAATCGAACAAGATGGTCAAGAGTACTGCGACCTTGGCGGAATCCACACTGGATATTGGCTAAAAGCCCATTGGATTCCAGGAACCAAACAAGGCGATCATTGACCATCCGTTCTAGTGTTTTACAGACACAACTGGTAAGAGCAATTGGCCGATAATTAATAGGATCCGTGTGATCTTTACTTGGTTTTGGAATAGGCACGACGGTTGCAAGCTTCCAGATTGATGGTAAATCACCAGATTCCCAGATGTTATTCATAAGCTGCAAAAGAGCTTCCAGCGAGGAATCTGGCAAGTGTTTTAACAGTTGGTAGTGAATATTATCAGGCCCACAAGCTGTATCATGGGCTTTTGACAGAGATGTTTTAAGTTCTTCAAGAGAAAAGAGTTCATTATAATTTTCACCATTTTTTGATTTGAAGTTTAATTTAATTTTTTCTTTTTGTTTTTTAACTTTTTTTAAATCTTCCCTGTAGTTGTTAGAAGAAGAAGATTTCGCAAAAGTTTCACCAAGCTTGTTGGCAATATCCTTTTCAGATGTTAATAAATCATTGCCATTTTTTAAATGTTTAACTGTGGCTTTAGAATTTTTACCTTTTATCTTTTGTATCATGTTCCATACTTTTGTCATCGGAGTGCGAGATGTTATCTCCGAGACAAATTTCTTCCAAGACGTTCGTCGTGCTTGCCTGCAAGTCCGCCGTGCCTTAGCGCGAAAAACACGGAAATTACTCAAGTTTTCCGTCGTTGGTTGTTGATTGAACCGTCTTTCAGATTTTTTACGGTCACCTATTGCTTGATCACAAGCATCATCAAACCATGGTTTGCTGGGATGTTTTGGATTTGCCGAGGTCTTAGGAATAGTTCTGTCAGCAATTGACGTCAAAACTGTATTAAAAGTTAAAATTGGATCTTGTACAGTCTCAAACATCTTTGACTGAAGTTCCGCTTGACAGAGATTCTCAAACAAGGACCAGTCCGCCTTGTCAAGTTTCCAACGTGGTACTCTCTGTTGGGCAGAAGTAAAAAGATGTTCAAGTACTATTGGAAAGTGATCACTTCCACATAGATCATCATGAACACGCCATGAATAATCCAGAAGAAGAGAGGGATCGCAAATACTGATATCAATAGCAGAATAAGACCCGTTTCCAGGATGAAGATAAGTATTAGATCCATTATTAAGTCCCCCCGGTGGATCGCTATCCTTGCCGTGGTCGGGGGGCTTGCGTGTCTCAGTGACCCCAAAAGCTATGCCAGCTGGAGCTTCGTCTCCTGGTAGGGTTAACCATGCTGGACAGGTCGAAGGATGGCTAAGAAGAAAAACAATTCGTAGATGGTATTGGGGAGATTTGCTGAAACCGGAATTTTGTCCGGAGGATGTACAGTTCAGAGGTCCATCTACAAATAAAGGTAATTTATGTACTTGAATTTTAGTCATGCTAAATTTAAACAATTAAGATATTGTATTTTTGGTATCAATTCCAAATTGTTCTCTGATATTCGGAAAAATTCAAATGTTCCGTGGACAAAATTCTGTATTCAATTTATGGGTTTTCAATCTATAAAAGAACAAGATCACAACTGCAAGCATGTAACCAAAAAGTCAGTGTTAGAGAAAGGCAGCAGATTCTTTAAAGCCTGATAAATGTAACGATTTATTTTAGTAAATAATACGAAAATCACAATGATGAGTCTACAGATGAACACATGGACAGTGTAGAAACGTATAATCACAATACGGCAGTGTGCTATAACATTTTAAATCCACCAATATAGTTCAGTAAAATAATACACTTGTGACAGTAATAGCCAGTTAATTACCTCTTAATGCCAACTTCTGTATTTGACTGACATTGACAACAGCTGTTACATTTCACCATTATTTTTTTTAGATGGACAAGCAGTACATGGAGTTATAGCACTTAACATTTCAATATAATTGATCTAAAAAAAAATTATATTAATATTTAATGTAGGTTGAAGATATTTAAAGGCCTGGGCCACCGAAAGCTTTTATAGAAGATGCATTTGAAAAAAAATCATGGCTATATCAGAAGCATGATATTCTTACAAAACCAAAAGGCCCGAAGCAGAGACAGCTGTTTAAAATTCGCTAAGCAATATCTGTGCCTGCATGTTATATATAGAGGAAACTATGAATCAAGAACTGTTTGATTAGTTAAACTCAATTATTGAAAAGTAAAATCACAAAAATACTTAACTCCGAGGAAAGTTCCTAATCAAATGGCAAAATCAAAAGCTCAAACACATCAAAACGAATGGATAACAACTGTCATATTCCTGACTTGGTACAGGCATTTTCTTATGTAGAAAATGGTGGATTGAAAACAGAGGATGAACAATTAAAACATGGTATAATGAAGTTAGATAAATAAAACTGTATTAAACTATTTAAACTATATAAATTGATCACATAACTAGTTACCAAGTAAAACATTATTGTATTGTAATTTCATATTGTTTCATACAAAACCTTGAATCAATAAATTCTGGTCCTCTTATTATCAACATTTAAAGTTTGAGACAGAATTCATGCAGGTCCGTCAAAACCCGTTCCTGTGCAGGATGGCCGACATTAGTTTAGTCTGCTTGGGTCCGTTTAAACTTAAATATATGTCGGTTCCGGCAATGTATTTTGTTTTAAATTCGAGATCATCTTTAATAAATGTAAAATTTCCTGTTCGCTCGCTTGTTCCATTTCCTGTTCCCTTGCTTGTTTTAACCTCGGGAACCATTATTTCCATCTAGTAGTTTCGTGCCATGTTCATCTCGCCCTAAGCCGATATGCAATCCTTAATGACTTGACAACAGTATCGTAACTATATCCTTTCCGAATAAGTCTGTTTAAAGGTTTGGTTAGCTTTTGAGGTGAATCCCGACATTTTTGTGCTTTGTAAAGAATATTACCATAAAATATTGGATGTGAAATACCTGAACGTATAAGATGTCTGCATGTTGATTTATATTTACGAATGATGACCTTGTACCGATGATAAAATTAAGTAAATGTTTTGACTAGTTTGTGATATCGAAAACCCTGGCGTAATAATTTTTCAGTAATACAGAGATTTCTTTCGTTGAAATCAAATACGATGTTACATTGTTACACACACGAGCGAATCGAACAAGTTGAGATATATAAACACCATAAGATGGCGACAAGGGAACGTCACCATCTATAATGGATAATTAACAATAGGAAATGAAAAATCATCTCTTTTATCATAAATTTTGGTATTAAGTTTCCCGTTAAAGATAAAGATATCAAGATCCAGGAAAGGGCAG
The DNA here is from genome assembly GCF_021869535.1 of Mytilus californianus. Classification (NCBI taxonomy): domain Eukaryota; kingdom Metazoa; phylum Mollusca; class Bivalvia; order Mytilida; family Mytilidae; genus Mytilus; species Mytilus californianus. Next base: position 6,116,745 of record NW_026262672.1, read on the forward strand.
TGTTCATTGTTAGTATTAGCTTTATTTAAAGTCAGTTCGGCAGGATAAATCTCTTTAGTGTACATACTGAAGTCGTCATTATTGAGAGCCAATATATCATCTAAATATTTAAAAGTGTTATTAAATTTTTGAATCAGATGTTGTTTCGATGGGTCTTTGTTGATTTTAGTCATAAATTGTTACTCATAACAATACAGAAACAGGTCCGCAATAAGTGGTGCACAGTTAGTCCCCATGGAAATTCCGATAACCTGACGATATACGGAATCTCCAGGGCGAACAATAATGTTATCTAGTAAAAATTCAAGGGCAGTTATAGTATCACAGCAGGTCCAATTGACATAGTTCTTTGGTTTGTTGTTACTAAAAAATGACCTAAAAGAGTTTGAACATATATATTCGCATTCCGACTTTTTAAATGCCCATTTAATCAGGTGTGTTCATTTTTCTTAATAAGATTATGAGGCAACGTGGTATATAGGGTAGAAAAATCAAAACTTGGAACAGATTCGAAATCACCAATATAAGCATGTAATTTATCAAGTACTTCCAACGATCGAAATCACCAATATAAGCATGTAATTTATCAAGTACTTCCAACGAATTTTTGACACTCCATAAGTAATTAATTCCACTATTTCCAAAGGCCTTATTTGAACAATTAATTACCAGGTTTTTGATTAGAATATTATGAATTAACAATTTTGACTCGTCTTTGTACTAAACTGACAGGCTGAGCCGGATAAATAATAACATGAAATCAAATTTTTGATGAATTATTTATACATGCAGCATAGAAGACTAAAGTTTCGTGTGATATGAGAAAACTGAGAGTCGAAACTCATTGTTCTTATTTACATCTCTCCGTTTGAGAGAAAACTACAGATTCCGGAAGCTATACGCATGCATGCTGTTACTTTTGGTCTATTGTCATTTTTTTTAATTTTGCACTTTAATCAAAACGTTGTTTGCTTCCCCGAGTGCTAATGAAACGTCCCTTCAAGCGGGTCCGCCATTTTAGAAATCCGGGCGACCTTTACGACGGACTCGGAATACTGCGACGTCATAATACGGATACGACACTTAAGCGGCGCCGAGAGCGATGCATATAAACAATAGTGTGATTTCCCTTTAAGGTGTCAACAGCAGCGAATACGGAGTTCTGGAGGTCAAGGAGGAGGTACTGGTTCATCTTCCTTGTCACTGATCGTCGGTCACGCATCTGGTCGAGATGATATATTCTATGATGTCTGTGTCTCTCATCTCTGGTTGTCAAAATATCGTGTAGTCTTCTTTAACGGTCTTCCCTCTGCCTATATTACTCTGTTCAGTTCTTATTGAAATTGCAAATCACGGCTTCGTGACGTCAAATACGTTGACCCGGACTAAATAATTTTGACTCGGACATGTCAGCGACGTCATTATGTTATAACCGACGTTAATAGGTTTGACAAGAACTTATCAAGGCATCTTCCGGTTGGTTTGTGAAACAAAGAAAACATTTGTTCCCTTCATTCAAAATACGCATTTACAACCCGATAAATCGATTGTCTGGTTGTCTGCATGTTTATATTGTAAAAATATCAGATGCTCGACACAATATGAAGACTTTTGAACTCGTTTGCTGAGCTCACTCTAGAAAAAGCTACATATTGTGAATTGCAGCTGATATTTTCAATATCAATATGCAGACAACCTGATATTTGGTACAAAAAGGTACCGGTTGGTAACCCGATCCTGCAGAGCAAATCCAAGCGAATGTCGTCCTCTGTTTTTTCATCGAGATTGTCAGTGGGTGTTATGACGGAAGATTCAAAACCTGTATGGTGATAACAGATTGATATTGTTGTTTGCGCAACTTTAATCCAGGCATGATTAAACATACGAATTTGTCAACGACGGTTATTGAAAACTCAGTAGTAGTGTTTTGTGGTATACAAAGCAATTTAACTGACTTTATACCCGAAACATGAGGATGAGCTGGACAATTCTCCACTATCATGAAAATGCGTCGTTTTCTTATAGTCATTCGCTTGTCACCTTTTTGAGCAAATTTGTAAAAAAAATCTAAAGTCGTGCATTACATAAATATTTGATTCCAGTTCCAGCCTATTTAGAAAGTAATACTCGATTGAACTTTGTTAACACATATCATAACCAACAAAATCCAAGAAGATGGGTATTTCCTTCAACAAGAAAGAATCAATAGTATATCAATACACCAAGTAGAGTTAGGTGCATTTCTTAATCTTTGACTGGAAATCTTTTCTTTGTTCTTTTATTGCTATTTGTAATGCCCTTACAATGAATTGAACAAAAAGATGATATGTCTTTAATTTAACTTAATCATTTCAACTGGTACATTAGGAGCAAACATAACAATATAGTTCTTTCCCATGAAAAAAGAAATGAACATTTTTTTAACTGTTTAGTTTATAAAACTAAAAACATATGAATTTTCTTTATTTACCATCATGCATAACCGTCGATAAAAACACTTTTGACAAATATATATAAAAAGATGTGGTATGAGTTCCAATGAGACAACTCTCCATCCAAGTCACAATTTATAAAAGTAAACCATTATAGGTCAAAGTACAAAATACAAATATATTTATACATTACAGGCAAGAGTAAGGCGACGTACAATCATGAATAACAGCACAACAATATCAGATGGTCATGCAAGATTCAGAGTTTGTTAAAAGGAAACTCATGTGGAGATCAGACTATTTAAATGAATGGTTTTAGCATTTAGACAACAAGAGTTTAAGGAAAAAATAGAATAGTAAGAAGGGACTTGCGGCTCTAAGACCAAGAGATGCAACAAAAGGGATAAGTTACAGAGAGAAGCCATTAAGTCCGCAGTCCTGTGCTATTCAGCCATTTGAAGAGCTGGACTCAAACTAGGCAGAACCCCTATCAACATTTACCAGTGTAATGAAATGCGGTAATGTTTTAACACTGAGCAGCGAACATCCTTACGAAGAACTGAAGATATATTTAACTTCAAATTTATTTGAAATGGCAAACGAAAATCGAGTGATACTGAACTATTTTTCAGAGTAAAAATTCAGGACTTTAATGAGAACCTTCGAACAAATTTCCGGGAAGCTATGATAAAAGCCGCCATGGAAAATTCTGAAAAAATACAGGCTAAACAGCGAACAAATTTGGAGGGAAGCTAGTACTTAAATCAAGAACGGGAAGAATATAACGAGACTGTACAATAAAGTGTAGGAAGTGAATGAAAAAGGTCAGAAGAGTATGGGAAGACAGCTCGCAAATCCATAAGGAAAGACGGAAGACAAAAACGGGAGAGGAGCAAAAATATAAAAATGAAATGGATCAAAAGAAAAGAAACGGAACTATCTAAACTCAGAGAAATGGAGGACTTAAAGAACAATATAAGAGATAATAGGAGCAACAGAAACAACAAAAGAAGTTCGTTCATAGGAAGACGCCGCCAGTTCGACGATCAATACAACATTGCATACAACTACACTAACGTATCAGGAACTCACTCAGTGCTCAAATTGAAAATTCTTGGAACATTAGGACATAAACTGTATGTAATATATATGATAGCGGAATATTAACTTTTCTCTTATAATCTGGATAAATTTAAGGACACGGCTATTGATAAAAAAAATCTGGATTTCATTACTAGTTTATCTTATAACATTGAATACCAAATCTTCTTTGTCTGAGGAGTAACACAAGGTTCTATTTGGTTTAACAAGAATTTTATTTAGATTATTTTTCGTCGAGTAATAATTTGTTTGATAAGGTTCATTAATGCTAGATCTGATTGGACATTGATTATTATTCAAGTTTTTGTATATCTGCAACACAATTTAAATATTTGAGATTGAATACTTATTGAAGTTAAAATTAGTCTTACAAGTAAGACGCTTCGTAGGCTAAACTGTTTAAAATAGTATGTGCCAAAGGAAAAAGAGTTAATAATGGTTAAGTGCCACAAACCTTTAAATTTATAGAAAATTAACATTTTTATTTCCAACACTAAGTAAAGTAGTCATTAGCTCAAATAGAAAGAACATGTTTACATATGGTGACATATAACTGCTGTGCATTTCAACCTTAAATGCACTCCCATGCCTACGATTCTCAACAGATTTTCGGATATCTATATCCAAGGTTACTAGAACAGATGTATTGAACAAGTTTGAAAAATCAGAGCTAAATTGTACTTTTATTGATATGCTATTTATTATTATTTGACATTTTTATAAGGGTTCTGGAAGGACAAAGTTCTTTATAAATTTGGAAATGCAAGAAAGCTGCTGGACAAAAATCATCCAGATGTCAAACTCAGAAAAAAGAAAGTAACAACAGGGAAAAGAAGAAGACAGATGGAAATAAGAACAATTTTACCGGGAGATTAGGTAGATACTTTCCACACATTCCAGTCACAGAAGAAATACACACAAAAAAAGGCTCAAAAGATAACATAAAAAAACCAGACCAAGATAAGAAAAACGTGAACAGAAAAATGGAAATAACATTCCCACACAGGAGAAAACTAATAGTTGGAAAAAAATAGTGTCAGGGATTTGATTGATCCCTACCCATGGCTTACATCCAGACATGAGGTACATGTATTAACAATTTTTTTTTCAAAATTTCACTATGATTGTTAGAAAACCATTGACTATATTAGGCAAACATAATGAAGATAGAATTTAAAAGGTACAAAAGAGATTTTGATAAACCTACGCGTTTCCAAATAACGAAATCAAAGAATACCAATGTTTTTTTTAAGTATCTATCAAAAACTGTTAATTAAGTAAAGTGGTCAGCATTTTTTTTTTCAACAGCTACTCATATTCAAAGTATTGTAATCCCCAAGGGTGACTGGGGAATAGAAGTATGGTCACCATTGGTCTTCCTCCGACCGGCAGTAAAACCCGTGATAAAGTGGGGCGTCCGTTTGGTTGTGCGGGATGTACAAATTTGCAGCCACGTCCGGTCAGAATGGGGACGTTAAATCCGATGCCTCGTGTAAAGAGAGTGCCACGCTCTTTGCACGTTAAGAACCCTTGCAACAACTCTTTGAGGGGTCCGTAGGTGACTTGTTGCAAGGCTAAATTTCTGTCCCTATCCAATATACCCTCATTTCCCGTGGCAGTCTAAATTTTTCCGACCTTAATCCCTTAATCTATTACAGAACCTACCTATTGTATTAATTGTGAACGTGTTCTCGTCCTGAATATGCATAAAATATTTGCCACTGGACGTTAAGCAACCAACAATCAATCAATCAATCAATCAAAGTATTGTAAGACAAATCCCATTGACTGATATCCTACTAGTAACATATTCACCTCATTTTGTGCCCAGAACTTTGCATCAACAAATGAGATTTTTCAAACCTGGAAATGCATTAAAAGTTGCAATGTGAATAGCACAACTAAGTCAACAACCGTTGCCATAGCAACCTCTGACCATTTTAACTCTGAATATCCATGATTCTAAGCTGAAAAATGCCATTTTCAACATAATTTTTCATATAAAATAGATAAAAGGAATATTTTTATGATTTTATTAAATATGTGCACTCAATGGTGTGATTTAACAACTGATATTTTAATCAGTTTGAATCATAATCACATGTACCTTCCTTTTAAGGTGGTTCTCATAAGGTAAGAAGAACACCATTTTGAGGACATTTTTGAATGCTCACTAATTTTTGCAGATATTGCTGAATGCTCACTTTGTTTTCGTATACCTGAATTGAAATCAATTATTAATTCATAAATACCATAGTCTTATCTAGTCTTATCACGCGAAACAATATTGGGGAATTATGTCTTATAATGACGCTCCAACTTGGCGAGGGTTTTACTGTTGGTCGGAGGAAGCACAATAGTGATCATATTTCTATTCCCCAGTTACCTATGGGGTTTGAGATAGTTAATGATCCTTGTTATAAGATGGAAGATTCAGAAGTCCTAAACTTTTTTCACCGGTAAGATCATCGAAAGCATCACTTAATAGTTAATGTAAGTGTGTGACCCTGTATTGATGTCTTATTGATACAACGGTGCATTTATCGTAGAAAAGTTTCTGTACAAGACTTTGATTAAATTCCTTAGAAATATTATGTAGCTTCTGTAAGCCTTGAACATTTACTCAATGGACAGATAATTCTAAAAAGAAGCGACGTATATTATTTTGAAATATAAATAAAACTAGGAACATTTCGGTTTCCTGACTTTAGGCAGAAAAAATAGTGAAGATACATGTAGGTAGGTACATTTTATTATATTTTAAATAAATTATAAAGACTAAGATGTCTGAAAGGGAGGCTGACCACCTGGTTCGTAATTAAAAGATGGAAATATAATGTTAACATTAATAGCCATCATTAACTCAAAGGCATTGACAGCCGTTTTTGTTGCGTCCTGTGCACAGGTCTGTATAACGTTCACCGGAGCATTTTTCACAATGAGAACTTGTAAATTGAACACGTTTAACTTGAAAACTGATTGTTAGTTCACCAACAGACACAGTCTGCCACACCTGGAAAAGTTATGATTGATTGATTGATTGTTAGTTGCTCAACGTCAAGTGGCAAATATTTCATGCATATTCAGGACGAGAACAAATTCACAACAAATGCAATAGTTAGGTTCTGCAATAGATTAAGGGATTAAGGCCGCCACGGGAAATGAGGGCACATTGGATAGGGACAGAAATTTAACCTTGCAACAGGTCACCTACGGACCCCTCAAAGAGTTGTTGCAAGGGTTCTTAACGTGCAAAGAGCATGGCACTCTCTTTACACGAGGCATCGGATTTAACGTCCCCATTCTGACCGGACGTGGCTGCAAATTTGTACATCCCGCACAGCCAAACGTACGCCCCACTTTAGCACGGGTTTTACTGCCGGTCGGAGGAAGACCAATGGTGACCATACTTCTATTCCCCAGTCACCTTTGGGGGTGGAAAAGTTATGATTTCTGGTCCGACGAAGTTGAACAAAATATGTCAACATCGTATTTCTTTTCGTCTTAAAGTCCTGCATCATGGTGTTCCCCAAAAAGGTGCATCATGGTATAACTGCCAGGTATTGATGTCATAATATATTTAGCCATATGCTCACATTAAACATATTTCACGGCCAATACACTGCAAAGCTGTCGAAAAGCCATGCAGGTTGTTTACTTAAAATCTTGGTTGTTGATACGCTTTACTTGTGCGTATTAGTCAATATAAACACTTTTAAAGTCAATAATATTCTAAACGAAAAATTGGATTCAAAAAAAGGAAAGCCTAAAAATCCGGGTTTAAAATTTTGTTTTTATATCATCAATAAAATGATAAGGGTCGACGTCGGAAACGGAGGTAGGGTCGGGAAACCGGAAACCCACAATTTATTTATTTTGACCTTATATACATAGTGCTTAAAATTATTGTTTTGATCCATCCAAAGGGTGAGGGTAACTTACTGTATACATATATACATCTACAGAGATACAGGGTCAATATGGAAAAAAAGGACAGCAGTCTGTTTAAAAAGCTTATTGATGTTACATTACAATTGGTTTTATGTCATTCAAGGAACACTGTCGTCTCCTGCTTTTCTGTGATTTACATGACAATCCCCCCCCCCCCCCCCCCCCCCCCTCCCGATTCCTTTTTGAAAATGCCTTCAGTCTGAACTGTACCAAACATCTTACAAGCCTATTCAAGAAAATAATTTATGTCGTCATCGTCAGTGTCATTTAATATTTCCAAGAAGGCCTCATTCACAATTTCACTGTCCGTAATTTGCTAGTGGAGGGTTTTCTTTGTTACTACCTAACTGTTGGGTGCTTTTGTTCAAATTAGCTTTCACAATTCTTTCCATTTCTCTGAAGAAGATGTATACATCATTACTGACTGAAAAAAGTCTTTCACGATTAACAATCTCTATCCATTCTTTTGTATATGCCTATACATTCTCAGTATCACTTAAATTTTCAGAGACTTTTCTGCAGAAGCTCCCAGCAAATGTTTGAAACTGATATTATTTGGTATCGTACAAAATCAATTCTTCTCCAACTTAAACTTTAATTGCCTTATACATTAGTTAGTCCTTAAATAAAGGCAACAGTAGTATACCGCTGTTCGAAACTCATAAATCGATAGAGATAAAAACAAATCCGGTTTACAAACTAAAACTGAGGGCAACGCATCAAATAATAGAGGAGAACAACGACACAACAAAAACACAACATTAAAATGTAACACACACAGAAACGAACTATAATATAACAATGGCCATTTTCCTGACTTGGTACAGGACATTAAGCTTTACTTTAATTTTCTTCCAATCGTAATGTGTCTGTTTGGCCTATTTAGGCGAGGGACTTGCATCTGAATCATCATACACATGTGCCCTTTCTGCATGTTCATTCAAGAATCTTAAATTCTGAAACATGCAAAAGTTAATTTTAAGTTTATTTGGTATGCACATGCAGTTTCACTGCCGTAATAGGCAAAATGCCAACGGAATCATGTTCTATGCCATTGAGATGATTGAGCCCCACCCCCTCATTGGCTGAAGCATACATAAGTTTAAAGTTTGTGTTTGGGTTAGTGTAAAGGGAACCACTTATGATAAGTAAATGGTATTTCGTATGCAGTTTTACAAGCACTGACATTCCTCATTTACATGGGGGTCATTTGGTCCTGCACCTTAAGTCATGGTTCAATGATTTTGAATGTTTTGCATAGTTTACATGTATAAGTATTGCCATTTGGGTTCAATATTTGTATTAAACCATCAAAATTGCAAAAAAGAAGACATAATTCTGTGTCAACAGTTTTTGTGATTTAACCATCTTATACATGTATATATTATAGCGGACAGATGGTTCCAACTTCCGGTGACGGACGACTTTCTATTTAGCGTTGTGTTTCTGTTAATTTAATATACCTGAAAACAGGTCGTAGGTTGCGTACTTAAAAGTTGCTATATGAATTTGTTAGTGTAGCACCCCACGAATCTAATCAATATCGAGTTTGAGTCTTGTAGGGCTGAATAAAGTTAATGATTTTTTTACCACAACAATGTATAGTTTCTACAGGTTGAACAATATATAAATAAGTATAGTATACACAATTAACACAATATTGGCTTCTTTCGTAATATTATGTGCTCCTAAAACTCAAGAGAGAAAAGGGATTAATAAACGGCTTTATTGGCATTCGTGGTAGTTACACGTGGTTAACTCTTGTTTCAATATATGGGAGTTATATGGGTATTAATATAAATAGTACACAATAACACTAGCAATACAATTATAACTTCTTAATAAACAATGTCTGATGTTTCTGTTTGTTCGTATAATTAACAGTTTATTCTCTAACTTCTTGACATAAACGTAAGTGTCAATCTACTCTATAATGTCGCAGTAATAAATATTCTGTATTATAGTTCAAAAATGTGTCGCTAGCGTGTCGTACTTGTAAGTGATCTTTTATGTGTAAATGAAATAGCACACTGGCCTTCGACAAATTCTAGTGTAGATAAATGTTAGATAAATAATGAAACTGTTTGTGATGTAGAATAAATATTCTTGTGTTATAGTAAAATTAATTTCAATTACTTGACTCTATATAAAATATCGGGTCTTTATTTTCCCAAGGGGAATTAACCTATTTTCTTATTGTTGACACTCTGGCAGTGTCGAGACCGTGTCGTGTCGGTACACAGTTAAGACAATAAATTACATTTAATAAAAGCTAACTGTTTTCTTTATGATGATAAATTAATACTTATTGATAAAATTACTTTCGACAATAATATTAATTGTGCCGACCTTAACGACAATATGACAATATTAATTTGCAAATGCTTGTGAGACTTACAAATTTTGAATATGGCGCCCAACAAAGACAAAACTGAATCCGAGAGAAGCGAACATCCGTATTTCTAATCAGTAAGACACGGTGCGACACAAAGTTCAATGAAGAAATAACGCAAATAGCATGATAACGTCTGTGACGTCATGCCACCAGCGCTATCCCAAGATGCAATACAATCACGTCAACAATAATGGCTGACGACAATATCATAACACAGAGCGTGTTGTGCAACATTAGCGCTTAACATACCTTTTAAAACCCTAAAAATACATTGCAACTACCACGAAAAATGCCAACAAATATCAAATGAAGGTAAGAAACACATTTCATAATTTAATACGTTTGTAACTATAATTTAGTGAAAAAGAGAGTGTGGGGGCAAGGTGACATTTCACCGCTGATAACGTACAGCATTTTGTATTTATACAATTACAATAATGAAATATTTATCCCCCCCCCCCCCCCCCCCGAAATTTAATCTCCCCAGGCACAGACCACGGCCGTTACAATACCCCTTAACATAAAGAATTTGTCCCCCAACTATCTCCCTAGTAGCCTATGCTAATCATGCACATGCAAAGGTAAAGTCTTCCCATAACATTATAAGAGTTTACTTATCCTCATCAATTACCTTATATATAAATTATTTTTATAAATATTCATAAATAATATGCAATTTTTAAATAAAACTATCTATGAAATTCAAAAATTACACTTAATTCTTGTCTAATATATTGTTTATAATTGTATAATTTTCAATACATTCAACATGCAATTATGTCACACTCTATTTCAACATCGACTGTTTGAGCTGTTTAAAAAGTTTCCGTCTGCGTTTCTATTGTGGATGTCTTCATATCGTCCACTTGTGTACCAATGTGTTTCTTCCTCCTTATTGGTATTTCAGGTAAAAAGTAAAATCACAAAAATACTGAACTCCGAGGAAAATTCAAAAAGGAAAGTCCCCTATCAAATGGCAAAATCAAAAGCTCAAACACATCAAACGAATGGACAACTGTCATATTCCCGACTTGGTACAGGCATTTTCTTGTGTAGAAAATGGTGGATTGAACCTGGTTTTATAGCTAGCTAAACCTCTCACTTGTACCCAGTGACTTGTAAGAGAGTAAATTGTTCCTTCTGGTAATTCACATCTTTCGGTCTTAATCAAACCTCAATATTCATATGGTATAGTATTGGATGTTACACCCTTCCTCTTTTCCTGTTCTCGTAGACGCCTCAACAGTGAAGCCTCCTCTACCAGACTATACGTCGACGGCTACCAATTCTTCAAACTCAGTATCCACTGGTGATGACTCCCTTAGTGGAGAAATAGGCGTAGCTATATATTGAGGAATAACTTCATTGAATAACTTCTTTACCTCTTCTTCTTTCTTACCACTAATTTTGTTAACTTTTGATTTTACAGCTGTATTCTTTTTCTTCTTATCCTTTCTATAGTTATAACTCCTGGAATTATTTTCCTTCAATGGTTCTGCCTGTTCTGCATGGAACCGGTACCAGTGCTGCGACCGCTCGTGGTCTTTCATCCGGAACATTACATTAGATGACACTTCATAGGGGCACCACCTGCATCTAATTTTGTTGACACTGTGGGCATATCTCATAAGCCTCTTCAAACTTTCCTGTGTTCCGTATGTCCTCATACATACTATACACGTATTCATATATTAAGATACAACGATAAGAAAATGTAATTATGGGTTATTTAATAAGCGACATTCAGGGAGGGAATTAATGATACCAGAGCCAAAGTGATTCGTCCGACTGCATTGACTGGAACTCCTACATAATTTCAAAGTTTAAAGGTTAGTAACATTATAATAAACATCCAACATATTTACAAGTTAAGTATGTACATCAAAGCAAATAATTCAATTATTCAACATAATCTTTGAGATAAGCTGGTTTATGCCGACGTCGAGTCTCTAACTGTGCATCTTTATCTTCATTTGCATGGACAGCTTCATCTGATTCCTGGATTAATGGGTTTCATGACTCCTCCACATGCTATTTATCTACCGGTCCAAGATATGGTTTAAACCGGTCATGATGTACACATGTATTATAATGGCCTTTGACTCTGGATGTCTCTTTGTCTTATAGATCAAACCAGAATACACGTCTGTTATAAAATACGGACTAAGCCAATGGCATTGAAGTTTTGGGCTCTTTCCTTTGGCTTTAACTCGGTTAAAGATCCAAAACAGGTTCCCCAACACGGTATTGTCGCGCTCGCTTTGTTGTACTGTCGTTTTTGCTTCATCTTGTCTTGTAATTGCATGAACATTCCACAAGTCTTGAGTCAGTTCATGAACGTAATCGCCCTCACTTTTTATTTCTGCCTCGTCGGTTTCAGGATGTCGCCCGTAAAGGAGATCGTAAGCATGCTTAGGGAAAATCCGGTACTCTCATGTTCGGAGGACCTATAAGCCATCAGAGCTAGTTGTAGGTGCCTGTCCCAATCTCTATGGTGTTTTGCCACGTACTTGTTGAGCACATCTTCAACCGTTCGGTTCAGGCGCTCAACCATGCCGTCGCTTTGAGGGCGCATGGCAGTTGTCCTGGTTTTGTCGATCCTTAAACGCTTACTGAGCTCACGAAATAATTTGGATTCGAATTGAGAACCTTTGTCTGTACGAATCTGTCCTGGGACGCCGAATCTGGCAATTAACTGATCCACAAAGACGAGTGCGACTTCGGTCCATCTACTGAAATAGTCTGTAAGTACCAGTATGTATTTGTTACCTTCTTCTGTTTTCGGCAATATGCATTCAAAATAAGAAACACTTTGAGAGAATTTCAAATTTTGAGGTGTGAAAGTCAACAAAAAAAAGGCCATTAATTCCCCATAAATAAAAAAAAATAATGTGCAGATTTCCTCACATGTTGCAATTGATCCTTTAATTTATCAACTCTAAATGACAATCTCAATTTCATTGCAAATATCTCCAATACTGAAGGGTCAAAGAATTTAAAAACATTTTACCTTATTTACCTGCACAAAATTCACACTCAACAGAGGATACTTCTTTGGTCATTCGAAGTTTAATTATACCAATAAAATTCCCACACTTTGCATGGAAAAATAATTGACATACGTCACAACGTAAATCCACTTTGGAATTAAAGTAAAAGGTACATGTAAAATAAACAAATAAAAAATAAATATACAGTAAAAGCGTAAAAGAGGCTAAATTATGTTCTACATTTCCGGTATCCAGAAATACCAGATATATATAGCATCCCCCGCCCAATTGAAAATTTGAAAAATTTTGGTCTTGTCACTGGAAATGCAGACAGCAATATAACATAATACATTACAAAAATATATTTCAATGTTTACATTCTGTCTCACTCTGGCATCACTAACTCCGTACATGGACACAGGTTTTTTTTGTACTTGAATATATAAATTTCATTGACTTGACATTTATGTGTGCTATATATTGGTGACAATCTGTGCTTTAACAAAAGTGATTCTAGCAGAGACCAGAAACTCTTCATATACTTGTTTTGAATTACACAATCTAGTATATCACTATCACACAACACTTTGAGTGATTGTTGCTTAACGTCCAGTGGCAAATATTTCATGCATATTTAGGACGAGAACAAGTTAACAATAAATACAATAGCTAGGTTCTGTAATAGGGGCTTCTGGGATTAAGGCCGGAGAAATTTAGACTGCCACGGGAAATGAGGGTATATTGGATAGGAACAGAAATTTAGCCTTGCAACAGGTCACCTACGGACCCCCAAAGAGTTGTTCCAAGGGTTCTTGACGTGCAAAGAGCGTGGCACTCCTCTCTCTACACGAGGCATCGGAGTTAACGTCCCCATTCTGACCGGACGTGGCTGCAAATTTGTACATCCCGCACAGCCAAACGGACGCCCCACTTTAACAAGGGTTTTACTGCCGGTCGAAGGAAGACCAATGGTGACCATACTCCATTTTCCCTAGTCACCCTTGGGGGGAAGAAAATTTACAGGGTTTTCACTGTAGCAAACACTAATACTCTGTACACCGTTATACGTTCCACATTGTATTATTATTTTGGCCCTCAGTCACTTGTCCTTGAGTACTTATAAATTGTATTGTGTGAAAGCTAATTTAAATTATTCTGATATACCAGGTGATCTAAATACAGATATAAATGCAGATGAAATAGTTAAAGCTATGAGATTACTTCATAACGGTAAGAGTTCAAAACCAGCTTACTCCTGATGTGTTGAAACACAAATCAACATTAGAAATACAACGTAAAAGGAATCCTCATGAATAAAATTTAAAAAAAAAGCTTACTCCTGAAGCAAAAGGCAACCCTAGAATCATAACGTAAAAGGATTCTTCGTTAAGAAAACCTAAAAAAAAAACAGCTTAGTTTTGATGTATTGAAACAGGAAGCAAACATAGAATCAGAACGTAAAATGAATCTTCGTGAAAAAAAGCTTACTCCTAATGTGTTGAACAGAAGGTAACCATAGAATCAGAGCGTAAAAGGAATCTTCGTTAAAAACAACTTACTCCTGATGTGTTGTAACAGTAATCAACCATAGAATCGAAACGTAGTAAGTCATTGTAACTAGCTAACTCCTGATGTGTTGAAACAGAAAGTAAACGTAGAATCGAAACGTAGTAAGAGTCATTGTAACTAGATAACTCCTGATGTGTTGAAACAGAAAGTAAACCTAGAATCAGAACGTAGTAAGAGTCATTGTGAACTATACCATACTTCTATTCCCCAGTCACCTTTGGGGGATGAAGGATATGAACAACCTTGACAATTGTCTTGTCCGAAGACATCATGGGAATACTTAAATCGTAATACTATTTCAATGTTTTAGCATTATTTTCTTAAGATTAGTCATGTGAATTCACCAACTATTCACACTTATTTCTTTATCAAATAGTAGAAATTGCAAAACTGCAAAACTGTCTTGTCCTTAGACACAAGAATGAATCTGATATATTGAGTTATTCATGACTTATTGACATATACCAAGTATAAAATAATGTTAAATGATCTTTTGTTCTTCTTTCCATATCTTGCAAAAAAATAAATTATTCAATTATCTAGACCTCGTCTTCTGTTTGATATCTCAAAATATTTTTTTACCTCATATTGTGAGTGACTTCAGGTCAACAGAGGACAATTTACATAGGAAATTAATTGATTTTGTTCTAAAACTTACCAAATATGAACAGCTTTTCATTAATTTTTTAACTATTGGTCAATTTAAAAATCCAGAATAGGTAAAATTAAGGGAAGGCAGGATAACATCCTCAAACTTTTATGCTGTGTACTCCAGAGTAAACTCTGTTTTGAAACGAAAACCTGATGAGAATGTTAATAGTTTACTTGGTATTTTGTGGCTATACTAAACCCAATGCAAACATTAGGTCACTGAAATATGGCCGTGAAAACACATTTTTTAAAATGGTGAATGTTAAAATCAAAAACTGAATGTTGAAAAACAATTTAATATTGGAATCAAATATTGACTGTTGAAAACGAATTTTAAATGTTGAAAAACGAATTACGAATGCTGAAAGTTGATGTTAAACCACTGTTGAATATTGAAAACGAATATTGAATGTTGAAATCGAATGTTGAATACGAATGTTTGGAAAAAAATAGTGTTGAAAACGAATTTTGAAAATTGAAAATTAAAGTTGAATGTTAAAAAAAAAATGGAATAAAAAAAAACGTGGGAAAGGCTAAACAACTACCTATTTACCGAAAATACTTATAATTGCAAATGAAATTTACAATGACACAAACTCATAAATCATCACGTAAACATGTCTAATAATGATAAAACTTTTGAATACAAAGCTATAAAACACAGTGTTCAGAATTTTTCAACACAACACATTTAAGAGTTGAAAGTAACATCTGCTACAAAATGTACAGAAGTTCAAGCTTAAAAAGGAATCGAAAAGAATAAGATACCAAGATAGACCCAGATTATCTAGATTTCAGAAGACAAATAAATATCTGAAAATAAATGTAGTCCAGTGAAAATAATGACAAAACGAGGTGTTTAAAATCTTACACAATTGTATTTAAATGATACATCATTGAGTCTGAACTTCAGATCTAAGACACATGTTGAGGTAAAACAAAATAAAATGAAATAACAAACTATTGGTAGACATCAAAGAGCAGTTCGAGAAAAGACATCAAATAGCTACGCTATCTCATAACCAGGAAAATGCAAGATAAAGAAATTGGGTACCTAAATACGTAAACACCAACCTTGAATTCTTTATAGCTAGATAACTAATCGGTAAAGAAATAGATCATTTGTAAGCGATATGCTAGAACAGCTAAATTGGACATCGTTAGAGGAAAGAGGAACAAATGCAGGTCTAACCAAGCTATATAAGATCAGCAATCAAGAAGTTAACATCACAACAAGCCATAAACTCTTACCACCAGAAAGAATCTCCAGAGATATTTAAATTTCTTAAATGTATTTGAAAATATTGTTTTATTCTAATTTAATGTTTTAAACAAAACAATAATAATACGGAACATTTACATATATCTCAGAATGGCGTACGAAGTGCAGTCAATAGTCTAATGAAGGTTAAAACAACATTTTTGCAAAGGGTAGGTACATTTGTACACGTCTTAATGTCCCAATTTCACACGACTGAATTTATAAATATTATACTTTTAAGAGTTCTATCGTTTAAACAAGAATAAATATCTTATTCATTATAAATAACAATCACCACCCAGAATGAGGTATGTTTCGTATTTACATAGTGCATGCACTCCAAAAAAATTTAGTGTGTACTAACAGGAAAATATATGCTTTGTATCGCTGAGCTAAATAAATCGAAAATACAGCATATCCAATGCTTAATTATTTTTATGTTGTCATATTAACTGTGCCAAGAAGTTCTGTACTTAAGGTCTGTGATCACAGTTTCTGCAACCACTTGTCAACTCGCATGTGTTTTCCTTCCAACATGAGCATGCACGGGTTCACCTTATCAAAATAAGAAGAGTCACAGGAAAGTATGTTCATATGATATTACACCTTGCTCTCACTATCCCATGACCACGAAAATACTTGGTAATTTAGGGTCGAACGAATCCAAATACCAAAATAAACAAACAATAAGACCCTTTTCCTTTAATTAATTCCGGGATGACATAAAATTAACTTGCACAAATATGGTCACTGATGTTGTTTGTCTCAAATTACCTCGTACAGAAAATTCCCAAATACTAGAAAATGGCATAAAATTCCTCCAAATAAGTTGTACATTTTTCCCAAACGGTGATGGCATCGGTAGTAATGTACGTAAATTTCGTATTGATGTTATTATTTTGATCTTATGAAAGCGCTTTTGAGATCCGGGTTGCTGATTAGAATCATCGCAGTGTTTGTAACACACGTGGTTTTCAATGTATTAAAAACCGTCATTTTTACCGTTTCTTTCCCCTCCCCAAAAAGTTCCTTTCCGGTTGAAATTGTCATATTACGTGAAAAAAACTGTACAAAAAAGACAGCAAAGGACATAAAAAAATCGGAGATATGTTCACAAAAATGAACAAAGTTATTAAAGTAAATGACCAGTCATCTGAAATCGAATCAGAGGTCAAACAAGCTTTAGATAATATAATAAAAGAAGTTTGTAATGAAACTAATGTTGACAATTATCAATTATATTAAGTTTCAGTCTTCGAATTCAAGTTTTAGTACAATTATTTTTTATTCAAAACTTCCCAATTTCTCCCAAAAAATATGCATTTTTCCAAAACAAAAAAGGATAGAGGTAGTTTTGATAAAAAAGACAACAATATCACTGATGGTAAATTTGGTCGTTTTATAGACTTTAAGGCCATCTGCAAATAACGGGAGATGTCATGTACAAGTAAGCTAACAATTTTCGAAAAGGAATTTTGTAAATAAATATGATTAAGAGATTTTAAGAAAGAAGAAATTCAACACACACACAGGAAGTTCTCGTCGCTCTTGGAAATAAAATTGGCAATTTTGATAGACATGGCATACAGTATGTTTTCTTGATAAAATCTTTAAAATATCTACAAAAAAGCAATCTTGAATGAAAATAGTTTGCTGCAGAACAATACAAATTGCTGCACTTGTACATTTATTGAATAAACATACTTGGTTATTATCAACGTCAAAGGTATAAATGCTTTTGTTACGACAGAAAAATCGACTTTTAATTGTAGCCAACAAAAGACACAAATCAATAATAAAATTGAACAAGATTTATTATACACTAGTTTACAAGAAGTATTACACAAAATACAAATGTCAACTTAACTGTCAAAATATGAGTCCAATCTTTTATCTTTTTCTTTATCCGGAAATCTTCACGGGAATCCACAGAATATTACGTCCAATAGGTCACAATTTAGTATGATGTTGTTAGTAAATAAAAGTGTCAATCCAACTGCTGAGAATACTGATGTTTATCGATGTCCAAGTCTAAATCAATGTCTGTGTCTAACTTAAGGGTTAGCATTTAAATACTTGTAACGGAACTTTCTAGATAACGGTTGATTTGAATTACGCATCTTTTGTTATGATCATTCTGGAAACGTTATGTAGTGAAATAGAAAGTTCTAATCATTCCATGAGTATCCATGATGATTCTAGTGATTCCTTAACTGCATAGTTGTAACACAATGTGTATTATTTTGTACACAATGTAAACAAATATATAATGTAAACATTCTTAGGCCACCCAAAACAAATTAGGTCAACTAAATAAATATGATAGTTACAATATCATAACACCTCTCCTTTTAAAAAAAATTTGAGTGTAACAAAAACTTTTCATGAATAATATTTACAAAAATACATAGTATATACAAAGTGTTTTAATAAGTTCTAGATAAAGCATCTGCTATTACATTATCTTTAGCTTTAATATGTTTTACAATAACATCATATTCCTGTAACAATAAACTCCACCTAGTCAACCTCTGGTTCTTGTTTCTCATTTTATGTATGAAGGTGAGAGGATTATGATCAGTATAAACAAGAATAGGATGCACAGTAGGATTTAAATATACATCAAAATGTTGAAGTGCAGACAACAGTGCAAAACACTCTTTTTCAATAGTCGAAAAATTTTTCTGATGTTTATCTAATTTCTTAGAAAAATATGATATAAATTTCTCAACATTATCATCTGTCTCTTGATATAACACAGCTTCAATTCCTACATCGCTTGAATCAACGGCAAGTTTAAATTGATTTTCAAAGTCTGGAGTGATCAGAACTGGACTATTAATTAAAAGTGATTTGCTCTTTTCAAAAGCGTTTTATCGTCCTGAATATGCATGAAATATTTGCCACTGGACGTTAAGCAACCAACAATCAATCAATCAAAAGCGTTTTGACAATTTTCACTCCAGATAAAATTAGAATCTTTCCGTAAAAGATGAGTCAATGGTTGAACAACAGTAGCAAAATTTGAACAGAATTTCCTGTAAAATCCAATCATGCCTAAATATCTCATAAGTTGTTTTTTATTTGTAGTAGGAGGAAATTTGGTAATTGCATCAACTTTAGCCATAATAGGTTTCACTTGACCTTGGCCAACTGTATGCCCTAAATAATCAACAGTGGCCTGACAAAATTCACTTTTACCAAGATTAACAGTCAAATTTGATTGTGACAATCAATCAAAAGTATCAAACAAATGTGTTAAATGTTCTTTCTTCCCAGCTATCACTACATACAATAAGATCATCAATATAAGCATAACAACAGTCTAAATCTTTTATAACATTATTCATCATTCTTTGAAATGTAGCTGGAGCACTTTTCATGCCAAACGGCATTACAGTAAATTGAAATAAGCCGTCTGGTGTGACAAAAGCTGATATTTCTCGAGAACTCTGTGTCAATGGAACTTGCCAGTAACCTTTCAATACATCAAATTTGCTCACAAATTTTGCTTGACCAATGTTGTCAATACAATCGTCTATCCTTGGAATCGGATAGGAATCAGATTTTGATGTTTATCGATGTCTAAGTCTAAATCAATGTCCGTGTCTAACTTAAGGGTTTGCATTTATTGAGTGATTCTAACTTTTCTGAAATCAGTCACGAAACGAAAGGTTTTATCTGGTTTGGGCACAAGGAGACAAGGAGAGCTCCATTCACAGTTACTCGGCTAAAAAATATCATCAAGCATATATTTAATTTCTTGTCTCATAAATTCAAGTTTGATTGGATTGAGCCGGTAAGGATGTTCCTTAATTGGAGAAGCATCTACATCAACATCATGACAAACAGCAGTGGTTTTGTTTGGCACATCTGGAAAAAGATTTTTAAAAAGAAAATACCAAAGCTTTTATTTTTTCTCTACGATCAAAAGACAGATGTGCAAGTTTTGAATCTAAATTTGACAAAATATCTGAATTTTTCAATCCAACTGTCTCTTCCATAGTTTTAGAACTAAAAGGTGGTTCAATTACATCTGGTGTGTCATGATTGTTCTCCAATTTAACCATGGCTAAAGTGGCAACCGGTTTACTCTTACCTTCATTAGAATGCTCAAAATATGGTATTAACATATTAATGTGACACACTCTATTTTGATTACGCCGACCTGGAGTTTTTACAATATAATTCAAATCATTGATTTTACTCTCTTTTGTATAAGGACCACAATATTTAGCCTGTAAAGGATGTCCAGGGACTGGCAAAAATACAAGTACTTTATCACCAGGCTCAAAAACTTTGCATCTTTATCATACCATATTTTCATCTTGTTCTGTACATTTTTAATAGTTTTTCTGAGCAATTTGACAAGCAGTATACAATTTTTCTTTAAATCTAGATACATAGTCTAAAAGATGTTCTATATATATTCCACCTAATTCAAATATAGATAAAGCTAAACTTAAAACCCTCACTGATCAATTACCTTTACCTTCTGTCTCTTCATCGTTTAACATAGGTAGATAAGTGGGTTCGTGATTTTCGGGCTCCGTCTGATGCTGTTCCTTGTCTGGTGTAGATTTAGAGTACTTTGGTCGATGTTCCTTTTCTGGTAGATGTAAATCACTGCTTGAAGGATAATGAACTTCTGCCGTGTTATGTGCCTGGTTTTAGTTATCTTTGATGTAAGTGTTTTGGCTTTTGTTGACCTTTCTTTTTCTGGTTGTCCCTCGTCTATCATATCACCTACTCCCCCAATTGAGTCTATTATCTCGTACTCCGGCTCTTCTCATATGTCTGATCCACAGGATGTTTCATCCTTTGTCGGTATTTTGTTGGTGGGCCACACCCATGATGATGTCGACCAGTTTTCTTCAGGATTTCTGTTAAATGCCGCCAACAAGCAGCTGTAAAACGTCCCGACTTACAACAGCTTCAGTAAAACCAATGACCTACATAGAACACCATCCTTTGGGACTTCAGAATACGCATTTCGCAGAATAAGATTTTAAAGAAATCCATTACTTCGTGTTCAGTAAGACAGACACGAGGCTTGATTTTAAAATTTAAGAACTGTCAACTTCAATCAGAGCCGTACAGAGATATAGATGTGACCAATGCTATTCCAGAGTTAGAAGTGTCACAAAAATACCGAACTCCGATAAATATTCAATATAGAAAATCCAATGGCAAAATCAAAAGCTCAAACACATCAAACGAATGGATAACAACTGCCAGGAAGGTATCCCTTCAAGTTTGGTTCAGTGGTTACGAACACGAGTTCTTGAGAAGTGGACGTCGACTGGAAGGTATGTAACAAAAATTGCAGTACAGTTAAGATTGCAAGCAACACAACTTACAATATTATCTTATATTTATAAACAGTGAATATATAGCATTACTAATTATCGAAACATTTATGTTTTCAGAGAGGAGCTTCAGGTTTAATGTTCCATGGAAAACAGTACAGTACAATCAACTTATACTGGCTGTTCCAACCAATCTGACCCCTTAAGATGAAGCTGCAGAAGAAAAGTTCAGCACTTGTTCAACTTAATCAATCATCAGTGGATGATGCTTCTAGTGATGATCTTCCTAATCCAGCCTTGTCCATGGCGAGGCCTTGCACGTCAACACCAAAGCCAAGACCTTCTACCAAAAGTTGATGTCGAGAATGAAGAGGATGTTTGGCCTCACTGTGCGAGGGAAGTAGCCAAAGAGTGCTCACAAAAGAAGCATAAGAAAAAGAAGACAAAGAAAACTAGAAAGGGAAAATCGACAAGAGAACTGGTCAAGGAGAGTGAAAAAATGAGGACGATGTCCTGAAATACTTAAAAACAAACAAACAATTATACAGGAGTCTTCGTCCTCTATCTCTGAATCATCTACATTAGATAAGTCGGATTGGTAACTGATATCAATAATACTAAATTTATAAATTAGCAGACAATACTTTTTTTTCAAATATTAAAAAATTAAAGAGACCAAAAATGTCCATCATCCTTCCGTATTTTGTCTCTCTCTCTTTCCCCTATTCTCGATTTTTTTACCACGATTTTTGAATCAAACATTAACTATATCTGCATTATTATTTCAAGTTCAATCGACGGGATGTCAATTTCGAAGCAGCAGCCCAAAAAGACAAGTGCCAAAAAGGTTAGTAATTTTTAATGTAAAGATAAAGCTTTAGACTATTTGAATTATTAAACTCGAATTGTTCAGTAAGATATACTGATATATTTCAAGTAAAATTATATACTTCTTAAATCAAAGTATATTTTCCGAAAAGCGTGGTACTATTTAAACTGAAGTTTTCCCCGACAACTTATAATTTTAACAAATTTAAATAAAACTTTTCGAGAAAACTGCTTTAATGCCTATTTATATAGTTATTTTTCTAAACATATGTACACGATATATCGCGAATCAAATTAATATGATAAAGATGATTTAAAATATAAAAAAAGTATATATATCTTAATGATGAAGGTTTTGAGCGGGGAAAAGGGAGTAGGGGGTAGTTGTTGAACGAATTGTCCCATTTAATACAGATATTTGAAACATTTTGAGAATGAGGTCGCGTAGATTAAGACATATACTGCGTTTGTTTCTCTTTGGTTCAATATGAAAAGTCCCTCCTTTAGTCGTTTAATTAGAATCAAAGGTTATGATGAAAAGATTAAATTTAGGAAGTATGATAAATATTTAAAAAAAAAGCACAAGGTTAAACTTATTGAAAGCTACGTATGTGCATGGACGTAAGCGTGATCTGGTTTAAGTTTGAAGAGAAGCTAAACTATGGTGGTGCAAACAACCTAGGAAACCCTTGAAATTATACATTGCATGACAACAACGCAAAACGTACAGGCGTTAAACTTTCTTTAATCCTTAAACTAATTATTCATGATTGAATGCAAGTTGCTTTTGCCCCTTCCCCATAAAAACAATAAAAGTGGGGAATACGAAAAGTAGACGCTCATTTGTAAACGTTTTAAAAAAGCAAATAAGCAAAAATGCTGACAACTTATTCTTTTTTTCAGACAAACTTTGCCCCACCAATCTCGCAAGTAAAAGTTGCAACAAGCATGGATGGAAGACCCGTAAGTTTACTCAATATAAGTGTAATTATTTAACGCATGCAGTTTTGTTTAAGTTATTAAGGTTTCTATCTAAAGTAAATTATTGATTGGTGATTTTGGGTGTGTTCGACTTTTTGAACAAACAAATTTGATAAGATAAATATGCGTTATATTGTTTTCTTTTAGCATGTGTCAAGAATTGATACTAGTTTTAAACGTATACATTTGGATATATTATATTCGAATGTTCCGTAATGTCATATGCATATATCTACAGACGCGGACAGTTGACTGCCAATAAAAAATGATCGTACATTGGCTAGGGACTGAGCCTTGACACAGGACACCTGCGTACCCCTCGAAGATTTGGTTCAAGGGTTTTCAACGTGTAAAGAACATGGCACTCTCTTTTTCACTATGCATCAGACTAAACGTCCCAGTCTTACCTACATGATATCACCAGAGTGCATTTTATTGATTTGAAGAGAGCTTTGTATGAAACCGGCAATAATGAACACTTTCTACAATACAAGCGTCTAAACGTGTCCCTGCAATGTTTGTCTAAAATACCAGAACAGAAAAATTGACTATTACTTCAATTTGTGAACGACTGTAAAACATCCAACTGTTCCAGAATCATTCAAGCTGTCAACAGTAATTTTCAAATTCCGATTCCACAAAACCTTTTCGAAAAACCAAATCCAAGCAAAAGACCAAGTGTGTTTTCCATAACCTAAATATTGTAAAGACAAATCATACTTGAATCGAATCCCGCTAATACCATCCAGACATAATTTGTGATATGTATGAACCAGGAGGCGACCATCCTAGAAGGTTGTAAAATACATTCATTTTACAATTTCGATAATTCTTCAACATCCTTTTTATTAACATTTGTTTTAAAGTTATTTTTTTAGGATGGCACAGGACACCCATCACTTGCTACAACACATATTTGAAGTCCGAATATAAAACCGCAGACCAATAATGAAATTGAGAGTCAATCGATTTAACTATTAATTTTATAATTCAGCTGGAACATATATTTTACACAAACATTTAAAAACTTATTTAAAAACATCAACATTAACTTTAAATTATATTCAAGATTGTATTCATGGTGCACTGTTGATTGACAACATTTTGGCTATATTGAGAGCTTAAGGTTTAATTTGTAAAAAATTTACCGAACCATATTGGAAAAAAAAAAAGGTTGAGAAAGTGGACAGCATAGGTAATGGGTAACATTTACAACAGACTTATGGAATTGTTAGATTTGTATTGAAAATCCAGAGATTGGTAACTGCTAGTATACTATTAAACATGTTTTAATTAATTTAATTGTATTGACTTTGCTGATATTCGTAGGAAGCATTTCAATGTCAATAATATGTATGATTTATTTAATAGTGTTCCAGTTACAAATATTGTTTCATTCTTAAAAGAAGTTAGAATATATTATAAAATATAAAATTGTTGTATAAATTTAAATGATTTTAAACTTTTATCACGTTATCGTAGTGTTGAATTTTATTTGTAAATAAACAATTTGCTTTAATCTGATATTAAAAATATACTGTAAATTGTGAAAATATTAGAATTAGCTATAGCCGCGATATAGCCTTTTAGCGCAGATGCGGCGTAAAGCAAACACAAATCAATCAATCAAGTTTTAACCATATGTTCTAATACGTTTAATTACAAGTGTGCACTCAACACCAAAGACATATTTTGTTGTTCAAGATGATGGTAAGCTAAAAGCTGTTGTATATAAACAGGGTAAATTTGTATCGAAAAGCAATTAAAGAAGATAGAATGAATTCGACCCCTCTTCAGTACAATTCGTCATACAAGAAGAGAGTAACACGGGTCGGAATAGCACATCCTTCATATGAGATCATCTTCAATGCGGCTGTGATGGAAAACAGAGGCAAACACCCTGGGTTTTCCGCCCATGGCAATTATAAGAACAGAAACGAAATCGTTCGAGCCCCAGCAATTTTATTTGTAGAAATGGGAGAACTTATTAAGACCATGCATCCACTCAAAGCATACAATAAACTGTAAATCAAGTGCACCGAATAAGCGTATACTGAATGTTGACGGATTTCGTGAACTTGTGATTTAGAGAACAAACTTTTGGGTTTCAACAAAACATATTACACCAATTTTCTGTCAGGACCAAAAATACATGGCCATGCATGAACAAACATTTCATAAACAATGCAATCACTTTGTCCAAATAAAAGAAAATAACATTGTTTTATCTTCTGGTTACCATGGGAACCTTTAATTTTGGCAATTTTTGATAAAATCCCCGGTTTTGCTTAAATAGCAAAAACCTGAATAGTAGAACTTTTTTGTGTTTTCTGACAATTTGTTTTCAAAAGGGAATGGTTAGAAAAACATTTTAAAAAATGAGTGTTGCATTAACATAAACATATTGTATTTAAAATAACTGCTTTCAATCTGTGTACGAACTGATGAAAAATTTAAATATTATAGTTTGTGATTAGGTTTGATAAAGTGGAGCCACTAATGGTAATGCAATGAAATCTGGTATGAGTTTGACTGTCCCTCTGGTATATTTCGTCCCTCTTTTTTAAGGGAAACCTGTAATGATAGTATACAATTATTTTTTCTATTAAGAATATTCAACCTCTATACTTCAGTCATTCTCTATTGACATTGGAATTTTTTTTCAAATTTAAATATTATAGTTTGTGATTAGGTTTGATAAAGTGGAGCCACTAATGGTAATGCAATGAAATCTGGTATGTATTCATTTAGGTTTTGTTTATTTCAGGTTTGAAGTATGCCTAGAGCATCAAGGATACCCTGTGTGTAAAGCAAGTTGTGTCTTTCCCAGCCAGTATTGAAGGTAAATTTTAAGTGAATAAAGAAACAAACTTTTATTATACACAATGGATAATATCTCTCAAATTTAATGGATGAACTAGTATGAACTAAAGTCTAAATGAGAAGACGTAGTATGGTTGCCAATGAGATACCATCAACACAGGTCCTACTGACATAGATGTAGGCAACTTGTATGAAAGAAAAGAGATGTGGTATGATTGTCAATGAGACGACTATCTATCAGTGATCAAATAAGATCAATACATACTTAAAAAAAACATTTTGGAATGGGATGAAAGCATTTATACTTAGAGGAAATATTGTGGAAATTATAATTGGTGAGACGAGGTCCGTGGAATAATTCTTAAAATTATTTTTTTTATGCCCCGCCGTAGCGAAACTGGCATTAAGTTTTACCCTTGTCCATCTGTATGTCCCAAACTTGGTTTCCGTTCTCTAACTTTAGTTTGCCTCAACCAAATATTATGGAACTAATAAACATTGCTTATTACCACAAAACACAGATCTAGTTTGAGTTTTGGTGGCATCACTGTTACCATTCTAGAGTTATGCACCTTCACAAATGGAAAGGTTGCTGAATTTTTCGTTTCCATTTTCTAACTGACAGTGTCCTAGGTTCAAATGCAAAGAAACTTCTGATTTTATTGGAACTGAAAATTGATACACGGCTGTAAAAATATACCAAAGATTTTGATTTAATTATTTGGTCAACTTGACAATACTTAATATCTGCACATTTAATTCTTTCAGGCATGACTGATATTGAGAGGAATGAATTTGTACTTGAACAAATGACCCTCAAAAGAAGAAACACAGACGTTGCAGTGTTCCCCTACAAGTCTGAATACAGAAGTTGGGAGAAAGTTGGGGTAAGTTAATATTTTAACTAAAAGAATTGTAGAAGCAATACAATAAATAACTTTACCTGAAAGTATTTTTGATGAATTTAATAGTTTTGGTTGTTTCTCAAATAAGGAGTATTTTACAGTCAATAGGAAAAATGTACTTAGCTTTGCTTCTAATGATTCATCCTGGAATAATATATTTATAAACAACCTCCTATAAATCTTTATCACAACTATAAACGTGAATTTATGATTGTATTTTACTTGTTTTGTCAATAATCGAATAATTTGCTGGTTTCGGCATAAATTTTGTATAATAATAAATATAAGTGGATGTTCTCTTTTTTTCCAGAAAGGTGCACGGTTTGCATGTTGTGTTGGTGAAGTAAAACCAGGAGAGGTTTATGACAATGTAAGTGATGAAAAATTAAATGTACACGTACCTGGTGTTGTACAGTAGATAGGATTTGAACTAATGATGTTATATAATTTTAACTCCAAAATTGGGATGAACATTACATGTCTCATCCTGAATGTGCATGAAATATTTGTTACTGGCCTTCGCAAACAAGTTGCTAACCCCAAAGACTCAAAACTAAATATGTTGTAAAGATTGTTTAAATTATCGCTAATGTTAATGAATCTTCATTCTTTAATTTCTGATAAATATGCATCTTTTATTTGGGCTGTCTTAATTGTGTTTGGGTCTTGGAGGCATGTCTGTTAAATATGTGATGGGTGGTGGGTATTGTAAAATCAACTTTCCTAGCTAGCGATTAAACCAGGTTTAATCCACCATAATGTACACAAGAAAATGTCTGTACCAAGTTAGGAATATGCAAGTTGTTATGTATTCGTAAGATGTGTTTGAGCTTTTGATTTTGCCATTGATTAGGGACTTTTCATTTGTAAATTTCCTTGGAGTAGAGTATTTATTTTATTTTTCCTTTTTTATTGTATGACACAATAGCAACAAATTATATTTAAATTCACCTAATATTTTAATATACTGTCCATAAGTGTAGTGCATTAAAAAGATATTTTTATTTGACAGTTCGTAAAAGACAAGAAATGATGCCAGCAAAAGTTTACCTACTTACAGAAAAAGAAGAAGACCAAAAAAAACCCAGCCAACAGAAAAACAACCAGATCCAGATTATCAAGTGCCAATTCCGGAGCCAGAACCTGTGGAGCCAGAACTTCAGGAACTTGAGATGGAGCTTGATCAGATCACTAGTAGCCAGATTTCAGTCTGAAACGGTCATTTTGGTCTGATCAAGTCTGAATCGACTAAATTTACCGCGAGAGAAAAACGTCAAGACTTTTTCAGACTTTCAGACGCCGTTCCGATCGATACTCCAATTAGGTAATTCAGTCCGTTAAAGCATGTCAAAATAAACAAGACGGAGTGTTCTAGCGAGCGACTAAGAACTGTTAAGACAGATTCAGACGAAATCAGACCAAACCTAAAAATTTACTTTCAAATTCGTCAGGGGTCTGTAGGTGGCCTGTTGCAAGGCTAAATTTCTGTCCTTATCCAATATACCCTCATTTTCCCGTGGTAGTCCAAATTTCCCCGACCTTGATCCCGGACGGCCTCTATTACAGGACCAAACTATTGTATTTATGGTTAACTTGTTCTCGTCCTGAACATGCATGAAATATTTGCCACTGGACGTTAAGCAACCAACAATCAATCAATCAATCAATCAAATTTATCAGACCGTGTTTAGATCTGTTCAGTATGCTAGTATGATACAACGAGTTACGCCCCTTCTGCTTGATGATACATTTTTAATCAAAAAAGTATATTTCAAATTTATAAACGTAACTTTCGAATGATTAAAGAAAGAAAATCCTCTGTTGATGATTTATTTCTGTTGTTGTTTTGTTGAGGAATTAATTAATAAATTATTCGTCTATACATGTTGCTGGTTTTATTCTTCTTATTGATGTTAGTTTATTTATTTATTAATTGTATATCGGCGAATTAAAGTTTACTATTACTTGCTGAAACCTGTATTTCATGATAAAGAATTTATACATGTATATTTTGCTAAGGGTTATAAAAATTACCGTATGATAACAGATTTGCAATAATCGGAAATTGCATGTATTGGAGAAATCGGTTTTCTATGCAATCGTTACTTACAAAACATGTATGTTATACACTTAACCCTAAATTTGTTATTAACCCGGCAGGTAAAAAATGAAGTCGTTATCCCAAATAAAATGTGTATGGTGATTGATTTTAGTCTTTGTTAAAATGTAACTGGACATTTTAAACTTAACAATATAAATATAAGGAGATGTATGATAGCCAATGAGAGAACTATCCGCCATATTTCAAGTGAAGTGGACGTTATGAAAATTTCTGGATCCGCCACTGAAGTTTCTATTTTCTTAGCTTGTATTGTACAATATATTTCTAAACAATTATTTACTTCACAGTGACACAGTGGTGCATCTAAACGCCACCAAGGCCGCCTAAGTGCATTAAGCTTCTGAAACTGCACTATACCCGTGATGAAACAGTATTAAAAATTATGAATAAAATACCATCGGATAAAGCTTTTCATTAAAACAATATATTCGAATTTATTTTCAGTACCATAGTAGTTTTAGTGCAAGGATTTGTATAGTAAGATAAAACGATAACCCACGAAATTCCAATTCATCTTACTCTATAAATCCTTGGCATAATTTTAATGTTCTGGTTTTATACCAATGGCACGTGCTAGTAATCAACCGGGTCAACAGGTAATATAATCAATGATCCATAACGTATGAAAGAAGATTGACAATTACATGACATTTTACAATTACACCTATCATAGTATCATAGCTCAGTATGTGTAGTTTAAGGTTCTAACAATATTATATAAAATATGGCTTCTTTCTACACACTACAAATGACAAAGTCTATACCTAAAGATACTGCAAAACCGCAATTTTGAGTAGTCATTAAAAAGATTGGAGGATAGCTGTTTAATTAAAAAACCAAAAATTCTGAAGGAAGCAGTATATATTTATATCTTGTCTTTCGGAAACACATTATTTCTTTTGGTGTATATTTCTTCGATACAAAATTTAAAAAAAACATCTACAGTTCGGAAGTTTGTTTAATATGCCTTCAACAGCAATTTGTTGCTGAAATAAATTTAGATTTCCATAAATATTTATTTATTTATTTATTTATTGTCTGTCTGTCCGGATGCACTTCATCTTCGCTAGACAAGGGTTACGATCCAGTCCCCTCCTCTCCACAGGCAAACGAAGATGGGTGCACTTCAACTCAATCCCATTAGGTGAACGCATGTGTATCATGAATACAACCTAAACACAGCAGGGTAACAATGTGATATATGTGTGGATTTATTTTATTTTACATTTTCAGCAAAAGATAGATTGTACAACAGCTTGGTCGACGATTTGAAGACATCCAGCTGCTTCCCGGTACCATGTCAAATGTTAAAGTATACCAGTATATGTCATCTTTATTCAATGCGGTTTGGTACATAAGAACCATGGAAAAGATAAATGAACGCTCCAAACATGAGGCCAGTCTTACCCCAGTACCACAAAGGTACAAGTATGTGTAAAAAAAATGCACTAAGTATATATAACTTGTAATTCATGAATGAATTCCAACAATTAAAGGCAAATCATAGTTGCTTCTTGTTCAACTTTGTCAGTAAAGAAACAGGTCTGACACACAAAAAAAATATTCGGACTTTTTTGACAGTACTAAGCATATATAATATTAAAAGTTTAATAAAAAAAAACAATACTTTCAATGTGCAGTTTATATGTTAGATATATCCTATCACATTTGAAAAATTTAATAGGGTTTCAGTGTCTTGTCTTTCCGGTTTTCACGTGAAAATACCTGTACTAAGTCAGGAGCATTGGTATTTACCGCCAGACATCTGTCAAGGGTTGATATTTTAACTTCGTCAAATTTTATTGACACATATGATTCTATCGAAATATTTAAAATTGTTATTTTTTTTTCACTTATTCAATGGAGAATAAAACAAAACTTGTATGTATTTAATTATATCCAGATTCATGCAGTATGACGAGTGTAACAACTGGAAAGAAAGAAAAAAAAGGAAACCACGTCTGAGCTGCACCGATCTCAAACTTCACTGTAAATGTCTTGTTTATTTTTTAAGTGCACCTTTTGCCCAAAAATGGTCTACATTTCATGGTTACATTAAAAAACTGGCTCTATCCATAAGCTCCTATGCTAATTTTCTAGAGTAATAAAGAGCAAACCATCCGTCAACAGCAGCTTCATCCTGACAGAGAGCTACAAAAACATGTGTGGATTGAAGACCGGAAGAAGTCTGACGTAAACGGACATCTACCAAAAACTTGACTTGTGTCTAAAAGAGGTTGTTGACTTCTGTTTATCAAATTTGTTTTTCGTGTATTGTTAAAACACATAAGTCAGGCCGTTTTTTGTGTCGTTTGAATGGTTCTACATTTGTCAATTCATGGTATTTTATAGCTTACTATGTGGTATGGGTTTTACTCATTATTGAAGTCTGTAAGTGACCTTTAGTTCTATTTCATTTGGTTTCTGGTGGAGAATTTCAATTTGCAATGATACAACATTTTTTTATTACTATATTGATTAAGTTTGTGAAAGACTGACTATATAAACGAAGATCTTATCATGTACAAACTTACTGTAATGAGGTTTTGATTTAGAACAAGGAGGAATTGGGTCTTGTTTTAACTTTGTATTAGTCATGGCACGTGGTAACAGCTGTTTAAGTTGAATTTGAACCTGTTCAGCAATATACCTGTTAAATGTAACTGCCTCGTTCTGCAAAACGGCGTATCATTCTTAGTGTCCTCTGCGCTTGTCAATTTCGATCTTATCGAAGTTCCCCCAAGGGTGACTGGGAAATAGGAGTATGTTCACCATTGGTCTTCCACCGACCGGCAGTAAAACCTTTGCTAAAGTGGAGCGTCCGTTTGGCTGTGCGGGATGTACAAATTTGCAGCCACGTCCGGTCAGAATGGGGATGTTAAATCCGATTCCTCGTGTAAAGAGAGTGCCACGCTCTTTGCACGTTAAGAACCCTTGCAACAACTCTTGAGGGTTCCGTAGGTGACCTGTTGCAAGGCTAAATTTCTGTTCTTATCTAATATACCTTCATTTCCCGTGGCAGTCTAAATTTATTCGACCTTAATCCCGGACGCCTCTATTACAGAACCTACCTATTGTATTTATTGTTAATTTGTTCTCGTCCGGAATATGCATGAAATATGTGCCACTGGACGTTAAGTTACCAACAATCAATCAATCTTATCGAAGTTTGGAGATGCTGATGTACTCGGCATTTTAACAATGTCTTTGTTCCTGCCAACCTCCTGCATAGACGTTTTTGCAGTTAAGGAAATTTTACTTCTGGCTTTATCCAACTTTTATCAACAATTTATCGCCATATATCATCCAATTCTGATGGATCGAGTTGTGAGTCTTTTGTTGCACTTTCCGTTGATGCATCGGAAATCATAGCCATCTGTAGTGTCTATTTCTTGGCCGAATCTGGATACAGTTGACAGAGTTGGGTAGTCATTTGCGTTCTGATAAGTACTTGGGTACAACTGATGGGTCGTCGCTGAAGATGATTGGTGCAAGAGTGGTGTAAAACTCCATACTGGTGTTCAAACTCCATCACATTTTGGGGAGAATTTAAAGCTATCAAGCTTGTGTTACAGCATCTATCCAATAAAATTTATTGTTGTTTTTACTAATCATCTCATTTGTCTCCTTAACTGTATTAACAACAATATGATTTATAGTGATAATTATTCATTAATCAGTGAAGTGAATTAACTGACTAATTGATACATTATATTTGGTCATACTAATTTAGGTATATTAAAGGAATAAATGAAGACTGAATAAAGTAATCAATAAGATGTTTTGAAAAGTGTTCGAAGCTAACAAAATAAATAAAAAATATTGAATTGATCAACGAGATATATGAACAGTACTTAAAGCTTTGGAATTAAATTAAGAATGATTAAACGAATTAAAAGAATTTTAAGTAGTATTCACAGCTGACACCACACCAAGCTGAAAATTCACAGGTCTGTATGCAAGTTCCTGCATGCATTGGAAAATAATAAAAAGTTGCATTTATTTGTTAGCATTTCAAGATTTTATTAATGATAAATTCAAAGAATCAAGAACTTCTTGTCAATTTATTTTATTTATATATTTCGCAAGTTAGAATTTAAACATATTGTATATGGATAATACATTTAGATTAATTGAATTTTTGTGTTGTTTAATTTCAGATTGGACCATTGCACAACTCAACTCGGAGAACATACCAGACTCTGCCAGACCTATATCTCCTCCACTTACACAAGAGAACTACCAGACCCACATCAAGGAAAATGAAATTTCAAGAAACAGACGCCTCTATGCGATAAAGACAGTAGCTACAGAAGATGCACCAACTTGGGCAACAGATTTTGTAGAGAGCTTGCAGACTGGCCAAATCAAGTCTCACCAAAGCCAAGGACACAGCTTATATTGTATGGCGAGACCACTCAAACCTATATGACAAAAGCAGAGCAGTACAGGTACCATTGTAACCAAAAGAAAACCCAGGGGATTGCCACACTATACAGAGAAGAAGACACATACATGAAACTCAGTATGAATACAGAAAGAGGAAAGCAATTGAACAAAGGAAAGATGGTTATAATAATGGTATCCTGGTGTGATACGTTGTGAATTTAATTAAGAAGTTCAAGTTTTTTAGCAGACCACCCATGTCCTGCCTTTTACAGTCCGCTCCTGAATTTAGCAATGACTTGTGTCCAGAAAATAGCAGCGTTAAAAGGTGAGGCTTGGATATTGATATAGGGAAGGGAGTGGTTGCATCAGCTGTTCATCTGAAATGGGTAAATTTGCAAATTTAACTAATTTCTAGGTATATATTTTGACCAATTTAAGATGCTGGTGCTATACGACATTTAAATAGGCAAACAAGTTTAATTACACTTATTTGGTGTTAAGGTTTTTTTTCTTTGGTACAATTTAAAGAGAGATAGTAGATAACCCATTTTTTGTGAGTCCAAACACATTCAACATTCAGAATACTACATATATATTAATACAACAGTCGTCTTGATGTTGACATTTTGTTTACTTGTTTTAAGGGGTGTCAAAATGGTCACATTGTACTTAAATGGTTTTAACAGCCAATATTGAACAGAAGGATGCATAGTGGTGACATGATGGTGGCTTTAAGTGTTGTCCTCTCAGGGAGCAATTATCAAAAGATACTTGAAGTTGCCAATCTTAAGCAAATCTACCTTTTTCAAGATACAGCGACACTATGCATTACCATCAATAGATGAATACTAGATTAATCATCAAGATGATATTTTAAAGAGTTTAAGAGGACAGGATTTGGTCATTCCTGGTATGCGCTTCATACAAATTTCTAAATTTCATTTCATTTTTCATTTAAATAACAGCTTTGCGTATCTGCCTTTGTTTCAATTTGTTCACGTATTGGAATCGGGGAAAATATTGGTGAGAAACATACAATAAAAAATTATTTAACAAAAACATGTCATAGTTACAATGATAGTTACAGCGACAGGTATCGGGCAAAAAGTGACAATTATGAATTAAATAATATCGATTCTGGATACGACAGATTTGAAAATTCTAATGATTCACATGAAGACAATGAAGATTATAATCAGGAACATGTACCAGATTTAGCAAATGTACTCGTTCTAGTCTTAATAAATTACTTGACATTATATTATAGGTATATTAATACAATATCCACTCGTTTATAGTATGAATCACATTTTCGAACTTGATTGATTTATTGTTGGTTGCTTAACGTCCAGTGGCAAATATTTCATGCATATTCAGGACGAGAACAAATTAACAATAAATACAATAGGTAGGTTCTGTAATATAGACGTTGGGGATTAAGGTCGCAGAAGTTTAAACTGCCATTGGAAATGAGGGTATATTGGATAGGGACAGAAATTTACCTTTACAACAGGTCACCTACGGACCCCTCAAAGAGTTGTTGCAATGGTTCTTAACGTGCAAAGAGCGTGGCACTCTCTTTACACGAGGCATCAGATTTAACGTCCCCATTCTGACCGGACGTGGCTACTTATTTGTACATCCCGCACAGCCAAAACGGACGCCCCACTTTGGCGAGAGTTTTACTGCCGGTCGGAGGAAGACCAATGGTGACCACATTTCTATTCCCCAGCCGTCCTTTTGGGGGAACTTAATTTATTACGTGCTACGTGTACACTAAATCGACTTATTCTTTATATCAAGGAAATATACTAAGAAATCTCAGAAATCTTTAAAACGCAAGTAAACTATCAAATAACATTACAACTACATCAAGATTTATGATGATAAAAGTATAGATATAAACGAGGAATACAATTCAGAAGTAAATGACATTCAAAGTGGACAAAAAGCAAGGATAAGCTACAAATATCTGCAAGGTGCAATCAAGGACATTACCAAACTAAACAAACAGCGATATCCATGGCTCACACATGTGTCTTTGCTTAAATATCAAAAGAAAAGTAACTCACGAAATCGAGTCCTAAATGTGTCATTCAAAAGAAGTGTAGGTCTTAAAGAAAAAAGTGACCTAACTGCCAGCATAAACGATACCATTCAAACTTCCATGGATAAGCTGTACACCTCTATAATAGAAAAATCTGTGTGTTTCACATTGTGATTGAACGCGTACAGATGTTACAGGAGGCAGACTTGTTTCGTTGTGCCAGAATTGAATTGTTAGCGTATAGAAAGTTGCAGACCTTCATTTTTATACTCGAAACGCCATAGACACGAAATTATTAGGAGTAACCACTGCCTTTACGACTTAATCAAAGTCCCATTGTTGCTGAGAATAGACGGGGACTGTCATCATTTGTAACAGGTCTGATACACGCAGTAAAAGCTCCTATGTTGATGATTTTGGAGGTTTTTTTATCAGAACAGACCAGTCACATCTGACGAGCTAGAAACCGTTCATGCCTGTGAAAGTCTAGTATTGTTCATCCTTTAAGGAGGTAAAATTACATTTAATTTACTTCTTTGCATACATTTGTTTTGATAGACACAAATTTCAGACATCGGAACAGAATTACTTTGGTATTTGAATGCTTATCGAAAAGAAGCAACTCGCGTTTTCACCATTTTCTACATAAGAAAACACCTGTGCCAAGTCAGATATATGACAGTCGTTATCCATTCGTTTGATGTGTTTGAACTTTGGATTACGGAGTTTCAGTTTTGAATTTTCCTCGGAGTTCGGTATTTTGTTTTATTTTACTCTTTCCTTCTCGATTCCTCTGCTAATATTGTTGGGACAGTATGCAGTCTAAAACAACCGATCATGCAAACAATAAATACAGATTACCGCAATACAGCATTACTTAAACCATTTATAAAGAGAAAAGGGTGAACTAAAACAGGGAACAAACCAGCCACACGTGTTGTGATATCTGTGTTTACAATGTAGTTGGGCGAATATTTACCCGTTTACAGAATTTTCAGGCACAACACGCATTAGTGGTACTGAAGTATATTATTTTGTCGTCGGTCGTTACTCCTCCAAGAAACATTTTGTCGTCTGGTTTCTATGATGAGTATGTACGGTCTCAATTAAATGCGTCGGCGCATGCTACATATTTTAAAAATACAGTGTTGTACACGCATGTCCATTTATTGATGAACCCTTAGGAAATAATTAAAACGTTCAGATTGTAGGGAAAAAATTAACCGACACCAGACCTATACCCATATAATTCCACCAGCAAAGGCAAAAAGAATAACAAACGACCAAAGCTATTGAAACAGCTTTGACGCAGTTGCTTCAATATGTTATCTTTTTTTAAATTAAAATGAGTTCGTGAAATTGCAATACAATTTCAACACATACTACAGATTCCTTGTGTAATGTAGTAATATATGTCTTTATAAATTACTGTTGTAATGGTTTAAATACACAAGGAGACTGCTCCGTCTAACAAGACATTGGGTTCATTTGAATATATCTTGGTATGGGTTGTATGCACCCCAAAACCAATGTAAGAGGATACGAATCTTACACTGAGAACGATTGAGCGGGGAGTGGATGGACAGGGAAAAAACTTTCAACAAACAGGAATAAAACATGCTGTAGTTAAAAGTTATAGTATACTGCAAAATATGCATGGTGTATTTGTTCCACAATTTGGTCATGCAAAAGACTGTTAGTTTTACAATCACTTCTGTATAGTTTGAAAACTGTGCAAGGATACTGTTTCACCCCTATATTCGAATAGGTTTACATTTTTTTATCCTTCTTTTTCTTAGTATAAGCCTCCTTTAATTAGGAGCACCTCCATATGGAGTTTTACCTTATCTTTAAAATTTTAAAGAATAAAACATATGTACAGCACATATAAATCAACAATAAAAGTGTCATGCATGGCATATTTACAGGGACCTTTTTAATACAAATTAATTGACCATCTATTCACTAATATAAGTACCTCAGTTTTATTAATAATTAAAGTATGTTTCATTTGATTTTGCTTTTATGCACAAAAATACGTTAAAAAATGTTTTATTTAAAAAGATCTTCTCAGGCAGATTTTCTCAGTGGAATATTTTATGTACTTCATGATCATGTATTAATGTAAATAAAAATCATGATAAAATTATAAAAGCTTGTTTTGCCACCATCAATAAATTTAAAAAGTTTATATACAAGATATGGTCCCTATCATAAATGTATTAGTGAAATAAAAAGATAGGAATGGCTATTAAGTTCATTTTCATAACTTTATCATTTGTCCCAAGTTTCTTTTCGTTTATCTTTTATTTTTTAGTACAAGTGTTATATGACAGACTTTGTGTCGGTATATATATGTCACTTGTGATAATCACTATTTTCATCTTATTGTCATTTCCTCCACTTTGAGATATATATATATAAAAACAAGTTTAAATTGAAAAAAACGTTTAAACCTATAATTGCGTTGGATAAAAAACGCAATTTTTATACGTGTGCATGCAAAACAAATTTCTTGGTAGAGGGGTCTAAATACAGCACACACAAGATGATGCATTTTTTTCATTTTCCTAGTAAGAGAGACAAAGCTCTTTTATGAATTTCTGCTCCTATTGGTAGAGCTCCTAACAGTAGTAACACTGCCTTGTATACGTCACATAGGTAAATATAAAATAATTTTGTCGTTGGTAGTACGACAATAACGTGATATAAGAAGATAATACTACATTTATTGTTAAATCTGATAACCCCCGACTACCACAAAATTATAGAGGGTACCAATATGTAATAGTATTGGTAACTTTTTTACATTATACTAAATAATTGATTAGTTTGATTGATTTGATTTTTGGTGTTTTATCGCCACTTTTAAGCACCGCTTTTGGGCTATTTCGTGGCGGCCAGTTTTTATTGGTGGAGGAAGCCGGAGTGCCCGGAGAAAACCACCGACCTTCGATAGGAAAACTGAAAATCCTAGTCAATTAAGATTGGAGTCGAGTGCACCCGCATGAGCGGGGTTCGAACTCACAACCTCATTGTTGACTGGCTAGTGATTACAGTAGTAACTACTTAGACCACTCGGCCACCGAGGCCCCTCGAAAAAACAAAACTCCTATATGTATATAACATTATGTGACATGTCAGACATTGTTTTTATGTATCTGCAGTACGTATATTGCATTCCTTTAGCAGCTGTGACTTTTTATGGATACGAATACGATTAGTTCAGTACTAAATATATAAATGTTGATGTATAGAAATTTTGACAAGAATATGAAATTTAACAATTGTTTTTTTGAAATAGTACAACACAATGTATAATTAATTAGTATCTACATTATCACTACTCCGTTCCTCCATCACAGACAAATCATCTCCCATAGCCTCGTCAGGACACACAGCGGTTCTAATCATAAGCTTTGGAGTGCTAGTTCTGTCTGCCCCACTGAGTGTCAGTAGATCGCCTTCTTCAGTGTCGGCCACATCAAATCTTAGATGGAAACTATTTGATTTGTGAATTTTACGAGAAATGTCATCTTCATCAGATGTTGGTCTGGAAGTTGAAGCTTACTTCGCCATGCCAGATGACGGTCAAATATGTCTTTGAACATCTGGTTGCATTTAATCAACATATTAACAGATTGATTTTTTTTATAGTGCTGACAAACCAGAACCACCAGTCAACAGAATGTCGACAGATTTTTAAAATTTTGATTCATCTTCTGCAATTCCTGACTACTTACAGTGTGGGTTAGTATTAAATTCTTTGCACTTTAATTTATATAAAAAAAAATACAGTTTGACCAGTATGCCTTCAACCAGTAATGTACACTTTGTTTGCACTCATTATTGATCAAAGAATGCAATAAGATTCTTCATGGACTTGAATTACAAAATAACAACACCATAATATAAAAGTTTTGTCTTGCCTTGTGTTAGTCATATAGTTAACAAGTTGCAAAACAGATGATAAGGTCAGTTTAAGGGAAACATGTAATGATCATTGTATAATGCATAGTATACATAAAACAAATGAATACGGATATGTGGCATGATTGTCAATGAAACTCCAAATGCTGACATATAATATGTGAATAGTTATAGTTAAAGGTAACGCTTTTTACAACCATCAAACTCATACTACATAATAGGCAAAAACTGAAGAGAGACATTTAATACACTGATTTCTGCTATAACTTTAAGATAAGTTATTCCCAACTTTCCATTTCTATGTAGCAACATTCCAGCAGCGCCTGCATACGGAGTATATATCTCCCAATTGATACGATATTCCCGGGCTTGTGTTTCCTATCATGATTTCCTTGATAGAGGATTGCTGCTCACAAGGAAGCTATTAAACCAAGAGTTCCAAATGGTGAAGTTGAAGTCATCCCTTCGTAAATTTTACGGACGCCATCACGAGTTGGTTTACCGTTATGGAATAACCGTTTCACAGATGATATCGGATATGTTCCTTATGTCGTAACTACAATACCTTTCCCTTTTCACGAATGTGACTTACCGAATTAGACTATTTACCGGATTTGTAATAACATAAGCAACTCGACGGGTGCCACATGTGGAGCAGGATCTGCTTACCCTTCCGGAGCACCTGAGATCACCCCCAGTTTTTGGTGGGGTTCGTGTTGCTTAGTCTTTAGTTTTCTATGTTGTGTCATCTGTACTATTATTTGTCTGTTTGTCTTTTTATTTTTGGCCATGACGTTGTCAGTTTGTTTTCGATCTATGAGTTTGACTGTCCCTCTGGTATCTTTCGTCCCTCTTTTATTGACGATACCAACTAATGACAACCACTTATAAAAGGCTCATGACTTGAAACAAGCTTATTTAAATAATAATTCAGGTATAGACAGTAATAACCAGTTTATAAGTGGCTTTTCTATGCTTTACACTTAAGAATATTCGGTGGCAAAAAACAATTTGGGATGATAGCACAGAAAAAAATGACTGAAATTTTACGCATTAAATTCTGAGCGTAAAACATTAATGGAACATATCAAAACAATTTGAAACGCTAAAAAGTATGACTATACACAGTATGAATAAATATGGGGATGACAAAAAACCCTTTCAACATTATGAATTGCTGTCCTCAAACAAAGAAGAAATTGAAAGTTTTGAACAATTAAAAGCACAACCAGAAGCAACATTTTGGGAGGGGGTTAAGAAGGGAACATTGTCAAAGGTAGCAAAAGATTGCATTATATCACACATAAAACAATTACGGATCAAAGAGAAAAGGCATTAAAAGATTAAACATACCAGAAATTGAATTGAAGAGAAAAAGGAGTGAGACAGATCTCTTTTATGTAATTATGCAATTGCATAAACATTTTTGGGATTGTATTAATAAAGTGCAATCTCATAAATATGATTAAGCAATCTCAAAAATATAATTAAGCAATCTCATAAATATAATCTAGCACTCATAAATAAATACCCATTTGCATTAATAAATACAATTGTGCATTTGGAAAAAAAAATTTAGCGATGGCATAATACGACATTAATGCAATACCATAATTATACGAGACATAACAATACAATTCATAATACACATGCAATAAGTTATATAAACTTGAAGCAGAAGAAACTTGTATTAGTCAGAAAAGCGGAGGAAGACATGTCACCTTACCTTGACACATTATTCTGATTCCGAGCCGTTCAGTGTTTGCTCTTACCCAAATCAAGGGTTTTCTATTTAACCAAAACTGAGAAAACCATTGCCAAATTTAACAAGGTAAAAAGAAATGACTTACGGTTGATCTACTTGAAAAACCTTCCAAGAATGATTCCATTAACAAATGTAGGCATGCCATGCCATGCATCATTTTGTAGATAAATAAGTTAAGCAAAAAAATTGTCTTATGGGAAAATAAATCTATTATCACAAGAAGTATTGTCAGAAAAAGACAACTTTCGGAATACACAGGCGGTGTTCAATGTGCAATTCAAAATATATATGAATAGTTCAAATACTATAGTATTAAAGAAGTAAAGTTTACAAATATAGTCTTGTGCTTTTTAATTGAACAATACCCCCCGGTGGATCGCTATCCTTGCCGTGGTCGGGGGGCTTGCGTGTCTCAGTGACCCCAAGAGCTATGCCAGTTGGAGCGTCGTCTCCTGGTAGGGTTACCCATGCTGGACAGGTCGAAGGGTAGAGACCAGACTAAAGTGATCCGAACATCGTACGAGTTGCCCGATGTTTTGAATAAAATAGGCTCTCCAACCCGTTGGCCGTGGGTTGCTACCCGTGTCGGTGGTTGACGAGATCCTTGCGGATGAGGGCTGTAGCCAGACTCCTTACGGTCAGAAAATACCCGGACGGACAAGACTATAGTTCAATAAGCTGCTTTGGCTCCAATATCATCTAAACGGGAGGTCGGATGGACCCGGTTCGATCAATCGGCTGGTCATGTCGAGCCCTTCAGTTAATCCTCAACAATAAGCTTTCTTGTAACAATTTTCATGATATACACATGTGTTTTAAATAAAGCTATTTATATTTCGGATAACTGAAGAAGGCGATGGCTCATGGGTCAATCAAGTGGTACGCTTTCTTTTTCGCTTGATGGATACGCTCTGCTTGAGTATACCATTCTTGGAACATCTGGTGCTTTCCGCAGTGGATCTTGGGTGCTAATTTTGGGGACCAGCTACGTTATACATGTTATACTTGGAGCTCGTTTTCAGCATTAGCACTTGACCCCGGCTCGCCACGGAAACACAGCATCGCCCTTGTAGGCACTCCGAGGTGGGTGGATGACAAGAATGGTGAATCTTTCTCATTTCCTATGGCACAACAAAACCAACCCTCTAAATCAGCTTACCCCAAGGGTGACTGGGGTATAGAAGTATGGTCACCATTGGTCTTCCTCCGACCGGCAGTAAAACCCGTGCTAAAGTGGGGCGTCCGTTTGGCTGTGCGGGATGTACAAATTTGCAGCCACGTCCGGTCAGAATGGGGACGTTAAATCCGATGCCTCGTGTAAAGAGAGTGCCACGCTCTTTGCACGTTAAGAACCCTTGCAACAACTCT
The DNA here is from genome assembly GCF_021869535.1 of Mytilus californianus. NCBI lineage: Eukaryota > Metazoa > Mollusca > Bivalvia > Mytilida > Mytilidae > Mytilus > Mytilus californianus. The sequence continues at coordinate 6,159,562 of NW_026262672.1, forward strand.
TTGAGGGGTCCGTAGGTGACCTGTTGCAAGGCTAAATTTCTGTCCCTATCCAATATTCCCTCATTTCCCGTGGCAGTCTAAATTTCTCCGACCTTAATCCCTTAATCTATTACAGATCCTACCTATTGTATTTATTGTGAACTTGTTCTCGTCCTGAATATGCATGAAATATTTGCCACTGGACGTTAAGCAACCAACAATCAATCAATCTAAATCAGCTTTAATACATAAAAAAAGAAAATGTGATGATTCAGTGCCCTGTCAGGAAGATGACAGTTGGCCCAGATTTATTGTAATAAAAGGAACAGATGAAAAACCAATTTCCAAAATATCTCCCTTTGTGATTCACAAACAAATTCAAAGCGTTGCTGGTACTGTAAAAAAAGTTTCAAAAATGAGATCAGGCAATTTGTTGGTTGAATGTTCCAACAAAAGTCAATCAACAAATTTGCTTACACTGACAACAATTACAAACTTTCCTGTTTCTGCCTCTCCTCACAACAGTTTGAACAGCTGTAAGGGGATCATTCGAGACAGAAGTCAATACCTTGGTGACCTTACCGTGGAAGAAATCTGTGAGGAACTTTCAAGCCAAGGTGTAACTGATGTTGTTAGATTTCAAATAAAAAAGAATGGAAATATAATCAAATTAAATACATATCTTTTGACATTTAGAACTCCAACTCCTCCTCCATCTATTACTTTAGGTTGCTTCGGAATCAGAGTTGACAGGTTTATCCCTAACCCAATTCGATGCTTCACTTGTCAAAAGTTTGGTCATGGAAGCAAACAATGTCGTGGTACGCAGAGATGCTTCAAGTGTTCTGACGAAGGACACGAGGGAACAACCTGTAGCTCTGAATCTTCTAAATGCGTAAACTGTGGTGAATCCCATTTTTCATCATCTAGGGACTGCCCTGTTTACCTTAAAGAAAAAAATATTATCAAAATTAAAACAGAAAGAAACATCAGTTACCCAGAAGCTAAACAGATAGCTTCTGTTTCGAATGATCTCCTTGTTTCGAACAGACCATCGTACGCCAGCAAAGTTGTCCGCTCATTCAGTCACGAGCATACACAAACTCGCATGACCTAGCCAATTGATGCTGAGACATTTACAATGCTGCCTGTTGAAACAGAACCTAACGATAAAATATTAATTCCAAGAAAACCAACACCTTCTAAAACCAGTACTCAGTCAACTCAATCTTCCTTACAGAGCTCAATGTCATCATCTAAAAAAAATGGAAAAAAGAAATCAAATAAAAAGATACAGTTAAATCAGACAGTTGGGGCGGTGAATCTGTCTGGGATCTTCCCAGTGACATTGATGATTCTTCCATCTCCAATAGTCCTCCTTCATCTGCATCTAATAAAACTAGTTTATCCTCTGCATCTAGTACAAAGTCTTCTAAAGCCCCGTCTCCTCTTCGTTCTCCAGAACAGAAGGATGTCCCAAAGAAGCCAGCAAATACATCCTCTCAGAAGTCTTCTGATTCGAGGTCGCGGGGTAGGGGTCGAGGCGGAGTAAAACCAGCTGCGCATGGTCCTGGAGATCGACGACTCTCCTCACACAACAGATTTTCAACACTTAACGACGAATCAGAAATGGAAATCGAAAGTGTTCCGCCACCCGAAAGATTACAATCCCAGGGTGAGCGAAATAAGAATGCTGGCAAACTCGATAGCATTCGCCCGTCTATTAACAAAACATGACTAATATCATCCAATGGAATTGCCGAGGTCTTAAAATAAATCTTCTCGGGTTAACGCTTCTAGTTCAGTCTTTTTTACCTACTGCATTTTGTCTTCAAGAAACTCATTTAAAAGAAAGTGACAATGTATCTTTAAAAGGATACAAGATGTATAGCACATTTTCTAAGGTAGATGAACGTGCTGCAGGCGGATCATCCATTTTTGTGAAGGACAACGTCATTCATAGCACAGTCCAACTCACCACGGATCTGCAGGCAGTTGCAATTCGTTTATCATTAGATAAAACAATTACATTATGTTCTATATATATTCCACCCAATTCAATTATCGATAAAGCTAAACTCAAAAACCTCACTGATCAATTACCCTCACCATTTATACTTATGGGCGACTTCAATGCACACAACCCCTTGTGGGGAAGCAAGTCTCATAATATCAAAGGCAAGATCATTGAGGACTTTGTCTCTCAAGAAGGATTATGCATTTTTAATGATGGATCTAATACTTATCTTCATCCTGGAAACGGGTCTTATTCTGCTATTGATATCACTATTTGCGATCCCTCTCTTCTTCTGGATTATTCATGGCGTGTTCATGATGATCTATGTGGAAGTGATCACTTTCCAATAGTACTTGAACATCTTTTTACTTCTGCCCAACAGAGAGTACCACGTTGGAAACTTGACAAGGCGGACTGGTCCTTGTTTGAGAATCTCTGTCAAGCGGAACTTCAGTCAAAGATGTTTGAGACTGTACAAGATCCAATTTTAACTTTTAATACAGTTTTAACGTCAATTGCTGACAGAACTATTCCTAAGACCTCGGCAAATCCGAAACATCCCAGCAAACCATGGTTTGATGATGCTTGTGATCAAGCAATAGGTGACCGTAAAAAATCTGAAAGACGGTTCAATCAACAACCAACGACGGAAAACTTGAGTAATTTCCGTGTTTTTCGCGCTAAGGCACGGCGGACTTGCAGGCAAGCACGACGAACGTCTTGGAAGAAATTTGTCTCGGAGATAACATCTCGCACTCCGATGACAAAAGTATGGAACATGATACAAAAGATAAAAGGTAAAAATTCTAAAGCCACAGTTAAACATTTAAAACATGGCAATGATTTATTAACATCTGAAAAGGATATTGCCAACAAGCTTGGTGAAACTTTTGCGAAATCTTCTTCTAACAACTACAGGGAAGATTTTAAAAAAGTTAAAAAACAAAAAGAAAAAATTAAATTAAACTTTAAATCAAAAAATGGTGAAAATTATAATAAACTCTTTTCTCTTGAAGAACTTAAAACATCTCTGTCAAAAGCCCATGATACAGCTTGTGGGCCTGATAATATTCACTACCAACTGTTAAAACACTTGCCAGATTCCTCGCTGGAAGCTCTTTTGCAGCTTATGAATAACATCTGGGAATCTGGTGATTTACCATCAATCTGGAAGCTTGCAACCGTCGTGCCTATTCCAAAACCAAGTAAAGATCACACGGATCCTATTAATTACCGGCTAATTGCTCTTACCAGTTGTGTCTGTAAAACACTAGAACGGATGGTCAATGATCGCCTTGTTTGGTTCCTGGAATCCAATGGGCTTTTAGCCAATATCCAGTGTGGATTCCGCCAAGGTCGCAGTACTCTTGACCATCTTGTTCGATTCGAATCATTTGTCCGTAATGGTTTTGCGAAAAATGAACATGTAGTGTCGGTCTTTTTCGATCTAGAAAAAGCCTATGATACTGCATGGAAGTATGGTATTTTAAAAGATCTCTTTGATATGGGGTTGAAAGGCAATATGCCAAATTTTATTTCGAATTTTCTATCTAACAGACAATTTAATGTTAGAGTAAATTCAACCATGTCTGATCTGTATGATCAAGAGATGGGTGTCCCTCAGGGCAGTATTTTATCTGTTACATTATTTAGTCTTAAAATCAACAGCCTTGTTGAAGTTTTAAAAAGTAATTTTGAAGGTTCATTGTATGTTGATGACTTTTTAATATGTTATAGAGGCAAAAATATGAATAACATAGAAAGACAATTACAGTTATGTCTTGGAAGAATTGAAAAATGGGCCTCGGAAAATGGGTTTAAATTTTCCACTTCAAAAACGGTCGGGATGCATTTTTGTAACAAAAGGCAATTGCATCTTGATCCAGAACTCACTTTGTACGGCAACCCAATTAAAATGGTTGATGAAACCAAATTTCTTGGGTTAATTTTCGATAAAAAGTTAACCTTTCTACCCCATATCAAAATGTTAAAATCGAAATGTTTAAAAGCATTAGATATTTTAAAAGTTGTCGGCAGCACCGACTGGGGTGCTGATCGCAACATTTTACTTAATTTATATAGATCTCTAGTTAGATCTAAACTAGATTATGGCTCTATAGTGTATGGCTCTGCAAGGAAGTCCTACATACAGATTCTCGATGCTGTGCATCATCAGGGTTTGCGTCTCTGTCTTGGCGCATTTAAAACCTCACCAGTTGAGAGTCTGTATGTAGAGGCTGATGAGCACTCACTCTCTAACAGACGTTTGAAGCTTGGACTTCAATATGCTGTCAAACTAAAAGCCTACTCAGATAATCCTGCCTACAGCTGTGTTTTTAATCCAATTTATGAAGATATTTTTGCAAAACATGAAAATAAAATTCCTCCGTTAGGTATACGTTTAAAATCACATTTAGCTTCTTTTGATTTAAAATCTGTTGCTCAAGTTGAAACTTGCAAATGTCCTCCATGGGAACTTCCCAAACCAAAAATGATATTTGATCTCCGTGAACACAATAAAAATAAAACAAATCCTCTTTTAATTCAGCAACACTATGCTGAAATCAAAGCCAATTATTCAGATTTTTCAACTGTCTATACTGATGGATCAAAAGATGGTGACAGAGTTGCATCTGCTGCTGTCTTCAGGGACAGAGCTGCAACTCTCCGTTTGCCATCTGAAGCATCGATCTTTACTGCTGAAGCAGAAGCAATAATTTTGGCTTTGAAATTTATTGCTTCTTCAGATAAATCCAAATTTATTATATGTTCTGATTCACTTTCATGCTTACAAGCTATACAAAATACTAAAATTAAAAACCCAACAATTCTCAAAATTTTATATGTAATGAGGAATTTAAAAATTCTTCTTAAAGAAATATTATTTCTATGGGTGCCGAGTCATGTTGGAATCCTTGGAAACACAGCTGTAGACCTTGAGGCAAAGAATGCCCTGGTTGACCCTTTATCTAACTGTGATATACCATATACCGATTTTAAATCTAATATTAGAGAATATGTTTTTAATATATTGAAAAATGAATGGAGTAAAAAAGATGGTAATAAATTACATGAAATTAAACCTAATTTATGTAAACCTTTCAATAATTTTATGTGCAGAAAAGATCAGTGCGTTATTTCTAGATGTCGTATTGGTCATACTAGAATAACACACGAATATCTTTTAAAAAATGAAGTAGAACCACAATGTATACCTTGTAACTGCAAGTATACTATTAAACATGTTTTAATCAATTGTATTGACTTTGCTGATATTCGGAAGAAGCATTTCAATGTCAATAATATGTATGATTTATTTAATAATATTCCATTTACAAATATTGTTTCATTCTTAAAAGAAATTGGAATATATTATAAAATATAAAAATGTTGTTATATTTAAAACGATTTTAATTTTTATCACGTTGTCTTAGTGTTGATTTTTATTTGTAAATAATCAATTTGCTTTAGTCTAGAATTTTAGTTTATTGAAAGACCTTTTGTCTGATTTTAAAAATATACCTTAAATTGTTATAATATTCGAATTAGCTCTCGCCGCGATATAGCCTTTCTGTGCTAATGCGGCGTAAAACAAACAACAATCAATCAATCAATCAATTGAACAATATAGATTTGATAAACAAATCTACTTAAACAATGTATTTTTAAGGGTGATTCTACTACAAATAAATGGTGAATGTGTCCATGAGACACAGATGATGCCCCGCTTGCATATAACATTATAAAGGGACGTAACTCAAGAACCGTAGAATTGACGCTACCGAAATTTGTACTTGGTAAGAGTTTTGTGGTAATAAGCATTGTGTGTATATATTTCATACCATTTGGTTGTCGCAAACTTAAGAAAGAGAACGGAAACGAAAAAAAAAGCAAATTTTCCATTGATAAAGGGGCATAACTCTAGAACGGTGAAATTGAAGGTCACGCCACCAAAATTCAATCTTGATATGTGTTTTGTGGTAATAAGCAGTGTGTATAAGATTCATAGCATTTTGTTGAGGCAAAGTTAGAGAACGGCAATAAGCAGTGTGTATAAGATTCATAACATTTTGTTGAGGCAAAGTTAGAGAACGGAAACGTTTTTCGATTTATAAAGACGCATAACTGTAGAACGGTAAAAGTGACGCCACCAAAATTCACCCTTGATCTGTGTTAATTAGCATTGTTTATAAGTTTCATAACACTTGGTTGAGGCAAACTAAAGTTAAAGAACAGAAACCAATTTTTGGACGTACGTACGGACGGACGGACGGACAAGGGTGAAACTTAATGCACCCTACGCAATGGCGGGGGCAAACAAAGGAGATATGGTATGATTGTCCATGAGATGTGTATGTTCCTACTTGTAAAACTACATGTATTTAATTCTGACTCAAACAGACTGCATGCATGATCCCCCGAGGTAAAAGAAGTTTACATTTTTTATCAGACATCTTGCACAAATTTATGGTGTTAGTGTGAAGAAATGTCAGTCTGCAACCGTGAAACGCAGTCTTACCTATACACAAGTGCCGGCTGCAAAACTCAGCAAAAACCCTTATAACTCACCTGTGTCAATTGGACCAGCAACTGATGTTTCACCTGCCATCACACCTGTCGTTTCTCCGTCCTCATCAGATACCATGTCTAGGAAACCTGGATTATCAGACTTAGATGCAAGTTTAGGTAATGACTTCAATGATTTGGAAAGGCATTTACTGAAGTATCAGGAATTATTGTTGGTTCGTTGAAAGGTATGTTTCTACAAAGTAGCTTTACTATCTTATATTCAAGTGCAATATTTCCGTATTTAATGTTATGAAGACACTTAAAGGAATAAACAAACATAGCAGTCTTGAACGTGTTGTCCATTAGACCTATATATAGTACTTGTGATAATTCTTTTCTTGACCTACGGAATTACTTCGGCTATATGAAGCAGTATAATGATGTTACAAATAGTTTTTATTCTTGTTGATACATTTTTGATGGCTTTAAATCACCAATCCTTATCACCTACATGTAATTTACTTTTTTAAAGGTATAATACATATAAAGAAAAAAAATCATCACTTTAAACTCAAGAATTAAACTTCTCTGAGAGTTCTGTAGGTGGTGTTGCAATGTGAATTCAAGAATCAAACTGCTCCGAGGGCTCTGTGGTTGGTGCGGCAATGCATTAATTCAAGAATCAAACTGCTCTGAGGGCTCTGTAGGTGATGTTGCAATGCAAATTCAAGAATCAAACTGCTCTTGTGTTTTCTGTTTGTGGTTTTAGTCGGATGAAACTGTATGGATAGTACAATACCAGGCTTCCTGTACATTAAAATCCTCACTACATTGAGATATCCAGCAAGAGACAGGCTGGAGCCTTTTTTTATGAAGAGTAAAATACCATTCTTTCTGCACATTAAGACCTTGGGTAAATTGAGATGTCTAGTCAGAGAGGGGACTTGGAAACTGAGGACTTAATTCTGCATGGAGAGTATAACACCAGGCTATCTGCACATTAAAATCCTTGCTAAATTGAGACACCCAATCAGAAGGGAATTTATTTATCCCAAGTTACAAATCATTTAATTTGCGTTGCCAGGTTTGTTGCCTTGAAGTTTCATAGAAAATGATTTTTGGACCCACTTATCCTCATTTGCCAACAAATTAAGATATATCTAAAACAACAAGGTTTAAATCTCTAAGCCAAAATTTACTCTTTCATATAATATTAAATAACCTGCAGTTCATTTGCTCGTTTATCTTTAAATAACTTATTTACAATGTCAATTGCAAGATTGGTGGGGTGGTATTTTTTTACGTATAAAGCCTTCAATCTATTATATATGGTAAAGAGGATAAATATTCACAGGAATCGGAAATTCTATCAATAAAAGTCTGTAAATAATACAGTAGAGCTTCTCGACTTTATCATATACAGACTTTTATTGATATAATTCCTGTGAAATATTGTTCTTGACATGACACCTCCCTCTTTTTTAGGTTTAAAAAATGACTTGTTAACCAATTCAAAGGTAAATAATAATGTGTAATAGTAATTATTACCATGCAGCTATGTCTTAATTCCCTGCCATTGATTTATATTATGATATAAATGCTTATATTTATCTTCAGTTTAGATTTTTAAATTTCAAATTTGAATTTCGCCACCATGTTACTTTTCAATAGTGAAGAGTTACCTCCCTTGTACAAATTCCAACCCAGACAAAATAAATACAACGAACAATTGAAACTTTGTTTAACTAATATTGTATTATAGTTAATTAAATAGTAATTAAAAGATGTTTCCATAATTTAGTAAGAGAAACGATTTACTAGTACTGACCACTGCAGTATACCACTTCTGGTTTATACAGCATGGATTCTGTGACATGGATGCTAAGTAATAAACAAAAATTTGAAAGCATCATTTATACAATCTTCATCTCTACGCAGAAAAAAATCTTAACCGCCTATCAATCACATTTAAAGAAAAATATACATAGTTCACAATTTAGATGAACAATTAAACCTTGGTAGTTTTTTTCAAGCATTATGCCTCACTACAGATGCAATTGGTCTGAATTACTAACTGGTGAGCAATAAACAAATAAAGAAACCGTCAATTACGTTATTAAAATGCCTTTTAAGTGCATTATTGACAAACTTTGTCGTTCTCAATTTAATTATTTTTCAACAGTTTATACTGATGGATCGTAGTATGAGGAAGAATGTCGTCTTCTGATGTCTTTGGTGACAAAGCTGCAACTCTCCGCTTACAATCAGGTGCATCCATCTTCACTGTAGTATCTAAGGTGATAATTCTGGCCTTGCAATTTATCGCTACTTCTTACAAATCAAAGTTTATTATATGTTCCGATTCCCTATCATGTCTTCAAGCAATACAAAATACCAACATTAAAAACCCGTAAGTTGTTCTTAAAATCCTTTCCGTAATGAGAAATTTGAAAATTCTTAATATGGGTGCCAAGTCATACCGGCATTTACGGAAACACAGTTGTCCTGAACGACCCAATATCTATATGAGAAATACCTTATACTAATTTTAAGTCTAATATAAGAGAATATGTTTTCAATATACGAAAAAATGCTTGGATTAAAAGGAACGACAATAAATTGCATGAAACTAACCCAACTTTATGCAAACCTTTAAATAAATTTATAAGCAGAAAAGATCAGTGTGTTACTGCTAGATGCCGAATTAGTCACGCTAGAATAACTCGCGGAAATACACAGACCTACCAAATTGGACAGCCAGCAATACACCCTAAAACAATTTATTCATATTAAGATAATTTCAACTAAATATATATGTAGTAATACATTTATCTTTTGGGATTTAATTACATGTATTTCATCGGGTATAGGATAAAAATGTATTGTTACCCTTCATGTTTTTTATGGTATGCAGTGAAAAAATAAATAAATCCTTGATCGCGGTACTAGTATTATGAAAAAATAAATAATTCATTGATTGTGGTACTAGAGTAGTATTACAAAAACATAAATAAATCATTGATTGTGTTACTAGTATAAAGTATATTTTACCAATACCAAATTCAGTTTCTTATTGAATTAAATACCCTCTAGGTTAAAGAAATGGAAATGATGACCGGTGCCACCATCAACCTCACTGTTAAAGCTGAGTGTGGATCGGTGATTTCCTACACATCAAAAGAATTTTGTAATACACCATCAACATTCACTGCACAGCATATGGTAATTATTAAGAGAACTAGTAATCAAGTTAAATACAAAATGTATATACAAGACCAATGGTATTGTCAAATCAAAAGAACACTTTTTGTATCGCCTTGACGGAGTCAAAAAGCGAGACAAAGGTATGCTGTTTTCGGCGGCGTCAACAGTGTATTAGTTTGTGATTAGGTCTAGTTCATGGTGAACCACTAGTGGTAGGTCAATGATATTTGGTATGCAGTTGTTTTAGCATTGGCACATCTTATTACCATGGAGATTATTTGGCCCCGCCCCCTCAGTCAAGGTCTATTGACTTTGAAACTTTTCATAGTTTACATGTATTAGTTTGTGATTAGGTCAGTTCAAGGGGAACCATTAGTGGTAGGCCAATGTTAATTGGTGTTCAATTGAATAAGCATTAGCACATCTCATTTCCATGGAGAATATTTTGCCCCGCCCTCTCAGTCATGGTCTGTTTACTTTGAAACTTTTGCTTACTTTACATGTATTAGTTTGTGATTAGATCAGTTTAAGATGAACTGCTAATGTTAAGTCAATGATATTTGGTATGCAAACTTATTGGCATTTGCAAGTATCATTTCCATGGAGATTATATAGCCCCACCCCTGATCATGGTTCATTGACTTTGAAACTTTTACATAGTTTACAAGTTAATGTTTGTGTTTAGGTTTGTTTAAAGGGAACAACTTATAATAAGTCAATGGTATTTGGTATGCAGTTGTATTAGCATTGGCACATCTCATTCCATGGAGATTGTTTAGCCATGTACCTTCAGTCATGGTTCATCGACTTTGAATATTTGCATAACTTACATGTTAAATTATTGCTATTTTAATTTCAACATTTGCATTATCAAAATTACAAAAAGGCGAGACATATCTCCGTGATAACAGTTTTTTTTCTAGTTTTAAAAGAAGAAATGCTTTTGTAAATTAAGAATAAATGATGGTTTTATTTTAGTTTATTTCTGTTGTTTAAAAAACAATCCCTTTTTGTTTAGAATTTTGTTGAAGTCTGCTATTCAAAAAAATAAATTAACATTTACGACAAAAAATCTGGTATGATTGATATACTTATTTTAGATCAAACATTCTTTACTTAAATTAAAAACAAAATAAAAAAAAAATGATTGAGGAGTAGACAATTAATTGTTTGCCTTTTTTTGTACACTGGTACCTGAACATTCAATTCCATGTATGTTGTCACTTAGCATAATCATTTCCACAGGTACCAGATGATAGAGAAGGGTTAATTGGATACATCATAAAAAAATTGGAGGTACATTCCGATTTCATTTTGAAGAAACTTCGTCTATGAGAGATTGACCATTGTAAATTTAAAAAGAATTACAAAATTAAATGTTATTTGCTGTCTATAAGTAAACAGTTTTTTCAACAATTTTTTCAAAATGAAGCATTATAATAACAATTTGATCACTGGTCCATTCAGACTTTTGGCTTTAAGTTTGAATTGTACTTTTTTTACTAAGAAGAGCTTTAAGATGTGTAGGATGAAGATCTTTAACTTTTAAACTTTTAAAAGACATATCATTTCATTGTCTCGCCTACAACAAAAGTCGCGGAAAGCGAGACATGGGGATTGCTGTGACCATGACGGCTGCAGCTGCGGGGACGGCGTCAACAATTGTTATGTTTTCTGCCTAAGTTAGTTTGATAGGAACTACTTGTGATTGATCATTGATATTTTGTATGAAGTTGCATAACTATCAGTACATATTAGTTTGACGACAATTTTAAGGCCTTGCCCCCTAAGCCATGGATCAGTGACTTTGAATTAATTATCCATTTTCAATGTTAAGTTTTCTGCTTAAGTTAGTTTGATACGAATTACTTGTGATAGATCAATGATATTTTGTATGAAGTTGCATTACTATCAGTACATATCAGTTTGAAGACTATTTCAAGGCCCTGCCCCCTAGGTCATGGTCCAGTAACTTTCAATCAATTAACAATTTTCAATGTTAAGTTTTCTGATTAAGTTAGTTTGATAGGAACTACTTACAATAGACAATATTTTCTATAAAGATACATTGCTGTCTGTACATCTCAGTTTGTCAACCATATCAAGGCCCTACTCACTAGTTGGTCCAGCGACTTTGAATAAATTAGCAATGTTGCTGTCCATCAGATTGTCTTTTTCTGAATTTTTTGCTGACAGGCGAGACATATCTCTGTGTCAACAATTTATTTATTGTTGTTCATCATCTTAACTATTTGGTATTTCTTTTAACTTTTGATCGACATTTACAAATTACTCATGCAGAATATCCACAACGTGAACTGCATCGTCATATCACAATTATACAATAGACTAGTCAGAAACAGTTATCATGGTCCAAGGTTCTTTTATTTCCAATCTTTTTTTCTATTTTGTTTGTTATAATATCTTTATCTCACCTGGCCCGATACCTGAAAGCCTCTAGTTATTTGTTCTTACAAAATGCTTATCTTTTGTTACAATCTTTATATTTCTTTTTAATTGTATGTTTAAACTTTTGTTACAATCTTTTTATTCTTTTTATTTGTTGCTAATTCTTTCATCGCAAACTTTATCTCTTTTTTATTTGTTGTTTATTCTGTTGTCGATATAAGGAAAGTAATGATGTTCCATGGTTACCTAAAATATACTTTAAATTGTAAAAATATTTGAATTAACTCTCGCTGCGATATAGCCTTTTTGCGCTCATGCGGCGTAAAGCAAACACAAATCAATCAATCAATAAAATATTCTTCAATGTCCGAGAAGTTGCAATGGATGATTAGACCAGGATAGTACAGCCTTTGACATAGGTGTGGGATTTTCTGTTTGTTTAATTTTGATTCGTACATGATTTGTGAGTAGCTAGCCGTTGCTGTATTTGGCTCAGGCTGGGTGTACGTTTTAGAGATACATGCCGATAGTTCAGAGTTTGGTGATGAACAACCTAAATCTGTATATTATGTTGACCAGCAGGAGGAGGAGACATTTTTTGAACTGTGGACAGTTGGAGGAATTGTCCGATAATTACAATCCAGTAATTATTACCACGTCCGACTCCGTTGACGAGAACCCTTTCAGCTACAGGTCCGTCGACATCAGAGGGATCCCTGTCTCCTGTACACATTTCCAGAACCATTTGCAATAAACTCGTCTAAAGTTGAGAATACTACTGCTTTACATTTGAAATTTGCCAGATAATAAGTCACCAATGGTGGCCGAGGTGGTGTCCATCATGCATTTGTCTGCGCTAGCAAACGATAATTTAATGGGGGAAAATACCCATTGCCTAAAGTATATGAGGCTATACATTTTGAACATAAAAATTAAATAAATTTAAACGAAAAGTCCTATTGATTATTTGAAACCGAACTTCGTACATAAAGCTTATTCATATATAGTTACTTTCGCTTAATTTGTACTCATTTGGTGAGCAGTTATCTCATATGCAATCGTAAAATATCTCCTTATGTTATGTGTAAAATGGTAAAGACAGTATGTGCATTTAAATCTAAGAACACCATGTTAGCTTCTGTAAATGCAACAAAGATGTGTCATTTTCAGATTTTGTTGGTAAGTATGACGCAATTGTCTCTCCTAACAGTTTTGTTTAGAAATAACTTATCATACGAATATTTGCAGTTACAACAACATATGCTACGAAGATATATTTTTTATTTCTTTGTAAAGGAGATTTTGAAGAGACTTTTCATCTTCTATGGCACTTCATTCCAACCTATTATACTTTAAAATAAGAGTTTGTTATTTTCCACTTCATTTCAGGTTTTTTTTAGCCAGTTAAGCTGTTTCTAGAGATCCATATGTAACATTACAAAAGGAAGATAATATTCTGAACTCTTTCAATTTGTTTGACAGAATTGCCAAGTCACAATTTCGACAAGGAGTGGATTTTTAATCGTTTTTTAAAAATCCAATAACATCTAAGCAAGCTTCATACTGGGATTTAGTTTCCACTTCCTTCTCTTAAACATACATTTTATTTTTAGGAAAATATGTATGTTTAGATAATATTGTGTGTGTATGCGACTACCACAGAATATAAATGAAGTGTTTAGAAAAAAGCACATGTTCATATATGTAACTTGTTTTACTGCAACTTTTCATATTAACATACGATATGTAATCATGATCGTACTTGTTTTACAACTGTCCTCAAATGTGGACAGTTTTTAGGACCGTGCATAGTCTTGATGCATATATACTGTACAATAACATCTGGTTAACACATTAAATGGGTGAAATCTCTTCGTTCTTATTGTGCTATAATCTGGATAATGCACAGCAAAAGTGTGCAACTTTAACTACCTCAAACAGGGCGAGGGATAATAAGCTGCAGATCAATTGTTTAGATGCGACAGTCTTAAAAATTACAGTAGAAAAAAATTGAAGGGGGAACGGGGGAAGTCAAAGATTGAAAAGTGAAACATTTTTTTTCTGTTTACTTAATATTTCAAATATTAGTAAATTTCTCCTCGATTCACTTCCTCTTAGCATATTATTGAGGGAAAGAAAGTAAATTAATATACTCAATAACCCTTTCAGTTATGATTTTTCATACATCGATTTAAAAATACACAAAACGGAACTACAGGAGATGTAGGTTGTACGTCAATAAGTCAGCAAGCAAATGACAAAAAAAACCCAAACTAATGACTACTAACACAACGTATAGTATTGTTTTCAACAACAGATAGGCGTCCTACGTTGTTCGGGTTATTGAGGGTCACCCGAGGCGTGCAGATTAAATGATGTATACGGACTTGATTGGTTAATAACTATAACATGTAATTAACTTAAATATCCTTGTTAAAAATTGATGTGCATGTGCAATAACCTAGCTTACATTTCTTTTTTTTCAAATTAGTATAAACGAATGATGCCTTAATACCCTAGAATTATTCAGCTCTTCGTTCAAAATTGTCCTTCAATATTAAAACCACACATATAAAAAGATATGAAAATCATAAAGTCCGTTTACAATTTGTTCTCGTTAAATACAAAATACAAATGTTGAGTATTTCAAAACATTTTTTAAAAAAAGAACGATTTTTTTTTTAAAAATTAATCAATTGTCAGATACCTGAAATACAATTTAATCACGAACATTTTAACTTTTTTTAAAAATTGTCACGTTCTCCCTGCATGCTTAGTTTCATAACCAAAAAATCATGAAAACTTCATCTGTATTGATATGAAGTCAACATGGGTATCGTCTCCACAAAATACTCCATGGAAATACACTGCAAATATTAGACATTACAATGTTAAAGGACAATGTCTGCGTGTGTCACTTTAAATGAGATATCCCAAAAAATTGTTTAAACTAGGCCAAGAGATATTGATAGGTGTGTACTTTCTTAAAAGTAACTTTGAAAATATAACCATACAATATAGTCAATGTACCAGAAAAAAAACTTTGTATCTAGTAAGGAAATATGTGAACTTTACATTTAAGACTGGATTTGCAGTTTAAGTAGTTCAAACAAGTAAACTGTCTTATCATTATAACCACTGGTTGACGTTTAAACAGTAACAGTTCTGATATGGACTTCTGTATAATCTATAGTTTAATGTGGTAATAAAAACAAGGACATGTGGAAGGATTACAATCTTTCAACCAAAGAACAAGAGTAACCAGTAATCATAATATAATTTACATTTGAGGTCAGCAAAAGTGTAAGTCCGCCACATTTATATGGGTCTGTCCAAAGTCCAAAAATGACATAGTGCCATTGGTATGTAATTGTGTAGTTTAGCATTTACTTTACTGAATGAAATTTTGACATTGTGTTGCACGTCAGAATAGTATTACCATTTTAATTTTTGTTGAAAAAAATTATTGCATGGCATGGACTACCTACTGTTAAAGACTGTGGCATTGTGACTTATAAATGACATTGCTGAAAATCTGCTTTTCATACACATTAACAATGAGGATATAATATTGCATGGAAACTCAAATCTCTGTTAGTGTAACACTCCTTACCTTTAGGAGACACATCTGTTCTAGCTGACGTGTCTATTTGAATATTCAACTTTAACATTAGAGCAGCAGCCAAAAATGAAACAAGATATAAACAAGGTTAATAAGATATATAAACAAAATGCAGCGTAAGCATGTGGTTCATCGAAAAACTTTCAAGGCAAAATGCAAAGTTAAATGAAAGAATACTTATCAAAAACCATCTTACAATAGTATAGTTCTAAGATGACTTTTTGATTCGGTATAAAATATGAATACTATTTCATTACTGAAAGTTGATTGAAATGTTCAGAACTGAAAAACTACTACACTTTACAGTACTGAAAAATGACTGAAATATTCAGTACTGAAAAATGACTGAAATATTCAGTACTGAAAAATGACTGAAATGTAAGCCGAACACCAAAATACAAAGTTATCAAAATCTAAATTCTTAAACATGAGACCAAAGAATGTAAAATTACAGAACCAGAGAAAACTAATCCAGTGTCTATGTGAATATTGTGAAAATGTGAATTTGAAAATCACAGCATTTAACAATTTTGCAGTACGTAAGAATCAACAACAGCTTAGAATTAAGTTAGATTCGTAGAGAAAAGTACGAAGCTATTAATTTGATTTTATGCGAAAAAAATAGGGAACAATTTAACAAAATTACTTGTATAAAAGGAAAGTGTGTGAATTGTGGAACAGAGAATCTAAGTAAAAGAATGGAACCTCTTATCATAGCTAATGAAGAAATAAAATGGCAAAAATGGGATTTTGTGAATGTACCAAACCACAAAACAGGAAAAGAAATTAAAAAAAGGCAGTTGGTTACATTTTTCAACCCAGCACAACAGTTGTTTGTTCAACTATTGGATGAACTGCAGTTCCTACTATATCATTTGTTTGTTGCCAGTTGGCAACAAAATCAGTTTAGACAATTAAGCAATAGACCCCTAGAAAAAAACTGTTGTCCTCACAATGGATTTTGCAGAAAACTTTTCTTGCTTTTCTCGAAATGAAATCCAAGGCGCCCATTGGGCCAAAGACTCAGTTACAATACATCCAGTTATAGCAAGATATCAGTGCAAAAAACCAAGAATGTTACAATTCAATGGTAGATGACATCATTGACATCATCAGTAATGATTTACAACATGATGTACATGCAGTTCAAAAATTTACAGAAGTGATTATAAAATTTTTGAGGGAAGAAAGAGGAATAGATGTAGAAAAAATGTTCATTCTTTCAGACGGATGTGCTGCCCAGTACAAGTCTAAGGTGGCATTTTTAGATTCCAGCATGTCAGAGGTGGACAATAATATCAAATCAGAAAAGGCATTTTATGGCTCCAGGCATGGATTTGATTTTTGGTGTTTTAACGCCACTTTTAAGCACCGCTTTTGGGCTATTTCGTGGCGGCCAGTTTTTATTGGTGGAGGAAGCCGGAGTGCCCGACCTTCGATAGGAAAACTGACAATCCTAGTCAATTAAGATTGGAGTCGAGTGCACCCGCACGAGCAGGGTTCGAACTCACAACCTCAATGTTGACTGGCTAGTGATGACAGTAGTAACTACTTAGACCACTCGGCCACCGAGGCCCCTCTTCAGGCATGGAAAGAACAGGTGTGTCATAAAATCGAAGGCAGCAAGAATAATAAGGAACGGAGGATTGATCAACTCTGCTAAGGATTTGAATTAACAGTGTTTATGTTTGCAGAAAGAACTTACAAACCCTGATGGAACTTGTAACCATAATAGACGAAAATTAATTTGGGTTGAAAGAAGGAACATACGACATGTAAGACCAAACAGGGTATGTAAAACAGTTAAAGGTACCCGAAGTCTACAATCTGTGAGGGGTATCGGACCAGGACAAATTCAAGTCAGGAAACTGACTTGTTTTTGTGGTTTTTGCACTGCCACTGAACATGCTGAAGGAACAAGTTCAACATGCGAGAATGAGGCAGTTGTTGGTGCATGGAGGAGTGTAAACTTGAATGGTTTCAACATGCTAAACAGGAATGATGAAGAGCAAGACATTGAAAACAGGAATGATGAAGAGCAAGACATTGAAAACAGGAATGATGAAGAGCAAGACATTGAAAACGAACAAGATAAAAGAGATGATGATGATGATGAAATAGTAACTGAAGATGGACCTGATCTCAATATGCTAAACAGGAATGATGAAGAGCAAGACATTGAAAACGAACAAGATAATAGAGATGATGACAATGAAATAGTAACAAAAGATGGACCTGACGATTTCCTTGGAAGTGACTTGTTTACTGAACTACCAGAGCTAAAGGGTATAAAATCATGACAAAAGCATTAATCTAAACATGTTTTAATATTAATTTAACAAAAGTGTATGGTATTCTTTGTTTCATGCGACAATGTATAAAGCCAAAAACAATACATGCTTGACATACAATAACTATCATTATTACTGCTTAAAATGATTTAAATTTAAACAGAATTTTTTAATAAGATTGCAGATTCCAAAACTTAACATTGAACAACTGCTAAATTTTGAATGAAAATGAACATCAAATTTTGTGGTTTAAGCCATGGCGATACTTATGATTTGAATGAATAATTTCATGTCTGAGATAATCATAATAATGCAACCAATGTCTTCAATTAATTGTTTTACTTATTAGCCACATTTAAATGTTTGCATATATATATTTTTATTTTTTGTAGACACCAGTATGACGAGTCTCAACTTCAACAACATGTCATTCAGTGATGCTGATTGCGAAAAAGAATCTTTCAATACACATGATACATTTATTGATCAATTTATCAATTGGTTTTTGTCTTGAAGTTTAATTTTCAGAAGAAAAGAAATCTCAAATGCATTTGGTTTTCTGCATGTTTATATTATTTTTACACAAGTTTTGTAATGGACATTACATTTTACAAGTTTGGCATGCTAATTTTAGATTAAAAAAATATTGAAATCATATTGTATTCATCAGTCAGGGGTGCCTAAGGGTTTTGTTTGGGGTCTATTACTTTTTCTAACCACTATAAAACACAATAAACGCATTAGCTCATAAACCATGCAAAATTCTGATAACTTTTTTTATATGTAGAAGGGTTAGTTTTGTTTTATCATTTAATGCATTACATATTGGTGTTTTTTTTTTTATTTAAAGGAACCATGAAAACACAGAAAACGTTGAACATGTTCAAGAAAAATGTATTCCTTCAAGGTATGTTATTATTTGTCTGTTCTAACATTTATTATCTGTTATTTGAGGGTTATTTTTTGCTGTATATAATATTTTTATGTAATGTACTGTACACGAATAAGGCTGTTAGTTTTCTTGTATGTATGTTTATTTCTTTCACTTTGTGGTTTTAGTATCTAAATTTCTCAATAAACTAAATTACATTGGTATAAATTGTGTCTATGCTGTGTTACTTTTGCTCATTGACAAAAGCTGTACAGTGACCTAAAGTTAAGATCTAAGTAAATTGTTGTCTTATTGGCAATCATACCACATCTATTTTTTTAATTTGAGTTAAAATACCGTAATAGAACAGCCTTATTTCAGACATTTGTTTAATTGGAATTAAATCCTACCTGTTGAACTTTTACTCAATTTTTTTAACAGATACTTTAATAATGGTACAAACGTAGCTGTAAAGTTTGGTTCTAATATTTATCCAGCAGTAGTAAGTGGAGTTGTAGAACATTTGTTGTTATTTCTTTTTGGGTTTTTTTTACGCAGTGCACCCAGAGATGATTATTTTCTGATACTATTCACATTGTCTAATTGAACACTTGACATCCAAGAGGATCAATACCTTTATAAAAAATATTAATTAGAAAGCAATTATTTTGTGCAGATTGTTGTTTACAATATGTTGGTTTTGTCAAAAAATAATCATCTCTCATGTACTTCATTTATTGCAGTTTGTTGCTGCATAAACTTTCATTTTGCAATTTGATGGTCATCCTTTATTGAAATAGTTCAGGATTGTGAGTCATGTGAGTACTATTTTGAAATTTACAAATTAATATAGTTATCAAAAGTTCTAAAGTTCAGATATAATGTGAATTAGGTTGAATGTACACAAATTTCAGTATATTTTGTAGCTGTGGGCGTCGCAAAATAATACACTGAAAGTTCTGATACTTTATTTATGTCGCAATTGTCAAATAAACATACAGTGCATCGCATACATTCACCCAGTTGTCTAACATTATACAAAGTTCATGGACTTGTATACGTTGTTTCGCAGGTTTACGTAAGAACTGAAAGTAGACAAAAAAGAACCATAAATAATTTTCAATGCAAAACCCTGTTGCACACCAAAGATATAAACAAATCGCAGTATAACCTTACACAAATCGCAGTATAACCTTACAAATATCATTATGACTATGCGAATATATCAATTATGCATATTAAAAGACATTTATTACATTAATAACGTTCAAATTACCTCTTTGGGCCATTAACATGTCAAAATTTGTGTAGCATCGTGATTCGTTTACAGGAATCTGATGTATCAGGGAAAGAAACGCCGATTTACTACTTAGCTTCTAATCGTAATATGTATCTTACTCTTAATCAGTGTACGACGGTAACATGGCTCCCCAAAATTAATGTTTAATTTTTCAAAATATCAAAAAGTCTTATATCCATTATACTACCATTATGGACATCGCATCCTAAGTGTCATCAAGCTCCTCGGTGGGGACTTCCTCGGTTTCCCCTACTTCTAATATTAACACTAATTTCTGAATCGGCCTATCTAATTCCTGAAGAGGTGACTTCCTCCTTCCATTATTGTCAATTTGAGCACCTATCGTAACCCGCACTTTTCTAACAAGCCCATCCTCATCTACGTGTGCTGTGTTGATCTTCCCAAGATGCCACTGATTTCGCGCGGCTTGTTCATCTTTGATTATTACTATATCGCCGACTTTCAAATTTCGTCTCGGAGCAGTCCACTTCTTTCTAGATTGTAGATTAGACAAATACTCCTTTCTCCATCTATTCCAAAACTCGTTTGCTAAGAACTGAACTCGCCTCCAGCGTTTTCGAGAGTAAATATCACTTCTTTGAAATTGTCCTGGCGGAGGAAGAATAATCTTCGACTTCATCGTAAGTATATGATTTGGCGTTAGGAGTTCCTCTGATAAGGGATCATTCAAATTGCCAAGAGTTAAAGGACGGCTGTTCACAATTGCTGCGGCTTCGCACATAAAAGTTCTCAAAGATTCATCGTCCAATTGTGTACCAGATTGATGCATTAGTGACGCAAGAACATTTCTAACTGACCGGATTTGGCGTTCCCAAACTCCACCCATATGACTAGCAGATGGGACATTCATTTTGAACTCTACAAAATCACACCCTTCATTCGAAAGAAATTGTCTTATACTTTTATCGTCCATTTCTGAATAAGCTTCCCGCAATTCTCGTTCCGCACCTACAAAATTGCTTCCTCTATCTGATCTTAGATGTCTTACAGGGCCACGTATGGCTATAAATCTACGCAACGCGTTTATGAATGAACTGGTATCAAGAGAATTTGCTGTCTCTATATGTACTCCTCGGCATGATAGACACGTAAACAAGACACCATAGCGTTTAAGTTCTTTACGTCCTTCTTTAATGTACCACGGTCCAAACAAATCAACTCCGCTATAAGTGAAAGGCGGTACCGGATGAAGTCTGTCAATCGGTAAGTCATTTAATAAATCTAAGTTCTTTAGATCCTTTGCTCTATCTTCGATCGGTATTTGATTCAAAACGTCTTTTGAGTTTGACTGAAACTTGTGCAATCTTAAACCTCCTTTGTTACACATATCCTGACTTCGTTTGACTAAGCTTACAGCGTCATCGACGGAAGCAACAGACTTCAAACCGTCATCTACGTAAAAATCATTTCGCAAAAAGTCTGAAATATCTGATCCAAACTCATCTTCGTAATCGTCAGCAACTCTTTTCAGACCAAAGTTGGCACAACCCGGAGATGAAGCGGCTCCAAATAAGTGTACGTTCATACGATATTCTATAGGATCTCCATGAAGATTGTCGTCTTTCCACCACAAAAATCTTAAATAGTCTCTATGATCTTTATTAACGTTGAACTGAAGAAACATTTGTTCAATATCACAAATCACGGCGATTTGTTCATTCCGAAATCTACACAGTACTCCAATAAGAGTGTTCGTTAGGTCAGGTCCTTGTAGCAAATGATCATTCAAAGAATGATCTTGATACCTAGCACTACAGTCAAATACAACACGCACCTTGTCAGGTTTTTGGGGATGGTATACCCCATGATGAGGTATATACCATACATGACCATCGATATCCTGTTCAGACGATTCAACCTTTTCTACATATCCCTTTTCGATAAAGTCATTCATGCTTGTAAAATAATGATTACGATATGTTTTATCCCTCTGAAGACGTCCTTTCAATTGATTTAAACGTGTTACTGCAATATTCTTGTTGTTCGGTAGAATAGGCGGGTTTTTATCTTTAAACGGCAGTGGCATAACATAATGTCCATTTTCAACACTTATTCCTTCATTAAGAATAGAAATGAATCTTTTATCATCAAAAGAAAATGAAATCTTGTCAATGTTTCTATCTGAAAAGTCAAGTTCCATCATGCGGGCGACTTCACTTGGAATTATTTCCTTAACGCTCGAACCAAACGAAAAGTAAACATGTTCTGGATCTCCACTTTTATTTCCTCTAATCGATAACTCATTCGGAACCTCGAGAGCTAGAGTTCGGTGACTGAATCCTATCAAGTCGCAGTTGTCTATTTGCAAGGGATCAACAATACCAACAATTCCCCATCCTAAATCTGTTTTTTGTCCATACGGTCCGTTATCAATTGAAGGTATGACCTCACGTGGAATAAGTGCACGAGGACAATTGTAACCAATCAATAGTCCAAACTCACAATCTCTGACGGGCATCAACTTTCCTGCAAGGTGTTCTAAATATGACCATCGACGTGCCATTTCAGCTGTCGGAATATGAGATCGGTTTGCTGGCATGATGTCACGTGTAAATACGTTTGGAAGCGGTATTTTAACTTCACTGTCAAATCCCCTAACCATTAGACCTTTTATTTTACGACTGTCAACTATATGATTTTCTGCATGCATTGTAGAAAGTGAGAGTTTAACATCTGTTCCACTGAGTCCTAACGCACGGCGTGTTTCATCTAAAATAAAAGTAGTGTCCGACTGTGTGTCTAGTAAAGCATAAACGAGTCTTTCATTCTCGGGATCGTCTGAATGCGACACATAAACTGGCACAATCATAGAACTTTTGCAACTTGCTTTTGTATTGTTCATGAATACGGCTCCGGTCTGTGACTTACAATTTTCCACGGTGCCAGTTTCGAACGGTTTATCCTTGTTGACGGAAATGATCGGTTTTTGAAAGTCACCATGTAAAGACGTCGGATGAAACCTTGAACATACCTCACATTTTTTACGTTTTTGACATTTCTTCGATGTATGTCCGTACCCAAGACAACCAAAACAAAGTCCCTTTTCTTTCGCAAAGTTCTTTCGCTCGTTCACTGATTTCCCAAGAAACTTATAACATGAATCGATGAAATGACCAGTTTTCTTACAGAATGTACATGTTTGATCCTTGTTGTAACTGTTATTGTTTTTATCAGGCACTCGTGAAGTTTCTGTCGCAAGAACGTTTCTACGCTGATTATCATATTTACCACGCTGAAATCGATTTGTCTTAAACTTGTCACAAGTGCTATTTGTAGTTTCTGATCTGACCGACTGTATCGACGTTACCGGGTCGTTTGCTATGATTGCTTCCTTTTCTACAAAATCTACAAACGTTTGAAATGAAGGAAATTCACGCTTATCTTCTTTGTGCTTCGCAACGATTCTGGACCATCGTGTTACAACCCAATCCGGTAGTTTTGACAAAAGCTTTCGATTTTCTCTATTGTCGTTTAGCGCGTTCAATGTTCCCATAGTTTTCATCGCAGACAAACACTGTTTAAGAAAGTCGGAAAATTTCCTAAGAGCAATATTGTCTCTAGACAGTACTTTCGGCCAATTATCGAGTCTATCACGGAATGCATTACTGATAATAAACGGATCACCGTATCTCTTTTCAAGGAGTTCCTTTGCATCATCGTAAGCGTCTTCAGTAGACAATACTAGAAAGTTTTCAATTACCTCTCGCACTGAATCTCCGACATACTTTCGCAAGTAATGTATACGTTCAAACGTCGGAATTTTTCGTTGTTCAATAAGAGTTTGGAATGATGATTTCCACGCAGGATATTTTAAAGGATCACCAAAAAAGACCGATGGTTCGGGTGGCGGCAGCCGACTAAGACTCACTTGTTCGGCGAGTGATTTCGTAAGGTCTTCAATTTGAACGTATTGTCCTGTAACATTAGCAGTGTTTACATTCTGAGGTACAAATGTTATAGCTGATGGATTAAGAGTTGCGGAACTTACGCTTGTCACAACTGGCGCCGATTTTACGTTGGTTACTACTGGTTCAGAACGCGTGTGTGTCACTACTGGCACGGAACTTACACTTTGTACGAATGACTGACTTACATTCAATGCAGACTGATCTAATATTAATTGACGGACTTTGGGTGTAGGCTTAGCTTGCCTAGATTGATCGACATTTGAGACGAATTGACCTTGACCTTGTAGACTTACAGTCGGGACAGAATGACCTTGAACTGGATACTTATAACTTATATGGTGTATTGGTTGAACTTGATCATGGTCAATATTTAACTTCTTCGGAACTGTTGACCTTGGCAGAGTAGTTACAAAATCATCATGCTCATCCTCAATATTTTCAATAATGTCAGTATCTACTTTAGCATCCGGATTAACGTGTTGAAGAAATTTATCGAGAATATTAGCTTCCGGAAGTGATCTCTTTAATTCATCTAAATCTGAGCCTTGACTAGCTTTATCGATTACATCTAGCTTGGCTTCTGTAGTCTCTAGTTCACGTATCGTTTGTATCCTTTCCAATTCTAATTTCGCCTTCGCCTCGATTTCAATGTACTTTAATTTTGCCTTCAAGTCTGCGGCTCGCGAAGCAGTTTGTGACCGTTGTGATGCACTTGATCTATGTGAATGAGATGAATGACTAGACCTTGACTTACATGTATATGAACCTCTAGTTTCTACATTGTCTCTATCAATTTCCTGAACACGAGTCGTTATCCTTTTCATGAGATCTGCGTGATAGTTTTCACAAGTTTCGTATCGCTTAAATATCTCAGTTTCACTTTCACTAATTAATTCGGAATGACCATGTGACTCACTTTCATTTTCGATAAGATTCGATAATTGTTTATAAACACTTGTTAAATGATTCATGTTTTCAACTAATATATTTCGATGTTCACGAATGATATTTGTGTCTTTAGTGTCACTTAATTGTACTTCTATTTTGTTTGACCATGACTTCCATGAGGAAACGGCCTTCCGAAAGTTTTTCTGTAAAGTATCAACTTGCCACAAAAAACCCTTATCGGTTAAACTTCGCTGTCGTGTGCTAGTACGAGTTACACCGCTAGCCTCACATATATCGCCCTCGACTTCGCCTCGGGACATCATGACTAATTATTTCAAGTTATCAACAAAGGGATTTAAGCAACATAAAATCATTATCTATATATGATATCAATCAAATATGTAACCCTTTAAAATTCAAATGCATCATATTCAAAATAAACATACGTTTTGTACCCATATGTTCATGCATTTCATCATGTTAAAACAGTTTAAAGAATCCTTATTATAAACCCATATTCAAATACTATCAAAAATCAAACATAATACAAAATACCAAAACATAGCAAATAAATCAATGCAATAAATCAATAATGAGTCAATATCTCTAGTAAAAGTTCTCTTCAACTGTTCGGTCTTCTTTCTGTTGTTTCACGAATCACTATAAATGTGTATTGCCAAAATCAATGTCTTGAATCTTTTCCATAACTTTACACCATACCACATTTTACAGCATGTCTCATAAAAGTTCTGTTTACAATTATTACCGCATCAAAACGCATCGATCTGTAATTGTTCATCAAATGGATTCTTCAAATCTGTTTCGCAATCGTTTACACATCAGACAAGTCAATGATGGAGAGTTCTTACTGTAGCTGTGGGCGTCGCAAAATAATACACTGAAAGTTCTGATACTTTATTTATGTCGCAATTGTCAAATAAACATACAGTGCATCGCATACATTCACCCAGTTGTCTAACATTATACAAAGTTCATGGACTTGTATACGTTGTTTCGCAGGTTTACGTAAGAACTGAAAGTAGACAAAAAAGAACCATAAATAATTTTCAATGCAAAACCCTGTTGCACACCAAAGATATAAACAAATCGCAGTATAACCTTACACAAATCGCAGTATAACCTTACAAATATCATTATGACTATGCGAATATATCAATTATGCATATTAAAAGACATTTATTACATTAATAACGTTCAAATTACCTCTTTGGGCCATTAACATGTCAAAATTTGTGTAGCATCGTGATTCGTTTACAGGAATCTGATGTATCAGGGAAAGAAACGCCGATTTACTACTTAGCTTCTAATCGTAATATGTATCTTACTCTTAATCAGTGTACGACGGTAACATATTTCAATGTATAGAACGGCTCTTTATTAAACACCATGAACGAAATAAAACAAAGTCCAAAGTTGGTTGTCGTTCTTATACTTTTTTATTGATATATACAGTCCCCCAAAAGTTAAGCACCACCTATCTTTGTTGTATCGATTTTTTTTTTCATTTAAAAAAACCAGTTAATCCTCGAAAAAGAGAAAATATTCATGTAGCAATTTTGCTAACATATGCCATAAACAAACCATAAACTTAAGTTTGGTCACTGATGCAGGTTTTATGCATTTGAATTTTGCGTTCATAGAAATAGTGAAAATTACACAAATCAGAAACGGAATTTTAGTTTTACTTTGATTTTATTTTTTTAAAACAATTAATCACCCAAAATCATTAAAAGTCTCTACAAATAATCTTTGGTATGTTCGGCAAATTTAATGTCAATATTTAAGTCAATAGGATGTGTAACTACCTCTCTTCCGGTACAGTTCCATAACACGGCGTCTCATACTCTGTACAAGCCTTCTGAACTTTAGTTGAGCAAATTTATTCCATTCCTCAACAATTGCCCCACTTAAATCGCCAAGATTTTGCAAAAGTGGATCTCTGCGATTGAGATTTCTGCCAATGGCATCCCAGACATGTTCGATAGGGTTCAGGTCTGGAGACATGGAAGGCCAAAAGATAGTGTCAATGGCTTCTTGATCTTTGTAATCGGTTACAATCCCTGCCCTGTGTGGTCTAGCGTTGTCGTCCATGTACGAGGATCTTGACGCAAGTTTGAGATTCTCAAAATGAGGGACTACAATGTTTCTAAGCACCAAATCCCTGTATGTCTGTCTGTTCATGTTACCCTGCAAAATATGCATACCCAGCTTACAACAGTATGAGAAGAAACACCATACTGTAACACCACCATCAACGATTGCTGTCGTTGGGCAATTGTTGTTTTGGTGAATGACAGTTTTATTTCCCCGCCAAACTCGTATTCTGCCGTCTATTGGTCGTAACAGAAACCAACTCTCATCTGACAAATGAATATTTTGCAAGGTTCTCATGTTCCATCGTTGATGGTCATTAGCCCTTTGAAACCTGATTATACGGTGCCTGGCTATTAGAGCACGTCTTTTGACAACACGACGTGCTCTTAGGTAGCCTCTATGAAGTCGACGGAATAATGTTCGAGCACTAACACGACCACCTGGAGGCCAGTGGTGTCTAAGCTATGGGGCAGGAGTAAATGGGTTGGCTTTAGCACGACCACTAAAAAGTCTGTCATCACGATAGGTAGTTAAACGGGGTCTTCAGGACTTTGGTCTATCATTTACAGTTCCTGTGTCAATATGACGTTGTAAAAATCTGACAATGACGGTGCGATTAAGATTGAAATGGTTACCAATGCTCCTAGTGCTCCTACCGGAATTTGACATGTCAATTGCTTGTCAACGTTCACTCACAGATAACTTACCGCTTGCCATATTTCACAGTGACTTGGTGAAGGTCAAATTTCACCTGTACGCGGGACAGTAGGAAGATGATTTAAAGGCATCGAAACAGTGTATTTGTAAAAGTGCAGATGACCTTTAATAAAAGGTTGCTGGGCGGATATATCAGGGTTTATTTTTTTGGTCGTAATGAATTTTCTTAGTGTATGCTATAGGCAATTTATAACACCAAACATAAATATTTTTTTCGATATAGTTAAAAAAATATCGACAGTTATATTAAGGTGGTGCTTAACTTTTGGCGGACTGTATATATTTTTCTTAAAGGTTTCTGAATGGCCATGGATTATGTATTATAAGTATCTTAAAGATGGAAAATGGATGGATGGTGGGCAAACGTATACCATTGCAACGTCAGATGTTGTTGATACGTTGGATCCACCAGACATAAGAATGGAAGGTCGTCACCTTTATTACATATTTAATGGTAGGTATTTACACAACATTTCAAACATGAGAAGTGTCTTAAAAACATTTTTTTCTCTTAATAAAATAAACAAAACAAAGCATGCATGTAAGTTTATTTTATATTGGATTAAACAAGTTAAATTATAAAATTATTGACTTTGTCAGTAGTATACAAATAACTGTAAAAGAGGGACAGTCAAAGTCATAAATCGAAAATAAACTGACAACGCCATGGCTAAAAAAGAAAAAGACAAACAGACAAACAATAGTACATATGACACAACATAGAAAACTAAAGAATAAGCAACGCAAACCGAGCAAGTCCAGATAATGAAGAAATCTTGCAGCTAAACCGAGCATGTCCAGATAATGAACAAATCTTGCAGCTACCTCTAATAAAGACTTATTACACTGATTATGTGATGATTATGAACATACAAAATGTGCAAAATTTGCATATTGCTTCCATAAGGTAAATGTGCCTTTTCAATGGATCTTTATTCAAGTGAGGTTATGCTTGTGTTCTTTAAATGTTGGCCAGCATTGACAAAATGAAAGCACAGATGAAGTTTGTAGTTTTAAAATACAATCTGGTAAATGATTCTTAAACTCTGGTTTAACTTTATTGCTAATAACATAAATAAATAAAACAGGTTGCTATTTCTTTATTTCATATTTTACTGTATATATATATAAAAGGTCTTTTTCAAAACATTTTTTTCAAAATTTCTTTGCAGGCAATGATTTCAAGAAAGGGCCAAAGAAGATTGTTGACCTGTGAACATGGTGAACTGCGATGCAATGACTCATTTTTGATTAATCATTGTTAATTAGAATATCAATAAATTGAATTAAAACTAAAATGTGTTATCTTGTTTTAAAAATATAAAACATTAGATAATTGTCACGATTAAACGCTAAAAAACTGCAACGGAATCCATTTGTATCTAGAGGTGTCAAGGTTCCAGACATTGTACATTGTTCTATTAATTATGGGATTGCAAGGCAAAGGTTTTTTTTTGTTTGTTTTTTTTTTATTGAAAGACAATCATATAAAAATTAAGACATTATATTCCCTAATAATTAAATGGTTGACAAGTTTTAATTGATGTCTGTCAACATGACAGGCTGATGAACCATTGATATTTTACTGCCTTCAGTCATTTTTTCTGTTCATATCAGTTGCCTTTTTGCTCATATATATTATGCTACATATGTAAATCTGTCAATATTAGGAAAGAAACAATACTTCTGAAAGTATTTTTAGGATAACTTTAATGCTTGATGAATTTTTTCAATTAAATGTTATGCGATTCTACACCTTTAAGGAAGCAAAATTCACTGTGTTGAATGGTTTATGATTTTTTTTTTATGAATGACACATTGCTCATTACTCACTTTAAATTATTAAAACTCTTTGGAACCTTGAATAAGAACATGTCTGTCCATGTTACATTAAATAATGCACAAGACCTATTGAACTATGCAGAAATTAATGATGAGAGATTATCTTATCCATGGATAATATTTTTTGAATAAATACAACCCATAGCTATTAGAAAATGACTGAGACTGATGTTTTTTGCTTAGTTTTTAGTTTTCAATGGTTGTCACAGCAAAATGGGCACAGAGCAAATATGTAGCCAGATACCAAATGTGGTTTGACACCCTTTTTTCCAAAAGAGACATAAGTCCTGTTATTGAAATATTGCCAGAGAAATTTAAAATCACACCTGTCTTCTTATTATATCAATGATGATATTAGCACTGAGTGTAATCTCATTTGTCACCGTGTTGGAATATTTGCTGAGATTGATAGCTATTCTGTGTGTCCATATCATAGATACTCTCTTGGTGTGTATTGGAAAAGACTTTCAAAATGTACACATACGGGCAAAGGGAAACCAGAAGGAAACAGACAAGGTGTTACTGTAGCTGCAAGTCTACATCTTTTGCAAAAATATGGCTATGTAGTCCCGGTTGGATCAATTAAAATATATGATATTACTACAAGTCCCCCAATATACTTTCTGTCACATTTAAATTGGTGGTTTGGGGACAGACATCTGTTTCTGAGGCAAGTGAAAAAGGGGGAGGGGCAATTTTCAAGGGACAAGACTATTTATAATTGTTTTCAACTTTTTGTTGACCAAATTAATATTTTCTGAGTGGATATCAGACTGCTAATTGTGTAAGGTTTATAGATTTTCTTTACAGTTAATTTTCTACAATAGGCACCACTTCAGGTGGGATATGGTACATGTCTTTAATAATTGAAACTGTTCCACACCTGACCTCTTGATTTGTTTCTCAATTCCCTACTTTATGGTCAGGGATTGGGGTTGAAAAGGCTCATTTCCTAGGGGAAGTGCTGCCCAATTTTTTTTTAAGTCTGGACTTGTCATTTTCAGCCTTTATGGGGTGGGGGGATCGGTAGGGGTTCTTATCTTATTAATTGCAAATTGGAATAAGTAACAAGTTTAAAGGTTTATTAGTACAATCAGACAGATATAACGCTATAACAAGGGGCAGTTAATAAACTTAATTACAATTTGACAATTGCAAACAAAAAAAGTTTGTTGTTTTTATAACATGACCCAAATTACTTTTTTTTAATTTGTTTGTTTCAATGCTGAGTACAAGACTGTATCATATGCAGTCATAAAAAATAACAGATATATGCTCAACAAAAGACTCTGTGCTTGTACTATCAATTTGTGTTAGGAGATTCAAAAAGCACTGATAACTTGTTCGACAATTCTGTACAAATTATAATTTGTACAATATTACAATTTGTACACAACATATATGCTCTTTGTTTTGGTTATTGAAATTGAAAGTGGAAACTTCATGTTTGATAAACAAAATCAAGTTAGAAAATTTAACTTGTATCCTGTATCATGCTTATTAAGATAATGAATGTCCTTAGCTTTGCAAGCAACATTAATTTAAACATTTATTAAAATACATGTAGTATACAGTACACATGTATATTCTGTGATATATACAGAAGCAATGGAAAGCTCACCAACTGCGGACAAACAACCAAGATGAAGCACGACTGAAGCTCATGGAGTCACTGGAACCTCATCAACTATTACTAGTTATGGATTGGGCAATGAAGTTTTTGCTAATGCGTTACAGGGAGAAACAGTCTGATTTCTTCGGCCACAAAGGTCTGAATTGGCATGTCAGTGTAGCTATTGTCAAGCCAGAAAACACTACATTGCAGGTAATTAACATGATTAATGATTATTTCAATGCAATATTTTGTGTATTCAGACCAAAACAAAATTTGAACTTGATCTTTAACTTGTCATGGTTAAACTTTATTCCAGAATAATTTTTTTTACAATTCATTATCTTTATTACTTTAAGCATGACAAATATAAATGCATAACACTGAAAACTTCTATTATTATTTTAAGTCAAAGGACCATATTAAACTCTTCAAAAAATTATCAGATAAAAAAAAATTGATCTCTAAATTTTCATGTAAACTATATACCAAACATGGTATCATTAATTTATAATGCTGTTTGTCCTATGCATTTATGCAATGTACTTACCACTGTTGTAAACAATTTTGCAAGTTAAACTGAACTTGATCATTTGTATGATTTAAAAGAATATGATATGACTGTTACATGAATTCATAAAAATAGAGACAAATGTAATAACACTAGACAAATTATCATAACACATAAAAGATATTTAGAATTTTCTTTTCGTTAAAAACAAAATTAAACAACTTATGCCAAGATTTGAAGTTTTATATTATGATACATTATACAGATCATGCTTTTATAGATATTTATATTAATTTCAGCACAAGACATATGTTCATCTTTTTGATGGGGTACGTCAAGACTGGTTTGCTGTGGCATCCATCATAGAAAATACGTTGATGACCATTAAGAAGCAAATGCCGAATACAGAGGAGGTTTTTCTGCGTAGCGATAATGCAGGTTGCTACCACTGTGGGTGTTTTTGGCTCAGTTTATATGGAATAAGTCAAAGAACAGGTAAATAGTGAAGTTTTTATATGTCCAAATCAAACAATAAATTTGTTGTTCTTCTGTGCAACCCAATCTGAAAAATCTGTAAAATTTTGGAAATTTTGGGGAAAACACATGAACACTGGTTTAATAAACTAGTGCCAGAGATGCTTAATGACAAGACACACTAAATTACCTCTTATTTTTTTTATTTAAAAAAAACTTAGATTAGAAAAAAGATCTGAAAAAGATAGATTTCTTCCTTAGGCATGGTATTGGTGAGGTTTTTAAATAATCATGTTAAATAAAGGATCATTATTTCCGTTACTATAAAAACAAGTAACAAAAAATATTTGCACTTATCAAAATGCCAAAACGGCAAATCTTGCAAAGGTAAATATAAATAGGAAGATGTGGTATGAGTGCCAATGACACAACTCTCCATCAAAGTCACAATGTATTTTATAAAGTTTAACAATTATAGGTCAAAGGCTATCTGATATTGATTGATAAAATAAAAACCTGTTGTGCCACTTTTTCATCATTTCATGACAATGAAACCCATCAAAGTAGTGAAAGACACCTCAAAAATACTTTCCACATATGACAAAGTGAGAAAGCGTACGCGTTGGGTAGAAACTTGTAATGCCAACTTTCAAAATACCATCAATATTAGTAATATGTCAGACACAGGCACAGAAGGAACCTGATCAGAAGACATGGGATGGGCCTTAAGAAAAGAACGAAAGTTTGTAAGATTTTCTACAGAAGTTAAAGATTTTCTTAAGCAGGAATTTGAAGCAGGGGAAACTAGTGGAAAGAAATCTAACCCAGTTACAACATCTATTAATATGAGAACTAAAGTTGATGAACATGGTGTAAGAGTGTTTAAAGCTGACCAGTTTCTTCAGCCTTCACAGATAGCCTCATTTTTTGCTAGGTTATCTGTAATGAGTTAGAAAACAGCACCACAACAAAGCACATAAGTTTTGCCTGAAGAAAATGATGATGACCTTTTCAAAATTATTCGAGAAATTGAGGAAGGAGAAATTCGTGAAGTCATTCTGAATGAAGATTTACAATAACTGTTTATATAAAATTTTATTAAGCCTCACTTTGTTCCTCTGTATGTCTGTCTGTCAACAATTTTTGATTTCTGATTTTTTTTTAATATCACCAATTTTGAGAAACATATTTTGTATAAGCACAAGAACTTCAAAACTATTGGTAGAAGGCCAATGACATTTTGCACAATTGTTGTGAATAATGGTGAAATTTTTGTGAAATTTGGCTAATTGATTTTAGGGAAAAACAATGTTTTTTGTCAAAATGGACAGTTTGGAGCGAAAGCTCTAAAAGTATCAGTAGGAGACCAAAATCATTTTGAAACCGTTGTTGTTCATTATATTGATTGTGATTACTTTATTTTGGTGAAATTGGATTAATTTCACGACAGTAACGCTTAAAGATGATAGTATTTGTTGATTTGAGAAATTCGACACATAACTAGTTGTTAACGGTGGCATATGACAAGTCACATTTCTGAAGCGATTTACTTAGCTGTTTATCTTACCAAACAGGTCAGATAACATAAGAGCATGAAAAAAAAACTCGCATGTTGCCATACTGTTGTGTAGACAACTTACAAGGATGTCACCGTCATTCTGCTCACCTAACATATTTACTATTGAAACGATAGAACGGTTGAGATTGTTTGAAGCATTTCCCATAGAAAACCAGAGCACTGTGAATATCAAGCAGTTTTAACAATGGATCCTCCAAGGGTGACTGGGGAATAGAAGTATGGTCACCAATGGTCGTCCTCCGACGGGCAGTAAAACCCTCGCCTAAGTGGGGCGTCCGCATGGCTGTGCGGGATGTACAAAGTTGCAGCCATGTCCGGTCAGAATGGGGACGTTAAATCGTGTATTGAGAGAGCCACGCTGTTTGCACGTTAAGAATCCTTGCAACAACACTTTGAGGGGTCCGTAGGTGGCCTGTTGCAAGGCTAAATTTCTGTCCCTATCCCATATACCCTTATTTTCTGTGCAGTCTAAATTTCCCCGACCTTAATCCCTGACGCCTCTATTGCATAACCTACTTATTGTGTTTATTTGTTCTCGTCCTGAATATGCATGAAATAGTTGCCACTTGACGTTTAGCAACCTACAATCAATCAATAACAATGGATCCTCTATTATAAGTTTCTTTGAGCGTAGTTCAGTACTAATGATGCTTTCCAAACATTGAATGTCAGGAATTTCTTTTGGTGCGTCGCCACCACATCATTATTCATTAAATTTTCTGCCAAACATTCTTCCAAACTTCTATCTTGAAGGTTCAACATATCCGCATTTTCCTTCAGATCTTGTGTTGCTTTTACGTGTTCGACACGTGAATCCATGTCTTCCTGAGGCTACCGGCACTGCCTTAGTGTCAATACATGTCTTTTCGGTACAAACTACCCGATGTAATGACCCGTACGTTTTATTCTGTACATGTATTGGGTATTGCGGTCCTTTATCGATTATATTTACTAAAACAATCTCGTTTCTCTCATCTACTAGTGTTGCTTCTAGGTTGGTAATGTTGGCATTGTGTTTTTTAAATGACGCCTTTGCCTTTTCAGCTGATTATTTTATTACACACATCACATTTAATGGTCATTTTTCTAGTGTTTTTTCTGCACTGTCACCAAATAAGTACAAAACTTACCTAAAATCGCATTACCCCTATCTCTAGAAAGTCTAGTGTGTAGTCTATTAGCATCATGTCTTCAAAATCAATTGGGCAGATATCTGCTTGCAGTGCACCTGGTGTTGGTGAAGGTACTGGGACTGGGACTGATGGAGTAACTGGGGCTGGTGTTGCAAGTGGTGTTGGTGAAGGTACTGGGACTGATGTAGCAACTGGTGTTGGTAAAGGTACTGGGACTGATGGGTAACTGATGTAGGTGAAGGTACTCGGACTGATGGAGTAACTTGGGCTGGTATAGCAACTGGTGTTGGTGAACGTACTGGGACTGATGGAGTAGCGGGGGCAGGTGTAGCAAGTTTGACTGTTCTCAAAAATTGTCGTTTTCTGTGGGAAAAAGATTGTTTCAAAGAAAAATGTAGGAAGTACAAAACACTACATTTATACGTCATATCACAAATATTTCCGACTTTGTATGGTTTCAGAGAAAATGCGGCTCAATGATATCGGTCTCTTCCTTTAGTAGTATACAAACGAAGCAATGAAACTGAACAAAGATAATATGTTAAATCTAATTTGAAATTCAAAATATAACAAACTTTAACAATTTGATGAACAACTTTACTTAGAACTTTTAGAAAAATTGCCAATTTAATTTTTACAGTTTGCATTGAAATTAAAATTGAATGTTCCACTGCTTTTGTTTGGCCCACACAATTTTCCATTGATTTTTACTAATGTCAAATGTTGGCATTAAAAGTTTTCTACCCTTTTTACTTAGTAAACATGCCGTCATTGTATGTAGGTTACATTGTGGTTAATTTAAAACCAAAACACATTTTATCAATGTTAAAAACAATATTGACGGACATTTACCATTTTCAGCTCCATTAAAAAATCAGCTACAAAAAGACAAAACATTTATTTAATTTTTTTATTATGTAATCATTCAGATATTTATCTTTCTAATGTATCGGGAACAAATTAAAACAATAATGTCTTGCTAAATATACAAAATGACAATAAGACAACTCTCCATCAAAGATTGTTGTAAAGGTAAGACTTTGAAAGATGCCAAGTATCTTGTCACTAATCCGTTGTCATGGCTTTGCGGATCTGGACATGTCCGTCTGTAACTAGCAAGGGAACGCGTCAGTATTCACTAAATTGTAATACTATTTGCGAGAGACTCATCACCAGTACTTCATCATCGTGGTTAGCGGGCTGCACAGCTGATCAACATGGCCCTGAAAGCAGCCGTTGCGAAGGCAGAAAATAACAAGAAAATGATCAACAGACTAAAAAGATCTTACCAAAACTTAAAAGGCGGCCGTCCTGTCCAACTTTGCCATCGTTACGCTGCAAAATATGTAACCGCTCACCAAACGCCTTCGGACACAGAGCCGACCGTGCGTGGGCTGTAAAGCCAGTCAAGGTCGTTAAACACTTCCATCATCAAGATGGGCTTTGTTTACCGACTATACAATACACTCGAATGTAGGGCAGAATGGGTCTTTTGCAAATCTGTATCTGTTTTGAAATTAATTTTATGTATTTGATGTTCATTAATTTATCGAAAATTTGAAACTGTATTGACTTCATTTTGAGTTGATGGAATCATTAAATTATTTGATATTACATTTGTCGAATAATATATTTCGTGCATGTTTTTGATTTAAAAAAACTAGAGGCTCCCAAGAGCCTGTGTCGTTCACCTGACTCTACTTTGATTTTGGAAATCATGTAAAAATAGTTAAAATCAACTCTTTGAGGGGTCCTAAGCAAGGCAAAATTTCTGTCCCTATCCAATATACCCTCATTTTCCAGTGGCAGTCCAAATTTCCCCGACCATCATCCCAGATGGTCTCTATTTCTAGAATTATCTATTATATAATGTTAAATTGTTCTCGTTCTGACCATGCATGAAATATTTGCCATTTGACGATAATCAATGAACAATCAATCAATCTTGAATTGTTGATATTATTTGGTGTTCATTTTTACGTTCACTACATGCAAACTGTTTTGACATGCATATATTTTAAGGAACGACCTGATTTGGTTGGCACGTCCAAAAGCTGAATGTTATAACAATAGTCACATTATAGTTGTAAAATTGTAAAAAAAAATATGTGTTTATATATCTTCTATTGTTTACACGACCCCCAAGGGTGACTTGGGAATAGAAGTATGGTCACCATTGGTCTTCCTCCGACCGGCAGTAAAACCCTTGCTAAAGTGGGGCGTCCGTTTGGCTATGCGGGATGTACAAATTTGCAGCCACGTCCGGTCAGAATGGGGACGTTAAATCCGATGCCTCGTGTAAGGAGAGTGCCACGCTGTTTGCACGTTAAGAACCCTTACAACAACTCTTTGAGGGGTCCGTAGGTGACCTGTTGCAAGGCTAAATTTCTGACCCAATCCAATATACCCTAATTTCCCGTGGCAGTCTAAATTTCTCCGACCTTAATCCATGACGCCTCTATTACAGAACCTACCTATTGTACGTATTGTTAACTTGTTTTCGTCCTGAGCATGCATGAAATATTTGCCACTCGACGTTAAGCAATCAACAATCAATCAATCTATTGTTTACTTAAAGCAAAATTGAGTACAAATATGTTTTTTATGCTTCAAATGTACCAGGAATGAGACAGAAAGATGTAATTTTATATCTTACTTGATGAATGATTCTCAATTATGATACAACCACTAATCCATCAATACTCAATCACTAATCCATCAGTAATTGGTCTCAAATCGATCAGTAATCTAATCGATCAAATTATTAACACTTGGTCAGCACCTCATAAAGAACATTCAAGCCATGTATGGTTCCATTCGATTCAGTGGTTCTCTAGAAGAAGTTCAAAATGTAAAAAGTTAACGACGACAACGGACACTAAGTGATGAGAATAATTCACTCAGCTAAACAATTATATCAATACTCAATCACTAATCCATCAGTAATTGGTCTTTAATAAGTAATCTAATCGATCGAATTGGATGTTTGATTGGCTTCAAGGTATTAACACTTTGTCAACACCTCATAAGAAACATTCATGCCATGTTTGGTTCCATTCCATTCAGTGATTCTCTAGTAGAAGTTCAAAATGTAAAAAGTTAACGACGGCGACGGACACCAAGTGATGAGAATAGTTCACTTAGCTACGAAGCTTATAGTCAGGAATCTGATGTTCAGTAGTTGTCGTTTGTTGATGTGGTTTATAAGTGTTTCTCGTTTCTCGTTTTTTATATAGATTAGACCGTTGGTTTTCCCGTTTGAATGGTTTTACACTAGTAATTTTTGGGGCCCTTTATAGCTTGCTGTTCGGTGTGAGCCAAGGCTCTGTGTTGAAGACCGTACTTTGAACTATAATGGTTTACTTTTATAAATTTTGACTTGGATGGAGAGTTGTCTCATTGGCACTCATACCACATCTTTTTTATATCTATATACTCTTTCGGAAGTTAATTTGTAATTTCCATGAAACAGTTTTTCTCGGTGTTTGTCCCTTTTCATTAATGTCGGTTACAATGAAAGGATAATTGCGTAAATAACACACCTTTTATCGCCAATATAGTCGTCTAGGGGTTGAAAATCCACCCGAATCCCTGTGTTACATTTGTACTGGGGGTTATCATTTTGTTTAGGCTGTTAATTTAAATTACCTCCGATCACTCTGAGGGTAGTTCCTGCTAAGTTCGCCTTTACCCTTAAATCTTCGATATTGGTAGGACTTTCAGGTATGGTAATCCTGCCAATAGCAGAATTTATACCTCTTATGGCGTTTATCATTATTTGGACCTCCTGCAGGTTTGCATCTGCACACAGTTTCATCGCACGGTAAATATAGTCATCCACACTTTCTGATTTTTTTTCTGTTCTACATGAAGCATTTCAAGTTATTTGTGACCACTTATACATTGAGGTTTAGGAACCATTGTTGTCTCCAAAGTGTGCAAATGATTGTATTATTGTCTGTTCAGAACATTGCACTACATTGTGTACATTATAAATTACTTGAACGACTGTACCACTGAGCTCTCTCCATCATAGGATTTGATTGGATGTATATGCGGTTTGTTATGGTGGTTATTTATATTAAACCATACTGGGGTTATTTAGAATTTTGACATTACAGTAGATGGTTGTGGTGGTTGTTGTATAATACTAGTAGATGAAGCTGTAGAAGACACTGCTGATGCTGATGGTAGTCCTGATGACCGCAATATACATGATTAAGCTGTTGCTTTTGTCGAAGTATTATCACAGTTCTCTTTGTATTGGTTCTTTGGTCGGTTGTTATTCCACCTGCAGGCCTATTGTTACTCGGACTTTCTTTTGATCTTGTCTTGCCCATTAAATTCCATTTACATATTCAAAATATTAAAACACAGAATAAATCAAAAGGCATAATGGCTACATCCATGTTATAGATATGAGTTAACGCATGAACTGATGAAAATAATTCCAAGATTTTGAACACTTAATTTAGTTTGTTTTATCAGTCTAATGAAGAAGACACATAATATGTATACAGTATACTAGTATACCAAAGGCACAACCCAATCTTGTGTACAAGATAGATACTATAATCATTGTAATATTACCTTGCAAAGCAAGCTCTAAATAAACCTTATTCACACATGTTTGTAAAAAATGAATATATGTGTTTCTCCTTATTCAGATACAAGTCATTATAATATCAATAACAAACTTTATGTTCTCATTACTTAATACCTTTTCACTGTGAAAAGGAAATGGAACAGGGAAACAACAACAAATACGGAGAGGAATAAGCTCAACTTGTGAAAAAGAAGAAAATAAAAACTATTATGAATAAAAGAACTTTTTTTTTCACTTACTACAGCATACCATTTGACTACAGCAAGCACTATCTCTATTCAATCTATCTTCCGTGTCTTGAACTATTGGGTAATAGAAGTATGGTCACTTGGTCTTCTTCTGACCGGCAGTAAAACGCTTACGAAGTGATGCGTCCGTTTATCTGTGCGGGATGTACCAGTTTGCAGCCACGTCCGATCAGGATGGGGACGTTAAATCCGGTGCCTCGTGTAAATAAAGGCAACAGTAGTATACCGCTGTGGTAAAAAGAGTGCCACGCTCTCTGCATGTTATAAACCCTTGCAACAACTCTTTGAGGGGTCCGAAAGTGGCCTGTTGCAATGCAAACTTTCTGTACCCATCCAATATACCCTCATTTTCCAGTGGCAGTTCAAATTTCCCCGACCGTCATCTCGGATGGCCTCTATTACAAGATTTACCTATTGTATTTATTGTTAACTTTGTTCTCGTCCTGAACATGCATGAAATATGAAAAACGGAAGATGTGTGTCTATTTCTAAACATATTCCTATGATCCTGTTCTGACAGTAAATGGCACCATATTTTGCTTCAGATGCTAACCATCTGCTTTATCCATCGGCATGTCAGAATTCATTCTGTAATAGTTTGAGTATTTTATCCATGAAAACCCGGTTTTTTGATGGGACATTTAAATATGATTTCAGGTTTCAAGATTGGGGAGCATTTTTTATATGTTATTACATTAATGCTTGATATTAATTTCAAAAGTGCAGGAAATATTTCCACCAAAATATATATAC
Organism: Mytilus californianus; assembly: GCF_021869535.1. Taxonomy (NCBI): domain Eukaryota; kingdom Metazoa; phylum Mollusca; class Bivalvia; order Mytilida; family Mytilidae; genus Mytilus; species Mytilus californianus. Next base: position 6,200,171 of record NW_026262672.1, read on the forward strand.
TTTATTGAAAAAGCACTTTACCACCATATGGGCCAATGACTTACTTGACTGTCCCCCTCTGGTATCGTTCGCCCCTCTTTTACAAATATTATACATGGTATACATATAATCCAGTAAAACAATGAAAATAAACAATACAGGACACTTTCTACTATAATCCTTTCTATATAAGTTAAAACAGTTTTTTTTAGAAAAGAGTGTGTAGTGGTCAAATATATTTCTGAAGTGGTCAATATCTTGACTAGCTACGATTTACCCAGATGAGGCACAAAATCATCAGCATACCTGTTCACGCGGAGATCGGTGATGATCTCGAACACATTCAGATTCTTTCTCCACAGAAACTAGTTCCATTAAAAGACATGCTTTCTGCAAATTCCCACTATTCCCATCAGTTTGCCTCTTGTCCATGGTGACGAGAAAAAATATTGTTATCGTCGTGTTTTCCATTAATCCTTTTCATCATAATGTAGTATTTATCCGTTTCAAATCCAAATTCACATCATCGACAGACCTTCTAGCATGTAAAAATGCATGTTTGATGATTGAAGACCCCACGAATCAAACACTCATTTGATGGCCAGAAAGTCTTTAAGTGACGATAAGGCGAGTATTTAAATTAATAATGTACACTATAAATACAAACAAAAACATTTGATATGCATGAAATGGAAGATTACAAAAAAAACACCATAGCACAATAACACAAAGGCGGGAAGTATAACTACCGAGCCACGCCATACAGACATTATCTAAAGGTCTATAATTTATCAATACAAGTAAAGAACACTATGACACACAATAAAGATGACAACCAACGCCAGTAACTGTAATCTGTTTATCAAGACCATCATGTATTAATTTGGGAACCTGTCTCGTGCACATCAAACGCATTCTTTTATCACTGTAAATCCTCCAGAGCTTTACCTTTTTTGATTAATAACGTTTTCTTCTCCAATTCTTCTACACTTGTTTCCCTAGATTCTTCCCATTCTGTCTCATTTTTTCTACCAGTAGTTTGCTTAAAGCCAAAGGAACAAAATGGTACGCTGAGAATATTGAAACTTCTTCTGGAATCTGAATCCCTATCTCTTGTTCAAAAATTAAATTCTTCTAAAGGTACAATTTCATTAATGCAGGTTTGGTAAGTCATGCTGTTTGAATCTATTTTCTATGTAGAAGTGGTCGAAACTCTCTACTTTGGTATAACTATATTGCAAATAGAAAGCGTATTCTGTCAGCAAGATCTTCATTTCCAGTAAAAAGGTCTGAAAACAAAATGACAATTCCCATTACTAATAGTTTTGATAGCAAAGCAATTAGCCATGACTGTGTCCAGATCATTTAGTAGCAATGCAAGTGATAAGCTGTCTATTACAAAATGGTTTAAATTGTGATTTTTATAAAACCAAGTAACCGTCATTTCTTAAATGTTTTCCTCTCATATTTTCTGGATCTATATAATTAGTATCCTCAATTACTAATCTTAACTTCAAACTCATAGATTGAATATAAACTGACAATGCCATGGCTAAAAAGAAAAAGACAAACAGACACATTTTATCTATCCAAGATCCAAGGGAGTGCAATTACTAACGAAAACTTATACCAGAGGTTCATTCAAACTGATACATCGAAAATAAACTGACAACGCCATGGCTAAAAAAGAAAAAAGACAAACAGACAAATAATAGTACACAAGACACAACATAGAAAACTAATCACTAAGCAACACGAATCCCACCAAAAACTGGGGGAGATCTCGGGTGCTCTGGAAGGGTAAGCAGATCCTGCTCCACATGTGACACTCGTCGTGTTCTTGTGTTATTACAAAAAATAATTACCCGATAAATAGTCTACTTCGGTAGGTCACATTCGCGAAAAGGGAACGGGATTGTAGTTACGAATACATTTTGATGAAGAATTTTTGCATATTACTACTCTCATAAGTTATAATGTATTCGTAAGCTAATAGTTGAAAGCCGAATATACCAAATCCATAATAAAATTGAGAATGGAAATGGGGAATGTGTCAAAGAGACAACAACCCGACCATAGAGCAGACAACAGCCGAAGGCCACCAATGAGTTTTCAATGCAGCGAGAAACTCCCGCACCCGGAGGTGTCCTTCAGCTGGCCCCTAAACAAATATGTATACTAGTTCAGTGATAATGGACGTCATACTAAACTCCAAATTATACACAAGAAACTAAAATTAAAAAGGATACAAGACTAACAAAGGCCAGAGGCTCCTGACATTGGACAGACGCAAAAATGCGGCGGGGTTAAACATGTTTTTTGAGATCTCAACCCTCCCCCTATACCTCTAGCCAACGTAGAAAAACAAACGTACAACAGTACGCACAGTAAAACTCAGTTCAAGAAAAGTCCGAGTCCGATGTCAGAATAGGAAACAAAAGAAAATAAACAAAATGACAATAGTACATAAATAACAACAGACTACTAGCAGTTACTGACATGCCAGCTCCAGACCTCAATTAAACTGATTGAAAGATTATATCTTCATCATATGAATGTCAGGCACAATCCCTCCTGTTAGGGGTTTAGTATTATACCGTCATAAAATATATGAAAAGAACACAACCCGTGTCATGCCAACAACTGGTTTTAGAATAAATACGTTTAATTCCGATGCAAAGACCCTATAAGTGAATCAATATTAAAGCCAAAATATGCAATTTTTAATGACCTGACAACAGTATCGTAACTATATCCCTTCTTAATAAGTCTGTTTAAAGGTTTTGTTAGCTTTTGAGGTGAATACTGACATTTTTGTGCTTTGTAAAGAATATAACCATAAAAGATTGGATGTGAAATACCCGAACGTATAAGATGTCTGCATGTTGAGTTATATTTACGAATGATGTCCTTATACCGATGATAAAATTTAGTAAATGTTTTGACTAGTTTATGATATCGAAAACCCTGGTGTAATAATTTTTCAGTAATATATAAATTTCTCTCGCTAAAATCTAATACGTTGTTACATACACGAGCGAATCGTACAAGTTGAGATATATAAACACCATAAGATGGTGACAAGGGAACATCACCATCTAAAATGGATAATTAACGATAGGAAATGAAAAATCATCTCTTTTATCATAAATTTTTGTATTACGCTTCCCGTTAATGATATAGATATCAAGATCGAGGAAAGGACAGTGGTCAGTGTTAGTATTAGCTTTATTTAAAGTAAGTTCAACAGGATAAATTTCTTAAGTATACATACTGAAGTGGTGCACAGTTAGTCCCCATTAGAATTCCGATAACTTGACGATATAGGGAATCTCCAAAGCGAACAAAAATGTTATCAAGTAAAAATTCAAGGGCAGATATAGTATCAAAGCATGTCCAATTGACATAGCTCTTTTGTTTGTTGCTACTAAAAATTGACCTAAAAGAGTTTGAACATATGTATTCGTATTCCGACTTCTTAAATGCCCATTTATTTAGGTGTGTGAATTTTTTCTTAATAAGAATATGAGGCAAAGTGGTATATAGGGTAGAAAAATCAAAACTTTGAACAGATTCAAAATCACCAATATATGCATGCAATTTATCAAGTACTTCCAACGAGTTTTTGACACTCCAAAAGTAGTTAATTCCACTATTTTCAAAGGCTTATTTGAACAATTTATTATCAGGTTTTTGATTGTACCAAGTGTACTAGTAAGTAGAATAGACAATTTAGTAGTGGAACAATGACTTGAAGACGAAATAAATCTATTTTTGTAAGGTGATTTGTGTAGCTTCGGAAGCCAGTACATAGTTGGGACTTTAATTGTATTTGGTTCTGCTTGTAAAGAAGTAGCTAATAGTTTATGTTTGTTACAGATATCGTTTTCTGAAAATGAAGTCAGTTGGAATGTTGGTGAATTCGTGATTTCCTTTTGCAGAACCTCAATGTAAAATTTACGTCAAACTATAATGATATTATTAGCAGCTTTATCAGCCGGGACAAAAACAAATTCCTTGGCTAGTTCTTTTAGTTTATGTTTGATACGAGAGATAGGATTTTTATGGTTGTTGTTAAGAGTAAAATGTTCTTTAAAATGTTGTATACGTATATCAACTATCTTCATTACTGAATTAAAAAAAGAGTCCAAAGATATTTTGTCAGCTTTTTCCCGTTTTATCCATTTCAAACAGTAAGCACGAAGTGAGTCGTGGATGATATTACGACACTCATTCCAATTAATAATTGACGGGGGACGATATTTAGGTCCTTTACTGAGGAATGATTTTAACTCTCGGTCGCGAACGATGTTAAGGTCTCATGTTATAACATGGGAAATGGGGCCATAAGTGTATTCGGAATTACTACAATTACATGACGGAGGTGTATTTTCACTGATATTTACATCTTTACAGACTTGGCTATAATTAAACACAAATTTTCGGGTAGATTTCTTGTAAATATAACAAATAAGAGGGAGTTCAGTATTATCAGTAAATCCAGGAATTTGTTCTTTAACAGAATGGTCGTTAAAAATACCGGCAATATTTACAAAATCAAAACCTTTATTGACATACTTTATTTTAATAAAATGTTTTTTATGATCTTCAGGGCGATCAATTTGGGAAACAGTTAAGAATAACAATATGCCATTATAATTTGAACGATTTCATACTTAGGACTGCAATATGAAATTGTGTTGCAATCCTCTAAAATTTTATTTAATTTTTTTATAGGTAAAGAACAGAGCTTGGTTAATAGATAATGTCTGCCGTTGTTTTTTGAAATAGAAATTAGGTCCGAAATATTTGTATGGTTGGTCCGAAATTTTCTTTGATTGCGATTTTTTCTACGCCCATGAGAACGGTTTTTACGAACAGTTTTAGAAACTATATCCAAAATGTTAACAGAATCGGTTCTTGATATATTACCAATTCCCATGATATTATCATTAAGACCGAGAGGGTAGACTGTCTGTAATTTTTTAATCCAATTTTATTCAAGTATTTTCCGCGATCGTACAAACTTTGAATGAGATTCACCAGGCTGCTTATTTACTACTTCTAAAGGTTGAACTGTTAAATATTTAATAGGATGATTGTGCTTTTTAAGATGTTGATAAATGATACTTTTGAATTTATTGGGTCGTTTAAAACGATACAGGTGTTCTTGCGTGCGTTTAGATAAATATCGTCCAGTTTCACCTACGTACTGAATACCGCATCCATGTTTGCTTCATGTGAGTAAATAAATAATACTGTTTGTTTTTCAAGTTATATCCGTTTCAAAATTTTAAGAAAATGTGCGACCATTAAACGTAGACCTTACCGTATTGTTGGTGGAAAGACGGGGACATGTAAGTCATTTTTTGGCATGACACTTATCGATAGAAGGGTAACCACGATTTTTATTGTTAAAAATGTTAGCGATGGAAGTATTTTAAGATAAGCGATTTTGAAGATTGAGACGTGTAGATACCCTTTGAACGAGTTTAGTATTTCATATTTTTCCATTTCTAAGCTTCATATTTGTTTTTTTGTTATGTGGATTTTATTAGAAAGGAGCAAAGACTGGCGTTCAGAATATGAACCAGCACACAATAAATTGAATTATGTGAATATTATAAAACTGTTCGGCTAAAGACGTCAAACGCTATCCGTCATAAATTACCCGAAAAATTAAACAAAAGATAGGGTATATCAGGGTAGCGACTGACGTCTGACTAAATAGAAGAATGGGGCTGAATGTGAAAAACTACTTTTTGATAAATATTCCTAAAGTAATGAACATAGAGAAGTTCTCGCTCGGACACACACTCCATAATCTAGTATATTATAAGAGCATAAACCTGAAGCACGGGGAGGCACTCTACTGTCTCCACACGGCACTAAAGACAAACTCTGTAAAAAATAAAATTGAGAATGGAAATGGGGAATGTGTCAAAGAGACAACAACCCGACCATAGAGCAGACAACAGCCGAAGGCCATCAATGGGTCTTCAATGCAGCGAGAAACTCCCGCTGTTTCGGGCAAACTTACCACAGTTTAGTTTACCAATAAAAAAAGTTGTTTATTTGGTTAAGTCATATCTTCTGGTAAGAGACAACACAGCATTTCTATGGAATTGTATTCAAGTCTTTTTAGTCCCGCCACCAAACGTTCATTAACCTTATTGCTAGCCGCCCAATTTTTCACGATGTCAATGTCAAATATCTCAATCATTGGGTTTCCGATCTCCTTATTGTCCGACTCGTGCATTGTAACAATTTATTAAAAATCCAAAAGCAATATAATCCGTACGTTCCTGGATTATTTTAAACTACCGTGTTTGTCCAACCATAGTCAAATTTCAAAACAAGTGTGAAGACGCTGAAATTCCAAGCCTTCTGAGATACTGACTTGACAACAAAAACTTAACCTTGTTCAGTGATCCATGAAAAGAGGTCGAGGTAATGTGAAAACTATCTGACGGGCACGAGGACCTTGCAAGGTATGCATATACCAAATATAGTTATCCTAAACCCCCGTGGGTGACTGGGGAATAGAAGTATGGTCACCATTGGTCTTCCTCTGACCGTCAGTAAATGCCTCGCCAAGAGGGGCGTCTGTTTCGCTGTGCGGGATGTACAAATTTACAGCCACTTCCGATCAGAATGGGGACGTTAAATCCGATGTCTCATGTTAAGAGAGTGTCACCTTTTTACACGTTAAGAACTCTTGCAACAAATCTTTGAGGGGTCCGTAGGTGACCTGTTGCAAGGCGAAATTTCTGTCCCTATCCAATTTACCCTCATTTTCCTGTTGCAGTCCAAATTTTTCCGACCATCATTCCGGATTGCCTCTTATACGAGACCTATCTATTGTATTTATTATTAACTTGTTCACGACCTGACCATGCATGAAATATCTGCCACTAAAAATCTTAACTTTTTTCTAGTAGTTACTGAACAAGGTAAATAAGGTCAAGGTAAAAAACATGACAAACTGAAACGTCATTACATAAGGTATCGATACAAAAGTATGTAGGATCCAGGTCTTTTACCTGAAGAACCATCTTTCTCATTATCAAATTGGGTCTGGGCAGTTTTTGTTTTGTTTTTTTTAGGTTCAGTAATCTTTGATCGAGATGCTCTTCTCTACAGACGACTTTTTTTTTCTGTCATTTTGAAATGATATTCGTAAGAATATGTCATCTTTATTTGACAGGGCCTCGGTGGCCTAGTGGTCTAAGTAGTTACTACTGTAATCACTAGCCAACAAACTGAGGTTGTGAGTTCGAACCCCGCTCGTGCGGGTGCACTCGACTCCAATCTTAATTGACTAGGATTGTCAGTTTTCCTATCGAAGGTCGGTGGTTTCCTCCGGGCACTCCGGCTTCCTCCACCAATAAAAACTGGCCGCCACGAAATAGCCCAAAAGCGGTGCTTAAAAGTGGCGTTAAAACACCAAAAATCAAAGTCTTTATTTGAGTTCATCGAACCATGGTCTATATCATACCCTTATATAAAATTGTTCGTTTGGAGCTATATGCGCTGGTTTGAAATTCAATGCCAGATGACCCTGGTATTGTGTCATGTTCCGGTTCACCTGGTTCAGCTGTATAGATTATATTTTCTCTTTCAAAATCAGTAGGTGGAACTGTCATGGACGACTGATTCAGTTGTCAGTACAGCTATTGAATCATTTGCTGGTTCAGTTAATTTTGCAATGGACCCCTTTGATAATCCATATTGTTCTAACAAGAGAAGTGATTTCGATATAAACAATAATATACGCGTTTATAACTGATGCTGACAATACATTTGTAAATGGAAGACATATGTGGACCTATCTTATTGATTTTAATGCATTTAACAAATTTTCATATGTTTATTCATCTATCAATGTTGATTGATGGTTGTAGCAAATTTTTTCAATGTAGGATTTATTAATATAATTATTAATTTAATGTGAGCTCTCAGCAAATGTCTGATTCGGTTGAAAAATCATACCTGATTCATCTATTATGTGTTTTCTTTAAATGTTCTTTACTGTAAGACTTGAACTGGACTTAACTGATCCGATTGGCAATCCATGGTCAGTTGGAATAATCTGTTCAATGTCATATGCCAGGCCTTATAATTCTTTTCAAAAGATGTCTGATACTTGGAGACCTCTGTTTTTATCAGGTTTTGAACACTTTCAAACAAAGCACTGTTGTCTGGTTGTAAGGGGATATCTTCTACACAAAGTTTTAACTTAGGGTCTTTCATGGTGCAGAACTTACATGAGTATTTCTTAGTTTTGTGTTGTATATATTGTGCTAGCTCATAACCGGGTAGACCAGTACAACCATAGTGAACCCATACTTTACATGTATTGCATTGTAGCATAAATTCATTGTTTATATTTGAACATAATGTGCACTCAGTATTGTTGGTGTTTAGCTGAGATTCCTTATTACTCTCTGTATTAAGGGGGGGGGGGGGGGGGGGGGTCACATTTTTATCATTATTGTTTCCAATATCAATTATTGATTTTGCAGCAGTTTCATCATTATCTGGGTGTTTATTGGCCTTTGCTTCATTATCACTCTACGGACAGTCAACAAACTCATTCATGTCCGAGTCATATTCAAAACTGGGGTCGTTATCATTTTGTAACTGACCTCTACGTGGTTCCTGGTCATTGCCATTGGGGTTCACATCGTTACTACAGTTAGAATTTTCATATACATCCATTGTGACCCAATCCCCGTTGTTAAATATTAGAATCGGGGATAGACCTGCATCTATTAAACGTGTTTTTGCGGCTTCAAGGGTCTGACAGCCCTGATAAATGGCCCCCTTTACATCCGTAACATGCCTGCTACAATCAGCCCATTGGGTAAATATACCATATTCATAATTGTTATTAAGGTTTTCTCCCTTGCATACTGCAAACAAGTTTGGTTTCTTATTTCTCCTGCTCACTTTGCAACAATTCCTACAGTTTAGCCTTCGATTTGTTGTTTTTTACAACTCAGATAAAAAGTCCGCCTTTTGCATCGGACCGGAAGTATTGTTTTATTGTCCCATACAAGAATATATATGGTTTAGGGGTGGGAATCTCGACCGTTTACAAGATAAAAGCACATTCTCAAATTGAAGGGGGTAGGGGACAAGAATATATATGATTTAGGGACACTTAATTATCTACAAAATGTCTAATAACGAACAGAAAATTTAAAACTTCATTTATACAGTCCTACTAGTAAGTTTCAAACTTTATATATACAGTCCTACAGATCTTATCAGAAAACAGAAAATTTTCAAATAAATCTGTTACTCCAATGATTATCATATGCTAAAATATTTCCAAGATCTAATTAATAATGAAAATAAATCATTATCATATGCTAAAATATTTCCAAGGTCTAATTAATAATGAAAACAAGAAGAAGGTGGGGATGACCCTAGGGGACTTGCCTTTCATTTCATTTGATTTGTTTCATTGTAACATACAAGAATATACATGTATATGGTTTCGGGGTGGGGATCTTGACCGTTTACCAAAGATTTCAAAAAGAAGGGGGTTGGGGGTTACACCATAATAAATAGATAAAAACCACACAATATTGATATGAAGAGAACAGTAAAAACTCCATCTGACACAATGGGATAAAACATAAAGTTTACATATTGAGCAAATGGCATATAGATTATATATATACAAAAAATCAATTGGCATACATCGGAAGTAGTTACAAAGATAAATCTAATCAGACATTTGTACTGTTAATTTTGCTTAGACCCCACCCCCCCCCCCCTAACCCTTCCTTTTCCCTTTTCATTTTTGAACTGTTTTCCGAGGTTTTTCAGAGAGCCTTTTTCTGGGTTTTGTCGATTTTTTCTTACCCAAATTCTTTTTTCAATATTTTCCAAACTTTCGTTGTTCAGTGCCATTAGGTTTTCACCTTGAACTTTAAGGTTTTGTAGTTCTTCTTTAATGTAGCTCCTATTCCAGGCAAAAATGACATCTAGAATGGTCCCTTCGATGGGGAAGGTTTTACAGACTGCCTTCTTGTCTCAATCATATTGTCTTCCAATATGGGTTTATTGTTTATGAAATTCCTTTTCAGGTCATCAGTTGCTGAAAAATGAACTCCATTTTCCCTCTGCATCACACAAAAGTATGATAGGCCTTCATCAGCAACTGAAGCCTTCGTCAATTTGTCGACGAGATAATTGTATTAGATGCAACCTTAAATCGATCACTTTTCTAGATAATTTTATGAGATGTCACCTTAGATCGATCACTTTATTAATTATTTGACTATATTTTATAACAAATTCGACAACTTTTTATAGATAATTGTATTAGATGTAACGTTTAATCAGTCACTTATTCTTAATAATTGTATCAAATATATCGTGAAATCGGCACCTTTCTTCATTAATCATTTTGCAATCAATTCGGCTACTTTTCATAGATACTTGTATAAGGTGTAACCTTTAATCAGTCACTTTTGAAAGATAATTGTATTACATGACACCTTTAATCGGTCGTTTTTTTCTCTCGATAAATGTATTACATGTAACCTTAAATCGGTCCTCTTTTCTAGATAATTTTATTAGATGTGACCTTCACTCTGCCACTTTTTGAATTTATAATATTATATTTAATTTGAACTCTTTTTATAGGTAATTGTATATAAAATGTATCCTTAAATCGTTCATTTTTAATAGTGAAATTTATTATATTTTTCAATAAATTCGACCACATGTAAAAGATAATTGTATTAAATGTAACCTTAAATCGGTCACCTTTTTTTTGATAATTTTAGATGTCACCTTAAATCGACCCCTTTCTTTATTGATTATTTAACTATATTTTATAATAAATACATTTTTTTATAGATAGTTATATTAGATGTATCATTTAATCAGTCACTTATTCTTAATAGTTGTATTACATGTAACCTGAAATCATCTACTTTCTCCAATAATCATTATACAATAAATTCGATTACTTTTTATAGATAAATGCATTACAGGTGACCTTAAATCGGTCACTTTTTATAGATAATTTTATTAGATGTGACTTCACTCTGCCACTTTTTGATTTAATAATATTACATTTAATTTGAACACTCTTTATAGGTAATAGTTTAGAAAATGTAACCTTAAATCGTTCACTTCTTAATTATTAATTTTATATTTTTCAAAAAATTCCGACCACTTGTAAAAGATAATTGTATTAGATGTAGCAATATATCGGTCACTTTTTCTTAATTATTTTAGATGTCACCTTAAATCGACCACTTTCTTTATTGATTATTTGACTATATTTTATAATAAATTCGACAACTTTTTGTAGATAATTGTATTCGATGTAACGTTTAATCAGTCACATATTCTTAATAGTTGTATTACATGTAAACTGAAATCATCTACTTTCTTCAATAATCATTTTACAATCAAATCGACTACTTTTAATAAATAAATGCATTACAGGTGACCTTAAATCGGTCACTTTTTTTCTAGATAATTGTATTAGATGTGACCATTTTTTATAGGTAATTGTATAAAAAAATGTAACCTTAAATCGTTCACTTCTTAATTGTTAATTTTATAATATTTTTCAATAAATTCAACCACATGTAAAAGATAATTGTATTATATGTAACCTTAAATCGGTCACTTTTTCAAGATAATTTTATTAGATGTGACCTTCACTCTGCCACTTTTTGAATTAATAATATTACATTTAATTTGAACTGTTTTTATAGGTAATTGTCTATAAAATGTAACCTTAAATCGTTCATTTTTTAATACATGTAGTTAAATTTATTATATTTTTCAATAAAAACGACCACATGTAAAAGATAATTGTATTAAATGTAACCTTAAATCGGTCACTTTTTTTTGAAAATTTTCGGAGATGTCACCTTAAATCGACCCCTTTCTTTATTGATTATTTAACTATATTTTATAATTAACTCGACAATTTTTTATAGATTGTTGTATTAGATGTAACATTTAATCAATCACTTATTCTTAATATTTGTATTACATGTAACCTGAACTCATCTACTTTCTTCAATAATCATTTTACAATCAATTCGACTACTTTTTATAGATGCATTACAGGTGACCTTAAATCGGTCACTTTTTCTAGATAATTTTATAAGATGTGACCTTCACTCTGCCACTTTTTGAATTAATAATGTCACATTTAATTTGAAACTTTTTATAGGTAATATTTAAAAAAATGTAACCTTAAATCGTTCACTTCTTAATTATTAATTTTTAACCTTAAATCGGTCACTTTTTTCTAGATAATTGTATTAGATGTAACCATAAATCGTTCACTTTTTCTAGATAACTTTATTAGAGATAACTTTAACACTGCCACTTTTTGAATGATAATTTTACATTAAATTTGAACATTTTTTATAGGTAATTGTATATAAAATGTAACATTAAATCGTTCACTTCTTAATTGTTAATTTAATTTTTTTTTCAATAAATTCGACAATATGTAAGAGATAATGGTATTAGATGTAACCTTAAATCGATCACTTTTCTAGATAATTTTATGAGATATCACCTTAAATCGATCACTTTCTTTATTGATATTTGAAAATATTTTATAACAAATTCGACAACTTTTTATAGATAATTTGTATTAGATGTAACGTTTAATCAGTCACTTAATCTTAATAATTGTATAAAATATATCGTTAAATCGGCTCCTTTCTTCATTACTCATTTTGCAATCAATTCGGCTACTTTTCATAGATAATTGTAAGAGATGTAACCTTTAATAAGTCATTTTTTTCTAGATAATTGTATAACATGTGACCTTAAATCGGTCACTTTTTCTAAATAATTTTATTGGATGTAACCTTCACTGTGCCACTTTTGAATTGATAAATATTTACATTAAATTTGAACATTTTTTATAGATAATTGTATAAAAAAATGTAACCTTAAATCGTTCACTTCTTAATTGTTAATTTTATAATATTTTCCAATAAATTCGACCACATGTAAAAGATAATTGTATTATATGTAACCTTAAATCGGTCACTTTTTCAAGATAATTTTATTAGATGTGACCCTCACTCTGCCACTTTTTGAATTGATAATTTAACATTAAGCTGGAACATTTTTATAGGTTATTGTAAATGAAATGTAACCTTAAATCGTTCCCTTTTTATAGTTAAATATATTATATTTTTCAATAAATTCGACCACATGTAAAAGATAATTGTATTAAATGTAACCTTAAATCGGTCACATTTTGTTGATAATTTTAGATGTCTCCTTAAATCGACCACTTTTTTTATTTATTATTTAACTATATTTTATAATAAATTCGACAATTTTTTGTAGATAATTGTATTCGATGTAACGTTTAATCAGTCACATATTCTTAATAGTTGTATTACATGTAAACTGAAATCATCTACTTTCTTCAATAATCATTTTACAATCAAATCGACTACTTTTAATAAATAAATGCATTACAGGTGACCTTAAATCGGTCACTTTTTCTAGATAATTTTATTAGATGTGACCTTCACTCTGCCACTTTTCAAATTAAAAATATCACATTTAATTTGAAAACTTTTTATAGGTAATATTTAAAAAAATATAACCTTAAATCGTTCACTTCTTAATTATTAATTTTATGATATTTTTCAAAAAATTCCGACCACTTGTAAAAGATAATTGTATTAGATTAAACAATATATCGGTCACTTTTTCTTAAAAATTTTAGGAAATGTCACCTCAAATCGACCACTTTTTTTATTGATTATTTGACTATATTTTATAATAAATTCGACAACTTTTTGAAGATAATTGTATTAGATGTAACGTTTAAACAGTCACATATTCTTAATAGTTATATTACATGTAAACTGAAATCATCTACTTTCTTCAATAATCATTTTACAATCAAATCGACGACTTTTAATAGATAAATGCATTACAGGTGACCTTAAATCGGTCACTTTTTTCTAGATAATTGTATTAGATGTGACCATAAATCGTTCACTTTTTCTTGATAATTTTATAAGAGATAACTTTAATTCTACCACTTTTTGAATAATAATTTTACATTAAATTTGAACATTATTTATCGGTAATTTTATATAAAATGTAACCTTAAATCGTTCAATTATTAATTGTTAAATTTATTATTTTTTTTTCAATTAATTCGGCAATATGTAAAAGATAATTGCATTAGATGTAACCTTAAATCGTTCACTTGTCTAGATAATCTTATGAGATGTCACCTTAGATCGATCACTTTCTTTATTGATATTTGACTATATTTTATAATAAATTCGACAATTTTTTATAGATTGTTGTATTAGATGTAACATTTAATCAATCACTTATTCTTAATAGTTGTATTACATGTAACCTGAAATCATCTACTTTCTTCAATAATCATTTTACAATCAATTCGACTACTTTTTATAGATGCATTACAGGTGACCTTAAATCGGTCACTTTTTCTAGATAATTTTATTAGATGTGACCTTCACTCTGCCACTTTTCAAATTAATAATATCACATTTAATTTGAAAACTTTTTATAGGTAATATTTAAAAAAATATAACCTTAAATCGTTCACTTCTTAATTATTAATTTTATGATATTTTTCAAAAAATTCCGACCACTTGTAAAAGATAATTGTATTAGATGAAACAATATATCGGTCACTTTTTCTTAAAAATTTTAGGAAATGTCACCTCAAATCGACCACTTTTTTTATTGATTATTTGACTATATTTTATAATAAATTCGACAACTTTTTGAAGATAATTGTATTAGATGTAACGTTTAAACAGACACATATTCTTAATAGTTATATTACATGTAAACTGAAATCATCTACTTTCTTCAATAATCATTTTACAATCAAATCGACGACTTTTAATAGATAAATGCATTACAGGTGACCTTAAATCGGTCACTTTTTTCTAGATAATTGTATTAGATGTGACCATAAATCGTTCACTTTTTCTTGATAATTTTATAAGAGATAACTTTAATTCTACCACTTTTTGAATAATAATTTTACATTAAATTTGAACATTATTTATCGGTAATTTTATATAAAATGTAACCTTAAATCGTTCAATTATTAATTGTTAAATTTATTATTTTTTTTTTCAATTAATTCGGCAATATGTAAAAGATAATTGCATTAGATGTAACCTTAAATCGTTCACTTGTCTAGATAATCTTATGAGATGTCACCTTAGATCGATCACTTTCTTTATTGATATTTGACTATATTTTATAATAAATTCGACAATTTTTTATAGATTGTTGTATTAGATGTAACATTTAATCAATCACTTATTCTTAATAGTTGTATTACATGTAACCTGAAATCATCTACTTTCTTCAATAATCATTTTACAATCAATTCGACTACTTTTTATAGATGCATTACAGGTGACCTTAAATCGGTCACTTTTTCTAGATAATTTTATTAAATGTGACCTTCACTCTGCCACTTTTCAAATTAATAATATCACATTTAATTTGAAAACTTTTTATAGGTAATATTTAAAAAAATGTAACCTTAAATCGTTCACTTCTTAATTGTTAATTTTATAATATTTTTCAATAAATTCGACCACATGTAAAAGATAATTGTATAAAATGTAACCTTAAATCATTCACTTCCTAATTGTTAATTTCATAATATTTTTCAATAAATTCGACCACATGTAAAAGATAATTGTATTATATGTAATCTTAAATCGGTCACTTTTTCTAGATAATTTTATTAGATGTGACCTTCACTCTGCGACTTTTTAAATTGATAATTTAACATTAAGCTTGAACATTTTTATACATTTTGTAGGTTATTGTATATGAAATGTAACCTTAAATCGTTCCCTTTTTAAAGTTAAATTTATTATATTTTTCAATAAATTCGACCACATGTAAAAGATAATTGTATTAGATGTAACCTTAAATCGGTCACATTTTTCGATAATTTTAGGAGATATGTCCTTAAATCGACCACTTTCTTTATTGATTATTTAACTATATTTTATAATAAAATCGACAATTGTTTATAGATAATTGTAGAGTTGGGCGCTCATATTCGCCAAATTAAACAGCCTTTTTGTAAGCCCAACGTATGCCACTGCTTGAAAACTAATATGTTTTTTTGGTTTAATAAATCTTACTATTTAATAAAGTTAACCCAATTTTTAAATTGTTCCGAGATCACAAGTATTAAGTAGTAAAACACGTGCAAACATGAGAGAATAACAGTGTTTTTATTTGGCGAGGGGAACCCATTTTCGCCACTTTGTCATTTAATAACTTTGACCTTTTTCGACATAAAAACAACTAAAATATACTACAGCAATACCCCTGGCTAAGCAGTTTTTTTTAAATTGAAATGCTAAATTTCACGAAAAATAGATTCACGATTACTGCGCATGCGTTTAAATTGATAATATAGCACAAGTTAAATATACTCACTTTTCATAGTTCTGATTAGTTGAAAAAAACAAATATTTGATTCCACAGGTTTGATAAGTATTCTTTTCATTCTCGAAATGAGCCAAATGTCGCTTTAAAAAAATATTGTTTAGCACTTGTATGTTTGTACTGGTAGATTCCTCCGTTAATCGGAGCACCCCTCGAGAGCTGCGAGGGTACAGTGGAATCCGTGTACACTCCCTTTCGGGATTAATGGAGATGTGTCACTAACGTATTTACAACATTATTTACAAGGCCAATCCCCATCCCACCACAAAGGGAGTGCTAGGACACCAGGAAGTCTATTATGGTGGAGGAAGCCGAAGTACTCGGAGAGAACCACCGGGACACTCGGCGGGAACAGACAAAGTGAAGAGATATCAGCAGATTAATCTCCAGGTAAAAGTAGGGGGCAACTTTGACCAACCTAGGCCCCCAAAGTACCCACTCTAGTTTAAACTCCTGTCTGGGTACCAGAGAAGAGTGTGGGAGGGTGAAAATTTCAAACGTCCCGAGTCAGATTCGAACCCGGGACCTTCAGCAATGTAGCAATGGGTCTTAACCACTAGAACACGAACCCACATCGCGCACTCGTGAAAATTATGTTTCATTAGTTACGTTTTTGAACCCTGATTTTTCTGATTGATTATTGAAATTATGATTTACTTTAATATCTAATCATTTATATTGAATTGATACATTATCCGTGTTTTATTGGAGACTTGTGAAGAGAGAATTACTAGCATCTGGAAATTGAAAGGAGATTAGACACAGGGCAGTATAGATCGTCATATTTTGACACTTGCAAACATGATCTTTTTTTTTTGTTTTGCTAAATGTCTGAAAAGGTGTTTTTTTCTTTTCTCTAATGTAGGGGATCAATATATCTGAGAACATTCATTACAGGAGGACATACTTTCTTACCTTACTGGTGCACCTGGTCCTTGCTCGAATGTTTTGGGGGAGACCGGGTTGCTCGTTTACTTTTAGTTTTCTGTGTGTTTTCCTTCTGTTTTCAAATGTTGTTTGTTGTTGCTGTCTTCGTTTACTTAGCTTTGTCTTGGTCACCTTATTTTCAAAATTTGGATATCACTTTAACTGATTTTGTACAATTTTAGGTAACAACACGGGTGCCATACATAGAGCGGAGGATAGCTTACCATTCCAGAGCACCAGTTTAGCTGCTTCGATCAACACAATTAGATTTCTTCATGGGGCTTTTAAGGCGGACTATACGATATAGGTTTTCTCATTGTTGATGGCCGTACGGTTGCCTCTTATTTCTTACATTCATTACATTTCCATATGTATAATACATTTTCTTTCTATTTTATACATGTTGACTAAATAACCTAGGAGATGACCTGTTAGCATTCAGGGGCCGGTTAAAATTTTCTAAATGTATGGAAACATTTCAAAATATTACTGGTAATGCACAAGAAAAAAACGTCACGTGAATATATCATTTAGTTTTTTATGATACAAATGTATATAGTAAAAAGCAAAGAACTGTTCAGTCTACAATTGGTGTTGATTATATATATCAAGAGCCAATGTAATCGAATGGTAAAATAAAGAAAGATCAGTCTTCTTCCACATAAAACGGGACACATCTACTTGACTTCAGAAAATAGTAAACTTATGTCTATCGTCAGCTGATCATCTCGTGAAAGACAGTCATAGTGATACCAGTTAAGTGGACAGGCATCCCTGTCACATCCCACCCATAATATGCCATTCTGCTCACCAATTTTTTTTTGCCTCTAGTCGCACAAACACCACACGTAAACATCTCATCGTCTTCGTCATCTTCTGTAATCTGAAATAACAAATCTAATTTATATAAAAACAAAACATATGTATTATATAGATTATCATGGTCACATACCCAACACCAATAAAATCAAGTCTACTCTCCTTAAAAAGTTACCCATTCATATTGTTTCTAATAATTCGGGGCCCAGACACTGTAACTCGACTGTCTATAAATTGACCTAAAGGAGTACTCCAGATGCAGATTCCAGATTTTTGAAAGAAGGGGGAAACCTAAACTAGGCAACGTTTTGAGTTGGACATGTAAATAGTCTACGACTATGTGTTTAGGCTTTGCTCATTGTTGAAGGCCGTACGGTGACCTATAGTAGTTAATGTCTGTTTCATTTGGTCTCTTGTGGAGAGTTGTATCATTGCCAATTACACCACATCTTCTTTTTTTATATTAAACATGTTTATATATATATAATACCTCCATAAGGGGCCCCTGGACCCTTTCCCCCCCCCCCCCCCCCTGACTCCGCCTCTGTACTCTGCTAATGAAGCTGGATATTTAAATGTAACTGTGGGAGGAAGCAACCGCTACATACTAGTATAACAAATCGGAATATATATAAGACAACTTGTTTGTGACTTGCTTCATCTTTTTAAATTAACTTTGTTAACCATATCCTGTATATTTTAAAGTTTCACATCAAATATTCGTGGAATTGATTGGATATATTCCATATTCTTAATAAGGTAATAATACTAAAAAAATCACATATCCAGAATTTTCAATGTACCATTTAAAATCTAAAAAAAATGCCCTAAAAAATCCTTATCGAAAATACCCTGAACTAGGTTCACCAATAATTAACTCACTTATAATTCTCTGAATTGTTTGTTAGCTCTTCGTACTCTTGGTCTACATAACTTAATTTGTTCTTTACTGTCAGATTCTTCGGCTGTATTTATCTCTGTATGTACCTCACCAGTAACTGTGATGATATGTGGATTAATACGGTGTCTACTTTCTTCAGATTGATCAGATTTTTTATGTACTTTTTTTCTTTTTGTAGAAGTTTTTGTAAATTAAGCTTTTCTGTTTGATTGCTTCATTTTAATGACATTTTGTTTTTCTATCCTTTAGGCCTCTCTCACCGCTTTGCGTTGTTTTAGACCCTCTTCTTTTTCTTTTTGTTCTTCAGCCTTTCTTTTCAATTCTTCTCGCATTTCTTGGCCAGTGTATATACGTGCACCTGTTAGTCGTTTGTTATTTGGTTTGTCTGATTTAGTTATATCCCCTAGAACCAGAATATCATGAAGGTCCTTGTCCACTAAACCTGCCTTCACCAATGGATTTGTGATTGCTCTGCCACAAGTTTTACACGTGTCATTTAGTGTGGTTTCAACATTTTCCAAAGAGGGATCTTCTGTTTGAATGGTTGTGGTTGGATTCTGTCTAATAAACGACTTATCGATGGCAGTACTGTTAAGTGGATACAAGCCCGTCTTTCTAAAGCCTTGCTTGATCACATGTGGTGACCAAGCCTTATCTTGTGCCTGTTGCAGAACAATTGCAAATTTATTCTTTTTTATTACCATGTCGGCTTTGACTAGTCCAATATTTAGGGCAAGCTCACTGTATCCACTTCTCAACGGATGGAAAATTTGATCTAATGGCTGAAGGAAATGGGAGGTGTGCGGAGGCAATCCTAAAATCTCTATACTATGTTCAATAGCCATATCAATGACAGGAATTGATAAGTGTGAGGAATGATTGTCTATAATAAGGAGGTTTGGGCGTCTTAAACCAATGCTTGGAATACAAACTTTTTCAAACCAGTTTTCAAATAAGTTTCTAGTGATATAGCCGTTTTCAGCTGTCGCATACAACCAGTCTTTTGGCATTTTAGAGACGTAACGTCCACAGGGAAGACTTTTTGTGAAGAAAGCATATTGGGCATAAATCCACCTGCAGCAGATGCCCATGCTAATAAAGTTATGTGCTCGTAATCAGTCATTTGCTGTCTGTATGGGTTTTTTGAACCAGTTGGGGATATTATTTTTTGCTTTATTTGGTCTGTTTCTTGCCAAACCCAGCCTCGTCTGCATTCCATATTTGTGATGTTTTGTCTTGGAGGTCAAGTTTGTTAATAGTAGAATCTAATAGCATGAAGTACTCATCTATGGTTTCTTGTGATGATACAGCAACTCGAGATCTCTGTAGGGAATTGGGTGTCCTTAAGGATAATTTATGTTTCTTTAAAAACTGTTGACACCATTTCTTAGAAGGTGGTTTTTGTACTGATGGACATGATTTCTGGGTAACTGACAGTGCAAATGTTTGTAAAACCTTCCTGGTCAAACCAAAACCCCTTTCACTCATATATTGTACATAGTTAGCTAAAGAGGAATCCTGAGATTTTGTTAGATACGGTTTTTGTTCACCTTTTTTTCCAATAATACTCTTTCCAAGTATATAATCTGATAATGTTTTTCTAGGTATTTTGTATAATTTGGAAGCCATAGATTTCGAAATCAATCCTGTCTTTACTTTGTTAATTGCTGTGACAAGATGCTCTTCCGTATATTGTTTATATTTTGCCATCTACAAAAATATTTTACTTTATTTGTTATTCAACGCAGATATTTAAAAAATCAAATAGGCAAACATTTTCAAACCATGCATTTTATGCTTAGATTCATGGCATTATTTATTAGTTGTTATTTGACTTTGAACTAGCTGTCAGTAACTGCGAGTACTGTTAAAGCTGTACTTTGTGTCTTTTTTTGTTGTTGTTTGTGAGGATGTAAAAATGTCCTCTTACGTCCGGTCTGTGTTTTTGGTTAGACATGTTTTGCTTTGTTTCGATCTGATTGCCCTTTTCAACATATTTTTATACGACCGCAAGATATTTAATTTCCAGACAATAACTCGAGTTTAACAATAAGTGTAAGTATCTATGAAATTGTACAAGGTACTACAACAGGAAGTTTGGGATTACTTTTGGCGGTTATTGTCTTAAATATTTAGGCATTAGGAGCCAAAACCAAGCAGGGTTCGACCTCTGCGGTCATATCAAGCTGTGCCCATCGGCGCATTTTATTACATTTTTTTCTTATGTTGTCTATAACACCAATTTCGCAGATAAATGTAGGGTTTAGTTCTCCAAAACATGTTTAACCCTGCCGCAATCTTTATGAGCATGTTCCAAGTCAGGAGCAGGTATGTTTTATCGGTAGCACAGTGAGCGGTAGTGGATCGTTGGCTCATGACTGTCATATTTGTTTTTCGTAAATTATTTTGCTATAAAGTATGCAGTTAGATTTTTAATTGAATTTTTTCGTATTTTTTTATGTCGGGGTCTATTATAGCCGACTATATGATATAGGTTTTTCTCATTGTAAAAGCACACACGGTTACATCCACTTCATTTGAACTTGGTGAATAGTTGTCTCATTGAAAAGCATACCACATATCCGTTTTTTTCTTCTTTTTTTCTTCACCGCACGGTTATTTGAATGTATATAAACATCAAAAGAACACAGTTTTCCAGATAAAATAACTAAGCAATCAGTGGTGGATCCAGAAATTTTCATAAGTAGGGGCCCACTGACTGCCTAAGAGGGGGCCCGCTCAAGTCATGCTTCAGTGATTCCCTATATAAACAACCAAATTTTTCTAACAAAAGGAGGGGCGGACCCCTTGGCCCCACGCTAAATCCGCCTCTGGCAATCAATATCTGTAATTAACTTTCAATAACTATTATTTGTCATTGTTATTTTTTGTTGATTTTCACTCTTGTTCATCGAATCTTGGGTTTTTCTTTGCGATTGTTTCTTACTTTGGAAAATGCAACATAACGTGATTGATTGATTATTGTTTGCTTTACGCCGCAGTAGCACAGAAAGGCTATATCGCGGCGAGAGCTAATTCGAATATTATTACAATTTAAGGTATATTTTTAAAATCAGACAAAAGGTCTTTCAATAAACTAAAATTCTAGACTAAAGCAAATTGATTATTTACAAATGAAAATCAACACTAAGATAACGTGATAAAAATTAAAATCGTTTTAAATATAACAACATTTTTTTTATATTTTATAATATATTCCAATTTCTTTTAAGAATGAAACAATATTTATAAATGGAACATTATTAACTAAATCATACATATTATTGACATTGAAATGCTTCTTCCGAACATCAGCAAAGTCAATACAATTAATTAAAACATGTTTAATAGTATACTTGCAGTTGCAAGGTACACATTGTGGTTCATCTTCATTTTTTAAAAGATACTCGTGTGTCACTCTAGTATGACCAATTCGGCATCTAGAAATAACACACTGATCTTTTCTGCACATTAAATTATTAAAATGTTTACCTAAATTAGGTTTGATTTCATGTAATTTGTTACCATCTCTCTTACTCCATTCATTTTTCAAAATATTAAAAACATATTCTCTAATATTAGATTTAAAATCGGTATATGGTATATCACAGTTAGATAAAATGTTACCCAGGGCATTCTTTGCCTCAAGGTCTACAGCTGTGTTTCCATGGATTCCAACATGACTCGTCACCCATAGAAATATTATTTCTTTAAGAAGATTTTTTAAATTCCTCATTACATATAAAATTTTGAGAATTGTTGGGTTTTTAATTTTAAGCATAAAAGTGAATCAGAACATATAATAAATTTGGATTTACCTGAAGAAGCAATAAATTTCAAAGCAAAAATAATTGCTTCTGATTCAGCAGTAAAAATGGATGCAGCAGATGGCAAACGGAGAGTTGCAGCTCTGTCCCTGAAGACAGCAGCAGATGCAACTCTGTCACCATCTTTTGATCCATCAGTATAGACAGTTGAAAAATCTGAATAATTGGCTTTAATTTCAGCATAGTGTTGCTGAATTAAAAGAGGATTTGTTTCATTTTTATTGTGTTTACGGAGATCAAATATCATTTTTGGTTTGGGAAGTTCCCATGGAGGACATTTGCAAGTTTCAACTTGAGCAACAGATTTTAAATCAAAAGTAGCTAAATGTGGTTTAAAACGTATACCTAACGGAGGAATTTTATTTTCATGTTTTGCAAAAATATCTTCATAAATTGGATTAAAAACACAGCTGTAGGCAGGATTATCTGAATAGGCTTTTAGTCCAAGCTTCAAACGTCTGTCAAAAAGTGAATGCTCATCAGCCTCTACATACAGACTCTCAACTGGTGATCAACATAACGTGAAATCTAAGTACTTTTCGTAAAAAAAAATCATCAGAAATGTTAAGTTTTGAATCAATAAGCAAATCGGTTTTTTAATTGTTTAAGAACCATCCGCGTCTATTCAATCTAGGCAAGCAAGGGTTGCGATCTTTGACAAAGAGAAGAGAGGGACCAGTTCGTTAACATTTGCTAGCAAAGATATGTCTAAATGAAAATCTAAACTCTTTACAAATTGTGACTTGGATGGAGAGTTGGGGAAACTATCAGAAATACCGATATGATTAGGTCAATTAATTCCTCATTACTTGTTATATTTAAAAGTCCTGTAATATTTTTGCACAGCCGAAAATCTCACCGTAAACAAACATTGCATAAACAGAACCCCAGCGGCATCCCTACTAATTATGTAGTGGAGTGTCCCCTCCCCCCTTTCCGAGGTTTTGGCCTAAATCTTAATTTTTCGTCCCCCTTTTTGCAACCCACATTTCGAGGTATTTTTTCGTGATTAGATTTGTATCGTTATCGTCAATGGTGTCTTGTTTTATCATACTTACATTATACAATTGCAAAATTTTATGAAATTACAACCATCTATCATATATTCATGTTGAGAAAATGTTTTCAGCGTTCAGCTTCCATTTTGACAAAAACACGAAAATACACGCGCTATCACCCGGTCAAAAAGAATAACGGCGAAAATGAGTACATGGCGAATATGAGTACATGACGAATATGGGCGCCCGACTCAATTAGATGTAACATTAAATCAGTCACTTATTCTTAATAATTGTAAATGTAAACTGAAATCATCTACTTTCTTAAATAATCATTTTACAATCAATTCGCCAATTTTTTTTTATAGATAAATGCATTACAGGTGACCTTAAATCGGTCACTTTTTCTAGATAATTGTATTAGATGTAACCATAAATCGTTTACTTTTTCTAGATAATTTTATTAGAGATAACTTTAACACTGCCACTTTTTGAATGATAATTTTATATTGAATTTGAACATTTTTTATAGGTAATTCTATAAAATTTTACCTTAAATCGTTCACTTCTTAATTGTTAATTTAATTTTTTTTCCAATAAATTCGACAATATGTAAAAGATAATTGTATTAGATGTAACCTTTGATCGATCACTTTTCTAGATAATTTAATGAGATGTCACCTTAGATCGATCACTTTCTTTATTGATTATTTGAGTATATTTTATAACAAATTCGACAATTTTTTTATAGATAATTGTATTAGATGTAAAGTTTAATCAGTCACTTATTCTTAATAATTGTATTAAATATATCGTGAAATCGTCCCTTTCTTCATTAATCATTTTGCAATCAATTCGGATACTTTTCATAGATAATTGTATAAGGTGTAACCTTTAATCAGTCACTTTTGAAAGTGAATTGTATAACATGACACCTTTAATTGGTCGGTTTTTTTTCTAGATAAATGTATTACATGTGACCTTAAAACGGTCACTTCTTCTAAATAATTTTATTAGATGTAACTTTCACTGTGCCACTATTTGAATTGATAAATTTTACATTAAATTTGAACATTTTTTATAGGTAATTGTATATAAAACGTAACCTTAAATCGTTCACTTCTTATTTATTAATTTATAATATTTTTCAATAAATTCGACCACCTGCAAAAGATAATTGTATTATATGTAACCTTAAATCGGTCACTTTTTCTAGATAAACTTATTAGATGTAAGCTTAACTCTGCAACTTTTTGAATTGATAATTTTACATTAAATTTGAACATTTTTTATAGGTAATTGTATAAAATGTAATCTTAAATCGTTCCCTTCTTAATTGTTAATTTTTTTTTCTTTCAATAAATTCGACTATATGTAAAAGATAATTGTATTAGCTGTAACCTTAAATAGTTTACATTTTTAAAGGCAATTGTTTATAAAATGTAACCTTCAATCGTTCACTTCTTAATTATTACTTTTTCAATAAATTCGACCACATGTAAAAGATAATTGTATTAGATGTAACCTTATATCGGTCAATTTTTCTTAATATTTTTTGAGATGTCACCTTAAATCGGCCACTTTCTTTATTGATTATTTGACTATATTTTATAATGAATTCGACAACTTTTTGTAGATAATTGTATTCGATGTAACGTTTAATCAGTCACTTCTTCTTAATAATTGTATTACATGTAACCTGAAATCATACACTTTCTTCATTAATCATTTTACAATCAATTCGTGTCTGAGCAGAAAGTTGATGAGCCAGGGGTATGTCAAAGAACGTCTTGTCATTTTTCTAAAAAAAAGTTCATCGGAAGTGCTTGAGGTATAGATTCTGGGTACAGACGTTGTTTATTATCTTAATAACGTGTTAAAGTATTCTTTTATTTGTCTTTATGAATATTACTTTTAGTGTTTAGTCTGTTTTTATTGATATCCATTTGACGTGACTTTGTACTCATACATCCCGTCATTGTGTTATTGTTCTATGAAAATTATCGTATTCTTGTCATTCAATTTTTTGCTAATGTGCTTTGTCTATATGTCTTTTTGTGTTTCTTTGATACATATGATGTGGCTCTGTACTTATACATCCCGTTATTGTGCTATTGTAAAACATTTTTTGTATTCTTGTCTTTCATTTTTGCTAATATGCTTTGTCTATATGCCTTCTTGTGCTTCTTTGTAACATATTTGTTTGTTTTTATAGTGATTAAGATTATAACACAATGTTGACTGTTTTACATCTATTTTTGACATTTTTACCTATTATGTCTGTTTTATTCGCACTTCGTTGTCAATATAATGGAATTTGATGCGACTGTTATACAAGTGCTAGAGCTTTTGATTTTGCCATTTGATTAGATACTTTCATTTTTGAATTTTCCTCTGAGTTCAGTATTTTTGTGATTTTACTTTTTTTTAATACTTCTTATGGATGATTGTATTAGGCGTGACCTTAAATTGGTCACTTTTTCTAGATAATTTTATTAGATGTAACCTTAACTCTGATACTTTTTGAATTGATAATTTTACATTAAATTTGAACATTTTGTATAGGTAATTGTATATAAAATGTAACCTTCATTCGTTCATTTCTTTAAAATTGTTAATTTTATTATTTTTTTAAATAAATTCGACCACATTTAAAATATAATTGTATTAGATGTTACCTTAAATCGACAACTTTCTTTATTGATATTTTGACTATATTTTATAATAAATTCGACAACTTTTAATAGATAATTGTATCAGCTGTAAACTTAAATCGGTCACTTTTCTAGATAATTGTATTAGATGTAACTTAAATCAGTCACATTTCTAGATAATTTTATTACATGTCACCTCAAATCGGCATCTTTCTCTATTGATAATTCAACTATATTATACAATTAAGATGTGACCCTAAATCGGTCACTTTTTTCTAGATAATTGAATTAGAAGTGACCTTAAATCGGTCACTTTTTCTAGATTATTTTATAAGTTGTGACCTTCACTCTGCCACTTTTTGAATAAATAATATTACATTAAATTTGAACATTTTTTATAGGTAATTGTATATAAAACGTAACCTTAAATCGTTCACTTCTTAGTTATTAATTTTATAATATTTTTCAATAAATTTGACCACCTGCAAAAGATAATTGTATTATATGTAACCTTAAATCGGTCACTTTTTCTAGATAAAGTTATTAGAGGTAAGCTTAACTCTGCAACTTTTTGAATTGATAATTTTACATTTAGCTTGAACATTTTTATAGGTTATTGTATATAAAATGTAACCTTAAATCGTTCACTTCTTAATAGTTCAATTTATTATATTTTTCAATAAATTCGACCACATGTAAAAGATAATTGTATTAGATGTAACCTTTAATCTGTTACTTTTTTTTTGATGATTTTAGGAGATGTCTCCTTAAATCGACCCCTTTCTTTATTGATTATTTAACTATATTTTATAATAAATTCGACAATTTTTTATAGGTAGTTGTATTAGATGTAAAATTTAATCAGTCACTTATTCTTAATAATTGCATTACATGTAACCTGAAATCATCTACTTTCTTCAATAATCATTTTACAATCAATTCGACTACTTTTTATAGATAAATGCATTACAGGTGACCTGAAGTCGGTAACTTTTTCGAGATGATAGTATTAGATGTAACCATAAATTGTTCACTTTTTCTAAATAATTTTATTAAAGGTAACTTTAACTCTGCCACTTTTTGATTGATAATTTTACATTAAATTTGAACATTTTTTATAGGTAATTGTATAAAATGTAACCTTAAAGCGTTCCCTTCTTAATTGTTAATTTTTTTTTTTTCAATAAATTCGACTATATGTAAAAGGTAATTGTATTAACTGTAACCTGAAATAGTTCACTTTTCTAGATAATTTTATGAGATCTTAGATCGATCACTTTCTTTATTGATATTTGACTATATTCGATAACAAATTCGACAACTTTTTATAGATAATTGTATTAGATGTAACGTTTAATCAGTCACTTATTCTTAATAATTGTATTAAATATATCGTGAAATCGGCCCCTTTTTTCATTCCTCATTTTGCAATCAATTTGGCTACTTTTCATAGATAATTGTATAAGATGTAACCTTTAATCAGTCACTTTTGGGAGATAATTGTATTACAGGAGACCTTTAATCGGTCGTTTTTTTTTCTAGATAATTGAATTACATGTGACCTTAAATCAGTCACTTTTTCTAGATAATTTTATTAGATGTGACCTTCACTCCGCCACTTTTTGAATTAAAATATAACATTATATTTGAACTTTTTTTTAATAGATAATTGTATATAAAATGTAACCTTAAATCGTTCACTTCTTAATTGTTAATCTTATAATTTTTTTTAATAAATTCGACCACCTGTATAAGATAATTGTATTATATGTAACCTTAAATCGGTCACTTTTTCTAGATAATTTTATTAGAAGTAACCTTAACTCTGCCACTTTTTGAACTGATAATTTTACATTAAATTTTAACATTTTTAAAGGCAATTGTTTATAAAATGTAACCTTCAATCGTTCACTTCTTAATTATTAATTTTTCAATAAATTCGACATGTAAAAGATAATTGTATTCGATGTAACGTTTAAGGTAATTTCCGACACTTAGGGAGAGAACAACGTTTTACTGATATAAGACTGGTTTACGATTTACGTCATTGTATATATCGCGTATATTACGATGTCACGGTAACAGCTTTGTTATCGTCTAAACAATACTAGTTAGTCAATATATCCGCTTTTTTTCGTCATGGGTCGCATACGTAGGGGAGGAAAGTTTATCAAAAAGGATAAATTAAAGCGCTCTTTGAGAATGAATAATTTAAATAGCCTCAGTCGGGAAGACCACACTTATATTCTCACTAATAATTCGCAGATGTAAGTTTTTGTGAGTTGGACGTTGGACAATCGGTGTCAGTTCACAGTGACCCTTCTTTTGACGAAACATGGAAAGAAGGTCGTCGGCTAGTCGAATTGCTCCACCTCGCACAGAATCTCTTCTGCAAAATGTGTAACTGTCCCTTGCAGTTAATTGACACTGTCGGCGAACGGAAGTACGGCCTTGGTAGCATTTTGTTCATACCCTGTAGTAGCTGCAGTGCTTGTAACAGTGTGGAGACGGGAAAAAGAAGTGAGACTGGTGCATTTGTAGTGAATTCAAAAGTTGCATTAAGTAAGAATTTACGGTAAGAATTTACAAGATTCTCTCTAGATTCTGTATACTAATTTTACTGGGTGGAGAAGGTGTATGGTTTCATGTCTTGTATAAATGAACCTGCCCCACACCTCTCCTTTTCTATCTTGAATTCCCTTCTGTTCTGGTCTGGGGTTTATGGGGTTTGGGATGAAAAAGTGTAATTTTCAGGGGAAGTGCTGCCCAAATATTTTATGAATCTGGACTTAGTCATTTTTATGCATTTTTTTCAAATTTTTACCCCCCTCCCCCTTCTAGTTCAAATTAGAGGAAATAATTCCCATTTGTTGGGTTATGCCTAACCGGTTTAAAAAGGTAGTCTCCTTACACATGCAGTTTATGGATATAACATATTTATGTACTATGTATACTTATAGTGACCATTTTGGTGAACTTTATCATATCACACATTTCAAAACTTTTAACTGCACAAGGTGGATGAATAAAGAAAAATGACTTTTAGTATATGTTGGTATATAATTTCTTTAGTCATTATAGGAAATTTATATGAGTCTTTGATCTATAAGTATAAATGAAGATATGGATTTACAATCATGTAGATAAATTATATATAAAAAAAATATTATATTCCAAAGAAGAAAGAACTTGGAATATTTTATTGTAATCTTAGCATTATCTAACTTACCAATGCAGACTGTTGTTTCACATCAAGCACAAAATCAATGGTTTTAGAATAAAAATACTTGATTTTTCAGGAATGATACATGCAGGAATTGGGGCCACACATGTCAACAATTTTCTTGGTGCATTGAATGTACCTCCTGTGAATTCCTCCACCATCAAGAAAAGAGAAAATGAAATTGGGAAAAAAATATTTGAAGTTGCAAGAGAATCATGTCAATCAAATCAAAAGAAGGAACAGTTAATGAGTAATGGAAAGGTAATTTAATATTTAGGCAGATATTTTTTAAGCAATGTTTTGATAATTTTACAAAGTATATATATAGAGTATATTGAGGACCGTATATTTAATTTTGCCCTTGCTGTCAGAGAAAATTAATTAGGTTTATACATGATTCAGATCTTGGTAATAATTTTTGGTTCAGGGTCAATATTTCAAATTAGATAAATTGCTTCGCTGAGCGCAGCTTGATATGACAGCAGAGATCCAAACTTGAACAGTTGGGGCAAAATTGGATACAATATTCACACTTGATACAGGTCTGCATTGGGATGTCATTAAATATTTGACACATAACAAGTTTGTGACACAGTGTCACTGTGGTCAAGGTACTAAGAATTGGTTACAGGATCAGAATTTATATTCAATTGTTTACTTTTGTGCAATACACTATGCTGTTGGGAATTGACTCCCCACCCCCTCCTAAATTTTTTTTAGCACCCCCTTTTTTGCCTTTTGTGCAAATTACACTATGCTGTTGTGAATTGACCCACCAAAATTTTTACCCCCCCCCTTTTTTTTTAATTTCTGAAATCTGAATTGAGAAAAGATCCCCCCCCCACCTTTTTTCACCTTCCCTTCCACTTTATTGGAACTTGGCTCTAAATAGGATGCATAGCCTCGCTTTATACCTGGGGTTGAAGTCATAAAACTTTGCTCAGTGCTCGGAGCACAACAATCATGCTCGAAAAATGAAATCCAAGATTTTGATTGGTTAATTTTGGAGTATGAGTACAAAAAACTGACTTTAAAGTTTTATGACCGCAAGGCCTGGTTCTTAGCCATTTACAACTAACATTCATATTTCAAAATAATGTATGGTTATTCTATATTTATTATTACAAATAACAATGTTGACAGCCTAATTTTCCATTTAATTTTATATTTACTATGTTTATAGCTACAAAATAATTGAAAACAGCATGTTCTTTCATTAATTCAATTTGTCATTTAGGTTGAAGCCAGTTTTGATGCAGGATGGCAAAAGCGGGGTACTGGTTGGAATTATGATAGTAATACAGGTAAATTTAAACAGTTTAGGCTTTAACTTTATTAATAAAAAAAGATGTTCCCTATACATAATACATCACACAAACACAAGAATAAAGCAATTATGAATATAAATTGCAATATAAACATATGTATAAAAAAAATAGCAGGATATGGAGTAAATGTACATGTACATGCAACAAAATTGCAAACTATACAGAGACAAAATAAAAAAAATATTATCAATAAACAGGGCCTTTTTCCTGTGCTTCATCTTGACAGTTCAGTAATGAAATATTAACCTTCAAAACTGTAATGCAACAATATCATACATATGACTATAACAGCCGTCATCACAAAGAATTCTAGAATTTGTCATAGGTTGCCCACTAAAACAATAACATATTCTTTTCCTCTAAAACTACTGGGTCAATCTAATTTGTCCACAATTATCATTAGGTAAATAAAATCTAAAGGTCACATTGGAGCTTGTAAATTCTTAACATAATAATTACTTTGTGATAACTTTAGAAGCATTCGCCTATGTTCATGGGATGATTCACTTTGCGTTTTTTTTTTGTAATTTTTATATTATAAGGAATCTGAATTTTATTCAGTTTTATATGAGTTAATTTATCAGAAGAAAATTTAATGGATAGATACATTCAAGTAATTGTTGATATGCAAATCATATTAGAATATTTGTAATATTGCATACATGTATCTCAAAATAATCTTTTTATCGTAAATTTTAGGACATGCCAGCATGATCGGTTCAATGACGGGTAAAGTCATAGACTTCTCTCATAGAAGCCGGAATTGCAAAGTCTGTGAATACCATATGGGTAGAAAAGAAACAGTCCCTTCACATGACTGCAGCAAGAATTGGCAGGGTACAAGTAAAGGCATGGAACCTGATATGGCTTTAGAGATGACCCACAATCTGAAGGATAATGGATGTCCTATTCATGTTCTCCATGCTGATAATGATTCGACCACAACAGCAAGATTAAAGGTTGATTTTAAAGAACTGCAAAAGAAAGATGACCAGAACCATATCAAGAAAGGTTTTTCTAAGAAACTGTATGATTTGTCTCAAACGTTTAAGGAATTGAAACACCCAGAAGTCATACCATACCTTGTACGATGCTTTATGTATGCCATCAAAGAAAATAACCATTCCTCAGAAAACATAAAGAGTGCCTTCAGCAGATTAGTCCAACACATTTTTGGAGACCACACTTTATGTACAGATGCTGAATTGTGTACATATAAGAATGACCCAGAAAATTTTAGGTACATGTAAGACATAATAACACACCTTAAAATTGGTATGCATATGAAAATAAGAAGGTGTGGTAAGATTGCCATGCAAAGAGACAACTCAGTCTTCCTTAGGACAATTGCAGACATTGTGTCAGCAATAATAGGTAACTGTAAATGTATACACCTTCATTAATGAGCAAAAGACTACATCTAATAAAAAAGGATCTTATGTTTGTTAAGTAATGACTATACATGTAAATACTTGATTAAATCCAATTTATGTAAAAAATGTATATATAAATGCAAATAACATACAAAACAAAAAAATATTCACATCATTTTTTACCACTTTTATTTAGCAATGACATTTCATATTTGCTATGTAGATTTTACATTTATAAAAGCTTAGCTTCAAGCGAGTGATATCAATCGTGTTGTAATGCCAAAAGAAAAATCTATAAATAATACTACTATAGTACTAGAGCTGGAACATTGCAGAATATGGGATCAACACAGGGAAACGAAAATTTCAACCAGATTGTGGCAAGCAAAGCCCCAAAGTCACGGTAAATATTTGATAAAAAACTTATAACCAGACTGATTTATTATAATATTTTTTTTCGATTATTTCTCACCTAAACAAAACGGTGAAGTGAACTTTTCTCAATTATTTTCTGTTAACTTTTTAAGATTTTATAAATTATTATAAATTCGATAATTTTTTGTAGATAATTGTATTCGATTTTACCTTTAATTAGTCACTTATTCTTAATAATTGTATTACATGTAACCTGAAATCATCAATTTTTTTCATTTATCATTTTACAATCAATTCATGTCTGAGCAGAAAGTTGATGAACCAAGGGTATGTCAAGGAACGTCTTGTCATTTTTTCTAAAAAAAAAGTTCATCGGAAGGTACCAAGACCTTGTTGAAAGATATTCCGTATCAACTTCATAAATAATACACGATGGTGTTGAGGTATAGATTCTGAGTACTGACGTTGTTTATCATCTTAATAAAGTGTTATAGTATTCTTTTATTTGTCTTTATGAATATTACTTTTAGTGTTTAGTCTGTTTTTATTGATATCCATTTGACGTGACTTTGTACTCATACATCCCGTCATTGTGTTATTGTTCTATGAAAATTCCCGTATTCTTGTCATTCATTTTTGCTAATGTGCTTTGTCTATATGCCTTTTTGTGTTTCTTTGATACATATGACGTGGCTCTGTACTTATACATCCCGTTATTGTGCTATTGTAAAACATTTTTGTATTCTTGTCTTTCATTTTTGCTAATATGCTTTGTCTATATGCCTTTTTGTGCTTCTTTGTTACATATTTGTTTGTTTTTATCGTGATTAAGATTATAACACAATGTTGACTATTTTACACCTATTTTTGAAATTTTTACCTTTTATGTCTGTTTTATTCACGCATCGTTGTCAATATAATGGAATTATAGGCAACTGTCATACAAATGAGACATTTAGCTAGCTTAAAAACCAGTTTTAATCCACCATTTTCTACATAGGTAATAGCCTGTACCAAGTCAGGAATATTACAGTTGTCATCCATTCGTTTGATGTGTTTGAGCTTTTGATTTTGCCATTTGATCAGGGACTTTCATTTTTCAATTTTCCTCTGAGTTCAGTATTTTTCTGATTTTACTTTTTTCGAATACTTCTTATGGATAATTGTATTAGGTGTGACATTAAATTGGTCACTTTTTCTAGATAATTTTATTAGATGTAACCTTAATTCTGAAACTTTTTGAATTGATAATTTTACTTTAAATTTGAACATTTTTTATAGGTAATTGTATATAAAATGTAACCTTTATTCGTTCACTTCTTACTTGTAAATTTTATTATTTTTTTCAATAAATTCGACCACATGTAAAATATAATTTATTAGATGTCACCCTAAATCGACCACTTTCTTTATTGTAATTTGACTATATTTTATAAAAAGTTCGACAACTTTTAATAGATAATTGTATCAGCTGTAAACTTACACCGGTCACATTTTCTAGATAATTGTATTAGATGTAACTTAAATCAGTCACATTTGTAGATATTTTTATTACATGTCACCTTATATCGGCAATTTTCTTTATTGATAATTTAACTATATTATACAATTTAGATTTGACCCTAAATCGGTCACTTTTTTCTAGATAATTGTATTAGATGTGACCTTAAATCGGTCACTTTTTATAGATAATTTTATTAGATGTGACTTTCACTCTGGCACTTTTTGAATTAAGAATATTACATTAAATTTGAACATTTTTGATAGGTAATTGTATATAAAATGTAACCTTAAATCGATCACTTGTTAATTGTTAAATTTATCATATTTTTCAATAAATTCGAACACATGTAAAAGATAATTGTATAAGCTGTAAACTTAAATCGGACACATTTTCTACATAATTGTATTAGATGTTACTGAAATCAGTCACATTTGTAGATAATTTTATTGCATGTCACCTTAAATCGGCAATTAACTCTGCCACTTTTTGATTTGATTATTTTACATCAAATTTGAACATTTTTTTTTATAGATAATTGTATAGGCTGAAAACTTAAATCGGTCACATTTTCTAGTTATTGTATTAGATGTAACTTAAATCGGTCGAATTTGTAGATAATTTTATTACATGTCACCTCTAATTTGGCAACTTTCTTTATCGATAATTTTACTATATTATACAATTTGGATGTGACCTTAAATCGGGCACTTTTTTCTAGATAATTGTATTAGATATGACCTTAAATCGGTCACTTTTTCGAGATAAATTTATTAGAGGTAACCTTAACTTTGTCACTTTTTGAATTGATAATTTTACATTAGATTTAAATATTTTTATAGGTAATTGTATATAAAATATAATCTTAAATCGTTCACTTCTTAATTGTTAAATTTGTTATATTTTTTCATTAGAATTGGTCACGTTTTCTTGATAATTTTATGAGATGTCACCTTAAATCGACAACATTCTTTATTGATTATTTGACTTTATTTTATAATAAATTCAACAACTTTTCACAGGTAATAGCTTTATATGTAACATTTAATCATTTAGTTATTCTTAATAGTTGTATTACATGTATCCTGAAATCGGACACTTTCTTCAATAATCATTTTACAATCATTTCGACTTCTTTTTATAGATAATTGTATAAGAGGTAACCTTAACTCGGCCACTTTTTAAATTGATAATTTACATTAAACTTTAACATTTTTATAGGTTATTGTATATAAAATGTAACCTTAAATCGTTTACTTTTTTATAGTTAAATTTATTCTATTTTTCAATACATTCGACCACATGTAAAAGATAATTGTATTAGATGTAACCTTAAATCGGTCACATTTTTCGATAATTTTAGGAGATATCTCCTTAAATCGACCACTTTCTTTATTGATTATTTAACTATATTTTATAATAAAATCGACAATTGTTTATAGATAATTGTAGAGTTGGGCGCTCATATTCGCCAAATTAAACAGCCTTTTTGTAAGCCCAACGTATGCCACTGCTTGAAAACTAATATGTTTTTTTGGTTTAATAAATCTTACTATTTAATAAAGTTAACCCAATTTTTAAATTGTTCCGAGATCACAAGTATTAAGTAGTAAAACACGTGCAAACATGAGAGAATAACAGTGTTTTTATTTGGCGAGGGGAACCCATTTTCGCCACTTTGTCATTTAATAACTTTGACCTTTTTCGACATAAAAACAACTAAAATATACTACAGCAATACCCCTGGCTAAGCAGTTTTTTTTAAATTGAAATGCTAAATTTCACGAAAAATAGATTCACGATTACTGCGCATGCGTTTAAATTGATAATATAGCACAAGTTAAATATACTCACTTTTCATAGTTCTGATTAGTTGAAAAAAACAAATATTTGATTCCACAGGTTTGATAAGTATTCTTTTCATTCTCGAAATGAGCCAAATGTCGCTTTAAAAAAATATTGTTTAGCACTTGTATGTTTGTACTGGTAGATTCCTCCGTTAATCGGAGCACCCCTCGAGAGCTGCGAGGGTACAGTGGAATCCGTGTACACTCCCTTTCGGGATTAATGGAGATGTGTCACTAACGTATTTACAACATTATTTACAAGGCCAATCCCCATCCCAACACAAAGGGAGTGCTAGGACACCAGGAAGTCTATTATGGTGGAGGAAGCCGAAGTACTCGGAGAGAACCACCGGGACACTCGGCGGGAACAGACAAAGTGAAGAGATATCAGCAGATTAATCTCCAGGTAAAAGTAGGGGGCAACTTTGACCAACCTAGGCCCCCAAAGTACCCACTCTAGTTTAAACTCCTGTCTGGGTACCAGAGAAGAGTGTGGGAGGGTGAAAATTTCAAACGTCCCGAGTCAGATTCGAACCCGGGACCTTCAGCAATGTAGCAATGGGTCTTAACCACTAGAACACGAACCCACATCGCGCACTCGTGAAAATTATGTTTCATTAGTTACGTTTTTGAACCCTGATTTTTCTGATTGATTATTGAAATTATGATTTACTTTAATATCTAATCATTTATATTGAATTGATACATTATCCGTGTTTTATTGGAGACTTGTGAAGGGAGAATTACTAGCATCTGGAAATTGAAAGGAGATTAGACACAGGGCAGTATAGATCGTCATATTTTGACACTTGCAAACATAATCTTTTTTTTTTGTTTTGCTAAATGTCTGAAAAGGTGTTTTTTTCTTTTCTCTAATGTAGGGGATCAATATATCTGAGAACATTCATTACAGGAGGACATACTTTCTTACCTTACTGGTGCACCTGGTCCTTGCTCGAATGTTTTGGGGGAGACCGGGTTGCTCGTTTACTTTTAGTTTTCTGTGTGTTTTCCTTCTGTTTTCAAATGTTGTTTGTTGTTGCTGTCTTCGTTTACTTAGCTTTGTCTTGGTCACCTTATTTTCAAAATTTGGATATCACTTTAACTGATTTTGTACAATTTTAGGTAACAACACGGGTGCCATACATAGAGCGGAGGATAGCTTACCATTCCAGAGCACCAGTTTAGCTGCTTCGATCAACACAATTAGATTTCTTCATGGGGCTTTTAAGGCGGACTATACGATATAGGTTTTCTCATTGTTGATGGCCGTACGGTAGCCTCTTATTTCTTACATTCATTACATTTCCATATGTATAATACATTTTCTTTCTATTTTATACATGTTGACTAAATAACCTAGGAGATGACCTGTTAGCATTCAGGGGCCGGTTAAAATTTTCTAAATGTATGGAAACATTTCAAAATATTACTGGTAATGCACAAGAAAAAAACGTCACGTGAATATATCATTTAGTTTTTTATGATACAAATGTATATAGTAAAAAGCAAAGAACTGTTCAGTCTACAATTGGTGTTGATTATATATATCAAGAGCCAATGTAATCGAATGGTAAAATAAAGAAAGATCAGTCTTCTTCCACATAAAACGGGACACATCTACTTGACTTCAGAAAATAGTAAACTTATGTCTATCGTCAGCTGATCATCTCGTGAAAGACAGTCATAGTGATACCAGTTAAGTGGACAGGCATCCCTGTCACATCCCACCCATAATATGCCATTCTGCTCACCAATTTTTTTTTGCCTCTAGTCGCACAAACACCACACGTAAACATCTCATCGTCTTCGTCATCTTCTGTAATCTGAAATAACAAATCTAATTTATATAAAAACAAAACATATGTATTATATAGATTATCATGGTCACATACCCAACACCAATAAAATCAAGTCTACTCTCCTTAAAAAGTTACCCATTCATATTGTTTCTAATAATTCGGGGCCCAGACACTGTAACTCGACTGTAGTAAATTGACCTAAAGGAGTACTCCAGATGCAGATTCCAGATTTTTGAAAGAAGGGGGAAACCTAAACTAGGCAACGTTTTGAGTTGGACATGTAAATAGTCTACGACTATGTGTTATGGGCTTTGCTCATTGTTGAAGGCCGTACGGTGACCTATAGTAGTTAATGTCTGTTTCATTTGGTCTCTTGTGGAGAGTTGTATCATTGCCAATTACACCACATCTTCTTTTTTTATATTAAACATGTATATATATATATAATACCTCCATAAGGGGCCCCTGGACCCTTCCCCCCCCCCTGACTCCGCCTCTGTACTTTGCTTATGAAGCTGGATATTTAAATGTAACTGTGGGAGGAAGCAACCGCTACATACTAGTATAACAAATCGGAATATATATAAGACAACTTGTTTGTGACTTGCTTCATCTTTTTAAATTAACTTTGTTAACCATATCCTGTATATTTTAAAGTTTCACATCAAATATTCGTGGAATTGATTGGATATATTCCATATTCTTAATAAGGTAATAATACTAAAAAAATCACATATCCAGAATTTTCAATGTACCATTTAAAATCTAAAAAAAATGCCCTAAAAAATCCTTATCGAAAATACCCTGAACTAGGTTCACCAATAATTAACTCACTTATAATTCTCTGAATTGTTTGTTAGCTCTTCGTACTCTTGGTCTACATAACTTAATTTGTTCTTTACTGTCAGATTCTTCGGCTGTATTTATCTCTGTATGTACCTCACCAGTAACTGTGATGATATG